>NC_142172.1:3873748-4583748 GCF_029865625.1 Vigna umbellata | reverse complement strand
CACAATGCACATAGTTAGGCTAGGGTTGAAATATTTTTGTATCAAGATAGTTGACCGAGAAAACATTTTTAGCTCGATTCCTAACTTGAATGGATTTGGAGGAGAGTGATTGAATGAATTTAAGGATCAATTTTTGTTTCTTTTTAATCTATCACATCAATCAAATCCTAAACTAATTCTCACAAACTTTACTTCCAAATCCACTCTCACTAACCTCTAAATCCACTCAAATAAATAACAAAAAATTAACCTTTAAATCCTCTCAAATTCATTCAATCACTTTCCCCCAAATCCATTCAAGTGAACAAAGTCTAAAGATATTTAAATAAAGCTTGTATTTTGCACGAATATCTTTAACAAAAAATAATGAAGATATTTCCTACATCACATAATAAAAAAATATACTTTAAGAATTACGTCAATTTAATATTTATTTGTACTTATTATCTCATCATCTTACTTTTTTGCTTGATATATTCTTTTTGAATGGCTATTGGACCTAATTGCTTCATGTTTTAAGCTTTATTGTATTAAGCCCTTAATCAAAATCATAAAGTGTTGTATTTTTGTTCTAACAAACAATTTCAAAATAAATATTTTATTTACAAGAAACAAAACTAATATATATATATATATATATATATATATATATATATATATATATATATATATATATACTTCTTTTCTTCTCCAAATTCAATTTATTATTGCTCCTTAAGATGCAGTCCACCTACAAGCCATAAAATAAAAGGAGACAAGTTAGTAATTTTATTTTTAATAATAAATTAGAATAATAATTTAAAGCAGAAGAGTTAAAAATTTTGTACTACCCATTTAAGGAATCTTTTTAACCATGTTTGTAAAGGTTAATAAGTGTCAAAATTACCTAGCATTATACTTGATTTAGGCAATTTATTCATGTAACATTAATTAATTTTTCAAAATGAACCCTAACTTAGGATTTTATAATATATAGAGAAATTACTTCAATTCAATGACTTATGTTATATATGTTTAGGTGAAGCTGAAGAAGCTATGATAGCTAATTTTCTTGGAAGCATTACTAGTGCAATAAGTTTCGGTCAATGAAAGAAATTAATCTTGGGTGGATTGAGGACAAAAAGATATCTCAAACATTTACTCATAGGACTAAGGGGAGATAAAAGGTGTTGAGAAAAAGAATTTTAGAGGAAGGTTCCTCTTCCTCGATAGTTTTAGCGTTCTTTGTTGTATCAACAACTTCATGTTTTAAGGTTGATAAAGGATCATCCATTGATCCTATAGAAGAAGAACTTGAGGAAAAGTCATTGCAATTTAAAGGACCTATGACAAGGTCAAAGAGAAAACAATTGGAAACAAATCTCCTCGAGGCTCATGATGTTCCATGAAGAGTAGAATTCAAGGGACATGAAAATCATGGCTTGAAACATAATTATACAATAATTTAGGTGATTAAAAATATTTATAATTTTTTTTAATTGCAAATAATTCGTTTTTGTTTTTAATTTTTCAAGTTATTTTTGGACCCACTATCTTTAGGCTTTCTTTTAGGATTTCTTAGGTGATTTAAACATTTGTACATATATATAAGTGTACCAAATACATATGTAGACACTTTTGAGTCATATTATATGCATTTACATTATTAGAGAGGATTCTCTTGGTTCTTGTATTAGATTCTTATTCTTATCAAAGATTAACATCTTTGTGGCGAAGTTTCACCTTCACTTATCAATTTGCTAGATTGTGGCGTCCCCCATCTCGGTGTTATTTCTATATTCTTCTTTAATTTATTTTTGTTGTGCCTTTTGAGAATTCAAATTCAGAAAAGATCGTACTCTTTCCTGGACAGGATCGTATCATTTGGTATCTAAAGCAATGTTCTAGTTTGAATATCCTCTTTTATCTTATTTTCTATCATAAAAAAAAATAATATTTTATCCAATTTTGTTGAGTTTTTTTTTTAATTTTTGTGTCCTTCATGTTCTTTGTTTAAATTGTGTATTTCTACATTTGACTTGTGCAAATTATTTAAGTTTTTGTTTTTTAGTGATTGTTTTCCTTGATCTTGCATGAATTTTGGTATTGGAAGGACAATTTATTTAGTCTTCATTTATGTGTTGAACTGGAAAATTGAAAAAAAAAGAGAGAAAAAGAATAGTGGATCCAAGTCAAAAGGAAACAAATATACATTGAAAGAAAAAAAAAGTAAGGATTCAAGAGTAAAAAAATTGTAGAGTTCAACATAAATTATTATTTTGCCTTATTGTTTTTGATTGTTAATAACTTAAATTATATTTAGCCCTTTTTTTAGAGTTTTCGTGTTGTCTCATTTAACTCTTTTTGGTAATCCTATTATTTTCTATTTTTATTATTTTAGGTTTTTTATAATTCCTTGGAGTTTTGTATTTTCTTTTACCTCTTAAGTTAAGATTTAGATCTTTTTATGATTAGGAGGTTGTTGGAGGTATGAATAAGGAGGAGGATGAGACCCAAAGAAGGAATATTTTCCATTCTAGATGTATGGTTATGAGAAATATGTGCTCACTCATCATTGACAGAGGAAGTTATACAAATGTAGCAAGTAAATGGCTAGTAAAGAAGCTTGGTTTGTTGACATAAGCAAGCTTTCTCTATAGGTAAATATGTTGATAAGGTAGTATATGATAGAAAGGTAACCCATGATGATTTAACCAATAAATATTTTTCCTCACGATCATCGATATGTTTATTTTATCTTATAGGGAATGTTTGTTCCTTATGTTTGAACAAAAGGATATGCTTTGAAGCTTCTATCACATAAAAAATATTTTGAAACTCATGCTAAAGATGTTTTGCTTCACCAAATTCCTAAACACTTATTTTGTCAAGTTTGTAACAACTCTTATTCTTCCATACCTAGATAGAGTCATCTTTCAAGAAAAAAAAGCACAAGAGATATATTTGCATAAATATTTATATGCTACAAATACTTTTTTATGTACCTAAAAGCATTGTAAAAATATTGTTTGTGTTCTTTTAGCAAACTAGTAGAGAATGTTTAACCTTGTAAATGTCAAAAGACCTAACCCTTCTAATGAGTGAAATTTGTGATATATTCATCACAAAGACATTTTCTTTGTCTTAAGCTAGAAGTAGCTTGCAATTTATAAAATACTCCTGTTAAGCTATGACTGACTTATTGAAATAATATTAGTACAGGTTAGCAAGTAGTAGCTACAATATAAAAGAATACTTAGAGTTTCTACCCATGAGTGACGAGTTTTAAAGAATACTTGATTGGTTATATAAGAGTTTCTACTATCCAAAATAATACTCGTGCAAGGTTAGCTAAGAGTGACTATGATCCCAAAGAATACTCATTGTACTTCACAATAATAGTTTTTCTAGTGGAACTTGACTAAGTAGTTGAGAACTAGATATAATTTTCCTCCTTAATTTTTTATATTGCATATTACTTTACTTGTACTAACCTAAGAAATAAAATCTTTTAAGTTTTGGACAAATTTGTCTAATAAAAAATTATTGTCTAATTATACAATATAAGACAAAATGTGCCAAACTTTATTTAATATTAGAATAAAAAATAGTAGTCAACATTTTTTTGAAAAAGTGATTAATCTAAATAATTAATCCAAACAAATAACTTGAAAGAACCAAGACAAATAAGTCACACTTAGGGATGACACGTAAACCTATCTTATAGGTATTGTCTTAACCTATTTTTAGTTTGACCATAAATTTGTCCATTGACTTGGTATAGGGTATGAAATAGGGTAACACTTGATTTTTCTAATTGGGTATGAAAATGAGAATGTGTATGTACATACCTGCCTTGTCCTCGTTTGCATACACGTCCTAATACTCATCTCGTCTCATTTAAATTACTAAAGTACTCTAAGTTTATTAGGTAACCTAAAGAGTTTTATATGTGTGTGTATGTGTATATGTATATGTGTGCACGCGAGCGTGTATGTGTGTGTATATTATCTTAGTCTTTATATTTATAATCCTTATTTTTCTTTCCTTACACATTTTTTTTCTCTTTTCTAATAGTTTGACTTGTTTTATATCCATGAAATCTACTCACATATCTAATGTACTTTCCTTCTTATCATAGCATTTGTTTGATTATATTCAAATTATGTATTATGAATGACAGTGAATCAAATAGATTTTATGTCCAAATAATCGCATGCCAGACATCGCTAACATAACATGAAGATTTTATTAAAATAAAAAATAAAAAGAGAGAACAAAAAAATATGGAGGGACAACACCAAATTCATGATAAAAATACAACGTAGGCAAAAATAATAAGAATGAAAAAACTAAGTAAATACATAGATGAAAAAAAGTAAATTAGTGCAATACCAATAATCAAATTCCTCAGGTTATAAAGATATTTATAATTAACTAACTCGCTTACAAAAGTCCTTTGAAACTCATTATTTCTTTTTAGATATCCATGCTTTAAAAGATCTAGTATTAACTTTCTTTGACCTACCCTAACCAGGTTTCCTTGTAGTTTGAATTGGCTTATCATCCTCCTCTGAATTATAATTTTCCTTCTCATCAAGCATATTAGCCTATTTAGAGACTATTTTCAATTCCTTCGCAAAACAAACCTCCTTAAATGACAAAAAAAAATATGAACTATCTTATAACTATAATGCGGTGAATATAAGTGTTGTAATCCCTATAAACTACTAGTGACATCTTCCAAAGAAGGCATACCAACCAAGGAATCAAAATTCACTAGTATACCACCACCGGTAGAAACATCTAAATTCTTAACAATAAAAGTTTCATGCATAACACAAACATTATCATGATTTGGCTCAAGCTGTGACTAAGCAACAGATGGTACCACAAGAGAATGCACCATAATAAGCTAAACTATCAACATAGGCTCCCTCATAGGATCGATGATAGGGTCCACCACAGGATTCAGAGGATCCACGTAGGCTCCATTATAGGTTCAACCATAAGCTCCACCACAAGTTCCAATATAGGTTTCACCACAGACTCCACAACAAGCTCCACAATAGGCTCAAAAATAGGTCCATAACAAATTCAACAATAACTTCCAGAAGCTTTAAACTAAACCTAGAGAGCCTTAATTCTCATCTCGGGCACCAACCACCTTAAAATGATAAAGTTGTTATATTTTTGCGCCAACTATTTTCTCCCCACCAGAAATTACTTTGTCATCTTGTTGTAACATTCTATAATTAGATAGATCATGACCAATCATTTTTCAATTTGAACAAAAAAAAAAGGAAACAATAAATTTAAATCCCAACCTTTTTACCAAAATTTGATTAGGCAAATTAGATAACAAATTGGTATCTTCACTAAGACATGTTCAAAGAAACCTCTAAACTTATTCTTAGTGTAATCGTCTAAAGATAAGGGTGTCACTAATGCAAAATAAACTTATTAAGTCTATGAATTTAAGTCTATTCAAAAGAAAACAAACTTAAAAAATGTGTGATTACAGTTTGGTAAATAAAAGTTAGTTATTAAAGTTTGTTGTTGACTAACAAATTTAAATAAATATAGTTTTACATTTGTTACTTTTCTAACAAACTTAAATTAGTATTTTAGATATGCTACTTTTCTTTTGACACTTAACAAAATGTTATTAATTTTACTTCTCTTACTTTTCCAACAAACTTAAATTAGTATTTTTACATTTGCAACTAACTTGAAAAAGTGTTTTAACCTACACAAAATACATTCACTTTTTCACTTTCACTTGTTGAACCCTTAAAACTTTTTTTCGCTTTCCAACCTTTTCACCCTTGTGTCTAGCCTTAACCAACAACATTCTTCCAATGATAACAACATTCTTCTAGTGACAACAACAAGTACAATGTACTAATTTTTATATAGCTAAAGGGTATGCATACTCTACTTTAAATAATAGGTTTTCTTAGAAAAGTCAAATGGTAGGTGGTTGTAGTAGACATGCAGAATATACATATTATATAAATTGGAACTGGAATGATAAGAAGGAAGAAGTTGTGAAAGAAGGATACACTACACATGGAGTGCGTATAGATATTATAGTGCACATTGTCTATTTGTTTCTTTAGTCTATCTTTTGTAATAAATATCATCTTTGGCATAAAGCTTAGTGGAAGTCCTTCGGCAAAAGGTTTAGTTCCCTTTCAATAGAGAATTTAGTCCTTCGAATCCTCTCAATGCTTTCTTGTAGTGTCATCTCCATAAACTCTAAATTGTCTTACTTCATAAAAACAATTAATAAGTCATAACAAAGAATGAGAATGTGAAGGGAGGAAAGTGTTGGTGAGTTATGGGTCTAAGTCTAGGTCTAAGATAAATGACTAATTCATGAAGAAGTAAAGCAAAAGAAACTGAGTCTTGAATTAATTTATCATCAAGTATTGTACAGGTAAAGGATAATGTCATTTTAAACTTGGTGTATATGATTTTCCTTTGGATTTCCTTGTACTTTTAACAAGACCATTGGACTTTGTTTATACTACAAATTTTAAGTTAGATACCTTATTATTTATTTTGATTTTGAAACTCTATATATTTTGTTTTGAAAATTGATTAAACAAATAAAATAAAAAAAACAACAAATTTAAGTTTGTTATGGTTACAACAAACTTAAATTCATTGTCACTATGAAGGTCCGAGTCTTTTGGACAATAATAGACTAAAAGTTTAAGTCTGTCGGTCAACAACAAACTTAAAATTTAAGTTTGTTGATGCACAACAGACTTAAAATCTAAGTCTATCAATCAATAACAAAATTAATATTTAAGTTTGTCGAATCTAAGTCTATCATAAAACAAACTTAAAAAGTCCAAAATAATAGACTTGAAAAGCCTGTTTTGTGGTAGTGTGCATCAATACCACACGCAATTGATAAAATCGCCTTTGACTGCCAATTTTTCAAAGGAAGACCACATATGAGAATCCAACATTGGGTTTTTGTTAGCTTCATAGAAGTTGGAACAAAATCCCCAAACAAAATCACAAAGGATTCTAGTAGCCAAATTTCAAACTCCAACTACCAAAACCCTTCTCATATCGAAGAAAAAATAAATTCATAGAACATTTTTCAAGAGAAAGAGTTGTGTTTCCATTAATTCAAATGTTTTTGTTGGAAGTCCATGGTTGGAGCCTATTCTAGCGAGATCTATGTGGGCGTTCTGTTTCTATTCTGCCGGTTGTCGGGCCACTATCGGACCACCCATTAATTCTACTCTCACGCTCGAGATGTTTATACCTCAGCGTGAAGGAGGTGTGTTGGAAGTCCCACATCGACTAGAGATAAGGCCAAATTATAATATATAAGTAGGATGCAAACCTCACCTTACAAGCTAGTTTTGTGGGTTGAGTTAGGCTTAAAACTAGGGGTGGGCAAAGTGCACTATACTGTATTGTACTATAAAAATTGATAGTTAACTATAAATCAGTTCAGGAAAACTGAACTAAAAAATAGTACAATTCAGTGAACCATTTTTCAGTCAATTATAGTGCAGTTCAGTTAACTATAATACAGTTTGCTTTTACAGGGTCTATTAAAAGAATTTCTAAGCTCTTTGATTCAATATATACAAGAAATATAACTTGTTCCAGCCCCCAGCCCCTGCCCCATAGCAGCACCTAACCCACGCATGAGACCACCCACAAGCCACGTACACACGAGAAATTTTCCATCACGCAAACAATCACCTCCAAAACTAGTCACAAGCACATCAGCAGAAACCAACGTCCAAGCCACCGTAACTAGAAAGAGAGAGAAACCCTACCATCGAATTTTTTCTCTCCAAAAATCTCATCTTTCATAGTTTTTTTTTCTTGCTTTTTAAGTTCTTTTCAAATCTTATATTTAAATATTTTCACTCCCTTTTACTACTTTTATTTATTTATTTTTAAAAATATTTAATTTTCAGTTTTAAATGTTTAATCATATAAATCCTTCGTTACATAATATAAAAATTTATATTTTTTATTTTTTTATTCTTAATTTTTATTCAAGAACTTTGTTTTGTTAAAACAATTTTCGTTATCTTTTAATCGTTTGACTAGTTTCATATTTGAAGAATTTTTCTAAATCTTTAAGGTACTTTTCATCTTATATTTTTCATCTTATATTTTTAGCTCAGTTGCTTTCCTTTGCGAACACCACTGTGCTCAATTGCTTGCTTTTGAAAATACAAAAAAAAAATTGTTTTCTATTTTTATATGGGTTAGTGAATCAACCCATTTAACTCATTAAGTCGTGATGTGTTGTGCTAGGTTGCAAAAATTTTGGCTTACCTTAAAGTGAGCTAGGTTGGATTCACTCAATTTTAATCCAACCCATGGTGAGTCAACTCACTTATGAGTTGGTTTGACTCATTTTGACAACCCTAAGTGTAAAATATTGTTTTTGATAATTTTATTATGTTTATTTTTATTTTTTAATTTATTATTATAAGTGTAATTTTATCAATTGTATAAATACATTTTATTTACTATAATATAATATCATTGTCATGAATTTTATTTACGATGCAACATAAATTGAAATTTAAAAAATGAAATATTTATGCTAAATTTTAATTATTATTAGTTTAAACTCTTTTTTTCGATTTTTTCCAATTGATGAACTATAATTTTTATTAGTGTATAAAAAATAGATTTCATAAAAAAGTAAAGAAAATGTTTAAAATATTTTTAAATTTAAAAACTTATTTTTTTATAATTTTTTAAAAATAGGTGATATTAGAAAACAATAATATGTTTAATAATATTTTAATTAGAAATTGAATATTTGACCATATAATGTTTTCTTTATTATTATATTTTAATTATTTTAAAATAATTAATAAATATTGAAATATGTGAAAATAAATACAAATATAAGTACGAGTATATCCATGAATGGAAATATATTATACTTATTTAGTACCCGATTTCATCGAACGAAAGAATTTAGTTGGTAATGATGTTAGGGTTAGTTCATATAAAATTAATCTTTATAAAGTTTCACCTGAAATCAAATTTTACCATTTTCACAAATCTAAACATAATTGTTAAAAAGTAAAGTCCATTGAATGGTGTGCTGGAAAGGATTTCTTTACAAACTTTTAAGAGAAAAAAAGTTAGAAAATGCATAAAAGTATAAATGTATGTAGCTGTTTGAAATTCAACTTTGTTTATTAATTGATTAATAAGAACTTTTCCATAATAATTATCATTTATCCAAAGTTTACGCAATTATTGTCCTAAATTAGCTTTTAGAAATCCGTTATAGTCACCAACTCTTCTTGGCAACATTATTCTGTTACACACCTTTTAAAAATTATTATATTTTTCACTTAAGAAAATGAAAATTCTCATCTTCTCATAATCTACACACAGGACCTGATGGATAAATCTTAGGACAGCCTTAAATAGATATGGCGAGTCAGAAGATTTACTGAGAACGCACGTGGAAGAACATGATTTGCTCAAAGTACAACTACAGCTACAAGGATTTCAGCACCTACTAACCCACAAAGGAACTTTCCCCGTACCCATCACCATCACACGCAAAAAAACAAAGAAACAAACACAAAACTACCAAATTTTTTGCCAAGGAAAGTTTCACAAAACTTTCTCCTTCTTCTTTCTGTATCACACTTGAAAAGGGCATCATCAAACATTAACAATATCAACAAGAAAGACAACAACAACATCAAAGAAAGAACCTTTTGGTGTTAGAGAGGGACAATGAAAATGATCCAAATAAGTGAAAGGTGAAAGCATGCTTTGTCGGCCATTAAAACTTCACCCCCAAAAGAAGGTTGATCCTTCACACTCATTCTTTCATTCCCTTGTGCCAAACCCCACCCAACAGAGAAAAGCCACAAATAGTGCCATCCCTGGAGGATGGATATTCATTCACTGATTCATTGAACCTTGAGTCTTGCTTCTTTCTCAGTCCTTCAAAACAAAAAGGGGTTTGGATTTTTCTCCTCGAAATCTTGGCCTTTTCTTTCAGATCGAAGATCCCACTTTTCATGTCCAAAGGCCACGTGGGTCTATCCTATTTTTGGCTAAAGTCTCATAACTTCTTCATGGTTCTTCGCAATTTTCCTTCACAAGGAGTTGTTGATCCCAAGTGGTGGACCAGCTGCTTTTCTTAACTTCTCTTTTTGAATGAAAGGTGTGGTTTTCTTCGTGTGCAGCTTTGATAATTTTGAATTCTGTGTAATATACATGCGTGTCTTTGTTTTTTCCTTTGAACGTGGTAATGGTGATTTGGTATTGTGGAATATGATTTCAAATTAATTGGACCTGTTCCAAGTTTCAATTTTGAGGTTTAGTTAATTATACAAATTACCACAAATTTTCTGGTTTGTACAAATCCAGTGGGAGCAAGAATTTTCCAGAACATTTTTACTATTTCATTTCTGAGCAAAATAGCCTTTTTCAAATAGTGCTCAATTGATTACACTAATCAATAGTTGGGTTTTCTTTTTATTTTTTTTTAATTTTTATATTGGAGATTACGATAGAAAAAAAAAATCGTCTATGTTGTGAAAGTGATTGATTGATGGCTTGCTTGTGCAGTTCTCGAATAGTAAGATGGCTGGAGATATTAAGGAGAGAACTTTGGCGATAGGGTATTCTTTTCTTTTACTGCTATTGACTTCACTTCTTTGTAGTACCGACGGTTTGAACGCTGAGGGGCAAATCTTGCTAGAGCTTAAGAATGGATTTCATGATAAATCTAATGTTTTGGAAAGTTGGAAGCCTACTGATGAAACCCCATGTCGATGGAAAGGTGTAAATTGCGGTCATGGTAGTGATAACAATGGATTAGTTGCGTCGCTTAATTTGACTTCAATGGGTCTTTCTGGAACTCTAAATGCTGCTGGCATTGGGGGTCTGACCCATCTGACTTATCTCAATCTTGCCTACAATGGGTTGACTGGGAATATCCCAAAGGAGATTGGTGATTGTTTGAATTTGGAATATCTTTATTTGAATAATAATCAGTTTGAGGGCACAATTCCGGCTGAATTAGGTAAGCTGTCTGTTTTGAGAAGTTTGAATATTTACAACAACAAACTCTTTGGTGTGATTCCATATGAGATTGGGAACTTGTCTTCAATGGTTGAGCTAGTGGCCTATAGCAACTTTCTTGAGGGACCCCTGCCTAATTCCATTGGAAATCTTAAGAATCTTGTAAATTTCAGAGCAGGGGCAAATAACATTACTGGTAACTTGCCAAAGGAAATTGGTGGATGTAAGAGCTTAATGCTTCTTGGTCTTGCACAAAATCAGATAGGAGGGGAGATACCAAGGGAGATTGGGATGCTTGCCAGCTTGAAAGAATTGGTTTTATGGGGAAACCAGCTTTCAGGACCTATTCCTAAAGAGATTGGGAATTGTAGCAGTCTTGAGAAAATTGCTATATATGGGAATTATCTTATTGGACCTTTACCTAAGGAAATTGGGAACCTCAAATCCTTGAGGTGGCTGTATGTTTACAGAAACAAGTTGAATGGAACCATTCCCAGGGAAATTGGAAATCTTACTTCATGTTTAGACATTGATTTCTCAGAGAACTCTTTAGTAGGTAGTATCCCTTCAGAGTTTGGTAAAATAAATGGTCTAAGTTTGCTGTTTCTCTTTGAGAACCATCTAACTGGTGTTATACCAAATGAGTTTAGTAGCTTGAAGAACCTGTCAAAGCTAGACCTGTCAATAAATAATCTCACAGGTCCAATTCCATTTGGCTTCCAATATTTGACTAAAATGAACCAGTTGCAACTTTTTGACAACTCCCTGAGTGGTATTATTCCCTCCGGACTTGGATTTCATAGTCCCCTTTGGGTTGTTGACTTTTCTGACAACAACTTGACAGGAAGAATACCCCCTCATCTGTGCAGATATTCTCGTTTGATGTTGTTGAATCTTGCATCTAATCATCTTTATGGAAATATACCAACAGGTATACTAAACTGTAAATCATTGGCACAGTTGTTGATACTTGGAAACATGCTTACTGGAAGCTTCCCTTTAGAATTGTGTAAGCTGGAGAACTTGACTGCCATTGATTTGAATGAAAACAGGTTCAGTGGTACACTCCCTTCTGATATTGGCAACTGCCACAGGTTGCAAAGGCTTCATATTGCCAACAATTACTTCACATTGGAGTTGCCTAAGGAAATAGGTAATCTCTCTCAGTTGGTTACCTTTAATGTTTCGTCAAATCTTTTCACTGGAACAATCCCACTTGAGTTTTTTCAGTGTCAAAGACTACAAAGACTTGACCTCAGCCAGAATAACTTTTCTGGTTCCTTGCCTGGTGAGATTGGAACACTTCAGCACTTGGAGATTCTTAAGCTTTCAGACAATAGGCTGTCTGGATATATTCCTGCAGCACTAGGCAATCTGTCTCATTTGAACTGGTTGTTGATGGATGGTAACTATTTTTTCGGCGAAATACCTCCTCAGTTAGGTTCTCTTTCAAGCTTGCAGATTGCAATGGATCTCAGTTATAATAACCTTTCTGGAAAAATACCAGTTCAGCTTGGCAGTCTCAACATGCTTGAATATCTCTATCTCAATAACAACAATTTGGATGGTGAAATTCCCAGCACATTTGAAGAGCTATCAAGCTTGTTGGGTTGCAATTTCTCATTCAATAACCTCTACGGACCTATTCCTTCCACTAAAATTTTCCAAAGTATGGCTGTGAGCAGCTATATTGGTGGTAAGAATGGCCTCTGTGGTGCGCCTCTCGGTGACTGCAGGACCAATTCTGCTTCTCACTCTGATACTTCAGGGAAAAGTTTTGATTCTCGTCGCGCTAAAATAGTCATGATCATTGCAGCTTCTGTTGGTGGTATTTCACTCATTTTCATCTTAGTTATTTTATATTTTATGAGACGCCCTAGAGAGTCAATTGATTCCTTTGGAGGAACTGAGGCTCCCTCCCCAGATTCAGATATCTATTTCCCTCGAAAGGAAGGTCTGACATTCCATGATCTAGTTGAAGCTACAAAAAGATTTCATGAAAGCTATGTTATTGGTAAGGGAGCATGTGGAACCGTGTATAAGGCAGTGATGAAATCTGGTGAGACTATTGCTGTTAAGAAGTTAGCATCAAACAGGGAAGGGAACAACATTGAGAATAGCTTCAGAGCGGAAATATCAACTCTGGGAAGAATAAGGCATCGGAACATAGTGAAATTGTATGGCTTTTGCCACCACCAGGGTTCCAATCTCCTGCTTTATGAGTACATGGAAAGAGGTAGCTTAGGTGAACTATTGCATGGTTCTGCAACTACTTTGGAATGGTCAACTCGGTTCATGATTGCACTTGGAGCTGCTGAGGGTCTTGCCTACTTGCATCATGACTGCAAACCAAAAATCATCCACCGCGATATAAAATCTAACAACATTCTCCTGGATGAAAATTTTGAGGCTCATGTTGGTGATTTTGGTTTGGCAAAAGTGATTGACATGCCCCAGTCAAAATCAATGTCTGCTGTTGCTGGATCTTATGGCTATATTGCTCCTGGTAAGCTCCTACACCCTTGTAGTTAGCTAATGTATCACAAACTCCATTTTGTTTATTGTTTTGACAAGGTAGATCATATTACTATGAGTAGTGTCTTGTACCGTATTATGTGATTTGTTGTTTAACTCCATGCTCATAAACATGTATACTTTTTTACTTTTGACTAGTTATCAAATTATGTTTGGTGAACCATTTGTATCCTGTGTGGCAGAATATGCATATACCATGAAGGTGACAGAAAAGTGTGACATCTACAGTTATGGTGTTGTGCTTTTGGAATTGCTCACTGGAAGAACACCAGTTCAGCCACTAGATCAAGGAGGAGATCTTGTCTCATGGGTGAGAAACCATATAAGGGATCACGACAATTCGCTGACGCCGGAGATACTTGATACTCATGTTGATCTGGAAGACCAAACCACAGTGAATCACATGCTCACTGTTTTGAAGCTTGCTTTAGTATGCACAAGTGTGTCTCCTACAAAGAGGCCATCAATGAGGGAAGTTGTGAAGATGCTTATTGAGTCCAATGAGAGAGAAGGAAACTTAACACTCACTCAAACATACCTTGATCTTCCTTCCAAAGATGGCTTGTGAACAAAGTATGCAACAACATCTCTTTGACATTTTGTTAACAGAACATGAAATTTTTTTCTGCTCATTTTTGCTTTCCACAGGAGAAAATAGGAGATGATTCTTGTACATTGTTTCACTGCACTATGGCACTAGGCTTAACTGTTTTACCTTATAGCATTCTTTATTATTAATACCTCGTCTCTGTATTTTCTTTTTGAATTCAGTGTATATGTTGTATTAGTAACTGTATTGTACAGTTTTTTATTGCCATGGAATGTGCATCATCATGGAGATTATATGGTCAAGGGAAGGATAGATAATAAATATTTGAGATGTTCATATAACATGCTGCAAGTTTCGTGGAACTGATTGGTGAACAATTAAATTAATTTGCATTTTAACATATTTTAGTTCATCTTCTTTGATTGGATTTGGACCACTTACAGCATTTTTAGATATTTGTGAAAGCTACTGTTTTGATATTTATTGTTTTGATGGATCTTTGCATTTGAATTTTAAAACTGTTTCTATCAACTAATTGCTATAATTTATATCATGAATACAAGCTGTTATTCACTATGGCAGAAATTCTAATCTTCAAAAGATATATTTTACTTAACATGTAGTTGGTAAAAGAGTATTGGATTAGGGTTTTTAAACAAAGTTTTGAATCTGAGTTTTGTGAATAGAAAAAAACATGTGATTGAGAGAAAAAAGTTCTACTGAAGTTATCTAGCAAGTATCATGGTTATATAAAAAAGAGCATATATTTTAATGTAATTACTGGTTTATCCCCTCATAGATATGCACACTCATGTATCTTAATTAATGCTGTCTTACACCTTAGATTTAAACAATTATAATATCAGATCATAGATCTAACCATGTAGTTGGTCAAAGGAATAGTTGCGTAGTCTTATTTTTATCATTTATTTTATGTCTTACAATTTTACAATTTTAATACTTCCTACCAAGTATCCAATTTTTCAGTATTTTATGATTGAATCTAGTAATATTATATTTTAGTGTAAAATACACTTAATGTAGTTTCTTACCTTTTCAAAAGTATATTTGTTTTTACTTTACCTCTTCATCCTTTTTGATGATTAAAATTTGTGAAAGTTTATATATCATAATTAAGTTATATATTTTCTAGGAAGTAAAAGTGGTCGATACAATTAAATAAGAAACCAACCCTATACAAAAGCAATTGCACGATATTCGATCAAAATTTATAAAAATTTAAAGAGTAACAGTAAGATAAATCAAAGCGATACGACCATGACGTTCAGTTTAATTGGCTGAACATTCTAGCCTCGCAAAATATATCACAATAAAATAAACATGAATATACATTGTTTAAATAACGTTGAACAATTTTTAAATATTTCATAATTATAAACTTTTTTTATTTTAATATTATATTTTTACTTTTATTTTCCAATAAGTACACATATTTAATTGTTTGATTTTATTATTTAAGTTGTTTGTAATTTAGTTTATTATTTAAAACTATTAAAACAAACTAAAACAAAAGGAAGGGCTAAATTATATTTAAAGTTTTTAAAAATCTTTTCATAATGTTTTGTCTAATTGAAGTTAGAGTGTTACACCTCACCCATCCTGCACCTCTTATTTTATATTTACCCTTCATTTATTAAAGACATTTAATGATGACTTAATGATCTCTTAACAACCAACAATCTCAAACCCCCTATTTCTATAAACCCTACATGTATCTCTTCCCATTTTTTCACTTTATTCACTAAGTAGCATTTTCTTTATTGTTTCAATGTTTTCCTGAGTTGAGAGTTGAGAGTTGAGAACTTGTCTTATGTAATATGGTGATACAGTGATGGTGATTGTGATCAACTTTGGTGATCGCCGTGGTATG
This sequence comes from Vigna umbellata, assembly GCF_029865625.1. Lineage (NCBI taxonomy): Eukaryota > Viridiplantae > Streptophyta > Magnoliopsida > Fabales > Fabaceae > Vigna > Vigna umbellata. The sequence goes on along the minus strand of NC_142172.1, from coordinate 4,567,732 downwards.
TTCTTGAAGGAGGAAGGTGGAGGACAAAGATGGTGATAGAGATTCGCTTCTAAAGACATCGAGGTTAGTTCATATAATACGTAAACACCCTTAACCGACATTGGAATTGCAGTTAAGGGTGCATCGACGTTCGATCGTCGGTTATATAGTGCTGCACTTTGAAGTTCGGTGACCCTTCAACCGAACTTCGAATTTTGGTTAAGGGTGGATGCACTTTCAATTTCGATTCTGTAATGTGCGTATTTCAAATTTCGCTTTGTATTATTTTTTTTTAATATTATGTTGTTTTATGATACTTTTTAATATTTGTTATTTTATGTATTATGTTGTGTTATATTGTTTTATGATATTTAATTTTTTTAATACTCGTTGTTTTATATGAGTTAATTTATTTTTTTATATATATTATGCTGTTTTTTCATTTGTTTAATATTTTTAAATTTTTATTTAAATTATAATATTTATGAGGTGATTTATGTCTTTTTAACTATTTCATTTATGATAATTTTTGTTATTTATGATTTAGTAGTTAATTTGTTGTTATTAAATTTTTTTATTTGTTATGAAGTTTTGATTTTTTTTATACGTGTTAATGATGTTTTATTTAATTTTGAATAAGTTTTTTATTTAGTAATTAGTTTATAATATTTTATGTTATTTTGTATTTATTATATACATTTTTTTATGTGTTAATTTTTTTAACTTTTGATTTAATTTAAAATATTTTATTTTATTTATGATGTATTAGTTAATTATTTAGGTGTTATATTTTATGTATAGTAGTTAATATTTTGTTATGAAATTGTTTTATTTGTTATAAAGTTTTTAATGTTTTATATGTGTTAATGATTTGGAGTTTTATTTAATTTTGAATAAGTTTTAATTTTTTTTATTTAATATTTAGTTTAGAATATTTTTTGTTATTTTGTATTTATTGTATACATTTTTGTATGTGTTAATTTTTTAAAATTTTAATTTAATTTATAAGATGTTTATATTTGGTAATTTTTATTTTTATTTTAAAATTTTTACTTAACTTGTTATTTGTTAAATTTTAATATTTTAATGTTTATTGTAGGTTGTATTTAATATTATAAGATAAATAACTATCTATTTCTCGATTCTCAAATAAATTCTGGTTTTATGTTTGAATTTTCTTCTTTCTTAAATGAAGTTGCTAAGGGTGATTAGACAAATGAATTTTCCACTGATAAAATATTCCCCTCACGCGTCGATTTAATTGAATGAGTTCGAAAGATTGCATTCAACATTGGATTTGTTGTCGTGATTATAAGATCTGACACAACAACTGGTGAAGCTAGAAGAAAGACATTGATTTTGTTAGGCTGTGAAAGGAGTGTGAAGTATAGGAACTATAAGCAAGATGTTCAGCCTAATGTATCTGGCACAACAAAAATGTGAGTGTCCGTTTAGCTTGAGGGGTAAACCTAAAGGACAGGGTTGAGTGTTAAAGGTTATGTGCGGCTATCACAACCATAAATTAACAAAGACTTTGGTTGGTCATCCTTTCACGGGGAGGTTAAATGTTGCAGAACAGCCAATTCGGGTTGACATGACTAAGAGTAAAGTAAAGCTCTCAAATATTATTTTGACTCTCAAAGAACATAATGAAGCTAACATGACCACTATAAAGAAAATATACATCAAATGGAGCAGTTAAGGATCTTTGAGAGGGTCGAAAACTGAAATGCATGATGTTGTTAGATAGAGATAAATACATCCAATGGAGTAGATCTTTGGACGATTTTGACGTGGTAAGTGACTTAGTTTGGACACATCTCGATTCAATAAACTTGTTGAATTCATTTAATATTGTCTTCTTAATGAATACCACGTACAAGATGAACAAATGTCGTCTTTTGTTGCTTGAGATTGTTGGAGTCACATCAACTGATTTGACATTCACAATCGCCTTTCCATTGCTTTCAAGTGAACGCCAAAATATTTTAACTTGGGCTTTGGAAAGGTTCAAAGGATTACTATTGACATCAGAGAGCGGTCCACGCGTTTTTGTCACTGATAGAGACCTTGCTTTGATGATTGTCATTGCAAATGTATTTCTTGAGACGTATAAGAGGCTTTGTACATTCCACATTATGAAAAATTGCAAAGCGAAATGCAAGATGTTAGTGGATAATGTTGAGGCATGAGATGTCTTAATGGAAGTGTGGCAAAATGTGATGAACTGTGACGACCAATCGAATTTTGGTGCTTATGTTCATTGTCTTGAGTATGCCTTTATTTTTTGATTATGTGAACCGTACTTGGATCATTTCATACAAGGCATACTTTGTCAAGGCGTGGACGAATAGAGTGATGCATCTAGGCAACACTACAACAAACAAGTAATTGTTATTATTAATTTGTTTACTTATGTATTTCATATTTGTTGTGATAGTATTAATGTTTTGTGACAGGGTTGAATCTGCGTACTAGAACCTCAAGAGATTATTGGGGTCTAGTATGGGAGACCTATGTTTGTGTTGGGATGCTATTCACAATGTCATTGTCCTACAACATAATAAAATCAAGACATCCTTTGAAAAAAGTCTTAACCTAATGAGTAATGCTTATAAAGGACTGAGATATAGAAGACTCGTTGAACGTGTTTCACGATACGCTCTAGGACTTATTGTCGATGAATTTGAGCAAGTGAATCAAATAGGTTTGGACAATGCCTATCATGTGCTTGTGTATTAGCACGACATGAGCCTAGAATAATTCCTTTGGGTGAAATACATGTTATGTGGACCTGTTTAAGCATTTCAAGTATTGTGTCTACTGAATCGCTTCTAGAGTTTAACATTGATCATGAAGTTGAACTGGTATAGGAACGATTCAAGAAGGTTGACATTGGTGAAAAGTCAATATTAAGCAGAAGCTAGTCAAAATTTCTTGTCCAGAAATGACATCATTTTCTCAACCCATTGTTACCCAAAGGCACGAGCATGGTCTTCATTTTGTACACATAGGATGCAATCATTTATGGAGTTAATGGGAGTTAATACGACTTATATAGATCTGGGAGACGACTGAAATTAAGTTTGTCATGTAATAATTTATTTTTTCAATTGTAAGTAATCATATTTGTACTAATTCATTCTTTTTAATTGGTTCTTGTATTAATTAAATTATTTGAATTGTGTCTCGTTATATAATTGATTCAACGAAGGCGATTCATATTAACCCGTTAAATAAATTATAAATACTCAAAGTATTAAAACCATACATAAATATGCATTATAAATACTCTTAGTATAAATAAAATTTATATAAATAACCATTAAAAAGTAAACATATATAACAATGTCCCTTCAAGAAAATGATGTTCGTCCACGCACATGACAAGCACCTATACTACTACTAGCCTCATACTCCTCAACAGAACTACGAGCTACTTGGAGTGTATCAGTAGTACGCTAATAAGCTATAGTGCCCTTTGTGACGTCTCGACAGGTTGACATGCTCTTCAGCTTCCTGATCACACGCCTCATACCACCTTGAAATTAATATAACAAAAACAATAAATAAACTATATAAACAATAACAGACATTGATTAAAAAAAACCATCATAGTTAGTTTCATTAATACCAACAATCCAGAATCAGGCGATCGTCTACGACAAACTGGGGGTACCAGGATGTTTTATATCCATGAAATCTACTCACATATCTAATGTACTTTCCTTCTTATCATAGCATTTGTTTGATTATATTCAAATTATGTATTATGAATGACAGTGAATCAAATAGATTTTATGTCCAAATAATCGCATGCCGGACATCGCTAACATAACATGAAGATTTTATTAAAATAAAAAATAAAAAGAGAAGGAGATAGGAGACTCGAATCAGTGAAGTTAGCATCTCCTAGCTACTCATAACTATGTGCTAGTGCCGCTACTCCCCAAGCGTATCGCACACAAGCATTGAAGTCTCACAAGAGAAGGAGATAGGAGACTCGAATCAAAGTTCCACTCTTATTCGTAAAAATTGTGCATCCAAGCAAATGTAACAAGTAGGCTTGAGCAATGCACTCCCAAAGCTCTTGCTCAATGCACTCCTAATAGACCTCCTAGATTAACAAATTAAGGAAATAAACAATTAAGAAAGAATTAACATTTAGGTTGATGACTAACCCGACCTTTCATCATGTGATGAAGATGAAGGCTCACCACGAAAAGATGAAGCCTCACCACGAGAAGACGATGCACCTCTAGTTTTAACCATTTCTATTAACCAATTATATGCAAAAATAAATTATATTATATTAAAAATATGATAACAAAATAATAAATACAAAAAAATTAAAACTTCATAATAAAATAACAAAGAAATAGAAAAAATAACAACACAAATTACTTAATAAATAATACTTAAATAATTACAAATTATAACAAAAACATTAAAAATTAAAAATAAATTAAGAAACAAAATAAAAAATAAAACATTTAGGCATAAAAATTATTATTTAAATTAATTAATTAATTAAAAACACTACATATTAACAAAAAAATATAAATTTCAAATTAATTACATTATAAATAATATTTAAATAAATATCAAATATCATAAAAATTATAAATTATAAAGATGTTAAGAAAACAATAAAAAAAAGTATAAAAAACCACAAAAATACAACAAATCAAACTTAAATTAATAAACGAATAAAAAACTAAAAACAAATACCACAAATAATTAAATAATAATTATTATTGAAAAAAATATGAATAAGCAATTATAGATTAAAAAAATTAACAAACAAATATAAATTCCGAAATTAGAAAAAATAATTACATTAAAATAATATTTAAATAAATATCAAATATAAAAAATGTTAAGAAATCTATAAAAAAAAACACACACAAACACAACGAATTAAACTTAAATTAATAAACGAATCAAAAACTAAAAACAAATACAACAAATAATTAAATATTAATTAATATTGAAAATAAATATCAATAAATAATTAGAGATTCAAAAAAATTATCAAACAAATATTAATTTCGAAATTAAAAAAAAGTCATTAAAAATAATATTTAAATAAATATCAAATATAAAAATAAATACAAATTAAAAAATATTAACAAATAAATATAAAAATATAAAAAAACCAAAAACAAAATAAATATTATTTAACCCTAAAGCATAACATAAAAATTAAAAATACGGAAAATACAAAGATAAATATAAATTTTAATAAAAAAACTATATAAAATATTAACCAAAATAAGTTTAAAATATTAACAGAATATTTCATATATATATATATATATATTAAACAAATTTAATATTAAAAATAAATATAAAAAACAAATCAAATTCAAAATTTAATTAAATATAATAAAGCAAAAAATAAATAAAAAAGCAATTAAAAAAACAGTTAACTGCAATTCCAACTACGGCGACTGTCAACCGCACTTTCAAGTGTTGTTATCATCAACAACATTTCTAAGTGTGGCAAGCTCTCCACCGCACTCCCAAGTACGGCTAGCTCTTCAACCGCACTTTCAATGTCGGCGGGCCCTTAAGCATACTTCCAAGTGCGATTAAGGCCTCCAACCTTCATCTCCGTAACATATCAAGTCCATAAATGCATCACAGCACAAACAAACGAATATCAATCCTTCTACCACACTTCAATCATTCATCATCCATCAAACAATCTATCATACATTGATCTCAGTTTAAGTAAATAAAAACTAACCTTGACGCCTAAGCAAACGGAAGGCTTGATGTAAATTGTGGGAAGAAGAACTACCACTTTTGAAAGGTGCTCACCACCACCACGACAACCATTAAACGAACAATGAGGAGAGCTTTGTGAGAATGAAGGGAAAATGAGGAAGGAGGGAAGGAGGCACACGAGAAGAGAGGAGAAAGGGGGTGTAGGGTTTGGGAATATGAAATGCGACAGTAAGTGATGGAAGCAGCCTCCACGTTCAAGATTGGAGCGACTTCTCGGACCAGAAGTGGCAAAGGAATGGAGAATGTATGGAGATGTTTCGGTGCTTGCAAGGTGTTTGAGAAAATGTGTGGCTGTGTTTGGATGTGGTGTGGTGAGGAGCTTTCCTAAGGGGAAAGGAGCTAGAGGGAGACAAGCTAAAACATCTTTAAGCAATGAACTTGAGAGAATGGCTGGATTTCAGCAGCATTTCATTATCAAACTCAAGTTGAATTTTACAAGAGATCAAGCTCTCTTTTATAGATGAAGAAGAGCTATGATCCGTGCAGAAGAAGCTGCCAAAGTACATATTCAAAACGTGTTGGAAAACTAAATGAAATGTTCAGGAGCTGCTTCCAAAGGTGGCCATGTGTTCCATGTGGTAATTGTTGAAAACGTGTGCAAATGAATAAGCTCATGGCTGGATGTGTTTCATGTGGTACATGTGGAAAATGTGCTTCACGATTGGCTTCCATATGCATTCTTACTTGCTTCCTTGTCTCTCCTTTGCTTGGCAAACCTTCTAAGATGTATATACATGGATTCCCACCTTTATTGGTAACCTACAAAACAAGGTAAAGATATTTAGTTAAAGATGAACATGCTAAGACTTAGAAAGAAAAGATTAAGTCCTTATTCAACTTCCCTTTCGTGGTCTTAGAGTGAAGTTGATACTTCTTTGGATGGAAAGTCCCTAAAGGGGTTGTCATCATTCCCTCCCTCTTTAAAAACGATTTGTCCTCAAATCGGGAAGAAAGAAAGAAGCACAACTTTGGTTTGTGTTGTCCTCCCGGATAAAAAATATATCTACAAAAGATAGCAAAAATGAGGATGAAGAAGATGTAAACAAAGATAAGAAGACAAAAGAAAAGTCTTGTATTTTTGAAAAAGAATTTCTTAAAATTAGTCTTGGAAAAATGGAGAATTTCATATTCCCAAGTTATTTGATTTTTATCTTGAGTTACTTGTTTACACAAGGGTAACATTAACTCAAGTTTTGAATTGCCATAATTTGAAAAGGATTGCACAGACTATGGGATGGTAGTTGATTTAAAAGAAAAATTAATAATGGAAGAGTGCACAATAATTTGAAGAGAAGTAAAGAATGAGAACCCTTCCCTTTTAGGTTCCATGGTAATGGTAAGAGTAGGAGTTGCCATCATTAGCAAGAGCTTCTTCTCTTTACTTTCCGCTTCTTTCATCTTTTCTTCTTCTCTTTTCTTTTCCTCTTTCCTTCTCTCTCTTTCTTGTCTCTCTTTTTCCTTTCTCTCTTCTTCTTCTCTCTCTCTTTCTTGTCTCTCTTCTTCCTTTCTCTCTTCGTCTTCCCTCTCTCTTTTTCGTCTTTGTTCCTCCTTTTGTCTCTCAACATCTCTTTTTAGTTTTAATTCTATTTGCTTAGCTTGCAGCTCCTTAAGGTTAATCTTAAATTCTAGTTCTCTAATAAGGAAACCATTGTCATTTAAGCTTTCAAGAAATGTTTTTCCTTCTTCAATGTAATCTCTCAAGAATTGGAGGTTTCTCTTAATATGTGAAGGCACAAACTCTTTTCTCATGCAAGATTTTAATTCATACCAATCACGAATGAGGGACTTTCTACCTATCCTAACATGATATTGTTTTTCATCCCACCACTCTCTTGCATGCATTTCAAATCTAGATGTGTAGAGACTAAGGACATAAGATTCACTATTGCTAGAATGGAAATAGGATTCAAGTTTACTTTTTCTAACAATGAATGGATGCATGTCATTAATTTCCCTTTCCCAAGCTAGGTATGTTAATGCACAAATATCCTTACCAAAGAATGGAATATTTGCCCTAGCTTGTTTATACAACTCATCCTCAATCCGATCAAATTCATGAAAGGAACAAGTCCTTCTTCTAGCTTCATCAAGTTTTCTTTTAATTTCTTTGAAACTAATGGAGTGATCAAAACTAGAAGACCGAGAAGACCTATATGAAGAAGAAGACCTATAGGAATCATAACAAGACATCAAACTCTTTAGATTTTGGTGAAGGATTTCTAGACAGATTCTAGAGGTAAAAGAAACCAAATAGCTCCCAAGAAGGAGAGGTGAGTCACAATGGACATGCATAAGAACCTCTTCCTTCCTTAGCCAGAGTTTCTTTGGTTGTTTCTTACCTTAGTGTCTAGGTAGAAATCTTTCAAAAACTTTTTAAATGCAAGAATGCTATGCACCTAGAAACCAAATGAAGGTTTATCTATATGAACGCGGACCTAGATATCACGGAGACGTAAAACAGAAATAACAAGCAAAAATTCTTAAAGAAAGAATGGAAGTGGAAAGAAAAGATGAGACTCGAGCCTAAGTGAAAGTGCAAGTGACACTTGGAGCCACTTGGCACACTTTCACACTAAGATGCGTCTACGAAACTATTACAATGTTTAGTGGTGATCTTGGAATTGCTAAGAAAGCATTTTCCCAAGCCACTTAAGTTGTAAAAATAAAAGAAAAAATGATACACAAATGTTCCGTGATATAGCACAAAAGTACAATTATAAGTGTTTACAAATGAACAACCAAGTGTGGTTGCTGTTTCAGATTGTTGGACTGTCAAAAATGGTGTGTTTTTGCTGCTGACATGGTGCTGGAACAGCAAGGATAAAGTGCTCTTGGAGTCCAAGCTTGTGGCCACTTTAACAAGTCTTCCACTCCCTGAGATGCTACCCCTTTGGAGCAAGCTACCTGTAGTTGAGAATTGCACCACGACGTCACACATCCATAGAAATCAAAAAAACCGTGAGCATCACAACATTTTACTCACCAGATTTTAGAGTGCAAACCACTTGACAGCACAATGGAAAGCCAAATAAAGTTGATTTCTAATGAATTTTGGGCTGGAAAAAGAGACGGCACACAAAAAGAACCTAAGAAAGGGTCTAGAACAGATCACAAAAGCAATAAAAAAAACTCAAAAATAGTGATTGAATTGTGTGATTCGAAACTGTTTGATGAAAACTCCAAACTGTTTGATGAAATGCCACTAAGAGTTACATAATTTGTGTTTTCTGGATTATGACTTCTAAATCTGGATTGCAGGGTGTACTTGCTTTTTATGTTGGATTTATACTTGGATAAGCAGTTAAAAATCTTTGGAAACAGACTCCCCCAGCTTTTGCCAATTCAGAATTGGAAATCAAAATATGGCTAATGTCAAACAACACAACAATTATGATTGCACCAGGAACAAATGTTGAAAAAATGGAAACAACAGTGGTCAACTTGAATGCCTTGCAAAATTTGGTGGTTTACAAAGGAAATCTGCATATAGGCTTCTTAATGACCATTTGAACAGTAGAAACATATTTCAATTCACCAAATATACTTGCTCAAACATGCAAACTGCACCGAAACACCCAGAATTCCAAAATCACCTTTGTAATTGCCACCTATGTAGCAAAAGTGGCCAAACAGCACATGAAAATGAATAAAATGCAAAATCAAAGTTGGATGGATCAAGAAAAAGGTAGAAAAGGTCCTAAGTAACTAGATCTAGCTTGAACATGTTAGCTAGGAGAAGTAAAAATGGCCTAAGACACACAATGGCAGCAGCACGGTACAAAGCTGGAACAATACATAACAATGGTAGAAATCAATTTTTTTTTCACACAACTCAAACATTCATTTTGGAATTATGCACATAACAAGAGTTGTAATCATTTGAGAACGAATCAAACACATGAAATAAACTTGTGCACAACTTCAAACTCAAGAAATCTTGACAGAAACAGATTATACCAAATCAAACCAGAGAATGAGTTTTTCTGCAGAATTTGGACTGGGAAATAGTGTACAATGCTTGTGAGCTCAAATGATCAAAGCTGACTTACTGTCATTGCTTTATAGATAAACATATAGCTAGTAAGTGCACTAGATTCAATCCAAAGGAAAAAAATAAAGCTGGAACAGAATCAATTACTTGACAGAATTAAAAACTACAACGTTTTTGCACAAAACTTGAACAAAACTGGAAATTAAAATTGAAAGCTGGAATTGGACTCAAACAAACAATTTGCACCGATTAAAATGATGATTAAACGCTATGAAATGGTGAATGGAATCAAACATCCACGAAAACGAGACAAACAGAAATCAAAATTGATCAAACAGTAACATAGACGAACAACACATGACGGAAAATAGAGAAAGGAAGGAAAGAGCACTTAGCTCTTGAAGCACCGCAAGAATCGACTGGCTCTAGATGCCAAATGATCGAAGCAGCCTCCACGTTCAAGATTGGAGCGGCTTCTCGAACCAGAAGTGGCAGCGGAATAGAGAATGGATGGAGATGTTCTGGTGCTTGCAAGGTGCTTGAGAAAATGTGTGGCAATGTTTGGATGTGGTGTGGTGAGGAATTCTAACTCAGACGGCTTTCCTAAGGGGAAAGGAGCTAGAGGGAGACAAGCTAAAACAAATTTAAGCAATGAACTTGAGAGAATGGTTGGATTTCAGCAACATTTCATTATCAAACTCAAGTTGAATTTTACAAGAGATCAAGCTCTCTTTTATAGATGAAGAAGAGCTATGATCCGTGCAGAAGAAGCTGCCAAAGTACATATTCAAAGCGTGTTGGAAAACTAAATGAAATGTGCTGAAGCTACTTCCAAAGGTGGTCGTGTGTTCCATGTGGTAATTGTTGAAAACGTGTGCAAATAAATAAGCTCATGGCTGGATGTGTTTCATGTGGTACATGTGGAAAATGTGCTTCACGGTTGGCTGCCATATGGATTCCTATTTGCTTCCTTGTCTCTCCTTTGCTTGGCAAACCTTCTAAGATGTATATACATGGATTCCCACCTTTATTGGTAACCTACAAAACAAGGTAAAGATATTTAGTTAAAGAAGAACATACTAAGACTTAGAAAGAAAAGATTAAGTCCTTATTCAACTTTCCTTTCTTGGTCTTAGAGTGAAGTTGATACTTCTTTGGATGGAAAGTCCCTAAATGGGTTGCCATCAGTAAGGAAGTGCAGGGAGAAACACTCTAGAAGTTAATAGACAAAGTTTATATTTGATAAACAATTTTGTCAACTTTAAAGCACAACCTCAAGTTTACAATGCATGCTATAACATTTTTTTGTCAAATCTTTTTTATGATAAAATCTTTCTAGATTAATAACATTTCATATAAAAAGATAAGAGTGAAAAGAGATTTACAAAAGATATTATTATATTGGTTGGCCTTATAACCCATGAATATGCTCACTTCTGTATTAATATGATCAAGTTTCACTAAACAAATTAATACTATAAAGATATAAGTGAGTATTAATTGGCCCTTAGTCACTCTTAGTTAAAACAACAATGATGTTATTTGAATACGTATACACTCCTAACTGAAAACTAAATTATTATTTGGAACGCAATTACTTTCGACTAAAACCCTTAAGTATAGTTTGAAATTCACCACTCATTCTTCAAACCAAGTATTATTTAGACAACAACCTTTCTAGGATAAGAATGAGTATTTTCGATACTGTAATTACTCTTTGCTAAACTTGAGTATTATTTGCAATACAATCACTCATGGATAAATCACAAAGAAAGTAATATAATATTTCATAAGGTTTTACACTAGAAAAAAAAGGTTATATTTTACAACAGATACAAAGAATAAACACTCTTCTAGATAGCTAATGAACATAAACAATCACTAGTGTAGAATTAGCCTTTAACGTCATTTCGTAGACGTTGGTCCACCAAACAACCAACGTAAATTATTGACCGGTGGCATTTTCGTAAATAAGTGGGCATATAGACGTTCGTTAGGAGGGGCCCCGACGTCTATAATATTATAGACATCGGGGCCCCTCCTAACGGGCGTCTAGATAGCTGAAAAAATAACTTATAGACGTTGCTTAGGAAGGGCACCAACGTCTATAATATTATAGACGTCGGGGCCCCTCCTAACGGACGTCTATATGGCTGACAGGGTTGGTGAGAAGTTATTTTTTCAGCCATCTAGACGTCCGTTAGGAAGGACCCCGACATAGACGTCCGTTAGCTTCTTTGTTGATAACTTTTTTGTATGCATGTTATTGGCTTTTGTGTATACACGTTATTAGCTTTTGCGTATGCATGTTTTTGACTTTTAGGTATGCATGTGTTATTGGTTTGAATATGCATGTGATAGTTGTGTTATTATAATTGGCATGTTATATTATAATTATCAAATCATTGAGTGAAACTTAGTTTCCGTTTGAAATTTAACACAAACGATTAATCTTTTAATCGTTTGTATTAAATTTTGAAGTGTCCGATTGGACAGTTTGGAAAAATTATTTTTCATAATTTGCTATAACATGTATGTTGGAGTTTATGGATAAGATTGATAACATTTCGGTTAAGTATTTGTGTTGTTCTCCGAATGCATATTTGATTGTGGTCATCCTTGACTACTCTTATTTCGTGTATTTCAGAGACCAATGCGAAATGCTGCCGAAATCTTATCAAATTTATGATGTAGACTTCTTTGCATGTGTCTTAGCAATTTTTGAAAAATAATTTTTTTGAATGGGTAGGGCCTAACCTTGTGAGAGTTAAAAAATTGAAACTGATGAATGATTTTACGAACATAGTATGGATCGAAGTTGGATGAATGAACGTCGCATCAGTGAAGAATATGAGAAGGGTGTTTCGGAGTTCTTGCAATATGTTGCACAAAATGCTAAGTCTGTGAACGAGACATATTTTGTCCTTGTGTTCGTTGTCTTAATCAAATACGACAAGACTTAACAATGTATGTGACCATCTATTCATGTTCGGCATAATGAGAACTTATATCGTTTGGACTTGGCATGGAGAAGTAATGGACCAGCCTACCACGTCACGAGGAACGGATTATGTGGAAGAATGGATGAGTGATCATTTAGAAGACATGATACGTGATGTCGGTGAAGATAATTTTGGAAGAGCTAATTTGTATGATTCTCTTATAAATGATTCAGAGCAACCGTTGTTCCCAGGATGCTCGAACTTTACACATCTGTCTGCCACTTTGAAGTTGTTTAGTTTAAAAGCAAGGAATGGGTGGACCGATAAAAGTTTCACAGAGTTGTTGGAGTTGTTGAAGGAGATGCTTCCAGAAAATAATACTCTACCTATTCGTAATTACGAGGCAAAAATATTTTTTATGTCCAATGGGTCTTGAATATCAAAAGATACATGTTTGTCCTAATGATTGTGTTTTGTACATAAAGGAGTTTGCTTCGCTAAAGTATTGTCAAACATGTGGTTTATCCCGTTTTAAAAAGAAATCTGACAGAAACACTGCTGATGAAGGTAATGATGGTGCACCTGCTAAGGTGATGTGGTATTTGCCTATAATACCTAGGTTCAAACGTATGTTCTCTGTTAAAGAAGATGCAAAGAACCTTAAATGACACTTTCTCGACAGAAAGTGCGATAATCTTCTTCGACACCCAGCTTATTCACCACAATGGAAGAAGATTGATGAAAAATTTTTAGAATTTGGTGCAGATCCAAGAAACTTAAGACTTGCACTTGCAACTGATGGTATGAATCCTTATGGGAACTTAAGTAGCAAACACAGTTCATGGCCAGTTATGTTGATGATATACAATCTTTCTCCTTCGTTGTGCATGAAGAGAAAATATGTGATGTTGTACATGATGATATCGGGTCCTAGACAACCTGGAAATGACATTAATGTTTACTTAAAACCTTTAATTGATGATTTGAAATTGTTGTGGGAAGAAGGGGTGGAAGTGTTTGATTCACATGTTGAGGAAAAGTTCCGTTTGCGTGCAATGTTGTTTTGCACTATAAATGATTTCCTAGTGATGAGTCAATATTTTCTTGACTTCACCTAGTTTATTGTGCTAGAATTAATCAGGGAATTGTGCTTAAATGTCCGGTATTTTTTCCATTTTTGCTAACTGTGCTTAATTTGACAAGAAATTCTTATTTTAATTAATTTGAATTATTTGAGCTAATTATTTTCATCATTGATTGAAGGAAAAATTTTGGAGATACATTTTGGAACATCAGGAAGAATACAAATAAATTCAATACTCTCCACATAGACATTTTAGAATTAATTAAATTGTAATTTAGTAGTGTCGAATGTTTTTGGATTAACTTTTGTAGATTGAGCCAATTTTTGGCAAAATGAACTAGGCCCAAAAGTGGGGGTGGATGACTTGGCACCCTAGGGTTTTTTGTGTGGACCCCACCCTCATAAAATAGGACACACGACCTTGGAGAAGGAGTAGCCGCCACTCTCTCGGATATTTTTGGCTTTGCTTGGAATGTTGTTTTGAGAGCTTCTATGCTTATAATGGAACAATTTTTTTACGCTGTTACAGTGGGATGAGAAATGAAGCACATTTACAAAAAACATTCTTGGATTTTAGCTTTTATTTGTTGAAGAATGTGCACAACAACGTCCTGAATGAGAGCATGTTGATTTTATATTGGAGAAATGCTCTCACGGTGGTTGAATTCATTTTCTTTTCTTTTAGAAAGCAAGTGACGCTGATTTCATCTTGATAGGTGCACATGGTGTAGGGTCATGGAATAAAAGAAAGAAAGAAATGTTGTTACGTTTTCAATTTGGAGCAAAACATTTAAATTTTTCATTGAGTAAAGCACGGTGAGAGGGAGAAGGAGCAGCACCAAGGGAAGATGAAGTTGTGTCACGGTAGAAGATTGGCACGGTGATTAGGAGCTGGAGATGCACACATGGAGCTGTTGCTGCCATGTCCAGGAGGTGTCACGACTTGGTCCAGCATCATGTCACAACACACGACTGCCACGTCTTTGGAGCTTGAGGGAATTAGGTGTGCAGCCGCCAACCTAGGAGCATCATCTTTCATTTAGAGGGGATTCGTTTTTCTGGGAGAAAGGAAAACACGCTGATTCAAAGAAGGGCAATGGTGTCATGGTTTGGAAGCACATTCACGATAAAAGAGTTGGAACGGTAATTCAGGAGGGAGCTGGAGCAACTGCACGCGCAAGGTGTCACGGCTTGGATGGACTGTTGCACGGTGATTCAAAGGAAATGGTGATTCATTTTGTTGAAAGGTGTGCACACGGTGAACGTCTGTTGTTACGTCCAGGGAGCACCACAGTATTGTTTAATTGATGGAGGTGCAGCGGGTTACATCCAGCAGGTGTACACGGTTTGCTACAAGATTTCCTTACTTTATTTTCACTTTAGTCACACTGGAACATTGATTTTTATATTTTACATGTGGAATACAATTAGCTTTAAATGCATCTAATGTTTTAAGGTTATTTTCACCGGTTCAACAATTGCAATTTAGTTCACTATTAACGCGTTTTCTTTGTGTCATGATGAATTGCTTTTGATGTTTAGCTTACTCTTTGCCTTGAATTTCTATTCCAGCCACAAGATGCATTTTCTTAATTATAAATTGTTTTCCAAGTGGTTCACGCAATGTGCATTTCATTTTTTACCAAGTGTTTTTATTTTTATTATCAGTTGTGTTTTACTGTTCATCTTGTTTTCAAGAGTTGTTTCAATTTCAGTTTGCTTTTATTGATACTTCTATTGTTGCGTTTAATGTTTAAGTTCATTTGGTGCATTTCAATTTGGTTGTTGTTACGTTTTCTGCGCGTTTACTGTTCCAGCGTTTTGTTTTCAAATCCTGATGAATTCTGCATTTTCTGGTTTTGCTGCGTTTAGACCGTTCACTCTCTAATTGTGCCGTTCGGCTTGTCTTCATGTCTGTTTAGTTTATTGTTTTCGTTCACTATGGTGTTTATTCTGTTCGTCTTTAAGTTGCACTGTTCAGTTTTACTTTTATCGTTCGGTTTCCATTTTTTTTTTCTCCTGCATTTCAATTTCCACTTTTGGCTTAGAGACCGTTCGGTCTCAATGTTAAAACCGTTCGGTCATCTATAGGACCGTTTGGTCTTCGTGCTTTGTTCCTTTATTTCAGTGTTTTCAATTATGTTTGGTTGTATTTAATTTCCAGTTTTAATTTAGTTCATTTCTAATCTCAAAAACACTTTCAAAACCCCCCACTACGTGTTTGACCTAAGACTCGAACCACATTTGGTCCTTGAGAGACGACCTATGAGTCACTTCCTAGCACTATACTGCATTTTTAATGCACATCAAATTTGTATGGGCCGCGACAGTCTCATTACCTAGCGTATGGAAACTTGAGCTGTTATAGTGTTAAAGGTCATTTTGCATGTCCCATATGTGAAGAAAACACTAGTTACCTTCAATTGAAGCATGGTCAGAAGACGGTATATACAAGACATCAGAAATTCCTTCCTCGTAATCACCCTTATCGTAGATTGAAAGAAACATTTAATGGAAGTGCTGAGGATGAGGTTGTGTCCAGATCCCGGAATGGTGAAGAGGTGTACAACGAAGTCAAAAACATTGACATTGTGTTTGGAAAACATCATAAAAGTACCTTTGCAAAAAAATTTTTGGAAGAAACGATCAATATTTTTTAATCTTCCATACTGGTGTAAACTTGATGTTAGACATTGTATTGATGTGATGCACGTTGAAAAAAAGTTTGTGACAGTGTCATCGGAACTTTATTAAACGTGAAAGACAAGAGCAAAGATGAAATAAAAGCATGACAAGATTTGGCTAACATGGGAATCTGATCTGAGTTACATCCACAGATAATAGGAAGACGCACCTATCTACCCCCAGCCTGTCACACTCTTTCTAAAAAAGAAAAACAATTTTTTTGTAACTGTTTAAGAAGTGTGAAGGTTCCATAAGGTTATTCTTCAAATATTAGTAACTTTGTTTCTATGCAAGAGTTAAAGTTAGTTGGTTTAAAGTCTCACGATTGTCATGTATTGATGCAACAATTGCTACCAATTGTTATTCGAGGCATATTACCTCCTTCTGTTAGGGGTATTCTGACACGTCTAAGTTTGTTCTTTAATGTCATTTGCAAGAAAGTTGTTGACCCTCGAGGTTTATATCAATTGGAAAATGAAGGAATAAGACTACTATGTGAATTGGAGATGTATTTTCCACCTTCTTTTTTGGTTTAATCCTTTTCGACATCCCTATTTATGTACGAATGTCTCAATTGGGTCCTCGTTTTCTAAAGTGTATCAAAATGGTCCTTAATTTTGAAAATTGATATCAATTGAGTCCTTTTCGTTAAGTTGGCTGGACGGCGTTAAAAAAATTGATGAGTGGATGCTGAGATGACGAACGAACGCTCGTCCACCAGAGAACGAACGCTCGTCGACCTCTTACTGCTGGACGACCGTTCGTTCCACACTGGAATACCGTTCGTTCGGTGGTCGACGAGCGTTCGTTCGCTGATGGACGAGCGTTCGTCCGCTGGTGGACGAGCGTTCGTTCGTCATCTCAGCATCCACTCATCAATTTTTTTAACGCCGTCCAGCCAACTTAACGGAAAGGACTCAATTGATATCAATTTTCAAAATTAAGGACCATTTTGATACACTTTAAAAAACGAGGACCCAATTGAGACATTCGTACATAAATAGGGATGTCGAAAAGGATTAAACCTTCTTTTTTTGATATCATGGTTCATTTGATTGTTCAACTAGTCAGAGAAATTCGAATATGTGGGCCGGTCTTCTTAAGGTGGATGTACCCAGTTGAAAGATACATGAAGATCTTAAAGGGATATGTCAAGAATCAGTATCGACCAGAAGCTTCAATCATAGAGTGATACGTTGCAGAAGAAGCCATTGAATTTTGTTCAAGTTATATGCCATCTTGTGAACCAGTGGGTCTTTCCAAGAGCAGACATGAAGGAAAATGTGAAGGTAAGGGTGTTCGAGGTGTGAGAATTCAAAGTGTTAGTAGAAAAGAAGTTGACCAAGATCATTTGTACATCTTAAACAACAATGTTGATGTGATTCCTTACATTTCTGAACACATTAATGAAATAAAGGCATCACACCCAAGAATGAGTGAAAAATGGCATCTTAACGAACATGTCAAAACCTTCTTACAATGGTTTAAGAAAAAGATTTATGCGACTCCACATGTTTCTGAAATTTTATTGAGGTTATCTCGTGGGCCGAACACAGATGTCATTACATATGGTGGGTACTATATAAACAATATTTCTTTTCAGACAAAGGTAGAAGATGACAAAAGTAGAATTCAAAATAGTGGCGTTACACTACAAGCTGAAGTTGTGCACTTTGCTAGTTCTAAAGACAAAAATCCAATCACAGCATCCATGAGTTATTTTGGAATAATACAAGAAATATGGGAAGTTGATTATGTCAGTTTTAGAGTCCCAGTTTTCAGGTGTAAATGGGTTGATATAAATTTCGGTGTCATGATAGATGACTTTGGTTTCACATTGGTAGACTTGAACAAGATGAATTACACTGATGAACCATTTGTCATGGCTAGTCAAGCAAGACAAATATTCTACGTAAATGATCCAACGAATAAAAAATGATCAGTGGTTTTAGAAGGAAAAAACATGCAAGGATATGATGATGAAGATTCTCCTAATATACTTGAGACAACATCTGTTGCATCAAGACCCATTGAAGACTCAGTTGATGACGTTGCCGATGACATCCAGGCAATTCGTAGTGATCACAATGAAGGGATCTGGGAGAAAACACTATCTTAATAGGTTGTGATATTTTTTGTGCTGACTTTATATGTAGTTTCATTAGGGCCAAATGCTGATAGGTTTTGGAGTTATATGGGTAAGTTAGCAAAAAAACATGTCTCTATCCTTCATGCATATTGGGATGACGTCCCAGAGGTCGACAAGAACCTCTTATGGCAAGATATTCAGGTATTTTTACTTAAAAGAATTTTGATATACTTATTTCTTTTATCTTATTATGTCATTAACATGTTTTTTATTTAAACATCAACATTATGATATTCCAAACACAATACAGATTAGAAAGAAAGTGTTATCGCATATAGCGATAAGATGGAGGGATTTCAAGACAAGGCTGACATGACTATATGTCTTTGGAGACAGACAACATGAAAATCCATGTCAGCATTATACCTTCACAGAGGAGGAGTGGATACAGTTTCGTGCATCTAGAGAGTCTGAGGAATGGAAGGCATGTTTCTTAACATCTACAAAGTCTTTCCTTGAGTTCTTATGATTTTACACTTATGAATATACATGGTTTCACAGGGTAAA
Organism: Vigna umbellata; assembly: GCF_029865625.1. Taxonomy (NCBI): domain Eukaryota; kingdom Viridiplantae; phylum Streptophyta; class Magnoliopsida; order Fabales; family Fabaceae; genus Vigna; species Vigna umbellata. The sequence continues at coordinate 4,548,602 of NC_142172.1, read as the reverse complement.
AGGTTAGCCATCCAAGAAAGGCAAAGGCTAAACGATGCACCACACTTGTTATCATGAGGTGGTTATGCAAAACTGGAAAAGAAAATTAGAAAGTCTCGAGCGGATGCCTTGGGGCTTGAGTCCCCGGACCTAGCACCTGCACCTACTAGGTACGAGCTGTGGAAGGGTACTCGGACTAAATCTGATGGGAACATGACATCTTCCTCAGCTGCCTTGATCTCACAAAGAATTTTAAGTTAAAATTCTAAACATTGTTTGATTGTGTATTTATCATAGCATGTTCTTCTAAGTAACTTATTTTTTTTATGTGCAGGATGAGTTGGTTGAGCAGCAGACTCAGGGAACATTTGTTGTCCAAGGTAGGGACGACATTCTAACAATGGTCATTGGAAAGCCCGAGCACCCAGGACGTGTACGTGGAGTTCCTGGGGCGATTGGTCTTCGTGACTACTTTGGCCCTACACAAAAAAACACTCAATCAATGAGTCAGGAGGCACTAAGGCCGATGGATCTTCAATGGGAGGAAAGGCTCAACCAAAGCATGAGATCAATGGAGCAACGATTCATGTAGCAGCTACAAGAACAAAAAGAAATACAAAGAGCGCTTGAAGAGAAGCTGTATTCCATGACGCAGGGCACCATGGGGTCCGCTGAATCTCCCACACCACCTCGTGTCAACACTAGAGGATCATGCTCTGCTGTAGAACCTAGTCAGTATAGCGATCAATATGAGTTGTTGGTTGATGGGGATCCCCCACGCATTGTGGCTGTCGGACGAGTGCTTGAGGGAGGGCAGACTATTCATGGTGTTCCCATATTACCCCACCACGTGCGTGTGACGATTGACGAGGTTTGGGATCCCCAGGCTCAGGTGCTTGTACCCACTTTAGAAATTCATTTTGTGGGGGAGGCCATAGGATCATTTATAGCCTGACCTAGAGCATTGATCATGTCACATATCGCTACTCCACAGGTATAATGTCTTTGTTATTAGTATTTTTATGTTAAATTTAAAAATATTTGTTGATAACTTTGAAATTCTTATCTTCAGTTCACACGTCCTCAAAAGCAGCTGATTCATGATACAGTCATACATGAAGATGGTGACATGGCTGAAGCGGAGGATGATCCTTTATCAAAGCTAATGACAAGATTACCCAGGTTGAAGAGAGCACCATTAGAACTATACTGGGATTTGAGAGTATTTGGTCTCCCCCCCCATGTGCCAGTATATATCACATTGACTGATGCATTTGAGGTAATTGGGGGAGACAGGATGTTGAATATTTCCATCATTCAACTGTGGTGCATGTAAGATAGTTAATTTTGTCTTCCATATTAGTTTTACTTAGATTCCTAGTTTCTAACAACTTAACTTTGTTGTTTTAGGTACATGGACACAATCGTTGTAGACCAAGGTCGGTCTTCCATGTACGGATTTGTTGAACCTCAGACCATTCAACCTTCTGGTAACACACTTGAAAGCAAACAACATTATTTGCAAACATGGATGGATGAGTCAAAAAGAGACATATATCTTGTGCCATACATTGATGGGTAGGTGTTGTTATATGTAAAAGTTCATTAAGGTTTACTTAATTAGTTAACTAACTATTTGTGATTCGTGATAGGTCGCACTGGCAGCAGATGCTCATCATTCCCAAACAATGTAAAATTATATGGTTTTGTTCACTGCACAGGAAGATGAAAATTGACTTGAGAACCATGCTTCAAGGGTAAGTGTTTCTACACCCTTAATGACTTTGAATTTGATGTTCACCTTAAACTTTTATGATAAATATAGTTATATTAATTTTACTTTGTGTTTTCAATCTAAATAGAGTTATTGGTAAATCTAGAGGTCAACTAGTTCAAATTTTGTATCCAAAGGTTGTAAGTCACTTATACTTCTAATTCATTTTCTATGTTATTGAATGATCTAAATTCTTGACTATTTAGTTTGTCATTTTAGTGTAACCAGCAGCTAGATTCATGGGAATGTGGCTTCTATATCATGTGTTGGATTAAGGCCATCATTCGAGTTGTCATTACAGATGATTGGAATGAGGGAATTATGCATACCTTGAATACATTACAAATCAAATTTATCTTTAAACATATAGGAAACCATAATGAATCTTTCTTCATTTTGCACCACTTCAAGAGTACATCTCCTATACCAGAGGACATAATTAGGCAGATAAGACAGGAGTGGACAGCTTATCTTCTGCAAAGATGGAGCTAGGATCACTTATATTTCTTGTTGAACATTAGTTTAGTTTAAGTTTATATTTTGATAGTTTTGGTATTGGATTGTTTTTTACATTAAGTAGAACTTTCTTTATATGAAACGCATATATATATATATATATATATATATATATATATATATATATATATATATATATATATATATATATATATATATATATATATATTATTGTATATTGTTCTAGGACAATTTTCTGTTTTTCAGGTGTGGTTTTATTGCAAAATTAAATTAATTTTAAAAAAAAAACATCCAGTAGACGTCAGTTAATGCACTGCCCGACGTCTATAGAAGTCTGTCAATGCACAAACCGGCGTCTATAGAAGTCTGTCAATGCACAAACCGGCGTCCAATGAGTTACAGTGAACAAAACGTTTTCAGGGCCTATAGACGTCAGATATGCCTACATCCGACGTCTCTATAGACGTTGGATATATCCAGTCCGACGTCTACATAGACGTCGGATATGCCACCTCCGACGTCTGTATAGACGTTGGATATATCCACTCCGACGTCTATATAGATGTTGGGTATACACTATCCGACGTTTGATTAACATCACCCACAAAGACGTCGGATACATATCCGACGTTAAAAGGCCAAAATAGCAGACGTATAAAGCCCTTTCTGCACTAGTGAATATTTTTCCTCAAAATTGCAAAGCTAAAGGAAACAAGAGCTTGTGCACATTCTTGTTAAAAGAGTTTCATCAACCTTTTTTCTTCATAAAGATCTTCTTTATATAGAATTAAGAAGAAAACAGTCGTTGCAAATTGTTTAGAGTATTTTGAGCCAAAATAAGGGTCTTCTTTTGTTACTGTTTCTTATTACATCTGACCATATTTTGAAGTTGTGAAACACGTTAAAGGCTCTTGATTAAGCTTTAAATTCATGTAATTTCTTTAAAAATACCTTTAGAAATGAAAAAGCTTCAGAAGCCTTACAAGTAGCTTCCTTCCACCTTCTAGGAAAAGCTTAGAGACCCATATTAACTTGGCAAAATTACATCTCACCTTTTTCTAGAAAAGTTATTTATGTGATGCAACTTTTAGTACATTCTTCAAGAAATCTCAATTTTGACAAAACTGGAATATCCTCTTAAAAGAATAAAGAAGTGTACATTTCCTACAAATAAAATGATTTGATGTGCATCATGAGATGCTGAAGTTGTCAGTTAAACAAAGTATATTCATTGTCTATCAAAAAAATTATCAAACAAGACATATTTGTTTGTGTTTGTTCAAGAAAAAGCTTGTACGAAGAATAACATTATTTTATATATTTTTTAAATTATTTTTTTTATTACTCCAATCAATTGCAAATGTAATTTATTATATAAATATTTAATTATCCATACTATAAATATTTTATTACTCCAATTCAATTGAAAATATTTAATTATCCATACTATAATATATTCAAACTACATTGCTTATTTCATAAAAAAAATCTTCACTATTTACTAAATATTTATACTCTATTTATATATTGAATTTTTTAATATATAATACAACTTTATACGTTAAATAGTTGTTTTACACCAATTTATATTTATTGACTATAAATCTAATGTTATTTTACACAAACAAAAAATTGAATACTAACTGTGTCTTTTATTTTATATCTATAATAATCATTTTTCAACTTTTATTAACAGAAATTAGATATATTTATAACATATTATAATGTAGTAAATATAATTTCTATATTTTTCTTTTTTATTAAAATTTTATAACAATCTTTATTAGTAATCTAACTTTTTAAAAAATAAAATAAAATAAAATTCAAACAACAGAATTAATATTAAATTATTTTCATTTTATTATTTAAACTTTTAGAATAAAATTAAATTTTTCAAAAATAAGTAAAATTCTATAACTATACATTTATCATTATTTATTTTTATTTTAAGTTTATATTCCTTTTAATTTTCTATCGCTTGAAAGAAATAAAAAACTGAGGTCAGAATTCGATATATACATAGTTAAATTCTAAAGTATGGCCATTATTCCCGTAACTAAAAAAAAATCATTCAATAATAACAAATTTAAAGACAAAAAAAATTAATAGTTATTGATATTTAAAATAGTTATTAATAAAAAATTATAATTGATTTCTGATAGAATTTAAATTAGTTGGCATTAACTATTAAAATTTTAACTATTTACTATGATTATATTTTAAATTAATTTTAATAATATAAAATATACCTATTTCTTTCGTAAATATACAGAAATATATTTAATTATATAATAAATAAAAAATTCGAACAAATCAAATTATATTCATAATTTGGATATATTAATCCTAGGAGATATATTTAACAGTATAATAATATAAAATCTAAATAAATCATATTATCATAATTCAGTTTAACATGTTTAACACATGTAATTATGTCTAACAATCTAATTTATTTATACTTTTTATTATTTTGCTGTTGAATATATTTTTTGCATCTAGAAAACGATATATTTAAATTACAAGACAATTTGATTCGTTCAAATTTTATATTATATAATTAAATATGGATAGATTGACAATTTCAATCAAATGAAGGGAAAAAAAATCTACTAAATTTGATATAAATATCTGTGTGTGTATTTTTTTTCTCATTGATATGTTGTAGAATTCCATGTATCTATCAGTGTAAGTTAAGTTTTGTGCATGTGGGTGTCCTTTATTAAAAAATATTTAATTTTCGGGGGCTTTATATTTATTTTTAGATACTTTGTTTTATGTGTTTTAGTCAATATACTATCGATTGAAGCAAAAGCAATTTATCTTAACCAAAACTTTGTGGACCACTTTCATTACAACAATTCAAACCAAAAACTTTTAATATTTTATAGCGTAAGTATATTAACCTCTTAACTGAATAATCGTATAAATAGTTTAGTCTTTTTGTCCTTTTGGCTGAAAAAAAATAATTCCTTGCTGTGACCTAAAATTGAAAGTTTAACTATTTTTATTTTACTAATGTTATTATATGTTTGATTTCGCTATCATAGTTTTATTTTCCACACAGCATTATAGTTTTATTTTTCACACAACATCAGTGCTGACTTGCCATGAAAAAATTAAAAAAAAAGAATAAAATAAAATAACTTGACTTTACGTTTTATATATTACGTTTAAGTTTAAGTTTAAGTTTAAATTTTTCACACATCATTTAAGTTTAAGTTTTTACATATTTTACGTTTGAAAAAAAATGTTTGAAAAAAAAATGTTTGAATGATAGATGACATTAACATTAAGTAGATGCTATGTGTTTTATATTTTAATGTATTAGATAGTGTGTGTTTGGGAGGCTAACAAGGAAATGTTCTTACTTGAATTTTAAGCAATAATATATGAAATTTTGAAATAAATAAATAGAATATGTGCTTGCGAAGCATCCACGTAAGATGAACGATGCTTAAGACCTAACCTAGTATGAATATCGATGCGCTATCATTTACTTATTGCTTTTATGTTAATTTCTTTTGCAATAACTTCTCAACTTTTATACATTTCGAATTCTTATTCTTTTAACTATTAATTAATCTTTTAACCATTTAAACAAAAACAATATTTGCCAATTAATGTCTTTGTGTCAACGACTTACAGCCTCAAGATTTTACTCCCTTGTTTTATTTACCAAGATACTCGTATATATAATTTAGAACTTGTATCTATACGATTTAATAAATATGCTATAGTTCTACAGAATCCATTTAACGTCAAAGTGATTAAATAATATTTTAAAATATATTTATTAGTAAAAATATTCATGTATTAACATAATATATTAACATAGTATAAAACTTTGATTATATTATAATATTCTTTTATATATTATGGTTAATCAAATAAGATATCATATTATTATTATTATTTTACTAATTATTATATAAACAATAAGTTATCATATTTGTTGATATTCTTGTGATATTATCACTTTATACAATAAATGTTATAGGTTTTAGAAATTCTATAAATACACAGTATTTTATTAGAAAACACATACTATTTTTCATACTCTCTTTTACTCAAAAGATTCAATAATGTATTTAACTTTTACAATAAATTTATTTATAATATATTAAACTTAATCATAACAATAAATTCTATTTTCGTAATATAATTATCAATATATTTAAAAGATTAATCCTTTTTCATGATAAATTTTGCTTATAATAATAATAACAGCTATAATAATAATACATTATTATCAGATTTATTTATATTAATGTTAGTAATATTACTAGTTTAATAAATTACATAATATTGAAATATATTTAAAGTAATAATATTAACTATTGATATCAATATTTTTTTAGTTGTTTATAAAATATTAATATTCACGTATATTTTATATTTTATATTAAAATTAAGTATTAATATATAAAAAATTAAGTTACATTCCCATTAATATTAGTAATAATAATAAATTTTAAACTTAATTTTTTAAAAAAGAAAACCAGGTCACAACTTACTTTTACGGGAATCGTATCTCATTTTCCAGTTTAAGAAAAAAAAAATGAATGAGCAGTATTCATATTGTTCGGGATCGAAATCTGTGATTAAACTTCGATAATTATTTGACACAGAGGTCTATACGATTTTTTCTTGGGGTTTATTCTGAAAAGAATTGCTGAAAGAAAATACAGAACTTTATTCTAAAATATAAAATTTATATGTCAGATTACATATAAAATATATGGAAGTGCGTGTTAAAATTATGAAGGTGTAGGAAAAAATTGTCAAATATTAAATAGATACATTAATTCGGCTTTATTGGGAGAATTTTTATTTTTAAGTTTATTGAAGAAAATATTTGGTCTTATAGCTCAAAACTTGTGCCATATTATTTTGGGCATTTCTTCCCACACCCCTTTTCTCTTCCTACATTTCATAAAATGTATTATTCTACATTTGAAATGTCTATGAAAAACACCCCAATTTAAAAAAAATATAAAAAATACACTTTGAATGGGGTGTTTTGTCCAAAACACTCCTTTTGGTATATTAAAATATTTTTTCTCATTAAACATTTCATTAAATATTTTTGGTATATTTGAAATATGTTTTGAAACACCTATTTTGAAATGTATTTTTTTATATTTAAGTATTTTAGATAATATTTTCTGAATTTAAAAATATTTTTTGAAATACTCAATCCAAAAAATATTAAAAAAAGAGATGCATAGTTTTCTCTTATAATTTAATGAGGAGGAATAGTTTGGGGATTATAGGTTTTATACAGGTGCAGGAAAAATTGTTTTCTGCATTTATTTTCTTTTCCTACTTAAACATGGTAATACACTTATTTATTGGACATGTAGTTTTTTTAATTATTAGTTGCAAAATTTGAATAGAATCATCTATAATTTGGATTAAAAATATAAATAACCTTAAATTATTCTATTAAAGTTAACGTAACAGAATTCGGAAGATAGCGACAATATGATTGTATTAATAAATTAAGTCATCAAATCTATGAATTTAAAATAAAGCTCATTAGTGTACTGAAGGATTAAAGTTAGAATGCTGAGTTCAACCTAAATAACAACTTGTGTGTTGTATATACAAACACTAAAAAACTCAGTTATGAAAGAAACTATTACATCTGACATTTGTTTGGTGGCAAATACTCAAAATCTTAGACGGAAGGTAGAAGGAATATTATTAAGGGTTTAAACCAAAAGTAAAATAAATGTATATATAAAAGCTGTGCCTCTAATAATGAATGGAGTGAAAAAATACTGAAGTCCCAAGTTTAAGATTTTGAAGTTTTACGGTAACTGAACCAATTTTTTTACACCATTATTTCAGAGAATCTAAATTATAATAATAAGCGGATTTATTAAATTTTGACCAACACTACAATAAATGAAATCGATTTAATTGAAGAATCTTAGGTGGAACAACAAAACTTTCCTAACAAAAAAGGTATCTATCAGCTTACTTGGGTACAAGACAACTCTTATAACTTCTATCTGTCACGCTCTCTCGCTTTTCCTTTAACTTTTATATTTAAAGAATTGTCAAATTCGAAAAACTGTTGCAATAGGTTTCCCTATCAATACGAAAGCTCTTTAGACGTAATCTACTATTAACGCAATTATACGAACAAAATCTGCATTTCCCTTTAAAAAGCTTTTCAAGGTTCAATCAATAAAATATGGAAGTACCATAATTTGAAGGCTTCACATAATTAAGAGTGAAGCCAAAGGCAACGAATCCATTGAGATAGAGTACCATTCCTATTACAACATGTTTTAAGAGGAAGTCTGTTTCCTTCAGTTCAAGAATATCCAAATATATGTACAGAATGATATACGTTAAACTAAAGTAGAATGAATATGTTGCTTATTTATCCTTCGTTTCCTCAGGCAAAGCAGAAGCTTTGCATATAGGACATACTTTCTTCATTGATAACCACTTTCTAATGCAACTCACATGGTAATCATGCCCACAAGCTTTCAGCGTTCCAACATCGTCCACGTTCTTGTATTCTTCCTGCGATTTTCACCATGGATCAGTTAAACAACGGACTAAGGCCATCTAAATTTCAAAAGGGGTCATCAACTAAATTTATTTGGCGTCACTATATTATTTTATTCTGAATGGAACAAGGAAACATACCAGGCAGATTGCACAAGCTTCTTCTTGACTTGGCTCGGATGAACAGTATATCGTTTCTGTCAAATACTTGGAAATCAAATCCTCAGATAATCCTGTGCTGACATGGCCTATTCTCTCTCCGAGTGCAAGGAGTTCCTGGTTGAGCCAAACATCCAAATGATTAATTTTTTTACAGTACATGATATTAATTGTAAGATGCGAAACAACAATAATTACCTCATAACTCATGTTGTCTATGTCCATCCTCATGTCTCTATGCTGATCAATCATATTCCTACCATAAAGTGAAGTGCGATCAACAATCATGAAACCCTGTAAGAACAATAAAACCAAACTTGAGTCATACACCCTCAATGAAAGAACAAATTTGAGACTAAAGCCCAAAACTACAATTTTGCTAATACTAGGTTAATAACTAGTCAACTTCACGAAGGATTTATAGGAGCCAACATGCCAATGAAGTTTGCTAGCTCACCAAATATCTCAATCAATGTTATATATAGCTATACTGGAGCCAGGGTAAAAAATATAAACATGGCACGTGTGTTTCCAATCATTACTCACAAGAACAAAGCTCTTGAGAGAAGATGCAATAGATACCTCAAAGTTAAATTGATCATTAAGACCAACCTCATCAGCCAATGCTCGATATCTATCACTATGTATTCTTGACCTTCCATTTCTATCATTGCTGTGCCAGCCAATGGTGGTCAATGGCCTTGGATGTCTAGAAGAGTAACTTTCAGCCACCATATGCAATCCATCATCAGAAGGTGCCATGCGACCCAAGCGCAAGCTGGAAGAAGCCCTAAAAGTTGGAGTAGATCTTTGAGAGTAGTTACTGCGAACTCCTCTAGCAGGTTGAGCCGGACAATTACTATGAAAACTTTGTGGAGCAGTAGGATTTCTGTTAGTTCCAAATTCATTATGAAAACCTCCAACATCTACTGGAGCATTACTAGAACCATTTCCAACAAGGAAATGATTAGCCTCATGATTAAAAGCATTTGCATCTGCATTTTAACAAAAAAGGTCACTTCAAATATAAAGTAGAGGCGATTAGAATGTATTCTGTTGGTACCAAATTACAAACTAACCTGATGATGGCACCCTTCCATGAGCAAGACACACACTCATTTGGCTCCAATCCCTTGTCAAAGATCCAGATGTTTGAGTAGAAAGATCTACCATGCTGGAATGGTCCATTTGGGGACCGGTAGAGAATGAGTTGTGTGAATGAGTATTCGATAAATGGGTCCTAGCCAGGTTGGATTCCAAATCAAGTGTAGAACGACTCCTCACATTCCTTAAAGAACTCTCACCCCGTATTGAAAGGCCTCTACCTCTAAATGAGGGTGTCATATTCACATGATCGGGTGTCATATTAACATGATCCCAAGGCATATATAGTGAATCCATAGTGGGCTTCTCAGGCCGCAATTCTGAAGATGTAGGACGATCAGCTGCATTTGCACTTGCAGCATTAAAACATCTGCTTGTACTTCCTCTCTCACAGACTGAAGGAACTCCAGGGCTCTTCCGCTTGTGAGGCCCAGGCCCTCGCCCATTTCCCATTGTGAGATCAATAAAACCACCATTAGCAACCGGAAATGATTGTCTGTCATAATTGGAACTAGAAGGCTGGTGTACATAATTTTCAGACACCGCATAAAACATTCCACCACTTGATGGATGCAGAAAATGATCATTAGAAGTGCCTGATATATCTGTTTGATGAGAGGGTGCTTCAATGTTGAGACTTGTTGAGGTATACCCATTTGACCTTGGAGCAGTGTTCCAATGAGATGGAAAAGAGATGCTATCTATGGACATATTTTCCATAGGATAAATAAAAGAGCCATTGTCGGAAGTGGTACTCCTACCTGCAATAGAGATCCAATCTAATTGATATGACTATGACTATTTACAAATAGTGGCCACAAAAAAAAGGCCAATAACCAAAATAAAAACAACAAATATGCCATTTCAAGTAACACTACCAAGGTTCACATATTGTTGATCAGTATGCATATGATTCCAGTTCTGGTCAGGTTCACCATCAAGCATTGGAGTTGAGCTATATAAATGTCTATGCCCCATGACTCGCTAGCAATCTCACGAGTCAAAATAGACAGTATAGCTAAGTTATTACAGCAAATAACTCAACCTGCAAGAGAAAAGGGCATGTGAATATATCAGTAACAAAATACAAAGTTCAAAAAAATCAAGCAACAACATTTCAAAGTTACAAAGTATGTGAAAGACAAAATTCATCCATGATAGAAACATGTTAAATTAACACAAAATAAATAACCATTTGTATTTATCTATTTTATTCCATTTCAAACACACTCACTTGAAACTGGAGAGCTTTATCATACATACATACATAATATTTAACAAGATCCAGGTAAAAATCTTATTTGAAAGAAAATCAGTGTGTATTCTAAAGAGTTGTTTGGATCTTAAATTCAATTTAAACACCCAGGGTGAAAATCCCGCATTGCATGCAGAACTTCAACATATTCACAACATGTAGAGTAAAGACTCAAGAAAAGTGAATCATTTACAGGTTAATTGGAAATATTTGCAAGGGACAATTGAGAGAGAGGACAACAAATATGTAGACGCAAACTCAAGTGAAAAGAACTAGAGTTAGAAATAGAAAGTCACATGTCCATGGTGTAACCTTCTTCCTGAAAAAAGGTAATTACTATCATAATCATAAATTGTCATTAACACGGAGTTGATACTAAGGGATAATTTAGACAATCTTGCAAGGCTAGGGAGCATATAATCTATAAATCATAATTTCAAATTTAGTACAAATACAGTCTTAGTATATTACAAAAAAAGTAGTCCTACAATTAAATCTAGCCTGACCTTCCTCTTCCACTTACAGCATATACAAGCACCACTGGCACTTCCACATGTCTAGTCAATAGAAAAATTCCTTAGATTATCGATATATTATTCATCAGTTTACATCATTTGTAATTCAATCCTTTACAGGCAAACGGATCTAGGCCTACAGAAGACCACCTAGCTTGAAGCTTCAGGTCCAGCTGCCAAGAATACCAAAGAAAATATCGAAGGGGTAAATAAGAAGTAACTAACTGATATAGGAGCTCAATGGATATCAAGATGATGTGTTTAATCAGCCAAAAGGACAATACTCACAGCATGAACTATACTATCTATGTTAGTGTTCCAATTAACCACCGAAATTGCATGATAGGTGTAGGCTACAGCCCTGTGATTTAGAACGCCATCAACAGGCATGCACAAAAAGAGAAGCATGACTACCAGCCACACAATTTGGCAGAGTGAGTAGAATCGCCACTGGCAATTATTTCTGGAGAGGAGGAAATATATGCTTCTGGTCATCAAGGCGTGGGAATTCGGTGTAAACTGACAGAAACTGGCCTGTAAAATACTAAACAGGTGCCACTCATATACTCCTTAACCGTAACAAATACCAAGAGTCCCAGTAAGTCCAATCACTTGAAGCCAAACTAATGGGATGTCTCTTCATTGACACAAGAAAATATAAATGAGGGAAAAGGGACATAGTTGAGATTTAAATTAGACGGATAACGGTTCCTCACTCTAGCTTATTATGAGTAACAGCATATGACTTAAAAAGAGGAGTGATTGGAAGTAGGATGACTCAAGCAACAGACTTACCTGGCAAGGTTTACAAACAGCAAATGTTAGCATTCCTATCATTTTCCTGCACTTGAAAAATATAATCAACTAATGTGCTCAACCAGGCACAAAAGGAAAGACTCCTAAATTTTCCTGATAATAAGTATCAGTAGGAAAGACAAGACCAACTAAACACAAATAATTTATGCAAATACAGTGTATAAACTAAAAAACAATGTATTTGAACTACAATGGTAATTTGTTATTCGAGGGGGAAATGGAATAACAAGAAGGAAAAAGGTTTAATAAAACAAGTTATATATCTCACAATAATTAAAAGATGAATCCACAGTCAGAACGAAAACAATTTCACCCAGATTATCTTATAGAAAACACAAGAGTCCGGGGAAAAAAATACTATCAAAACTAGACTACAGTTTTTACTACAAGGAAATGGAGTATTTCTCATATGTCACAAATAGTTTAAGAACCAGAACCATCTACTTCCAATACCACCATCTAATAATCTCCAAATCACAAAATTGTAACATAATTAGAGTATAGGAGAGCAGAAAGAACCCTTCATGATTATAATGTACAGATGGTCGCAACCAGGCAAGCACAACAGTCAAGAAAATAGAAGTTACATTATCCCAGATGTTACAATTTAAAGCCAAAATAAGAGGGATGAGGCACGCCCATCCTCGTGAGTTAAATTTGGTTCATTCATTTCATTTTAGAGAGGAAAGAAACAGATTAAAACCATTCAAGAATGTTAAAATCATTCATTAACTATATGAAATCAAATCAGCACAGTACAAAGATCATGCCTCTGACCATCTACATTTTACATGTCTCCAGATATTGGCAACGTCGGAAATGTACACACTTAAAAGAAGTCACTGTGCATGCAGATTGTTTTCAAAAATGTTACAAAGCAATTTTTGAAGAAAATGGGTGAATAACATAACAAAGTACAAAAGACTCAAGCCCACAACAATCCATTAGAAGCAAATTAAAAATATATTAAATAATTAGAACCGGTAATTATCATAAAAATAAAAACAGATTTAACTTGGTTTTCAATTATCAATAAACATAAAGCTCTGGGTTTACTTTCAAATTTCACTATAATCAAAATACTAATAATACCCTTACAGAGATATAAATGGATATCAAGACAGATAAAGCTGAATAAAGCCATGATGATTATGATTTCAAAACATAGGCCTCCGGTGTTTGATGTAATCTAGCTGTAAATAATATTGCATTTCTTATGAAATATATTTCTAAATCTTGTAATATCTGAATTAAATGGAATAAGAAAATAAAATAAAAAGGACTTAATTAAATTTTAAATTCCTCGAAAATTTGAGTATTTTCAATTGAATCTTTCTTAAGTTCTTTTGATATATTGAATACTCAATCTTTATATGTTTCAATTGAATCACTACCTTATAATTTTTTTCATTAATTGGGTGACATGATTGTTATATAACTCTTACTTATTTCACATGTTAAAAAATGAGTTTTTGTGATTGATATAAAATGATATTACAGTTAATGTAAAACGGTAACTTTTATTACTTTCACTAAAAATGTGTGGGATAACAAGAATGATCTTACCAATGGTGGTGAAGGGGATAGTCCCTTGGTTGTTGTAGGTGATGACATGGAAGTCAAGCATGATAACTTCATTATCCAACATATTTTCAATGAAAACAATAAAAGTCACTTCTTATTTTTACATAAACCGCAATATTATTTTTATATTAACCATAGAATCTCACCTTTTTTTAATACACACATGGAAACAAGTGGACAAGATGACAAAGTAATATACAATCACATTACCGAGTTAACAAAAAGTTAAACAACAACTCAATTGAAAAATTTTTAAAATTTGAGTACTTAATAGACCAAAAAAATTAATAGAATTAATTGAAAATACCTAAATTTAGGAGGAATTTGAAACTTAATCAAGCCAATAAAAAACTTTAAATTCAATGCAATGACGATATTTCCATATAAAAAAAAATTGCCTTTTTCCATAATACCAGCAATCAAAGCACATCCCAACATTCAATTGTAATAACCTCTCTTCACAAACCAGAGGGACAAAGTAAAAAAACTGAATGAGGCCTGCCTTAACAATGTCCACTGTCCCCAATAAGAGATGACAATTCAAAAGTAGGACGAATAAGTTAAAACTAAGAAGAATTTTGCCAGCCCTCAAACTAGCTAATACAAAAGGCAGAAAGTCCTGCATTATGGCTATGTTATGAAACACTCTTGACACTAGTTTCCATCCATTCCTCAACATTTAGGAACATGAGTGAAGATAAATTTGTGGTGATCAAACGGCTTCTCTGTCAGTAAACCCAAGGTTCATATCCAAATAAAGAATCATCGAGCACTACACCAAATCCAACAATGAGTAGGTAAGCTAATGGAGGAATCAACTTATGGCAGAATAACAAGAATGACCAGCATAAATGGAAGTTCATATCAATTCAGGGCAAATGAACAGTAGTCTCCAGCATCATATGCGCTATTGGTCCAACATTGAAGTCTATATAGTGCATACCAATGTGCAGTGAATTCTTTGTCAATGCTGTCACTGCTATGCTCATTATACATCCCCACAAGCAACACCACCACAATAGGAAGCGTAATGTCAAATTCAAAACAAGAAGAATTTGACAAAGGCATACAGAAGTCACTGGGTCAAAAGAGTATCAAGGTTTGCAAACATCTCATCTCAGCCCCCAGACCCACTAATAGAACTATAACAATAAAATACGGCATAAAATGCCATATCACGCCCTAGATTGCCCGTTGCACTACAAACCAATATCTTGCCTCACCAAACATTGGAATGTGACAGAGCAATTACCACAAGATCCTCAGCGGCCATTTCATACCAGAAAAGCACCCAGTCCCAGATGATGGAAGAACTTCATCTAAAAGGCCACATTCTTGTTGAATAAAGCCTATGCAATTCTTCCAATTAACAAAGGATCTTTGGTGTAAAATTCTTTCTGTTTCCTATATGAAAGTCGGCATATAACAATGCATACAGGCAGCAATATGCTAATATATCCTGACATAAAGGTTCGTCATGCCAAAGTCATCATTTCTACAGCCATCCCTTTAACCCAAGACTCAAAAATCCCTGCTACATCATATGTGATTCAGACAACGTAATTGAGAAACCAAATGGAGAAATTCATTCACTTCCATAACCTGTACAGTACAAATGCGAAGGCAAACAAAACCAGCTCTCACCAATGATAATAGTAATATATTACTGTAATATGAACGCAAAGGTAAAGTAATAATATACCAAGAAACTGCTTGAAAAGTCCATGAAGGGTAAATTACTAAAGAAAAGTGGGGAACAGAGACAAGTAAGAAGAATTTCCGATGCAAGTCATCTCACCAGCGCATGCAGATGTAGAGATGTATAATACACCACCAGCACCAAGAAACCTGCATAATAAAACAAATCATCTAAACCTAAGGGATTCGAAGAATATCTGAACAAAACCAGGACCAACAATATATGCCAGAGCAGCCAATATTCAAAACCACAATTAGTGTTCAAGACTTCAACTACAAAGCCATATATGCCAATAATATACAACATACAACCACAAGAGGGTGAGCCTAGGAACAACTATAAGGTTGCTGCCTTGTGACTTCGTAGTTTCAAATCCTGGGAACGACCTTTTCACTTGTGCACATACAAAAAAACTCTTTTGGCATACAAAGACAGCAGAAGTTGATAAAATGTCATAACATAAACACTTCTTTTCCTGATCAGTGTTTATGTTATGACTGTAGTTCATGTTTTTACACTTCAGCAATAAAAAAGATACTAAGCAAGAAACCACTCTGTGATGTCAATCCATCAAGCATAAAAATAAATAAACGCGTTATACATGATTTATCATAATAGTTCAAAAAAACTAAATGTACTTCCCAGGAAAATATACGAAGATAACAACATCATGCTATCCATCATCACAGAACAAAAGGGGATGAAAATGAAAAATATAATTTCATTAAAACTAAGACCTTATAAGAATTCCAATTCACATAATTTCTAAAAGCAAGGAGGGTAGAGGAGTACTCCACACAGAAGGGGATACGTCTATAAAACACAACCTCAATCAAAACACATTACACAGATGTATAGATTCTCATTTCCCCTGTTTTAATAATTACTTATTCATAAAAAAAAATGTTTGCGGTTGAGCTAACACAAACAGCGTGATTCGATGGCGACTTTGCCGCAACTACAGAACAAGAGAGCACACACGAAGAAAATCGAAATCCAAACTCATAAACAGCATAATTTCGGAGGGGAAATTTAAAATCCCACACCAAACAAACAATCCGGAAAGCAGAGAGTGGTGATACAGAAACAAAAAGCGTAAAGAACGGACAATATTCTCTTCTCTGAAGAGAAAGGGAAAAAAATCACAGACGCCCCTCGGAGAGGGCGATGACACGTTGGAAATAAGCAACGAGAAGATCGGCAGCGAAG
Organism: Vigna umbellata; assembly: GCF_029865625.1. Classification (NCBI taxonomy): domain Eukaryota; kingdom Viridiplantae; phylum Streptophyta; class Magnoliopsida; order Fabales; family Fabaceae; genus Vigna; species Vigna umbellata. The sequence continues at coordinate 4,531,503 of NC_142172.1, read as the reverse complement.
AAAGTCGAAGCGATCAAGCGAGGGATTGTGGATTTGTGGAAGTCAAAGAAATGAACGCATATACAGTTGGATCATGATGATCATGCATGTAAAAATTGCAAGCACGTGTTGAGAGAACATAAGGTGGAATCGGTAGGATAAACGTGCCTTGAAAATCGGTTAAGGTGGTGCTGCGACGGCGGAGCTCCGATCTTTGAAAAACGGAAAGAGGAAGATAGAAGAGAGAGAAGAAAGAAGGAGAAGAAGATGTGAAATTGTCGTGAGAAGGAGACAATGAAATAAAGCGGTTGTACGCAGAAATAAGAAACAAGAGGAGGAGAAATTCGCTGCACTGCCCAATCTTACCGGTTACCTATACCATCAGTATTCACTCCTTCCATTAATAATTACTAAACACATCTACAACATTTTTCTTTTATTATTTAATTTAATTTTACTTTACTTTACTCTATGCATTTCGCCTTTGCTTCTAACTTTTTTTTTATTTGAGATTTTTTTTTACCTAAAGATTATCTAGCATATTTTCCTTTTTTACAATGAAAATTAATAATATTATCGAAATAAAACTATGTAATTCATCGATTATATTCATGTTTCAACTCTTTCATTTTACATTAGTTAGATCTGATAGCATGTTATTAATACATATTTAATTTCTCTTAAGAAATGGAATAATAGATTTCTCATTTTCTATATTTTAATAGATTTTAATGAATGGTAAAATTAAAATGCGGTAGAAACAATACATTAAAAAGTGTGCTGCTAATAACCCTCCTCTCTCTCATAAATATTAACAGAGTTTTGAATTAATTATTACAAATAATAATAAGTTAAGAGTTTTAAATTATGCTAACTCTAAACTATATATTTCAAACGAAATATCTTGCTTGCACATTAAATATTTTGGATATGCTTTTTTTTAATAAATAATAAAAATTATCAACAATGAATTTTATATCAGAAACTGTTTTTAAAAAAATTAACAAAATCAACTGAAGTTGTTATTTTTATTGGTACATATGATTAAGTTATAAATATTTTATATTAAAAGATAGAAAATATTATTAATTTTAGGTGAACTAGTATCGTCTTCAAGCATGTGTAAACTCTGATTTGTCACATGAAAAAGTCTATCTACAAAGACTTCAACATTCAAATCCGATAAAAAAAAAATATTGTGTAAGTATGAAAATAAAATTAAAAAAAAAAAGTATTGAGTGACTATACTTCATGATATCGTATAAATATTTATAATTTTTTTTGTAAATAAGTTAGTATAGTAATAAATAAAATAAACTCAATATATAATAACACATTAACAATGTAATAACTGGATTTAGTATACACTTACCTAAATTATATTTATATATCTGATATAATATTGCGTACAGATTTCATACTTGAATTTCATTTATTAAACTATTTTGGGTTTGTTAATAAATAAAAATAATAATGTAAATTTGGACAGGTACAATTATAAAAACCTGGAAGTTAGATTAATCACAACTTTAGTAGTTATATTTCATATATCTGTTAATATTTAAATAATTTATCGATGAGTAGAATATATTGTATATTTTATCTGTGTAAAATAATAATTTATAGGACATAGGAATGGAGAGAGTGTATTTAATGTGTGTAATTATTTATATATTTTGTTTTGGGATGGGTGCATGTTTACCTCTTTAGTGCTTGATTTGTTACTGTTGAATCAAAATGCGATTTGTTACTGTCAGAACGTTTTGGGCTTTGCGGATGCGTGTTGACTAGAATCAGCTAGTTTTTCAGTGACAGAAGCAAGTTGTATGGGTTGGATTAACTCACGTAACACGTGACTTCACCCAACATGTTTTTCGAATGTATTTTTTACATTCTTATTTTTTTCAAAAACAATAATTCTACTACTACTTTTACCCTTCTCAAGGATGGAAAATTTAACTTTATTGTTTTAGGAATCCAAAATATGCAACAAAATCTTCTCATCACTTTCATTATTTTAATATAGCGTACAAATAAACGGCCGATGATTCTTCATTTTAAATTCCTTACATAGAAACTAATGTTGAGGCGGTTGGATCTATTGAAAAAAAGTTCATGCAAAGATACAAAATATTATCATCTTCAAATTAAAACCTTAAAACAATAAATTAATAAGTTTTATATCTTTATATAATATTTTATTTTTTTATTTTTATACAATGTGAAATTTAGATTCAGGTTTGAACTTTCAACACAGACGTTATGTTGCACTCATATTTATCATAAAGAATGAAAAGTAAATCATATTTTTGAAGAAGAATTGTGACAAGAGTTTGAATGTTAAATATATATATATATATATTGAAAAAAAAGAAAGAAAAGTGTGACATATTGTTAATTAAAAGGATTAAGAAAACAATGAATTATTGAAAGGCATTGAAATCACTTGTTCGAATTATGGTATATATTGATGAGTAACATCATCCTTTAAAAAAATGATAGGTTGTATCAAATTTAATGCCTCCTCTCATGTGCTTATCATTCCACCAAAACACGTACGATGGGCTGGATGGAAATTTTAATGCTGGAGGACGATAATTATATATATATATATACCCATGCATTATGAATTTTTAACATATTATCATTATAAAGATGTATATAATTAATGTGTTAGATATGTAACACCTTATTATTATTCTTACAACACTAACACAGGCAAGTCTTTTTACATTTATCTTAGTTCTAATGGTACTGCAGATAAGTAAATTTACACCGCACTATATCATATTCGATGAAAATATATCATAATAAGTTCAACGTAAATGCGTCTATTTATATGGAGTTATACTGACATAAAAAAAAATACTACAATAAAATAAATATTTTTAAAATTATTTCAGTTTAGCGTAGTATGGAGAATTTTGATAAAATTGAGTAAGAGTTGGTAAAACTTAGATGAGAAAAAATTGTGAAAGTTCAAAAGTATTCAGTTCAATAAGTGATCTAACCTTTATTTCAAATTTGATTTTTATTTTCATTAACTCTTTTTAACTTTATAAAAAGTCCTTCATTTGATCAAGTTTAGAAGTATTCATTTCAATTTAGTTTTTTTATTGGTGGTAGAAATGAATTAATGTGAGAACTTTCAATTTTTATTTAAATGTTATAAAAGTCAAAAAATATAAAACCTTTTTTTACAACTACAACATATATATTTTATAATGACAAACACAACAAACAAAATAAGAGGATATTAATACAAAGTTAAGATTGAGTTTTCCAATAAACTTCCACGATAAATAAAAATGTATAGCGAATCAAAACTAACGACGACGCAAAAAAAAAAAAATGAATCCCTAAATCACTATCATTTTGTCATGGAGACCAAATCCTAATTCGCAAGAGTAGTTTTATTATATGAATTTAAATAAAAGAAATGGTTAGAAATAAGGGAAAGGGAGTTATCCCTGAAGCAGAGGTGGTTCTTTGGGGATGAGAAACAACAAATGAGAGAGTGACATGTAAAATTGAAGGTAGCAAAGTGAAGACTTTTCTTCTTCTTTTCCTTTTATTCTCTTGCCCCTTCCCTTTTAGTTAATTAATGAAGCAATTATCGTGATGAATAGAAAGAAGAAAATGCCCAAAACTTGACTTCAAGATAGGGATAAAAAATGCTGAACTATGTACAATGCACTGAGAGCAAAAGTTAGGGTGGACCCAAAGGAACATGTGCATACGCATTTCGTTTATTAGGGTTACCAAATTAACCTTTTTTTTTTTTACAACCAGGTCCCCACTTTCTTCACTTTGCTTTGCTTTCACACCCACGAATTGCAGCACGGTCACTCACACGCTTCCACCAAACCAACTCACTTTACCCTATTCTTTTTGGCACCACACTCGATCAATTTTTATATTATTCATTATTTTTCAATTGGGTATTTCGATTGATTGGATTTTTTTTATTTAATTATCTTCTAAATAAATAATTGTGTGACCTAATTGGTATCTGCATTCAATATTGTCACGTTTGCACACTTTTAATCAAATTTCTCATTTCTTCTATATTTCCACCTCTAACTCTTCAAATATATTCTTTTACAAGTCTAAAGGTTTATTCTATGATATTTTTACCGTAAACTCGCACAGTTCACTTAGGTGGAAAACTTAATTAAAACCTAGCATAAATTCAATGATCTATTTAAAAAATAATAATTAGAAATTTAATGAAGAAGGTTAAACAATTCATAAACTTACGAAGTTTTACTCATTTACTGTCTGTGACAAACTTTATTTGAGTGAAATATCGTTATTATCTGCAATGAAACTGTCTCTTTAAATATTTAATGCAAATATATATATATATATATATATATATATATATATATTAATTTGAAAATATTGACTAAACTAAATAAAATAATAAATATTAATTTATTCACATTAATATTAGTTTTTATATCAATTTTAAGTTCACAAAAAAATTATAATTAATTACTATATTTAAGCTATAGTATGTAAAAATCTAGAAAATATAGTATTAGAGTTAGTAGGTATATTAAAATAATGAGACCGAGTATTTTATTATAAAATAATTTTATAATATAAATAGAACTAAACTCGTTTCATTACTTAACACTCTATCTCTCTAAAATTATTTTTTTTAGTTCTCTCTCACTTCTCTTTAAGAGTTCCTAATCTCAAGTCATCTATTTGACGATCAGAAGGTGTTTAGACGATCACGACGTCAAGGTCTACCTTTTTATCTGAACAATTTGGCGATTAGAGCATGTAAGTTTCGTTTCTTTTTTCTTAATTTCCCTTTAACCTGTAATCATGCAAAGGATATTTTTTTGCACGAGTAGAGTCTCTCTTTCTTGATTCTTAGCTCAATTTAGGTTCTAAGGTTTGTTTCCTATCACCAATCGGTGATTTGTAGGTTTTCCTAGAGTTTCCTTACGATGTAAACAATTGTTAGGGTTTTATAGAGCTGTGCAGATTTCATTGATGTAAGGGAAGCTAGAGTTGCTTTAATTTATTATTAATTGTATATGTTGATGAGTTTAGGAGTATTGAGCTGGTTGAATGAAATTTTGTCTTATAAGTAGATGTGGAGTAGTCAATTTGTGCATTTTAAATGTGTGGCGATGAACTGTGATTGTGAAGCATATTGTATGATGATTTGGTTGTTATTGAATGTACAAAATGTTAGAAATCCTTTATAAGATTGGTTGGTTATGAGTAGGTGCAATTTATCTTTGTTTAGAGCTAGTTTTGAGGAAATGGAGTAGTGAAAAATTGATTTGGGAGTTAGGTGCTCAATTGGTCAATGGTGATAGTCTTGGTAAGTTATTTGGGACCTATTAGAGTCCTTAAAATGGTTGAAATTATGCCAAAAGTGGTAGAATGCAATTTGGGTCTATAGGTTGAGTTTTGTTAGATTTTGAAGTTTAGTTTGGTTAGTAAACACTTTAGAATGAGGTTAGGATGGTTTAGACACAATTGTTCAAGCTTAATTAAGTATATAACACGATCTAGGAGGATTAGAAGTTTGGAAAAATACCTCATTTGGTCATTTTGGTGCATGTTGCATAATTCTACAGTTTGGTGTTGGACAATTATGCAGACTCGTTGAGCGAGTGGCTGTAGGTCTGGCCCACTGTCTCAGGCCTCGACTAGTGAATTTGGGTCGTTGAGCGAGTGATTTGGGGGTTTGGGCCATTATCTCTACTTTCGCACAATGAGCTGGGTCGCTGAGTGAAAGTTTGGGGTTTGGGATCCCTGAGACTTTTATTCGCACAACGAGCGGGATCGCTGAGCGAAGGGTTTGGGGTCTGGGAACACTGTATGTGTATTCGCACAACGAGCCAAGTCGTTGAGCGAGAGAATCCTATGGTCGCTCAGCGAGAGTAGTCGCTAAGCGACTGGTCCAAGTTAGTTTTACTCTTTCCTTCTTTGTTCTTGATTGATTTTAGTTATGCCTTGTTTCCTTATGGATGATGTATAATTATGCATGAGAGTATATGATTATCATAGTTAGGTATTGAGATTCAAAGTGAAAGTATGTGGTTTCAAATTTATGTAAGTAAGTTCCAAAGTGGAATCTCTTGGTGAGATTCAAGTATGTTTAGAATGAATGCAGGGAGCTCAGTCTTGGGGGTTATCCTGAACTCCAATGGTCTTTCATTCTCAAGTAGAGAGGATTGACACATGTGGTGAGGAGTAGTAGGAGGTCTTAGTATTGGGGGTTTCCAGTATGCTCCAAGGCGTGGAACAGACTAACCTTGTGAGTGTGGTAGGGTGAAACCCGTTGGCAATGGCTTTGCAAAGCAGTGGAGGCCACCACAAGTGCACAACCCGCCACAACTCGGCAATCATTCTAAGTCCGGACAGTCAAGTCTAAGTCATAACATGTTTAGGATGTTTAAAGTTAGTTATTCTCTATGCATGATTTATTGTGTTCAGTATATTCTATCCATGTATGAATCTTTTTGTATCTAGCTTACCCTTCTATGTGTACTTGTATTTGTATGTGGCTATTTTCTTTGGTTGACTATGATCATCCGGTGGGTGTGAACAAAGGGAGATGAGCTTTCAGTGGAGCAGGCTCTTGACAGAGGATATGCTACTATTTAGTTGGCTTTAGACTAGTTTTTTGTATAAATTTCGTTTAGCTGTTTCTATATAAAGTTTAAAATTTATAGTTGGTTTTGGATAATTGTAAGTTTATACTTTATATTTTGGTCTATAATTGTTTTATCATACTAATTATGTGATGACTATGATATGGTTAAACACTATATTTTGGGATGTTACATAGTTTCTTTTGAAGTTTAATGGAAGAGAAATATATGCAAAATAATTTTTTTTATTTAAAAGTATGTAAGATTTGTGTGTACTATAACAAACCTTAAATTCATTAGTATATTTGAGGTATAGTCTTTTTGAAGTTTAATGATTGAAGGAAAGTGTATATATATATATATATATATATATATATATATATATATATATATAATACTTTTATTTTTTATTTAAATGTATGTAAGATTTTTGTTTGTACTAAAACAAACTCTCAAGTTGAGAGTTAAGAGTGTCCATTGTGAGCTTTCTTCACAAATGATATTAATGTTTCAATTTCAAATTTGCTAATATAATATTGTTATAATCAATTATCACATTTGATGTATGGTTCTGATGGACAAATTTGTAAGCACCAAAATATGATGTCACAAACTTGTTTCACAATCGGCAAGTATGACCGAATCGTTCAAGTAATAAAACTTGGTAAGACCAAGTATCGTTCTTCCCAAAGGACTCACGGCCTAGTTTAGTTATGTGGTTTCTTGATTAACTAAGACTTACAAACGAAATATTTGGGTTTAAAATGCAAGACAGAAAATAAACATGTATGCATGAATTTTGATCAATGGCAAAGACAAAAGATAAACACTTTCAATGGAATATATGAATGAATATGTTGTTGGGGGTCAATTTCATCTCATCCACTCTCATACATTTTAGGAATTCAACATTCAAATCATCATTGTTAATGCCACTCTCTAAAGTACCATTCTAGATGGCTTCTCCCTAATCAAATAGTTCATACAATTCCTAGCATTCCTAATGATTAGTTTATTTTGCGCAGGAGCTTAAGGCAACCAATATAATATTGTCAGTATAATATTGGGAGAAATTCCCCAGATCTAGATTTCCCCGTACGTGTCCGTATCAACAAAACCAATGATCATGCATTAGAATGAGTTAAACAATGCAAGCATTAATCAAAGAGGAAAAACCCTAACTAATGATGAAAGAAAGCATATGTCTTAATTTAAAGATGTACTCAACAAATCCATATATGAGAGCTTCAAGAGATTACTTTGACTCCCCAACAAACATACAAGGTTTAGTTCACCATATTCATGGTGAACCTAGATGAATTACAATGAAAGTATGAAAGAATAAACCCAATAAAGGTGAAGAGGTAGCCTGAGCATCCAAGATCCTCCTTCAAAGGGGTGAAAGAGAGAGTGTTTGACTCGTTTCTGCCAAAGATGCCTAACTATAGGACGTACAAGCCCTTATATACTAATCTAGAGTTACAAAAGATTACAAAAGTCCAAGCCCAAAAAGTGTCGCTCAGCGGTATTTACCGCTCAGCGGTGATTGCGCGTCTTCTTTCTTCCCCTCAGCGGCCATTTTGCCCCTCAGCGGTTCCAACGTCACCTCTTGAGTGCCGCTCAACAGTAGTTTGCCGCTGAGCGGTGCCTTCGACTTCTCCTTTTTGCACTCTTTCTTGTCTTTTCTAATGTCCTCTCTCTTATTCTTCACTTCTTTCACCAAATTCACCTCAAAACCTGCACAAAAACACTTAAATCAAGCATAAACCTGTCCAGCTCTCTTATTTCTGAAAATATAAACAAAAGGCATGATTTCAAGCTAGTTTCTAAGTCTAAAGGTTGCTTTTAGTATCAACTTTAAGCATGAAAATAACAGTTTTTCAACTGTTATCACAACCCCAAACTTAGAACTTTGCTTGTCCTCAAGCAAATAAGATGTAACTCCATCTCCAACCAATTCATATGATGGTTCACTCATTCAAAATCCTCTTTTCAAGATAAGTAATAACTTCACTCAAACTTAAGACCAAGAGTTCAATCAAGATGTGCACATGCTTTAGTGTTCACAAAGTCATTTAAATTCCAACAAATGCTATTTTTCATGAATAATCAATCAATTAAGCATGGATGTTCATGTGCTTATGGAATATTTCCTCACTAGGTAAAGTGTTTCACTCAACACACAAGTGTATAAGAGGTAAAGTGTTTCACTCATTCACTCCACTATCACAATGTCACATGAATCAACTTTGCCTTTCATTTAACCACAATCAAATACATTCACAAGCATGCATCATCACAAGGACTTTTCAATGGCTTATAATGTGGCTGGGCTAACAAGAAAATTGGTTTTTCTGGATCACAAAATCCTTGAGTTAAGAGAATCATAACAACACAATCTTCTTATTCATTCCCAACTTTCTTTTGCCTTTGCTTTTGCATTTGCATTGAGCTTTGCTTCTTTTTCTTTTCTTTTCTTTGCATATTCTTACTTTTTAGCTCTTAGCTCAATGCTTTTTCCTTTTTCATGTTTCCCCAATAACCCCAAACTTGAACATTTAACAATACCACACAAGATCTTCTACTTAACTCAAGGTAAAGATTTTCAATCAAGGGTGTTCAGTGTATATTTAAGGCTAAGGGTTCAAAGGATAGAACACAACGTGTTCTCTTTTAGAAGGCTAACTTTATGAATTTGGCCAATAAAAAGGGTTTCAAAAACACGGCCTTTGATTATATGATGCAAAACAAGCAATTGATTCAATCATAGAAAACCTGGGCAAAGTCATTCATGCTTTCAAAGTAATAGCATTCAACAATAACAACTCTGGAGCTCAAAACCTCACATATAAGCTCATTCACATTTGACATGCACATCCTGCTTAATTTCACAATCACAATCATGATATTATGCATTTGTTCACAAAGCTTGTGAATCACCTGTATAAGCATTTTAATGTGCACATCATCTCAACATCATTCAATCATAAGCATCATTCAGCATTACTTATCACACAATCACAGTTAATAGCAAACCATCATAACAAACCAGGTTTTAAATAGAGTACATCAAACCCTAATCTAAAAAGAAAAACAAATAAGTTCAGAAAACTTAAACCACAAAAGCATAATCATATGATAGCATTCATCAGTAAATGCTATCTCAGCTCCTCATCAGTCCGAACTCTCTGTATCTTCCTCTTCCTCTTCATCATCATCTTCATCAAATGCATCCTCCTCCTCAGCTTCATCTTCATCCATGTCTCGGGCTGAAGCTTCAGCTGCTTCAGCTCCTCCATGCCATGGTTCTTCTGGCCAAGCTACCACATTATGGAATTCATCCATAGTCCACCTGTGTGCTGGAGGGGTATCATACATCCCCACTATCATCTCAGCCGTGGCCACCTGCCCTCTGTGGATGGACTGCAACTGAGCACCTATAAGAGACATATACATGTCCCTCATCTGGAATGGTTCTGCCTCATGAGTATCAGCAGAAGTCCTGCTCTGTGCTGGCCTTCTCTCTCTACGAGCCTGGCGTGGTGGCACTGGCTGGGCTGCCTCCTCACCTCCACAGTACTGTCTGTAATAGGCCTCATCTATAGCTTTTCTTGGCCTCTCAAATGGTGGAACAGAAGTGTCCACCCCAGCTAGCTTGCAAAGGTGAGTGATCAAAGAAGGATGTCCCAGTGGTGCTTTGTTGTTTGAGGTGTTAGCACACACACTAATCTCATCAGCTATCACCTGCCCAATATTAACATTCAAGTTTCTGATAGCACAGTAGATGAAGAGTGCCCTGCTGAGAGTAATATCTGACACATGTGAACATGGCTGAATGTTGGCATGAGAAAATGCCATCCAATACTTTTCAAGAGGAGTCAAATCTGTCCTCCTAATATTAACCACTGAGCCAGATCTATTCCTTTGGAAGTGTCCTCCAGGTATGCACAATACTCTCTCAACATCCTCAAAGTCAGCACCTTCCTCCATGCTAAGAGCAAACTGGCATTGCTCACCAGCCCACACAGTATCCAGAAAGTTATTGATGGAGTCAGGATCATACCTGATAGCATGGCCTCTAACATAGCCCAAATAATTCTCAGCTGGATAATCACCAATCTTCTTTGCATTGGTGTAGAATTCTTTCACCACAGCTATGTTGGCAGGTGATGGATAAGTGGCTAGCTTTCCCCAATCATTCCCTAACACTTGCTCTCCAAATTGAGGAGCAAAGTTAGGTATCATTCCAACTTTTCTCTCCATTAGAAGTCTCCTGTCCTGAACCACCCTAAAGTGCTTCTCATGTTTCCTAGAGAGGAACCTGCCATTATGGGGCTGCTCTGGTTCCTTTTCCTTTCTCTTGGTTGCCATGGTTTTCAATCTCTTTCCTGAAGAGGATGCCATTCCTGCATTCAAACATACATCCAAAACCACAGAACATGATGTTAATCATTAGTAAACACAAAACAAAACTCCTTTTGAAGCTAAACCACCGCTGAGGGCCAGAATTTCCCCTCAGCGCCACCAGTGCCACATTCAAACACGCAACAAACCAGAAAAAGCAAATCTGGCAGAGTGCCGCTCAGCGGTAAATGCCGCTCAGCGGTGATCTGCAGATTTTTGCAAATCTCGTTTTTAAACTGTCCTAACTCCACCCAAATGCAATTTTCAGTTTTCCAGTTCATAATCAAGCAGTTTAATCGGTTCAAACATCAAATATATCATCAAATCATGCATAGAAATCAAAACCCCTAAATATTCATGCTTTGACAATCACAGTCAATTTCAAGAACCCTAGAATGAACAAAATGCATTTTACTTACTTGGGTGGAGATGCTAGATGATATGAGAATGCTTCCAAACTAGAATGCTCTCTTCCAACCCCAAACTTTGATAGCACACTAGTGTAAAAGTGAGTGGAAGAGAAATTTTTTAAAGAGGGAAGAGTAAAAAGATGTGGGAAAACCTAAGAGGAGATATGTGGGAGTCTTAGTGCAGAGAAGAGCTTGAAAGAATGTAAAAACGCGCAGCTTAGGGTTTAAAATTACCCCAATGGGCTCGGGTTCCGCTAAGGGGAACTTAAGCCCATCTGCGATAGTACCGCTCAGCGGTAATTGCCGCTCAGCGGCACTTTCTTGATGTGCCCTTCTCCTTCTTTTCTTGACCTACGTGCCTTCCTAGCATACCCCTCATAGGTTCCCTGCAATTCAATGTTAAAAATGCTTATGCAAATCCTAAAAATAAACAAACAGAAAACAATCAATCAACTGGGTTGCCTCCCAGGTAGCGCTTGTTTAACGTCACGAGCCTGACCCAAAATCCACCAACACCCAGCAGTAGGTGTTTCAAACTTACCAGCACCCATCAGTAGGTGCAAAATCTTCTCACCAACACCCATCAGTAGGTGTTACAAACTTAGTATCCTTCAGTAGATACTTAACCACCTAGCATCCTTCAGTAGATGCTAAATCCAACAAAAAATAATTACAGAATAATATCCACAGTTTAAAAGTTACAAAACCAAATCAAAAGTTTTTAAATCCACTGGGTTGCCTCCCAGCAAGCGCTCTTTTAACGTCATTAGCTTGACCCAGTAAAGTTCAAGTTCCATCTTCTGTTTCTTCTTTCTACTGAACTTCTTCAGAAATTTGATCAAACCAGGAACCTGTTGCAGTGTCTCAATCATAGGAACTTTAATCTCCAATTTCTTGAAGATTTCCATAAAGCACTTGAATTTCTTTTCCTTCCTATGATTCTTCTTTAGATGAGGATGTGATTTTTCATGTGATTTCTTCTTCTTTCCTCTCATCTTCTTTTTCTTCCTTTTTCTCTCCCTAAATTTTCTCTTTTTCTCTTCTTTTATTTTTTTCTTCCTTTCTCTTTTTCTCCTCAACTTCTTTATTTTCACACAAATTTTCTTTCCCTCTTCTCTCTCAACCAATTCTTTTTCTTTTTCTTCATCGTTATCTTTCTCACTCAATTCTTCTTTCTCTTTTCTCTCTACCCTTTCCTCATCTCCCTCTAATATTTCCTCATCAAGAATCTTGTCACTTTCAGTGATAATGACTTGCCCTTCCTCCTTAAGGTTAACTTCAGTATTAACATCATCATTTAATCTCTGACTAATGTAACGAAGGTGCATCTCCATTCTTTTACATGATTCTTCAATGCTTTTCTGAGTAGAGTCGGAATTTTTCAAAAATCGTTGAAGGGTGTCCTCCAACCTATCCAAACTTCCTGATAGAAAGGGTTGTTGCTGCCATTGTTGTTGTGGTTGGTTCTCAAATTGTCCAGCAGCTTGCCAAAATTGGCTTTGATCCATGCTTGAGTGAGGTTCCCACCATTGGTTGAGATTACTTTGGTAGAATTGAGTGCCCCTATAGTTAAATTCTTGACCAAATTGCATTCTGCAGACATTAGGCACAAAACCCTAAAAACAATTGTTAGCACAAAAAGATAGAGAAAAAAAAAAATCAAAGGATATAATTGAAAAGATAAGAAGATCGGAAATAAAAACAGAAAAATAAAAACAGAAAAATAAAATAAAATAAAATAAAATACAAACAGAAAATAAAATAAAATAAAATAAAATCTAATCTAATCAAATAAAATAAAATCAAATAAAAACCGAAAAATAAAAAAAAAAAATAAAAAACAGAAAACAGAAAAACAGAAAACAGAAAACAGAAAAATAAAATAAAATCAAATAAAATACAAACTGAAAAATATAAACAGAAAAATAAAATAAAATTAAAAAAATTCGAAATTTAAATTAAAAATAAAAAAAAATAAGTCAAAGATAATCAATAATCACACAAATTAACCAGTTAAACCACGAATCCCCGGCAACGGCGCCAAAAACTTGATGGACAAATTTGTAAGCACCAAAATATGATGTCACAAACTTGTTTCACAATCGGCAAGTATGACCGAATCTTTCAAGTAATAAAACTTGGTAAGACCAAGTATCGTTCTTCCCAAAGGACTCACGGCCTAGTTTAGTTATGTGGTTTCTTGATTAACTAAGACTTACAAACGAAATATTTGGGTTTAAAATGCAAGACAGAAAATAAACATGTATGCATGAATTTTGATCAATGGCAAAGACAAAAGATAAACACTTTCAATGGAATATATGAATGAATATGTTGTTGGGGGTCAATTTCATCTCATCCACTCTCATACATTTTAGGAATTCAACATTCAAATCATCATTGTTAATGCCACTCTCTAAAGTACCATTCTAGATGGCTTCTCCCTAATCAAATAGTTCATACAATTCCTAGCATTCCTAATGATTAGTTTATTTTGCGCAGGAGCTTAAGGCAACCAATATAATATTGTCAGTATAATATTGGGAGAAATTCCCCAGATCTAGATTTCCCCGTACGTGTCCGTATCAACAAAACCAATGATCATGCATTAGAATGAGTTAAACAATGCAAGCATTAATCAAAGAGGAAAAACCCTAACTAATGATGAAAGAAAGCATATGTCTTAATTCAAAGATGTACTCAACAAATCCATATATGAGAGCTTCAAGAGATTACTTTGACTCCCCAACAAACATACAAGGTTTAGTTCACCATATTCATGGTGAACCTAGATGAATTACAATGAAAGTATGAAAGAATAAACCCAATAAAGGTGAAGAGGTAGCCTGAGCATCCAAGATCCTCCTTCAAAGGGGTGAAAGAGAGAGTGTTTGCCTCGTTTCTGCCAAAGATGCCTAACTATAGGACGTACAAGCCCTTATATACTAATCTAGAGTTACAAAAGATTACAAAAGTCCAAGCCCAAAAAGTGCCGCTCAGCGGTATTTACCGCTCAGCGGTGATTGCGCGTCTTCTTTCTTCCCCTCAGCGGCCATTTTGCCCCTCAGCGGTTCCAACGTCACCTCTTGAGTGCCGCTCAGCGGTAGTTTGCCGCTGAGCGGTGCCTTCGACTTCTCCTTTTTGCACTCTTTCTTGTCTTTTCTAATGTCCTCTCTCTTATTCTTCACTTCTTTCACCAAATTCACCTCAAAACCTGCACAAAAACACTTAAATCAAGCATAAACCTGTCCAGCTCTCTTATTTCTGAAAATATAAACAAAAGGCATGATTTCAAGCTAGTTTCTAAGTCTAAAGGTTGCTTTTAGTATCAACTTTAAGCATGAAAATAACAGTTTTTCAACTGTTATCAGGTTCAGTATGAACTTATCACTTATTTACAATTTTGTTAGTGTTTAATAATTTAATAATAGATAATTTATTTTATAAAATAACATATATTTCAATTCTGAGCAATATAGAACTTTTACATGCAATAGAATAAGTCCCCTAATTAGATTGTTAATGTGGGTTTACCTCTTCACATTTGTTGCCAAAAATGAGTAAGGATGGGTTAACCTACATTGACTTGTGAGTTAATAGTTTTGGCTTAGCTCATAGAACTACAAGTTTGTTAGCTTACATGCCAACCTGCATAAATTTAAAAAAGTTAAGAAAAAAAAACAAAGTTTTGTTGTAATATTTTATTTCCAAATTTGAGTATCTCATTAAATACAAGTATTTACTGCAAGTATAACAAATCACTGGAAAGTAATTTATTATTTATTAAAAGTAAATAAGGAAGTATACTATGGAAAAAAAATATTAAAAGTGAACCATAAAATAAAATCTAGATGAGTACTTACATTAGTGTAGAAAAGGCCTTTAACGTCACCTATTAGACGTCACATGTCCAAATATCCAACGTAAAAAAATGACCGATGGCATCTTTTGTAAATAAATTAACTATATCAACGTCGGATTTGGGGGGCATCGACGTCTATACTCACAAACACGTCAACCCCCCAGTTGGACGCCAAAAATGTGGTAGAAATTAATTTTTTTACTACTCTTAGACATTCGACTAGATAGCCCCCAACGTCTAATGTCCATTTAGACGTCAGATTGGTCTATTGGACGCCAAAATGGTCATGCCAAAATTCCAAAAGTCATTTTTTCCGCCATTTAGACGTTTGATCCCACCACACCGATGTCTAAATACAAATCAAACGTCGACCGCCCTTAAATCTGATGCCAAATGAACTATAGAGGTAGGTTAAAAGGTGACTATTCCATTGCTTTTGGACGTCGGCTCGTCAGCCCGGACGTTTGATTTGTATTTAGACGTCGGCCCCTCTAATATCAGACATCAATAGGCTCCGCCAAAATTAACTTTTAAAACAATTAGACGTCGGCTTTGTAGGGGCACCGACGTATGAAAGCATATAGACGTCGGCTTGGTAGGGGCACCGACGTCTAAAGTCTTATTAGAACCAAACCGAGCACTCGAAGCAGTTACACGTACTGTTCATCATCTTCCTCCCTCGCGTTTTCTCTCTGCGGCCATTGGTTTTCAGGTTCGTTTTCTCTCTTTTGCACCGTTTAAAATTAGTTTTACTCCGATTACATTACTCTTTGACGAATTATCTTCCATTTGAACCGATTAAAATGTGTTTTGGTTACATTTTGATGCAGTTCTATACGTGTTCTTAGGCGACCATTTTGCGCGTTTTCGAACGGTGCACTCCTCCATCTCCCTCCACTACGTTTTTAACCTGTTAAGATGGTTAGCTTTCTTGTTGAAAAGTTTTTGCGTATGCAAGTTATTGGCTTTTGGGTATCCATGTTATTGGCTTTTGAGTATGCATGTTATTGGCTTTTGGGTATGCATCTGATTGGGTTGTTAGTTAAAACATGTGATAGAATTTGTTGTGTTATTATGATTGGCATGTTAAGTTAACTTTTTAGATTGAATTTTTGTAATGTATATTGTTGAGTTAATTTTGAAAATATTATAAGTATGAAATCATTGAGTGAAACTTAGTTCCCATTTGAAATTTAACACAAACGATTAATCTTTTAATCGTTTGTGTTAATTTTGAATTGTCCGATTGGATAGTTTGGGAAAATTATTTTTCATAATTTGCTATAACATGGACGTTGGAGATAAGATAGGGGTTTTGTCAGAGAATTTGTTAGATTCCGTTCTGGCTTCACATAATCAATGGAGATAGTTTCACTCTTTAGCATCTACTTCACTAAATTGTGTCTCAATTGCATATGTATATAATTTCCATTATAATTCTTTTTTTAGCTATAGTTATTGCCGATTGACAATTATAGTGTATTGACACCGATGGGGTTGGTTTCATTCCTAATGGAATGTTTGCTTAGAAATTTTTCAACCACTCAACCTCCCTACCATCCATATCAATAACAACAAACTCATATTTCATTGTTGATCTTGTAATAATTATTTGTCTAGCTTATCTCCATGTAATCACACCACCCCCAAGTGTCAATACATAACCACTAGTGAATTTTGTCTCATATGAATTAGAGATCCAGTTAGAATCATTGTACTCTTCTATTACAACGAGAAATCCACTATATTCAATGGCATAATCCATTGAACCTCTTAAGTATCTCTTGCACTTAAATATCAATATTCCTAATTAGAATATCAACACTAGTACAAAAACACCGTATAACGTCAGTGTTTTTTGGCCTTTCACGTCGAAGATAGAACAATTCGACGTAAAGCAAATTAACGTCGAATATTTTCAATATTCGACGTTAATCAATTAATTGTGATACTTTTTTATAACTCTACGAGACCTGAAAAGCAGAAAAAGAACAAATTGCAGTTTTTTGTATTTTATAAAGCATGAACTATGAACGTGTAGTGTAGTATCAACAACAAACAACAATAATAAACAACAAACAAGTTCAATCAAACAACAACAACAAACAGGTTCAACAAACAACAATAACAAACAAGTTCAACAAAAAAAACAAGTTCAACAAATAAGTTCTTCAAAACGAAAACGAAAACTAACCTTCAAAATGTGGGTTCGTCTGAATAAAGTGTTGCCACCAGTGAGAGAGAAAGCAGAATGTGCCTATGAAGGACAAGAACATGAAAATAATCGGTCAAAACAAACGAAAATCATACCTAAAGTATTTAATTAACATGCATTTATAATAAATGAAAGAAAGATTACATGTGATGGTTGTCAAACTCCCGCTCAAATTTTTATTGAATTCGCTAACCTTTTAACGTCTAAAGCTGGAGCATTCGACGTTTTATATCCTTTTGATGTCTAATTCTAGGGAATTCGACGTTTCACGCCAAACATTTTCGCAAAATTTACCCAATATAACAAATTTGACATCAAATTACAATTCTAAACGCCGTCTAATAATTGCATTTATTTACAAAAATGCCACTGTTCATTTTTAACCTTGGTTATTCAATGGTTGGACGTTGAACGCATGACGTTATAAGCAATTTTTGCACTAGTGTAAGTGTATCTTCTCAGTCTACTTATTGCATAAGTAATATCAGGTATTAGAAAAGCTCATCAAATGTGCTAAGCTCTCAAATATTTGGGCATACTAAGGTTGAGAATATATTCTCATCTACCTTTCATTAATTTAGAGTTAACACCGTAAGGGGTTTTTTACCGTTTTTGAAGTCACAATACTCACACTTCTTAAGAGGTTTCTTAGTGTATTGTTTTGGAATAGTAATTTACTATCTCTCTCCCTTATGATTCTACCTTCTAAAATCATATTGACTTCACCTAGAAGCAACTTATATTTCAAAATGAGATTCTAGAAACATTAGTTTTTAGAGACTATCTGATTGCATGTGTCAATCATTAGCATGTTGTTCATATATAAATATATAACAACATATTCTCTACTTCCAGATTTAGAGTAATATCATTAGGTGAAAAGTCAAACTTATTTCTTCAAGTAATTAAGTAAAATTACCTACACCCCCTCAATTTTAAATTATTTAAGATTGGTAGACGAGAAAAATACCTGGTTGTGCTTCTCTCATTTGTAGGTAGAGTATACGAAAAATTATTCCAAGTACCTGATAATGCTCCGCTGCATCACTTACCATAGGAGATGCTGAAATTAATTTGGGGGTGCACAAATTAAAAATCAGAAACCAACCTCATCTTCTTATTTCTTTTTCTTTCTTTGGAGAGAAATTCTCCTCCACCTTTCCTCAAACATTACAAAGGCACGACACATGAACATTAACGTTCATCATCCTAACTTCAATGAACTCTAGGCTGTCATCTCGTCTCCCTCTTCTTCATCCTCATTACCGATCCTTACAAACGCGATCAGAAGCCACCGCTGTTGTGAGCACCTTGCCAACCTTTGGAAGTTCTATCCAGAAAAGACCTCGATTTTTAACATACCTGGAAGTGGTTTCGCAAATGTCGTCTGAGTTTCGAAAATATTTTTTTGAACTTTCCGGAATTGGGTTGTTGATGTCAGTCATAAGTCCTTAAGATTGTTGTAGAAAAGCTGACAAAATCACAAACAAAATATCCTGAGGCATGTAGATCACTATCCTTACAGACTTATCCTTAGTGTATTGTGCAAGTCCCCTAAGATACAACAAGAACTTCTTAAAAAATTCTGAAGATTTCAGAACTAGCAAAGAACTCTAAAGAGAGTAAAAAAAATAAAGTTATGATATAAAGATGATAGGAAAAGAAAGGAAAAAAAACTAAGAAGATAGTTTGAGGAATAAAATTTCCTTTTGAGAGGAGAAGAGAAAACTTGAGTTGATGTGTTTCTGGAATGCAAAGAATGTTTTATTTATAGAGTAGAAACTTGGCCAAAAATCATTACCACACAATAATGAATAATAAAAATTGATCGTTGGGACTTATGAACTTTAGTGAGAGAAAAAAATTGTGCACTTATGAACGTTAATGAAAAAATAAAAAATGTTGGCCAACATTTAAAAGTAATGTTTCTTTTACAATAAATACTTATTTTAGAACACATTATTCTTTGTTTTTTTAAGATGAATTTAAGGAGTGTGAGAATGAATTTAAGTGGTTTTGAAGATAAAAATTTTGTGTTTTTTTTAAGGGATTTGGAGATAAAAGTAAGTGCATTTGAGGATAAGTTTTGTAAAAGTTTGTAAAGGATTTGATAGATGTGAAAAGTTAAAAATAAATTGTGTTAATATATTAAAATGTAAGATTTTGTTTTTTTCTCTTATATTTATTATTATTGTTATTTATTACTTATTATATATTATTTATTATAAGAAGTTGCATTGATGCATGGATATGAGAAGTATATTGTCATGATCATAATTGCACGATCGATTCCTCAAACATATCCCACTTGTAGATCTCTCACAAGCAAAATCGGTTCCAAGGCACCTAGAACCGATTCCCAACCCTCCAACATCACAAAGGCTTGCATCTATTGCATCCCAGAACATCACTCTTGTTGCTACGGAATTCTTAACCATCAACCATACATTCACATCACCCCTCTCAAGCTATTGTTGGAACCAAAATCATAAAACAAAAGAGTACATACACTTGAAAATAACATTTATTAAACGAGAGATATTATAATAAAATAATATATATCACTTTCAAATATCTTCATCTCAAACGGGATGGAAGGAGGTGAACATCCTTCTAATATATGCGTCTTACTAAGTGTGTCCTCTTCACATGGTTGGTGTAAGTTAATTAATTTACGTTTTTAAATATATATGCATGCATATATTGTGGTATACAGAACTTTGAATAATTCAACTTCAGATGTCAAAATAGAAATGCTACACTTCAAATTCTTATCGTGGAAGTAAGAACAAAGTCATGTGCATGCACCGGCACAACTCACAAAGATAAGTATATGTTCCACCATTTTTGAAAGCACAAAAATTCACAAGTGGTATTCTGAACCACTAATTAAACGAGAGAGAAAAGTTGATAAGTACTAAGTCCATGTTCCAAGAAAAATGAGTAAGTTAAACGTAACTGCCCTTTTATTTAAAAGCAACATAAATATGTTCAAATAAGGTTTTTTTTTTTTTTAAATAAACTAGATTTTTTATTATACTTAGGCTTATGTTTTCAAATTTGTAACTTTGAATATTTTCAGTTAAATTTCTATTGATTTTTTTTAGTATAATGAGTAATCAAAATTTGTATATTTTAAACTGAATTCATATAATTTAATTTTTTTTCATTATTATTTTGTCATGATATTTTGTTTCTTTGTCTCTATGTATTGAGAAATACGATATTTATATGAATAACATACTCACTTGATGTAAAATAATAAGTTATTTTTATTATTTTTATTGTTTATTTGAAAGACTTTGTTATCTAATATATTTTCAATAAAAATAATAAAATTTAAGATATTCACATTTATGTAATACATTTTCAAAGAAAATAATAAAATTTAAGATACCCACGTTTACGAGGAATTTAAAACTTAATTATTAAGTATATATTTATATGGTTTGATATAATAGTATTTTGATAAAATTATTATCTTCATTTAAGATTTGTTATTAGATTTAATTTGTTTCTATATTTAAATATGTGATTCATTTTGGTTCTATATATGTTTTTACTCAATTGAGTTCAATATTATTTTAACAAAGTGAGTGTAGTCATTTCCGTAGATCATCTTCTACCTTAAGACTTTTCTGGTATAATACGTGACATTTTCCAAATTTTGATACATAACATCTTCTAAACAATGTTAATGTCAATTTAAGAGAAAAAACTAAATTGACTCTATTTAAAAATTATCAAAACTTATTTGAATAAAATAATATATATGAACCAAAATAAATCATAACTTTAATGTAAGAATTAAATTACCAATTAAGCCTTATTATTATAACAGAGATTATCATTATGATATAAATCTTTTATAATTTTAATCTAAATTAATCTACATTGAAATTATTTTGAAAATGCAAAAGGATAATAATAATTCTGATATATTAGTATTTGTAATTTCATTTATTAATTCAAATAAGTTTTTTTAATATTTAATATTCCATAAAAATGTGAATTTAAAATCTTAACAATATATATATTTTTATCTAAAATTATTAGAGATGATAATGTGGTGAGTCTATCCATTTTGCATTGTTCCACATTTGAATTGTGGGATTGGTTTATTTCGCATAAGAAATGTAGACTTATTTTTGGGAGTTTCACTCTGCACTTTCAAATGCAAAATGAAGGGTTGGAGGTGTACGGTGAATCACCCCCTTTTTTTTATCTACATCACATAATGGCCTGTAGGTTTCATATAAAATTTTTAATAAATTTATTTTTATTTAAGTACGTTAATAAAAATAATAATTCATATAAACCTAATTCGTAAAATAAATAATATCTTTAAGTTTATAATTTTTAATTTTTAAATTCAAGCTTATTAAAATTAGAAAAAATAACTTTGAAATAGATTAAAACAAAAAAAAAAACTGTTGAATTGATATTGAAGGGTTAATGATTATTTAAGAATGGATATGTTATTCTATGCAACGAATATGAGATATATAATAAAACTAAAACCTTGACTATGATAAAGAAAGAAAAATACTTTTCTGAAGTTATTCACGATAAAATTAACTGATTGAAATTTGACATTTGTACCCTGTTTTAGAGTTAATTTAGAGTGGCAAAGTATAAAAGGAAATATTTTGTTATTTTTGTTTTCTGATGGTTATTGAAAGTAGAATATATATTACATTATGAACATAAATAGTCACACAAAAACTAAGTGCTTTAATATTGTTCTTTGTTAAATAAATTAGTATTCAATTAATTTAAATTAAAGAATTTAATTTGATTAAATAAATAATTAAGTTTTAAAAATAAATATTATTATAATATTAACTAGAAGATGAAATATAGTTAATATAAAAAATTTTGGTTGAGAGATTGCTAAATGTTAGTTATAAAAAAAAAAAAATATTATTATATATGTTATAAATAGAATATGTTCTGATTTTCTGATTGATTTGTTAGAAAAAAAATAACAAAAGTTCTTATAAATTTTATTGTGATTTGTTTGTTTATTTGTTAGTAAATAATAAATGTTATGACATATTTAGATATAGAATATATTGTAACTTTATGATTAATTTATTAATAAATAAAATGTTGTTATATATATATATATATATATATATATATATATATATATATATATATTAAAAATAAAATATTTTGTAATTTTCTTATTAATTTTTTAGCGATAGAAAAATGACAAATGTAATATGTTTTAGAAATAAAATATAGTGTTTTTTTTCTTGATTTGTTAGAAACAGAAAATAACAAATGTTGTTAAAAAATATATTGTGATTTTTTTATTTTGATGAAAAGTAGTTTTCCTTCAAATATTATAAAAGTTACCGAAGGGTTACATTTTAGAAATATAGTTATTATTCTCTCCTCCATTTCGTATAAATGATCAATACCAAAATATTTTAACATATTATCTCAATCTTATGTGAAATAGTTCAAAACACACAATATCAGGGTTCATTTATGTTTTATACTTTTTAACTTTTCATATGATATCGTCTAATTAAATAATGATTTTGCTTGACAAACATGCTATTAAGTGTTTTTTTAAGAGATTGTAGTTAATGATAGTTACTCACAATTTTAAGTATGAAAGATGAAATGTTAAAAATTTGTTTTCACAAAATTCTCCTTTAGTTAAAGTTAAATAATAGGCAATTTAAATATACGATCGATTTATACTGTATTTTTATATTGGTTTGTCCATTATCCACGATTAAAATTCAATATTTTTCTTAATGTAATCACTCTTGCTTAAAACTAAAAGATTTACAAAGAATGTAATCTAAATTATCACAAATTCGTTATTAGAAAGAAGGTTAGCATCTTACTATGTATACAAAGATTATCACTCTTCTAAGTCACTAATCAATACAAAAATGTTCTTTCTCATAACTACAATGCTTAAAAGTTTGATATCATTATACTTTTAGTTAAAGATTGACTAAATCCCTGTAAATATGACACTTGGTACCACAATTGAACCAATGCACATTTAGTGTGATTGGTTTATTTAGAGGTTATAAAGTTTTTGGCATCATTGCCAAGGATTTTATTCACATTTTTATCAGAAATATGTGATCATTTGGATCTATTGTAAATTTGTTTATATCTATAAAGTCATTTTAAATTTTTTTAGTTTAGAAATTTATTTTTTGTGCTCACTTGTCCTTAGAGTTCTTGTGTATGCTAAGAAGGAAACATGATAGCCATGTGTTATTTGATCTTGAGATCGAGATGACTGCAAGAAGGAACAACAAAAGGACTAGAAAACACAAGAAAAAGGCAAGGCAAGCTATTAGAATAATCCTAAGCATGGGTTTGATGCAGCCAAGGGTAAGGATTCTTTGTTTTCATGACTACAATTATTTCTATCTAAAAATGTGTAGCCTTTTTATGAGAAATTGGTTTCAGACTCTTGAGTTTCTTCACAAAAGACAATAATTTGAATAAGTATATAAAAAGACAAAGTTGAAAAGTATTTGATTCAATGCAATTATTATTGTTTCCTAACTAGTTGTAATACGAGCACAGACAACTATTGTTGTCCATTGCATTACATAGTAGTTGCGCCCATATGAGCCAATTTGTTTATTACACTACAATATATCAGCATAATTATAAATAATTGAGAAAGAAAAAGAATAAAAAAATTATAAATATATGGACCAAAATACCAAACTTGGAGAGACAACCATGGAAGTTTTTTTGCCTTAGCAGTTGATTTCCCTAACAACATGCTATGTCCAAAATTGAACTATGAAAAATGGAATGTTTTAAGATACACTTATATAACAAAGAAAGTTCATAACATTAAGGTTCTTACCAATCTATTACATGTATGAGATGGTTGGGGGAGACCTGTGCAAGGAGCAAAATACCACATAACAATCTTGTCCTTGAAGGAAAGCACAAGTATTTTCCAATTACGTCTGAGTTAAAAATAAATTCATTGTTATACCTTAAAATGACGAATTATAATTACAAGTCAACAAACTACACTTTCGCAGCAATATAAGGGACAAAATATATTTGTTTCCTCTGTTTAAAGCATTTAGTGATATATGCTTAGATGTCATCAAACTTACTACCTTCATAAGTGAGTTGGGGTCTATGAATTCATATACATCATTCAACCTTGTATTGTTATTGACACCAAAGATATACCTGAATACAAAACATTTATTTGATATGACTAACTAGATAAATCAATTAAATATAAAGAATGGTTCAGAGGCTTACATTAACCATAATTGAATAAGGGTAATATTCAATTTTTTGTCCCCTATCATATCATGTTCTGATAAACTTCAGACACATGATTGAAAGATGGAGTAAGGATGTATATTCTATCGCATGTCAATACTCATAAATAGCTCCTAAAGACATTCACGTAAGGACCTGAAGCCACACCAATGATGACATCAGTAACAACTGATGTCATCTCACTACTAGCTCATCTCATTAAGAGTTATCTCAATCTAATGGCTCCTCTGGTGGGTCTCGCATGGGTCCTTTATCCTTTAATGATTATGATGGTCAACCATATATTTGTTTAAAGAAAAAAACACAAGATTAATAACAAAAATATAAAATAACATATAAAATGTTATTTAACAAAAGACGTAAATTCATACAAGAATATGAAATTCATACTTCAAGTTATGGATTGGTCATATGTATATTCCTTCATTGTGATATGCTCAAATTGCATATAGATTGTTAATTACAGGGTTTTCATCAAAAGTTATCGTCGTTTTAAATGGATGAGTATCAACAATATAAATATTACTTTGATTCTCTTAATTAACATCAATTTATTTTTTGCCCTGAAGAGCGACAAACCAATGTTTAGACATAGAATCTTTTACATAAAAAAGCTAAGATGCTTGTTGTGTCATGATAAAGGGCTCATCTCGATAATCCACCTTCCAAAAATCAACTAGAGTCATACCCGATTCATCCATTTTGACACAAATCTTATTGTCAACGTACTTACATTTGAACACTAGAATAATAAACACAATATAATCAATCTCTCATATCTCTTCCATTATACCATAGTATGTCATTGATCTAAATATTGGATTTTGATATTTGGATATGGAAAATTGTAGTAACTCAGCTTCAAGATTGACTCTAATATTTTGTATTATGTTTTTGTCATCCAAACACTTTGTATAGAATGTGCAATTATTGATTTTGTAACCTGTACAATATACGACATCCAACTTCAATCCATTTTCTAGCCACATCAAAATCTCAGAAGATTGTGAATATTTCAAAACCTCAAATTTAGACTAAGGCATTAATGTTATGTTATGCTCCATCAACTGCCCCTTCTCTGATTGTCTCTCCTTTTTAATGAATTTGTGTGCAAATAATAAGCAATCATCTCATCCGTGTTGTTCAATATGTATAGGTGTGCTTGCAATAGTACTTCACGATCTTTGGTTACCACATTCAGATCTCAAAGTTTCTTACTTATACAACACTTATCGAACCATGACCTTTGACGAACTCTTATTGGATTTACTTTTTGTCATATAATCTAAACAAAACTCAATACTTTCTTCAGCAATATACCTTTCAATGATTGAAGCTTTTGGACGATATTGATTTTTCACGTTCCCTTACAAAATCTTCATATAACGTTTAAAAAGATACATCCATCTTTGGTGTATTGATCCATAGAACTTGATTTCTCTTACCAAATGAGCAAACAAATGTACCATGATGTTAAAAAATGATGGAGGGAAAAACAATCTCCAATTGACACAAGATTATAACAATCTTGTCTTGAAGTTCATCTAACTTTACAATTTCAATGACTTTACTACAAACTCAAGTCTTCAACTGGTGGACTAAGATAAACATCTATGTCATTTCTAAGCTGTCTTGGACCAGATATCATCATAAATAACATTATGGACCAGATATTTTTTCAAACTTTCGAATTCTTTCATGTATAATATGAAATCATTAGGACATGCATGTATCTTTTATACTTCACTTCCATGGGACAAAGAATTTTTTTGGCATCATAATTACGAATGGGTTGTGTATTTTCGTCTAGAAGCATTTCATTCAATAGTGAAACTCTTATCGATCCACCCTTTTGTCACCTTTAAATTCATGACTGTTAACACACCTTACAAGCATGTGAACTTAGTTGAATCGACATACAACGAAGTCTCTGCATCAATAAACATCATCTTATACACATGCGCTTGGGCAAAAGCTTCTACACCAATATCGCAAATCATGTCTTCTAATTTGTCTTCCTTGAGTCGATCTTCCATTGTGGAATCAAGAACATGTTTAATGTGGGAGACAACTGAGAAGTCTATTAATTCATCGTGTCACGTCCATGTTGTATAACTTCGAAGGAAACCATAAAAAATAAGATGTTCCCTAATTTCAATTGCATTCAACATGCTTACATTCAAAAGTTGACACAAGGACATCTAAAGTTTACTTCATTATCACTTCTACTCTTATTACATTGCGCAAATTGTATAAATTCTTCTTAAAATATGCACTCGGAGATCAATACAAAATACAATTGACAAATATTCATGAATTTTAAGTCTTATATATTAAAATATATATGTATTAATAAATTATGAAAAAGACATTAATCTTCTTAACTTGTCTAACCGAACAATTCAAGATCCAATACATAATTAATATTTTCTCCTTTTATATTAATGTTTAAAAAATTCAATTTTTTTCATAAAATTTTGAAACAGTAAATAATTTTTAGGGTTAATAGCGTATTTTGTCCCCAGTTTTGTTGAATAATGTCAATTCAGTCCCTCGTTTTAAAAGTAATTGAAAGTAATCCTCACTTATGAAATTTTGCGTCAAAATCGTCCCTTCCGTTAAATAGAACCAAACGGAGTTAAGGGATTGATGATCTGACAATGCAGTGGTAACGTGTCATTCTTAAGTTGTACGCATGGTGACATGTTACATTGTTAGAGGTTGAGCTAGATATTAAAGATTGGGTATTTGAAATTGGAGAAAATTGATTTTAGGGCATTTTCATTTTTGCATAGTTCTTCACCTACATTGCATATAGTTTTTCACCTCCATTGCGAACACAATACAATTGATCTTCTTGTTTATCTTCTTCTCGTTGTTGTTGTTTTGGGTTTCAATTTGAGTGTTTTCTGTTGGTGTGGTGGTTTGTGGTTGGCGAAGTGGTGTTGCCTCGTTTGGAGTCGCCGGCGGGAAGGCTCCAGCGCTGCTGAAGTTGATCTCTCCGGAATTGTTGAACTAGCAATCAATTCTGCCCCAGAATCTACTGGACCAACCGATCGGAGCCTGGAAGCTTCTGGAACCCCCCCTTCGCGAGTTCAAAGCCCGTGCTTGCGAGTTCCAGCGTGCCTAAAATCCCTGCATTTCCCATGTATGATTCTCCAACACCCATTTTGTTAATTCGATAAAAGAAATTAAATTTACCTCTTAAGACGAGGAAGAGTGTGATGCCCAAGAGCGCTTGAAAAATGTGTAGGGTATATAAGAGCATAGCCATTGTTTGTTAGCTGTGGGTTATGGAATTGAATGAAAATGGAAAACAGATACTAGTATTATGATATGATATGCCCTAATCTCGCACAAATTAAAATGCCCTAAATCAACTTTTTCCAATTTCAAATACTCAATCTTTAATATCCACCTCAACCTCTAACTACGTAACACGTCACCACACATACAACTTAAAAATGACACGTTACCACTCTATTATGCCAGATCATCAATCCCTTAACTTTGTTTGGTTCTATTTAACGGAAGGGACGATTCTGACGCAAAATTTCATAAGCGAGGACCAATTTCAACCACTTTTAAAATGAGAGACTGAATTGACATTATTCAACAAAATTGGAGACAAAATAGACTATTAAGCTTAATTTTTATATTAAATCTCAAACAAAACACTAAGGCTAACTCAATAACAATATCAAGTAAAAAATATATAACCTTATATGATTATAATTAATAAAAAAACAAATAATGCAACATATTATCAAACATAAAAAAAATACATTAAACATAAAAAAGACATACTTTAATATAAATATACAGAAAAAGTATTACAAACATATTTAAAAATAATTAAATTTTTTTATGAAGTTGGGAGCATGATCGTGCTTTCAAATATTTAGAGTAACAAGTGAGGAATTAAGAAACTAGAACAAAAATACCAAAATAAAACATTAGACACAAAGAATTAGGAAACATAAAATAATAGAAGATGATGAACGAACCTTGCAATCTCAAAACAGGAAGAAAAGGGAGGGAGAAGAGTGGCAGTAGTGGTAATAGAGGAGGTAGCGGTAACAATGACGACTTGGAAAAGATTGAAGAGAAGGGAAGGGATGGGAGGGAATTGGCAACGTGAGAGCAACGATAACGGTTCTGGTTTGGGGTTGACGACAATAAAAGTGAAATTGGGGATGATGTAATATGGAAAGAAAAAGGGAAGGGAAAGGACGGAGGAGAATGGTGGATGATGCAATATGGAGGAGTGTGGAGGAAGGGAGAAAGAAAATTGACGATGATAGTGGTGGAACAGAGAGTGGAGGTGCCGAAAACAACTTCTGTAAAATGTTTCCTAAATTTACCCTAGACGGAACTTTAGGCTTCAGTTATTTATAAAACTAAGGCTTATATGCCACTTAGGCTTCAATTTTATTAATAACTGAAGAATAAAGCTTGCTACTAACATAAAAAAAATATACATTTTAGTGACAATTTTGAAATTTTGTTAAATTGTTAGGTTTCAATTCCTCAGCAACAGAAGCATATAGACTGTATATGTTTCAGTTCCTTAATAATTGAAGCTAACATGTCTCGCTCAGATAAAATAATTAAACAAAGTGACAATTTTGAAATTTTCACAATTTTATAAGCTGTGGGAAACGAGACCTATAAGTTCGCAAAAATTTAAAAATTGATACCACTTTTTTATTTGTTTCCATTTTCTTCAAATCGAAGCATATAAGGTGATTTCAAAACGCAAAACTACAATAGTATGTGTAAAAATACAAAAAGGTTGTATGACATAGAAAAATATAAAGTAAATTGTCTAAAAATATAAATGATAGGACATGTAGGAAAATGTAGAGTATACCTACTTCCTTACAACTTTATAGGGTTTACTCTTTAATTTTTGGCTTAATAGTACTTTTGGCCCTTATTTTCATCCGCTTTGTTCAATGTGGGACTCAACTTTTTTGAGTGTTCAATATGGTCTAAATTTTAGTAATTTTGTTCAGTTTGGTCTTTTTTCGTGACAGTGTTTAAATCGTTAATGACGTAGTGTCCACGTGAGCAATCAATGAATGAGTTATTCCATTTTTTGTGACGTGACTCACCACATCATCTCATTTTCTTCCCAACACACCCAAAAACCCTAGGCAGCCACCATGCCCTCCTCCATGTCGTTGTGCCACCACAAACTACCACAAATTGCAGTGTCTCTTCAACCATCTCTTCAAGACATAACAACCATGAAACTACCGTTGGCCGCGTCACCATCTTTGTTCATGCGAAACCTATGGAAAAACCACACCACATCATGCCATCATCATCACCTACAGAAAAACTAGACCCAAATGGCACCACCATTGTCACAATCTTCATTCATGAGAAACCTGCAAAAAAACCAAACCCAAATTGAAAGAAAATATTAGGACACCATCATCACAAAAACCCTAATTTTGGGAGTGATTCTAAATCTATGGTTTGCGATTAGGGAAGATGGATTCATAAAAGCT
This sequence comes from Vigna umbellata, assembly GCF_029865625.1. Taxonomy (NCBI): domain Eukaryota; kingdom Viridiplantae; phylum Streptophyta; class Magnoliopsida; order Fabales; family Fabaceae; genus Vigna; species Vigna umbellata. The sequence continues at coordinate 4,501,186 of NC_142172.1, read as the reverse complement.
TTCTTTGAGACTTGATTCCACATTGCAAATTTGGCTTCAAGCGATTCCCATGGCATTTTACACAAATATTCCATCTTAGCTTTCGTCAAAGTAGAAATCTTTTGTTGCGAAAAATCAAAGAGGTCTTGGGTGTGGTGATCCTGTTAGGGTGGCCTAGGGGAGGGGGACTCAGGAACGAGGGAGAGGCGTGAAGGAGAACTAAAGGAGATAGGTTTGTTGGATGGTTTGGATTTAGTGGTGGCGGGACAACATGGAGGAGGGCACAGTGGTTGCCTAGGGTTTCTAGGTGTGTTGGGGAAGAAGATGAGATGACGTGACGAGCCACGTCACAAAAAATGGAATAACTCATTCACTGATTGCTCACGTGAAAACTATGAAAAAGGACTAAATTAAAAAAAATTACAAAAATTGAAACTACATTGAACATTAAGAAAGTCGAGTCTCACATTGAACAAAATGAATAAAAATTAGGACAAAAAATTATATTAAACCTTAATTTTTCTGCATGTTCTATCTTTTATATTTATAGAATCCACACTTTATGTATGTTAATTTTAAACTTATTGTTAATGTACTATATTGTTAATGTACTATGTTACCGTGTTCACTCTACTTTTGTTTTTGTTTTTTTTGTTTAATTATTGAACTCACAATGAACATATGTCAACTAACTCCATTGCTTGATTTCTTTACGAGAAAATTAAAGAATGGAAAATTGGAATGTCGAAAACTAAATTAAAATTAAAAATAAACTGAAATCATTATAGTGCAGAATTAGCAACTAAAAATTGGAATTAAAATGTTGTGAAATGAATATTATATATAAAGTTTAAAAGAGAATTACACGAGATCACTAAATGACAACATTAAGCAGTACATAATATTGCCTAAATGTTTCATATGAATTTTGAATTCTTTATTTTTCTTAACTCAATCATAATATAATATGTTGTTTTAAATAATTATATACATTATATTTATTAAAATTTTATATAAATAACTTAAATATATTCTCATTTAACTTAAAACCAATCAAAATGTTATTATTTAACTTTATAAAATAAAATAAAATAAAATAATTATATTTTTTAAACTTAAATTGATATAAATAAATATATTATCATTTTTAAAAAATCCGTGGGTACAAATACTAGTTTAAATAAAAACACCAACGACTACTATACATTGATAGAAAGAGAGAAAGATTTCCCATTGTTGTTTTAGACAAAAAACCATGATATGAGTGTTCTTTTATAATGTGAATATCAAACTATTATTGCTTGAGCACTACCCCGATTCCTTCATAGCGAACAATAAAATAGTAATTAAATAATGTAAGCATCTAAGGCATTTCTATTATTTTATTTCCTTTAATCTAATGAATGTGTTGTTTAAGGTGTTGTTTACATTCTAAAACATGATGGCTTAAAGCACAAACCAAGCGTGGGATAAGGACCAAACAACAAGAGAAGAAAAGCTAGTTTGATAGTAAGTTATTTTCACAATGTTAACTTCAAACAAACAAAAAAAGCTTAAAGAAAATAAGTTGGTGCTTTTGATTTTGTATGTTTGTTTTAAAGCCGAAACTAGAAGAATACCTTATAGAACTATTTTTTTCTTGAGAAACATGTCTTTGCATTGTTATTTATCTCACTCGATTCTATTGTTAACTTTTTTTAGTGACACAACATGATAAGAAGCTTCATCACGGAACTTTTGAATGGACGTATATGATTTTATAATATGGAAGATAAGATTAATTGGAAAAACAACAAATCAAGAAGGAAAACGCTTCTTTAACAATGTTTTTTTACACAGTTTTGACAACGCCACGTGGCGGTTGTCCATTGGCTCAATTTGAAAAAAGAAATTCAATATTCAATTGATCAAGGGAGGGTATTATGGGAAGGAAAAAATACGAAATTTCTTTTCATGCTTTCCCTATTCTTCTTTCATTCGCGGTTTGGCTCTCTCATCTCTCTCGTTCTCTCATCTCTCTCGTCTTTCTGTGGAACCCTAAAGCCTTGGCCCACCTTTGTCTCCACCGTTCCTCTTGGTCGGTCTCTCACCTCTGTTATACTCTTTGTTTTTTGCGCGACCCAACACCTTGTTGTGCAGCATTGAAGCCGTCTTGGACGTCCCTGTCCACCATTAGTATTGTGCCTTCTCGGTGTTGTGTTGTTTTGTGGTTTTCGTGTGTTGCGTGAACCCTAAACATCTTCTCGAGCATTGGCGTTTTCGTGTTGGGCGAACCCTAACCTTCGTATCCACCATTTTTCCATTGTGCCTTTTTGCTGTAACCCACCCAAGATTGAAGTTTTATCCAAGGTTGGTAGCATTATTGAGAGTGGATCCTGGACAACGAGAACATTAGAAGAATGGAAGCGCTAGCGGAATATGGATTGTTACAGGATTAGTTTCATTTGTAGAGATTTTATTTGTATTTAGACGAAGATGGATTTTTTGCTTTGTAACAAACAATGATATTTATGTACAAATTGTTATTGCAATAAGATGATAGCTTTCATGATTACTTAATGTGTAATGTTATTTCATTTACGTTGTGTGTGTTTTGATGACAAAGTAATGCCCAATATTAATAAGTTTTTGACATTAATCCAATGGTTTACAATTCATTTTGGTGTTTAGGTGTGAGAAGTCATGTTTTGGAACTCCATCATGGAGAAAAGAAACAATGTTTGTGAGATTACCAACTTAGGTGAAGTCATGAAACTTGTGGAAGCCAAAAACACACTGGTAATCAATTACAACTGGCTCCTAAAAGATTACACGTGGAAAATCTTGGTTTTGTACAAAAACTTGTACTATAGAAGCCAACTGTGGTCGATATTTATAACTTTTTGATATAAATTCAATGTTTTTCACGTGATCTTAATGTTTAAGTGTGAGTAGAGGCTGGGAAGTGATGTTTGGGGACTCTATCATGAAGGAAAGAAACAATGTCTGTGATATTACCAACTTAGGTGAAGACATAAAAGTTGTGCAGCAAAACAAACACAGGTAATCGATTACAACGGGCTCGTAAACGATTACACGAGTAAATTATGGGTTGATAGTAATTTGAAAGCTCTTTTAGTCTATATTCCAACAAAACAAGAATCAACTCATTTGGAGTTCGATGAAGAAAGTTATAAGCAAAACAACTAGCAAAGGTCAGAGGTGGCAAAATGTGTAAAACGTTAAATTTAAGGAATTAACTGGACCTACTCATATGTCCAAAAATCAAAAATTTGTAGTCCTTCAAAAGAGATTTGAGTCTATTTTATAATAAAAAAAGAATCACATCATTTGGAGGTACGTGGGAAAAGTTATGAATAAAATAGTCAGCAAAGGTCAAAGTTGACAGCATGTTATCTCACTTAAATTGCTTGAGTCTTTCCTCCACCATGTGTTGCCCAAACCTCAGCTTTCAGGCTCTTCTCACACTTAAACACTAAGAAGAAGTCTCATCCATTAAAAAAGAATGAAAAAATTACGTAAAATGTCTTTGGCTAATTATGTGCCCACAGCTGGCTCCTGTAGCACAACTTTTTGTACAAAACCAGATTTTTTTTCGTGTAATCGTTTACAGGATCCTTGTAATCCATTACAGTGGTCAAAATGGCCTACACTAGATTACCAAGGCATAACTTGGGCAAAAATGGTCATAAACTTCACCTACCTTGGTTCAAAAACATATACAAGCTTTGACGTTTGCTGACTATTTCAATCATAACTTTTCTCACAGACCTCCAAATGATGTGATTCTTTTTTTATTAGAAAATAGACTAAAAAATCTTTCCAATGACTACTAATTTGTAATATTTTGACACCTGAGTAGGTACAGTTAATTCCTTAAAATTAACATTTTATATATTCCTACCACATCTGACCTTTGCTGGTTGTTTTGCTTTTAACGTTCTCCACGGAACTTCAAATGAGTTGATTCCTTTTTTATTAGAAAATAGACTCAAAAAGATTTCCAATGAATACTAATTTGTAATTTTCCCATCTAAAATAAGAAACATGAAACATTAACTTGAAAGCAAACTCATTTAGGAAGCTTAGAAAAATGTTGATTTTGGGAAATTAACTGCACCTTCTAGAGTAGTCTAAAAATTATGGGTTGGTAGTCATTTTAAAGATATTTGAGTCTAGATTCCCAAAAAACAAGAATCAACTCATTTGAAGTTCGGTGAAGAAAGTTATGAGGAAAACAACCAGCAAAGGTCAGGGGTGGCAGGAATGTGTAAAACGTTAACTTTAAGGAATTAACTGTACCTACTCAGATTTCCAAAAATCAAATTAGTAGTCCTTGGAAAGATTTTTGAGTCTGTTTTATAATAAATAAAGAATCACATCATTTGGAGATTTGTGGGAAAAGTTATGATTAAAATAGTGAGCAAAGGTCAAAGTTGACAGCATGTTATCTCACTCAAATTGCCTTTGGCTACTTATGTGCCCACAGCTGGCTCCTGCAGTACAAGTTTTTGTACAAAACCCACTTTTTACTCGCGTAATCCTTTACAATCAAGTTGTAATCGATTACCAGTGTGTTTTTTGCTTGCACAACTTTCAGGACTTCACTTAAGTTGGTCATCTCACAAACATTGTTTCTTTCCTCCATGATAGAGTTCTCAAACATGACTTCCCATATTCTACTCACACGTTAACATTAAAATCAAGTGAAAAATATTGGACTTATGTCAAAAAGTTATAAATATTGACTATGGTCACCCAGGTTACCACAACTGGCTCCTACAGTACAAGTTTCTGTGCAAAACCCACTTTTTAATCGCATAATCGTTTACGAGCAAGTTGTAATCCATTACCAGTGTTATTTTTGGCTACTCAACTTTCAGGACTTCACCTAAGTTGGTCATCTCACAAACATTGTTTCTTTCCTCCATCACAAACATGACTACTCAATCAAATTGGCCACTTTCTTCATTCACATTCCAAACAACACCTCATTTCACAATGACAATAACGAAGGGAATGACAATTCAATTAACATTAACAATAATTAACGAAAGCAAAGATGCATCTTGTATACCATTCATATTCTCATCAAAGATCACTAAATCTATCATAACATACAAAACTTAAACAAGAAACCACATACCAATTGAAAATGCAATCAACAAAATCGAAAACCCAAATACAAATTGAAAATCCAATCAACAAAATGGAAAAACCCATTTACCTTTCTCGAAGGACCATGGTCACCGGACATTGCCATTATGCACAAAAATGGAGGGAGAACGAAAAACAACACCTTTAACAAAGCTTCGACGACGAAAATGGAGAGAGAGCGAACACGAAACGAGGGAGAACGAAATCTGAAGAGAGAGAGAACGATGAAAAATATGACAGAATGGAGAGAGATGAAACAAGGCAAGGGGTATTTTTGGAAGCTAAAAACTCTGAATCAGAAGCCCCTTTCCACGTCATAATTATACATTAAAATTTATTTAAGAACGCACCAATCTTGTGCCCTCACTTGGCATTGTACAAAAGTTGGCAAACCAACATTGTCAAAATAACGGGATCCAATGAAGAATGTACGAATTCCACTACGACCAAAAGTAACTTCAAATTATTATGTTATTATTAATATATTATATATCTGATAAAAATCCAGTTTACTGTTTAAAACTCTTTTTCTCTTATTTTAAAATATACATGTTTTCCATTAAAAAGAATATGAATTATATATTGAGCATGTGTTGTTAGATTTATTATCTCTGTTTGTTCCGAAATTATATTTTATCCAAATCAAGATGAATCCTACTCATGAGACTTAAGGATTTTATGTTTTTATATTTTCTACTGCAATTTGATTTCAAATTGAAAATTTAAATTGTATGATGCATATGATAAAACAATATCTTTATTGATATGAAGTGCAAATAAAAGATTTGGATTGGAAACCAGTCATGTTACGCTAATTAATATTTTATTATGTAAATAATGTATCCCTAATTTTATTTAAAATTAAGGAAATTGTTATGTATGGTTTCTAGCAATCAAGGATATTTATTTATTTGAAATTAAGCATGATTAATTTTGTTAGTCACTAAAGTGTTTAAAATTTTAAAGTTATTTAATTTCAAATTATTAATGATTTTATTTTAATTACTCTAAATTATGAATAATTGATTTATAGGTTAATTGAGGTTATTATTATAAGGCACTTCATGATTGTCCAAGGTTGATTAATTATTCTTATAATTAATGAGCATAATTGTAAATACTTTTGTATGGGTCACTAGTTTTGTTTATATAACTAAAGGTAGTAGGTGACTTTCGTTGATGTATATTTTAATTATCGTTAATGTAATACTATTAACATCATTAAATTTGTGTATTACCAAAAAGAGAAAATTAGTATACATAGAATGATTATTTATGTTTGAACATGTATTTATGTTTATTTTATTACTCAAAACATTAATGTTAGGCATGTGAAAAATATAGTCTTTGTTCTAGCATCTTTATATTTGTTCACTATGTTTATTTCAGTGTTCAATGAGTTGGATTTCCTTTACTGAAGTGACCAAGTCCAATTTCACTTAGGTGTATTGGATCTTGATATGACTTTTTAGGTTGAAAAACTTGATGCTATAAGTGGTTCTAGTAGCAATGAAGAGAAAATCCATTAAAAAGATTGGGAAAGGTCAAATAGACTTAGTCTAATGTTTATGCAAATGGGCATAACTAGTAACATTAAATCCACTCTTCCCAAAACTGAGAATGTGAAATAGTTTATGAAATTGTGGAAGAATTCTCCCAAACTGCTAACAAGTCCCTCGTTGGGACATTAATGAGTACCTTGATCACCATGGAGTTTGATGGTTCACGTACTATGCATAAGCACGTAATCAAGATGACAAACATCAAAAGACTCAAGTATTTAGGAATGACAATGGATGAAAATTTTCTTATGCAATTCATTTTGAACTCATTACCGTTTAAGTATGGTTCATTCTAATGTGATGTAAGGATTCCTTTCAATCCAAACCATAAACACAAATGAGAAGATCGTCTTCATGGGGAATAGAGAGAAAGTTCTTGTGGAAGCTATCAAGACTTATCGTTTAATCCTTAACACTAGATATCACTTAGACCTCGTGGATACTTTTTATGTACCTAGTATCACTAGAAATTTAATTTCTTTGTCTAAGCTTGATGTTGTTGGATATTCTTTTAAGTTTAGGAATGAGTTTCAATTTGTTTAAGCATACTTGTTTTATTAAATGTGGTAAACTTTATGATGGTTTATATAAATTGAATTTGGATAATTTATATATTGACACTCTCATTTGGGTACTTCATCACATTTACTGATGATTATTTGTGTTATGGACATGTTTATCTATTGCATGAGAAATCTCAATCAGTGAATGCCTTAGAAGTTTACATAAATGAAGTGGAAAGGAAATTAGACAAAAAAGTGAAAATCATAAGGTTTGATAAAGGTGATAAGTATTATGGAAGATATGATGGAAGTGGACAACACCTTGGTCCATTTGCTAACTTCCTTGAGAAACGTGGTATTTGTGCTCAATACATAATGCCAGGCACACCACAACAAAGTGGTGTGTGAAAGAGGCGTAACTGAACTTTAATTGATATGATTAGGAATATATTAAGTAATTCATGTTTACCTGTATCGTTGTGGATGTATGGTTTAAAGACTTTCATGTATTTTTTGAACAAGTTCCTAATAACATTTTGCAAAAGACTCTTTTTGAGTTATGGATAAGTAGGAAACCCAGTTTGAGACACTTGCATGTATGAGGTTGTCAGGCAGAAGTAACAATTTACAATCCACAAGAAAAGAAACAGGATGAAAGAATAATCAGCCGAAATTTAATTGGTTATCCAAAAAAATCAAAAAGGGTATATGTTTTACTATCCTACCCATAATATAAGAATTGTTAAAACTAGGAATGCTTAACTCATTGAGAATGGTGAAACTAGTGGGCGTGAAGATTCATGAAATATGGAGATTAAGGGAGTTATAGTACAAGCTCACGTAGCTAGTACCTCTTCTTCAAGAGTTGTTGTTCCTCGTGTTCTAGAGTCACACACCAGTCAAGAAGAACGACAAATTAATGATCCTCAGGTTAATTATGAGCCGGTTGTAGAACAACCACAAATTATAGTATTAAAGAAAATCTTATAGAGAAGAAAGTCTACTATTTTGAATGATTATGTGGTTTATCTAGAAGAGTCATAAAATTATTTAAGTATTGATAATGATCCAATTTCATTTTCAGAAATCATTAATGGTGATAATTTTGATAAGTGGTTAGATGATATGAAAGGTGAGCTTAAATCAATGGCACATAATAATGTATGAGACTGACCTTCTGGAATCTTTAGAAGGATGCAAAAGATTTAGGTGTAAAAGGGTCTTTAAGGCTAAACATGACTCTCATGAAATTAACAAACATTATAAGACCTGGCTCGTTGCCAAAGGTTTTACTCAAAAGCAAATAAGGAAACATTTTCATTTGTTTCGAAGAAATATTTGTTTAGAATTATCATGACATTAATAGATCACTATGATCTTGAGTTGCATCAAATGAATGTTAAAATTACCTTTTTGAATGAGGATTTAGAAGAGAATGTTTATATAAACTAACTAGTGGGGTTCACTAAAGAAAGAAAGGAAGACATGGTGTTTAAACTTATAAAACCAATATATGGACTTAAGCAAGCTTCTCGAAAATGGTTTCCACTAATCTTTAAAAGATTACAACGATTTTTATCACTCCTGGTTTACAAACTATCCAACCTGGATAGACGAGTTTACCCGCTCTTAATTCAACACTAGTCTACCTGACTAAAATGTTTAGCTCAACAAAACTAAACAAGTAAGTGTTTTAATTCACTTTCGAATATACTAACACAAAAATGTTGTTTTTGAAAAACAAGTAAAGATTCAAAGCTCTCGAAGAGAGGATAATTTTAATACAAAGAAATCTGAAATCTTGTAAAGTTGTTTCTATTACAAAGAAAATGTTAGATGATGAAAGCTTGTAGAAAGAGTAACAATGTAAGATTCAAAAGGAAATTCTTGTTATCTTCTATTCATCGAGTCTTCTTTATATAATCGTCTTCACGAAAGATCAATTACTCAGAGAGTTGACTTTAGTGAGAATAAATAGCCTTTTAGGTACGAAGTCAGGTGCTAGGTTCTGTCTTGAAAGAGCAATAATTCTTTTAGCAGAGATGACGTGTACAACTTATTCAGAGCAAAAAGTATTAAGGAAACATTCTAAGAATGTCTTCCTATCTCTTAAAGGCTTTCTAATCTAGTGCAGGGCTTTTGAATAAAGCTTGGTACTTTCCTAGTCTACATAGATAAAGAGAACAAAGAACCACAAATAAAGAAGTACATAACGTACATGTATTTAGTGTTTCAAATGTTATAGTCGTTTAAACATGTTTCGTGTACTAAGCGTTTAATACACAAGTCAGTTCTTTTTTAGTAACACATTGTTTACCATGTAGAACGTTGAACAAAACTTTGTTTTAGACAATTTATGATGCTAAACGCATTTTCATCAAACATTGTTTGTAAGTTATATAACATTTTATACAGACTTATCATAGATGATTTGTTTATGTTGTTCAACACTATTTTTAGCAAACATGTCCTTTAAATGGTTCAATCAATAAACATTATTTCGTTAAGTATTTGTTTGTTAAACTTCAAAAAAAGAGTTGTTAAAATATCTTGTCTCTCTAGGCGATCTTGTCTTAACAAAGATTTGCATTAAGAAAAGATGTCTAGAATGAACAAGAGTTTTGTCTAGAGCCAAACCTCTTGGTTTTTCTATCCATGTCTAGGTTCCAAAGCATTTTCCAATGATTAGAAACCACCTAAATAGCAAAGATATTCCACCATGCATGTGAATAGTAAGGATAGAACACAATAATAATGAAAGATATTCTATTGCATAGAAAAAGCTACAAAAAGTTTAGGTACATTACATTCAACCCCAATGAAATGGAGTTTAGCTACTCTATACATATAGAACACAAGAGCGGATTCAAATGGTGAAATAGATGAAGAAAGGTTGAGTTTGTGAGCCCTAGAAGTGCCTTAACCCGTGTCTTGAGCTTTAGGTTCATTCCCATGTCCAAAAACTACATTTTTTTCAACTCTCGACACTTTAAAACGTTATTCAAAAAGTGTATTTTCATTGGACGAGATATAGCTTATCTGACACGTTGGATTACTTTACTCACTAGGCCACAAGTCTTTTTGACTATGATAATTCCAATGTCTCGCTAGGCGAGTGTTAATGCCTCGTTGGGTGAGTGTCTCCTATCAACAACTCTCATTTATTCTCCAATCTTCCATTTTCCTATAAAATAATTCACATAATGAAAATTAAATCTATCTATGAAGAATATGTACAAATCTTACATCTTTTTATGGAATTCAATACAAAACACATGACATAAAGACAAATAAGATGTTCTCATAAATGTGAATAATAGATAATTATTGATAACAGTTGAAAAACTGTTATTTTCATGCTTAAATTGATACTAAAAGCAACCTTTAACACTTAGAAACTAGCTTGAAACCATGCTTTTATTCATATTTTCAGAAATAAGAGAGCTGGACAGGTTTATGCTTGATTTCAGTGTTTTTGTGCAGGTTTTAAGGTGAATTTGGTGAAAGAAGTGAAGAAGGAGAGAGATGGAATCAAAAAAGACATCAAAAAGTGCAAAAGGAGAAGCCGCAACTGCCGCTTAGCGGCAGTTTACCGCTGGGCGGCAGTTTACCGCTGGGCGGCACTCAGGAGTTCACGCTGGAACCGCTGAGGGGCAAAATGGCCGCTGAGGGGAAGAAACTACTCACGCACTTACCGCTGAGCGGCTTTACCGTTGAGCGGCACACTTATGGGCTTGGGCCTGAATTTTCTGTAATTTTAGAATAGTATATAAGCTTTAGGACGTCCTAGGGTTTGTATCTTTGGCAGAAACGAAGCAAACACTCTCTCTTCCACCCCTTTGAAGGAGGATCTTGGATGCTCAGGCTACCTCTTCACCTTTCTAGGGTTTTATCCTTCATTCTTTCATTATTGTTCATCTAGGTTCACCATGAATATGGTGAACTAAACCTTGTATGTTTGTTGGGGAATCAATGTAATCTTTTGAAGCTCTCACATATGGAATTTGTGCTTGCATCTTAATCTAAGACTTATGCTTTCTTTCATCATTAGTTAGGGTTTTTCCTCTTTGCTCAATGCTTGCTTTGTTTAACTCATTTAATGCATGATTATTGATTTTGTCGATACGGGAACGTACGGGGAAGTCTAGATCCGGGGAATTTCTCCTAATAGTATATTGGTTGCCTTAAGCTCCTGTGCTAAAAAAACTAATTATTAGGAATGCTAGGAATCGTATGAACTCGTAATTAGGGAGAAGCCTTCTTGAAAGGTAATTTAGAGAGTGGCATTAACAATGATGACTTGAATGTTGAATTCCTAAAATATATGAGAGTGGATAAGATGAAATTGACCCCCAACAACATATTCATCAATATATTTCATTGAAAGTGCTTGTCTTTTGTTTTAGTCATTGATCAACCTCATGCATACATGTTTATTTTCGTCTTTTGCATATTAAACTCCACTTATTTTGTTCTTAAGTCTTAGCTAATCAACAAATCACATAACTAAACTAGGCCGTGAGTCCTTTGGGAGAACGATACTTGGTCTTACCGAGTTTATTACTTGAAACGATTCGGTCATACTTGCCGATTGTTAATCAAGTTTGTGACATCATATTTTGGTGATCATAAATTTGTGCATCAATTATCACACTTATAAAGGAGTTTGATGTATGCTCAAACATATACAAGGCCAAATATTAGCTTTGTAGTTGGCATGCTTGGTAGATACTAGAGTAATCCAGGTCTCAATCATTGGAAAGTTGCAAACAAAGTTTTAATTTTCCTACAACGAACAAAGAATCATATGTTTACTTATAGAAAATCTTATCACCTTGAGGTGATTGCTTATACAGATTCAAACTTTTCCGATTGTATAGATATAAGAAAGTTTACATTTGGTTATATGTATCTTTTAGTCAGAGGAGAAATTTCATGGAAAAGTGTGAAGCAACCCATCATTGTTGAATCCATTATGGAAGTTGGATTTGTGGTATGCTTTGAGGCCACAATTTAGGCTAATTGGTTTCATAACTTCATTTTAGGACTTTGAGTGGTTTACAGTATTGCCAAGCCGCTAGAAATTTATTGTGATAATTCTGCAACAATCTTTTTTTCTAAGAACAACAAGTATTTCAAAGGTGCTAAGCATATGGAATTGGAATACTTTATCATTAAAGAAGAAGTTCATAAATGTAGAATGTCAATAAAACATATTAGCATTGATCTTATGATTGTTGCCCTTTAACAAAAGAGTTACTATCAAATTGTTTGTTGACCATGTAAAGAATATGTGCATTATGTATACCAATGAATGTTAAATTTTGAATGTTAATATTATTAATGCTTATATGAGACTCTAAGCTTTTTTATGTATATGTTTTTAAAATTTGTGTTTTCTTCTTTATGTTTATGTGTGCAAATTATGATAAAGAAAACAAATTATGTTATTGTTATGGTTATTGAAATGACATTATGTTTGAACCCATTATGGATTTTTCATTGTAAAGTCATGTTAAGGAGAAAATGATAGTACACTAGTACATGAAAAGGAATATGTCGATTAAATGATGTGCAACACCGTCATAACTCTTATTATTTATGTATCTTTAATTATGAATAATTGATAACAGCTGAATTTACCGTTATTTGATACTTAATTTTGATACTAAAAACACCCTTTTTGACTTAGAAACTAGCTTGAAATCATAGTTTTGTGTGAATAAGAGAGTTGAAGGTGAATTTAATGATTCTCTGCTAGATTTCCTTGTTTTCAACAGGAATTTAGATGATTTGGAAGAAGAGTTGAAGTAGTAAGGAGTTAGAACTCAGGAAGAGCTGGAAAAACATCATAAAGGAGGAACGCAGCAACGTTGAGCGCTATTTTAGGGGCCCTCAGCGCCAGATTACACTGTCTCACGCTTGACTGCCCTTTTTCTGGAGCTCTCAGCGTAGGAAGTCCCTGTCTCGCGCCTGGGCGCCCTTTTTGGGGCGTTGAGCGCCACTTCCTTGAGTCACACCACGCCTGCTTGCCTTCTGAGCTGACCCTGAGCGTCATATGATCCCGTACGCCGCCTGGGCGCCCTATGTGGGGCGCTGAGTGCCAGTTTCATGGGTTTTGACCCGTTTTCTGTTATTTCTATGTTCTATTTAAGGACTTGGACGTCCTAGGGTTCATATCTTTGGACGGAATAGGCACAAAAACACACTCTTTGATCCCTCGGAGGCGGATTTGGATGCGGAAGCTCCTATCTTCAACTTCTAGGGTTTTATCTTTCATTCTTTTTCCATTATTCATCTAGCTTCACCATGTCGATGGTGAACTAAACTCTATTTTTTGTTGGGGAATGATGCAAACCTTTGTAAACTCTCATGTATTGAATTGATTCTTGATTATATATGCTTCTTTCATTAATTGTTAGGGTAATTCTTCTTCGCTCATTGCTTGCTTTGTTTAACTCATTCATTAGCATGATGTATGATTTGCATGAGTACCGGAAGGTATCTTACAATCCAGGTTCTGGATATTTATTCTCAGAAGCAGTATTGCTCAGGAATGGGGATATGAGTTATGGTTGTCTTAAGCTTTTGTTCGTAAGAATTAATTATTAGGGATGACGAAAGATGTTATGATCTATAATTAAGGATAGGCTTTCTTCGCCGAGGAATCGGGTTTTAAGTATTTTAGATAGTAACATTGACATTAATGAAGAAGTAGAATTCGTATATACATGAGAGCAAACTAGGTGAAATCTAACCCCAACAACATATTCATCCCATAGTATCAAATCCGTTCATCTATGCACTTTTGTCCAATTGATCAAGTTGCATGCATATTTACTTTTCTGTATTTGCATTTTACACCAAAAGAGTTTGTTTTCAAGTCTTATTTAATCAAGAAATCACATAACTGTGTAGGCCGTGAGTCCTTTGGAAAACGATACTTGGTCTTACCATGTTTATTACTTGATACGATTCGGTATACTTGTCGGAGTCTTAACAATAATCATGAAACTAATTTATGTAAGGTCTTTTAATGTACATTATGTTTATGTATTAAATCACATAATGTTAGAATGTTAAGGGGAGAATGTTAGAATTAACTGATGAATTAATTCTAATATGAAACTCATTACAAATATTATGATGAACCCAAATATAATTTAATAAGATATAAGAACCTATTCATCGTTATGGAAAGTTATAATAAAAAAAATCAACTTAACGAATGTTGATTTATAAAAAGGATTAAGGTTCTGTTTCTAGCCATAAGGTTTTTACAAAGTAAGTCATCAAGATAATAAAGTACGAGGGAAAAAGAAAAATAAAGAGATATATTGAAAAAAAAAATGTTGGAGAACATAAAGATTGAATGACACAATCTTATTCAATCTCTCATAAATCAATATTAGTATCTTATGATTATATTGTTAAAATTATAAATCTTAAGATTGTAAAATAGTTTTCAGAAATAGATTAAAATTATAAAATCGTAAAATAGTTTTCAGAAATAGATTAAAATGATAGGAAACTACAATTTACAATAAAATCTTCATGTAGTTGAAAGAGGTGAAAAAAAACATTCATATTCTGAGTAATTAAGATTTTCGTGTAAATTACTAAAAAATGTGTATTGCAATTTATCTACAGAAAAACAAATGCATAGTTTAAAATAAGAGACTAAAATACAGTATAATTTAAACATGGCTCATAAAAGATGCATTTTAATCTTAAAATTAATGGTATACCAAACCACAATATGACGGAAACCATTATTATATCTAAACAATAAAATAGATACAGGTTTCCCTGCACACGTTACTTTTACCGTTAAATAGTATTGTTATTATGAAATAGCTTCTAATATATTAGTTGCCTTTTTTTATAATATTGTTTGATTGATTAATCCATATGATTACTTGGGGTGTTGTAAGCAAAACCAATATTATATAAAAATGTTGGTCATTTTCATAGATATATATTTGAAATATTTATTTTATTCTGTTTATATATATATATATATATATATATATATATATATATATATATATTATTCTTTCAAAAATATCCTTAACCACACAGTAAATAATAAATTATGATAGAATTTCTTGAATTCTCTCTTTCATAAAGATATATATAGAACATCACCCGTGAGAACTTATATTAATTAATTACAAATTAAAAAGTCTCAATAATTTTAAATAATCCTAGAAAACCATACACATTAATAAATTTAGCACTACTAACTCAATTAATTATAAATTTTTGAAAGCAATTAGAGGAGTTTGATTTATTTTTTATTGAACCTTACGTAAATAGTTTGTGAGATGTTTCGATCACTTTTATTGAGTTTGTGCCGAATGAGGTTAAAGATGCCCTAAGGATAAATTGCCATCAATAAATTATTTTAGAAATTAGATCTATAATCTTTAGCGATATAACAAAATATCAACATTAATGTCTTGGTCAACATTATTGTAATAACTCAATTTTATTACAAGTGTGTTCACTCACATTATACTTCTTAGACTATATAATATTTATTTTAAAGTAATTTATAAGTACTTCAGAATATAAACTAAGAATTTAATACGGTATTTCAAAAGTTGTTGGCGGTGTGAGGCAATCCTTGTCTGCCAATCACAATTTTACAAACTCATTCACACATAATAAGTTATCATTAAAGTAAAGTAAAGATACTAGAGCTTACCTATTATATTCCTTCAATTGTGTCACCATTTGCAACATTTATTGTCAACTCTAAAGAAGAATAGAATACAATCAAATTACGTAAAAAAAAAATACGATAATTATTAGTTGATTGATTTTGTTATCTTATTTATATACCCACTTATGACATGTGGTTTTGATTTCATAGAAGTCATCTTCAAGGTTGGGGTTAGAAGGCACGAAGTTTTGTTTTCCTTATTCACATTGTCTTTGTGAACGAGAACAAGAACAAAAGATGAAAGTGAGGAAAGGGATTCATTGGTTGAGGCCTTCATAACTGAAATATGAGTACAAGTAATGTTTATATGCATCCTTTTCTTCATTATATTTTCTATCTAATTACTTTTTCACACCAACCACTGCCACACCCAAGCACGTGGCAATTACTCAATTTCTATTGTTTTAAAAAAATAAAAGTAAAACCCAATTTTAAATTAGTTTTTGGGTGAAAAAAAAACGGGAGAGAAAATTGATAAAAAATAATAAAGGATGACAAAATAGGCTAATTTGTCTTGTTTTTGGCCCACTTTGTTGTTGGTATGCAAAAACAGTGTAGGACAAAAATCCTAACTTGCCTGATTAAAGGGTGAGTCGGTGATAAGTGTTCATTTTACTTATAATTCAAATATCTTTTTAGCACTTATTTTGTTCATTTTATTGCATAATTTAAATTTTACCCTCTGATATTTAAAGAATTCAATAAAAACATGAGGATATGGACATGTGTGTGGGGAAGTGAATGTATTTTTGATCAATTTCAGCAAAATTAGAAAAAATAGAGCACAATAGCTTGAGTCCCAGAATCGCAACTTGAGAATGAAAGACAGTTTCGAAAAGATCCAAATTTTGCTTCCACGGCTCAAGTAGAGAAGATGATGCCTAAGCCTGACGAGGAAAACTTCACCCTGAAGCAACCTAAAGCACCAAGTTTTGGAGATTAATAATGGAGGAAACTTACCATTGAAGAAAGCTTGGTGATTGAACTGTAAGACCAAAGTCTAAGCTACAAGGAAACCCTTAATGGAAGGAAATCTCACAAGTTTGGTCACCATGTATGGAGTTGCAACCATCCTCCCAATTTTCTATAAATTTACGGGCATACTCCCTCTTTTGTATTTAGAATTCCATGAGGGATCTTAGTCTTTCTCTATACTCTCTTCACTTGTAATATTTATTAGGATACAGAGAAGACATGAGGAATGGACAACAACTCTAGTATTAAATGTTAGGATTATCATGAGTTGTTGAACTTGGAATTGGATGTAACTCTCTAAATTTATAGTTGTTATTATTTTACTATTTTTTTCAAGTATTCTTTCTTGTGAGAGTGATTCAATTCACTTTTTCATGTGTGATGAACTCATCATTCATATGTTACATACATAATTTGAGTTACGCAAAAGTGAATTCATCCTATAGATCCAATCGAATAATCTAAGGTTGTTATGTGGAAGACATGTCCCTATATAACTAAGTTGGTATAAAGAGTCTTAATCATTAATGCAAAAAGTTCATTCATTAGGAGTAGATAAATTACACTGAGTTTGAATGTGTTTAAATCCTGGTGTTGCAAACATGGACCTATGATTACATTAGTTTACTTCCCGGAAAAAAAGAATGAATTTTGGTAATTCAATAAAATAGTAACTGTGTATAAGAACATAACAGTGAATTCCAATCCCAACACAATTTATTTCATCAAAATTATTTGGTGTTAAATAAGAGTTATGAATCATTATCACTTCATAATCAAATATTTAAAATTACAAATATGATAGTTTTGATAAATATTGATCAAATATCTATGGATACAACACTTGGACTATAATTGAACTAGTGTACTTATTGGTGTGATTGATTCAAAACTGGGATGTCGTTAGTCGGAGAACATGTCTGTCAATTTATTTATTTTTAAAACTTTTTTAGTGAGGAAAACTAATTTTTTTGAAGTTGTAATTGATTAATTAATGTCTCCAATCAAATAAATTAAAATAATTATTAATTTTACATGTTAATTACTCCATTATAACTAATAATTAAAACTTAACTTATAAGAGTTAATGATTTAAGTTGCATCATTATTGTATATTATTCGTCATTAGTTAATTATGTTTCTAATCCTTAAATTATAATGCAATTTTTGAATTAATTCTTATTTGAAACTTTGATATTGTTTGGTCCCTATACTTTAGAAATAAACTGATAAAGTCCTTATTATCTAACATCATTAACTTTTTCTCTATGTGGCAGACAACGTTACCATATGTTGATATGTGTATGTCCACATGTGTCATTCTCTCCCTCTTTTCAATCTTCCCTGGTCATTCCTCCCTTCCCCCACCTTCCTTGGTTGTTCCTGCCCTACCTCCACCTTCCTTGACTCCTTCTCCCTTCCCTTTACCCTTTTTGGTTGCTCTTCCCCTTCTCTCACCCCCTTGACTACTCTCCCCAACTCTATCATGTCCCTCCTCCCTTCCCCCACCTTCCTTAGTCCCCCTCCCCTCCTCCATCCCCTATAATCATTCCTTCTTCCCTTTAGCCTCTCTTGTTGCTCCTCCCCACTCCTCACCCTCCTTAGAAGGATATCATAAATGGATATAAATGACCACAAAGGTGGGGGGTGCACCATAGGGACAGGCAGAGAAGGACACACATGGACACAAACTTGCAACAAGTGACAATGTTGTTTGTCATGTAAAAATAAATAAACATCGTTAGATGATGAAGACCTTCATCCTTTATTTTTAAAATATAGAGAAAAAATAATATTAAATTTTTGGATATAAATGAATTCCAAAATCATGTTATAATCTAAGGACTAAAAACATACATTACTACATATTAAGCCTTCAATGACAATTAAAATTGACCTATGACAATAATCTTTCAATCGTTGTTGTTTTAAATGTCGTTAAAAGTTTTAACAAAATAACAATAATTGTAAGAACCGTCGTTAAAGTGTAAAATAATGATAGTTATTATATACAATCGTCATTGAAATAAAAAACGAAAATACTTATTTTAAACAACTTTTGTTAAAAGTGCGTCTTTTTAATCTTCATAAACTTTCATACAAGACTTAGCATCAACTTTGGGATTCAACGTCACCTTCTTAGTTTTACTGAATCACATATCAATTTTCATATTTTATAACTTTTATATTTCTCTAAGTAATGACAAAAAAATGTTGTTTTACTAAATTTTATGTAAAATTTATATACAACATAAATATCTAAATAATACGAAATTATAAGTAAATTAGACACTTATTACTAGTCCACCATTTTTATAACTTTTAATTTTTTTAATTTTTAAATTTTAACTTTTAATTTTTAATTTTTAATTTTTAAATTATATTTATATATATATATATATATATATATATATATATATCAAATTTAATCATATAAATATTTTATGAGTTACTATTGATTAATTAATGTTTCTTTATAAATATTAAAATAATTATTATATTTATATGTTAAATTACTTTTATAATTAATAATTAAAATTGAATTTGTAAATGTTAGTTATCTAAGTTACAATATCATTATATGTTTAGATCTTAAATGAATAATATAGAAAAAATATTTTTTAAATTATTTTTTATTTTAATTTTTAATATACAAAAGAATGAAAAGGAATAATAGGTTAGCTTGTTTTCGGCGGGCACACTAGTTAGGTCAAGTCAAGACTGATTGACAAATTCATTGTTAAACTGGCCAACCGATTTTGGACAAGCTCGTAAGCTAGTTTGGGAGTCCACTTTGCTAAAATACATGTGTTATACATTTAAATGTTATTTTTTTCATCACAATAAAAAAATAATAAAATTATAATTGTAAAAATAAGTATGATTTTTTTAATTTTATTTTATATATTTTTTATTTATTTTATGAGTGTCTTTTTTATTGTAAATACTGATTTTAATTTTAAGTTTGTTAATTTAAAAAAGTCATAAAATAAACAGTTCAATTAAAAAATTTTAGTAAAAGTGATATGGTAATCATTATAGTTTTTTTAAAAAAATATAGTTTTTTTAAAAAAATTACTTACTAAAAGATAAAATTTTAAAAATGTGTGCATAAAAGTGTGTATATATATATATATATATATATATATATATATATATATATATATATATATATATATATATATATATATATATATATATATATAAAAGATCTTTTTCCTTGTACATTACCCCCATTGCATATAGCACCTTCAACACTTTCATAGAAGCAATAAACAACATAGCATAAAAATATGCAGATCTATATGTCATGTGGTCTCTTCCCACAAAAGTGGATGATCCTACCTCATAGGCCTCTCCGGATGAAAGAGGAAGTTAACATGTAGATTGTGTTTACTTGGAGGTATTTTACTCTTTACGTATATTTGGGAGCGATGAAAAGAAGTGAAAGTTGTGTTCGTTTGAAGAGAATTGCGCGGAAGGAATGGGACGCAATTGCGGGATGTGGTGCTTTCTCGTCACCCGCGGAGAAGAGGCAATTTGGAGGGATCGTAGAGTAAATATCTCATGTGCCCCTCAAACATTTCAAAATTACGCGTCCACTTTTGCATGTTTATTATAATATATTGTAAGTGATAAGCATGGATTCGAACTGATAATTTGGCTAATGTGCATTCACGCGTTATTGAGTTATTCAAAGATGTAACTTGCAGAAGAGATTCCTGAGTTTTAGCTTAAAACAGGCCTTCAACAGTGAAGATTCTCGCATGCATTAGTCACACTATACACAATATCAGTTGCACTAGCTTTTGACTGTGTTCAACAACGATTAATATGTGGTGCGTGTGTGGTTGTTGTCGTCTTAATTGAGCCAGCCAGAAGAGCATTGAGGCAGCCAGAGGACCATTGTGTTATGCAAGTGAAGGAAGTGGTGCAACTATGTTTGAGTGCGGAGGAAGAGCAAAGATAACATAAGGTATGATTGTAGTTGTTTATACTGTGTGTGTTATATTTTTACGTTGCAGGCCATTGAGGTAGATGAAGAAGATAAGGTGGATGGGTGGAGGAGATGAAGAAGACAGTGGCTGATGAAGACGAAAGTGGTTGATGAAGAAGACAACTGTGGCAAGATGGAGAAGATGCAAAACGGTGAAAGCGTATCCAGTTCGAGCATTTGCGTATCCGGTTACATGCGTCTGAAGAAAGTCATTCGAAAGCGTATTCGGTTCGACGAATTTCGTATCCGGTTACATGCGTCTGAAGAAAGCCATGGCAAAGCGTATTCGGGTAGCACAACCTTTATTCGGTTACGAGGAAGTGCGGCGGGGACGTTGCAGCGCGGATCCGGTTGTAGAGGGAGTATTTGGTTCCCTGCAACTCCTTCATTTTGCTTCGTCTGTCGAAGTCGTTGGCGCCTTGATGGTTAATGAAGGTAGACGTTGCAGTACCCATAAGGCAGAGGTGGTGGTTGCAGAGGCATGCGTTTGGTCCGAAGCTGAGCTTTCCGTGGTGGTGGACGATGCAACGAACATCCAATGCTGGTTGATGCAATGGACGAAGCTGTCCGTGACGATGGCCACACAATGGACGAAGGAGGACGATGGGCAGACAACACGATGCAGAAAAGAGTGTAGATGTGGCATTATTGGTTCAAATATCAGAGTCTTAACGATTTGTTTGTGATGGTTTGTGATGCAGGTGTAGTGAACGTGGTGAAGGAAAATCTTGAAGGTTGATTGCCAAGGTCTTGCGTGGTGGAAGTTCATCAGCCGTCTTTTGTGTTGTGTGTGGTTGGTATTATGATTTTTGGGATTTGGAGTTTAATTTTATGATAAGGGAAGAAGTTGACCATGGTTTTTTTCTTTGTATTGTGAAGGTGGTGGACGTGTGTTAAGCAAGTGTTATTTGTTTGGGTGAAGAAGGTTATTTGTGCCAGCCAAGATGATGCATTTTGTAGTTGAAGATTTAAGATTAATAGTTATTTCTTTTGATTTGGTTGATGAATTGGAACGACTTCGTTGAAGGTAGATTATCATTTAAAAACTTTTATGATTTTATTGAACCATGATCTAATATTATCATATTAACAGGTTTGGTGATACTGTATTAGTTGAAAAACATAGACAACGATCTAAAGTCCAGAATCAGTGATTATTTCATTACATTGGTTGGAGTTTCAGTGCAATCTTTTGCCTTTTTCTTTGAAGTATTCCACGTACATAGATCTTCAACAGGTTAGTGTTATTGTTTGTTTGTTTTTAATTTGAAAATACGAATGCCTTTTTAATGTGTTATTTAATTTTTTTTTTGCTATATTTTTAATGACCGCTCGTTAAGCAACTAGGAGTGGTGTAAGGACTGCTCGTCAAGCGCGTCGTCAGCGGGTTGGGCCTCGTCGTCAGCCTAGTGTAAGTCTCAACAATGGAAGATAGAAATCAAATACTCCGTCGCACATCCACGCACATACACAGAGGGCGACATTTATGAAATGTTGAGTGCTATGAATATTGCTGATGCAAACTTGCTCGATCAATGTTATGATTTCTTATGTTCAAACCCCACATGTACAAAGAGGTTAATGGGACTTCCACAACACAAGAGGTGGAACAAGTTATGTAAAATGATATCAGGTGGTGAATGTTAGAATGTTTTGCAATCTTTTTAGTTGTGTTTCTCAATTATACTATTACATCTTGGACTTCATCCATGTTGAATATTGAAGTTAAGGTTATGGTTATGATCTAATGTTTTGTCTTTCATTATTGTTATTATTAATATTGTTTAATTTGTTATGACTTAACTTATGCATGTTTTTATGTATGGTTTTGTTGAAGAAATTGTTAAATGGCCTCATCATCAACCAAAAGGCCTAGAAAAAGTCGTAAGGGAAAAGAATCTGTAACTGAGCCAGAAGATGCAGCCTATGTCAGACCATCTCTTGCAGAACAATTAGATCAACATCGTTTCTTAAGTCATAGCCATCTGATGGAAAACTACGCAGCTGATTTCTACCCAAGGAATATTGTTGTCCCAAAAATAATGAATTTCGAATCATTTGCCGGTTCAAAACTTATTTTTTACTCATCATCTTTTATTTCAAGGAGTGGTTGAATTTGTGACGTTGCAGGCACCCTTCTATCCGGATTTGATAAAAGTTTTTTATTCAAATTTGAAGATTTCTGGTAATGGATATTTGGTCAGTGAGGTCAACAAGACAAGAATTAGATTGAAACCTACTGATTGGTTGAATGTTGCTAATATCAAGTATAAGGGTCAAAAATTGTGTTATTCAAATATCCCAGACGACTTTCCCTATGATCGGGATATGCCATTAGCTATTATGGTCAGACCATAAATGCAAGGTGAACGTGTTAAAACAGTTGGATCTTTGAATATTAATGATAAACTTCTGCATTATGTTATTGTGCACATGTTGACTCCACGACCTGGAAATTTTGCAAGGGTATTGCAGGAGGATATCTTTATGATATGGGTGCTTAAAAATAATATAGCTATTAATTGACCTCATCACATCATGCAACATATGCTTAAATGCAAGGCCGGTGACACACTCCTTCCGTACGGTGTCCTTATCACCCAAATCATGCAATATTGTGGAGTACATGTTGATGCCGATGCCAACACTCATATTGGAACCAAACATCATTTTTCAATTAATTCTTTGAAGAGGTTGAATATTGTTAATGTCAACGTTGTTTGGCAACACGATGTCGGCGATGATGAAGAAGAAGAGCAACCACACCATCATGACAACCCTGTGGAACCTCCTCCACATCTTTCAAATCCTAATATGATGACTCAAATGTGGGAGGGGGTACAAGACTTGCAACACAGAATGCAGGGTATGGAACAAATGCAGGTGCAGGTTCAACATATTGAAGATAACTTGGCAAACCTATCTCTCGACATGAACCGACAATTTGCTCACCTGAATCAAAATGTTAACTTAATTCTTCACTATTTAGATGATTAAGTTGCTTACTATTCTGTCAATGTATTACATGACTTTTTTCTTGTACTTGACTTATGTGATTGATTGCTTACAAACCTAACTCAAACAATTTCATCATGATATATTACAAATATATTTCTATGTTATTATGTTCATAGTTTTTATATTATGTTATGTAATATTATAACTTCGTTTAATTATCGCCTTGATTAAAAATTAATAAATCTCACTTCCATAACAAATAAATTCATACTACTTAGAACTAAATTATATTAAAAACAAATACTACATTTTAAAATAAATTCATTTTACTAAATTATAATTTAATTAATTTTTATAAATTATTTTTAATAATTATTTTTAATTTTTTACTCTTAATAAACATTTTTACAAATAAATATAACATAAACAAATATCATTTTATATCACTTTAATACCTAGGGGCATTTTGATAATCTTTAATTTCTACCAATTAAACAAATTTTTTAAAATTGTCACATCAATCAAATCGTACACTAATTCTGACAAACTTTACCTCTAAATCTACTCTCAATTACCTCAAAATCCACTCAAATAAACACAAAAAAAATTACCCTCAAATCTTCTCAAATCCACTCAATCACTCTCCTCCAAATCATCTCCCCCAATCACCTCCAAGTGAACACACCTGTAGTGTAACAACACATTGGATCTAAGAATCAAAACACTATCTATTTGCAAAATAAGAGAGTAAATTCACAGCAGAAAAGCCTTAGTCAAGTGTTCACAAAATAGCACATAGGCAAATTAATGTCACAATCCATAGTGATATCAGACAAATGCTACCATAAAGCTCAAGTCACAAAACATGGATATTCAAAAGTTATGAGTTTACCAAAATTCTAAAACTATGGTGAATGCATCACCATCGTTAAGGAATAAATTAAGATGCCAGTTAGTAATAAAAAATTATGGTTCCACATGGGAAACCAATACAAATATAAGCTACATATGAATATAATATTGAACATGCCTTAGACATCAACAACACAAATTCGATTACGATATGCCTAAATAGAGAGAATCGTGTTGGGGAGTATCTTATTGTTACATTTTCTTAACACTTTTTCCCAAATCATGTAGCTTGACACAAATATGCATAAAATGTAATAAATAGTTTGACTAAAGTAATTAGTAAAGTAATTACCTTGTAACATGATTGTTTCATAGGAATTAGACCAATTAATTAGATAATTAGAACAAATTGATTAACTTAAACCAAATTGTTTGTCCAGAATTTACTATAATTAGCCTAAACAAGTTAAAAAGTTATCAAATTGTATTAAAGAACAATTAACACAAAGAAATTAACATGAAAAGAGACATATTAGCTTCAATCTAACCCCAATCAAGTAAACAGGTACCAAAAATTTCAATTGAGGATTTAAATTTGAATTGAAATATTTGAGTTGGAGATCTTACCTAATCATTAACTTGGAGTAATATATCAAAAACTTACCCAAAGCATGAAACCGTAAATAACGTAAAGAAAGGCAAAGCTGTCCAAAAAAATGGAAACCATTCCAGACGTCACAACACATACAGAAGCAGAGCGTAACCCTATTTTCATTAATGATTAATCCTAGTTTTGAAATAAAACGGAAGAGAAAGCAGATATTATCACAGTACTGAAATGAACCCTATAGCAAAAATTTGAAAAAAAAACATAGGCGTGGGTGATTATCAGAGTAAAATGTGACTTAAAGAGAAAAAATTATCTTCATAGACGTGAGAAGCACTGCAAAGAAAAAAAGAAAGAAAGAAAAAACACACAAAAATATATAGCGAGCCACGTTCTTCTATTTCACATAACCCCGTTGTTGCATTTTAAGAGATTACATTCTTTCCAGTTTCAGCTAATTCTTAATAACTTTTTGTTTTCCATTTTTTTAAAATTCAAATGTGTCTTTTCTTTGTATAATTTATAGATTTAAAAAATCTTACATCAAAGTTACCGACTGCTAGGTAACGTCTAACGTTGTCTGTACTGAAATTAACCACACCATATGCAAGTCCACCACACGCTGTAAATTGAACACTTTTCACACCCACCACTCACGAAGGTAAGTCCCACTCCTACCAAATTAAAAGAATTTTTTAATAATTCATTTAAAAAATTGTTTCATGTTCATCGCTGTGTTGATACAGCTGTTCATGATCTCTCTTTCCCCTTTGAAATCCCTTCTCAGTTCTGCGCCAACTGAAACGACCAGATCGAACTCCGTTTCAACAGTCATCGGTTGGTTATTGTCGGCAACAACCGTCGCAAGTCAGAGATCTGTGTTTCATTTCGAAACCGCCACAGTATGAGTGTCATCGACATTCTCACCAGAGTCGATTCCATTTGCAAGAAGTATGACAAATACGATGTCGAGAAGCACCGCGATTCTAATGTCCCTGGCGACGATGCCTTCGCCAGACTCTACGCCTCCGTCGACGCCGACATCGAGGCATTGCTTCAGGTATGCCGCCGAAACTCTTATGACTCAGTTTGTGCCCTAGTTGGAGAATTTTGGTACTGGAGGAAATTCATATGTATTTCTTTTGATTGTTTGTGCAGAAAGCAGAAACGGCTTCCAAGGAGAAAGGTAAGGCGTCTGCTGTAGCGATCAATGCGGAGATTCGTCGTACTAAGGCTCGGTTGCTGGAGGAGGTTCCCAAGTTGCAGAGACTGGCTGTGAAAAAGGTTTTATTCTATTGTTAGGGTTATTGTCTGGCCTGTGAAAATGATTGCTTGAGATTTTTAGGTGTTTTAATTGTGAATTCTCATTAACCTTGTTGCTGAATTAATCTAACTAGGAACTTGTTAGCATCTAGGATAGTTTGTTTAAACTAATTGAAGGGTCCTTTTATAAAATTTGAACAATGATCAAGAGTTGAAAAGTAAATTTAAGTTTTCTGTTGTATTATAACAGTTATTACTACCATAACTCCAGTTTCGAACGGGTTTCAGGAAATCTTGTAATTCTGAGTATTTGAATCTAATAGTTCTAACGAGTTTATTCCATTTGACGTACTTGCTTTCTTAAGTTTGATTTATTTTTCCTCAAGTTTATTTTGCCCTTAGTAACTTCATAGCATGAACAGTTTCGAAATGAATGACAGTACTTTTATCTGATGCATGATTCATTGTTTCCACAGGTCAAGGGTTTATCTTCACAAGAATTTGCTGCCCGTAATGATTTGGCTCTTTCATTGCCAGACAGAATCCAAGCCATCCCAGATGGGTCTCCTCCTGTGCCAAAACAAACCGGAGGCTGGGCTTCTTCTGCCTCACGTCCTGAAATTAAGTTCGATTCAGGTAATTAAGTTATCCACGTCTCAGGTTCATGCAGTTACCATATTTCATCCTTGGGAGCCTTTTTATCGATTGACTCTGCTAAAGTGTGTGAATCATGCAATCATCTCATATACAGATGGGCAATTTGATGAAGATTACTTTCAACAGTCTGAGCAATCAAGCCAATTTAGGCAGGAATATGAAATGCGTAGAATGAAACAGGCAAGTAACTTATAGAAGTTGAGAGGATTGCTTATGTCTTTTAGATTTAGGTTGATTACTGGATGGCACTCCAAGAATATGATTCAACTTTCAAATCTAACTGCATGTAATATTTTTAGGATCAAGGTTTGGATGTGATTGCTGAAGGATTGGATACATTGAAAAACATGGCACATGATATGAATGAGGTCAGTTGCTTTTATGGATTTTTGTTAGATTATAAATTCAGTCTCTGTATCATTGTGTAGTCCCTTACTAGAAAGTTATTTCTGGTTCAAAGTTTAAGTGGTCTCAAACTAGAGCATTCAAGTTCCCTTTCCAAGTCAGAGTTGCCTTGCATTTATAGGGAGATTCTCCTTGGATTTTCTTGGGATAAAATCCTAGGTACTGAGAAACAAACGCCTGAAGTAAAAAACTTGAAGTACTAGAAAACAAACTCTTAAGGCTAAAAGCTTGGAGTACTAGAAAACAAATTCCTTTTTTACTGTGTTAAACCCTTAATCATTTGATAACAGAATATCTTTCCGGAATTGGCACTAGATTCACATAGGTCGGTCAAGAGATAACCAACAATTCACTTATGTTGACAATTTAAACACTTGTTTTAACTTTAAGATCCAGGTTGTGAACCACAATGACTGGATTACTAATCGGATATAACCCTGAAGCAATAAAAAGTTTCAAGTATAGGGACCGAATCTACTACCATTATAACTTTGAAAAATGGC
Source organism: Vigna umbellata (assembly GCF_029865625.1). NCBI lineage: Eukaryota > Viridiplantae > Streptophyta > Magnoliopsida > Fabales > Fabaceae > Vigna > Vigna umbellata. The sequence goes on along the minus strand of NC_142172.1, from coordinate 4,473,040 downwards.
AAGGATCAATTTGTGAACATTATTTTGTGTAGAGACTAAAACGAGTGTTTTTATTTAGGGACTAAAATAAGAAAATGTTGTCAGGTATAGGACCAACTTTTTAATTTAACCTTGCTTTTATGTTCTCTTGTGTGTGTGCACATGTGTTACAATTTAATTTAAGGTCTTTATTCGTGTGTCAAATACAGGAACTGGATCGACAAGTTCCTCTCATGGATGAAATTGACACTAAGGTGAGAATTATCAATTTCTGCCTGTAGCCTAAGCATCTGCTTGGAAATGTTGGCTTTTAGAACTTTAATTAGGAAGGTGAAATTAATATGACTCAATTGTTTGTCATCATTACAGGTGGATAAGGCATCATCTGACCTTAAGAATACAAATGTTAGACTTAAAGACACAGTAAACCAGGTTATCTAACTACAATCTATATGTCTAGATTTCTATGAATTTGTAGTTCAATAGGTGAGATTTTTTTCTGAATCTTAATACGTGTATTTTTTTCCATCCAGCTTCGATCCAGTCGAAACTTCTGTATTGATATTGTTTTGTTGATTATAATTTTGGGAATTGCTGCCTACTTATACAAGTAAGACTCCTATCTCTTTTCATGAAATTAAAAACTCTCGGCACTTTATAGTCTTGCTATATTTGAATACTGGAAATTTTGGTGTATTTACTGACATGATCTTGTCTGGGAAATTTCGAGTACAATTTCATATTTTCCCTTGGATTAAAGATTTAAAATATATTTCATATGGTGGCTTTAAGCTGCTCTTTAAGTCTGAGATTGGACTTGCCTTTGTTAATAAAGCATTTCTCTCACATTCTTAGTATGCATATGCAGCCTTTAATGCAGGACATAATCTTTTTTTTCCCATCTAGCCCATATTTCATATTCCTTTACGTGGTTTCTAGAATGTAATCCCATCACCTATGTTCTGTGAATCATGATTATCTTGTAAAACTTGAATGTTTCCCTCAAACTAATTTGCAAACTACTCTAGCCAAATGAATTTATTGGATATTGTCGTATAAAAGAAAGTATAATAAACTCTGCAGAGATGGTAATCATGTTATGGAACGCATTATTATAATTATTTGTTAGGACTAGAGGACTTTGCTTAATTTGAAAGTTGATCCTCTCCTGATCACAATCAGTATTCATGACCAATAGGAGAAGTCCTATTTAAGGTTACCAAACTCGAGAGTCTACATAGACGTGTGGGAGGCATGTAGACTGGACTCATAAACCCAACTCGTAGACTTGGAAGAGTCTACTTCATATGAAAATTTAATAAAAGAAATAAATATTCATGTTACGTACCTGAGTACGTAAAGTAGCTAAATACAACCTCTCACACTCCCAGACAATGAACAATGGTAAATAGCTAAATAAACCTCTTTATTGAATTGAAATAACTGTATCAAAGCAAACAAACAATAACTGGGAGCAGGATCTCCGTCAGTTACCTGAGAGCATAACCTCTCTTACAAAAACTCACAAATCAAAAGCATACCCTTAACCCTAATCTTCCCCCTTATTTATACTAATTAATTTTTACTATATTTAACTTATACTGAATAATATACTAAAATATGGCTTTGTTACTCTAATTATCCTCTGCTGAATATCTTCTCAGAATATCTCTTATTACTTTATTTAATTTCCACCCATCCTAACTGCTGTGGCAGTTAGGATGCTTCCTCGCTATTCCCAACCGTTCGGCCTGGTTGTCCTCCCTCGTCTACCGCTCGGCCAACTAGCTCCCCGCCTTCTACCATTAGGCCTGGTCGTCCCTTCTTGTCTACCGCTCGGCCAACTAGCTCCCCGTCCGTTTGGCCTGGTCGTCCCTCCTTGTCTATCGCTCAGCCAACTAACTTCCCACCTTCTACCGTTCGGCCTGGTCGTCTTCCCTCGTCTACCGCTCGGCCAACTAGCTCCCCGCCTTCTACTGTTCGGCCTGGTCGTCCCTCCTTATCTACCGTTCGGTCCCCGCCATCTACTGTTCGGTCCCCTTCTCTCTCTCCTATACCTCTTTCTCTCATATACTTTCCAGCCCCTAACATTACCCACTGCCTGAAGCTCAACCTTGTCCTCAAGGTTGAAGTCTGGGTATCGGTCTCTTATGGTCAGAGCGTCTTCCCATGTTGCTCCATCCGGTCCCCCCTCTTGCCATTCTATTAACACTTGCGGCACCTCGTGCTTCCCTTGCTGTATCTGTCTTTTATCCAGAATTCTGATTGGCCAAAAAGATAGTCCCTCCACCTGCAGGTCTGCTGGTAGTTCCCTCTCCAAGCTTCTTTCCCCTACTGCCTTCTTCAATTGAGATACATGGAAAACTGGATGTATCCGTGCGGTGTCTGGTAGTTGAAGCTTAAAGGCCACTTCCTCGATCTTCTGTATGACTTGGAAAGGTCCAAAGTACCGTGCGACTAACTTAGGATGTAGTCTGGATGGCATTGAGGTCTGCCTGTGTGGTCTGATCTTTAAGTACACCCAATCTCCCACCTCCACATCTGCAGGTCGTCTTGCCTTGTTGGCCTGTTTCACCATCCGTTCTTGGGCCCTTGCTAAATGAAATTTTAGCTGTTTCAGTGCTTCGTCCCTTGCCTGCAACTCCTGACCGACTGCTTCCACTAAGGTTTCCCCTGGTATGAACCTGTGCAAAGAAGGTGGAGATCTCCCATACACTGTCTCAGAAGGAGTGCATCCTGCCGCCTCTTGATAGCTGGTATTATACCAATATTCTGCCCAGGGTAGTACTAAGCTCCATCCCTTTGGTTGTTCTAGCAAAAGCATCTCAGATAACCCTCCAACACCCTGTTTACGACCTCAGTCTGCCCATTGGACTCAGGATGATATGCTGTGCTCATCTTCAGTTGAGTCCCCTGCAGTTTAAACAGTTCCTTCCAGAAGACACTCAGAAACAGTGGATCCCTATCACTCACGATAGATATCGGTACCCCATGCAACCAGACAATTTCCTTCGCAAACACTTCAGCTATGGTACGGACGGAATATGGGTGTTTTAATGGTATGAAATGACTATATTTGCTGAGACGATCTACTACTACCAACACAACATCATACCCGTGGGACATAGGCAACTTCACGATAAAATCCATACTTATCTCTTCCCAAATGGCGTTGGGTATGGGCAAAGGCTGCAGTAACCCTTGCAGAGAGGATGCCAGGTATTTATGCTGTTGGCACACCAGACAGCTTGCAACAAAGTTAGTCACTGCTTTCTTCATCCCTATCCAGTAAAGTGATTGTGCTACTTTGCGATAAGTCCGATAAACCCTTGAATGCCCTCCTGTCTGAGTCGTGTGAAACTCGGCTATCAGCTTAGACACCCAGGCCGAGTGAGCTGAAATCACAAGCCTCCCCTTATAGTGTAACCGATCATGTTCTAGAGTAAACGAGGGGTGCGAGTTGGAATCCTTTCTTAGGTCTTCTATTACCTTTTGTAACGCTTCATCCGCCCCAACCTCCTCCAGAATCTCCCTGAAGTCTTGCCAATACGGTCTAGCCACAATTCTCAACTCCTTTTCCTCTGTGTCCTGCTCCTCCTTTCGAGACAGGGGGTTGGCAACCCTGTTGGTGACCCCCGACTTGTACACAATCTCAAAATCATACCCTAGGAGTTTTGCAATCCAATTCTGTTGATTCTGAGTGGTGATGCGCTGCTCCAAAAGGTATTTCAAGCTCCTTTGGTCAGTATGGACCACAAATTTTTGACCCAATAGATAGGGTCTCCAGTGTTGTATGGCTAGGACCAAAGCCATCAGTTCCTTCTCATACACCGACTTACTCAACGATAGCACCTTGCTTAAGAAAGCAATGGGCCCCTTCCCTTGTTTGAGAATTGCGCCTATCCCTCTTCCTGATGCATTACACTCAATATGGAAAGGCTGGTCAAAGTCAGGCAGAACCAGCACTGGTGCAGTGGTAACAGCCTTCTTCAATCTAGCCATGGCTTCCTCCGCTTGCTCTATCCATGTAAAGTGCCCCTTTTTAAGAAGATCGGTCAGTGGCTTGGCAATCTTCCCATAATCCTTCATAAACCGCCTATAATATCCTGTCAGGCCCAGAAACCCCCTCAAAGCCTTCACCGTATTGGGCTTCTCCCAGTCTACCACAGCTCTTACCTTATCCTGGTCCATCTCCACTCCTTTCTCAGATATCCGATGACCAAGATAACCTATATGGACTTTGCCAAATTCACATTTTTTCTTGTTGGCCACCTAGCTGTTCTCCTCTAGCCTCCTTAGCACTAAACCGACATGCTCCAAGTGCTCTGCCCAAGTGCGGCTATATACCAATATATCATCAAAGAACACAAGTACGAACTTTCTCAAATAAGACTGCATCAGGCTATTCATCGCGCTTTGGAAGGTGGCTGGTGCGTTGATGAGGCCGAACGACATCACCATGATCTCGTAATGACCTTGGTGTGTCCAAAAGGCCGTTTTCTCTATATATTTTTCTCCCATTCGAATCTGGTGGTATCTTGCCTTCAAATCCACTTTGGAGAAATATCTCTCTCCTCTCAACTCATCCAATAGCTCTTCTATGACCGGAATGGGAATTTGTCAGGTACGGTTGCTCGGTTAAGGGCTCTATAGTCCACACAAAACCTCCAACTGCCATCCTTCTTCTTTACTAATATCACAGGACTCGAGTATGGGCTGGTACTCGGCCTCAGACTCCTGTCTTCAGCATCTCGGCCACCTGCTTTTCTATCTCACCTTTCATCACATGAGGGTATCGGTATGGCCGGACGTTTACTGGGTCCGAACCTTCTTTCAGTGGTATATGGTGTACCATGCCCCTATCCGGTGGCAGCCCTTGCGGCTCGTGGAACACCCCTGAATACCGATCCAAAATTTGTTCCATTGCCTGACTCTGCTTCCTCGTCAGTCCCTGACCGATCGGTCCTCCTTCCTTACCAAACGGTTCTCCTCCCCTGTTCGTCTTTGTCCACCTGAGCTCCCATACCAACATCCAGGCCTTCACTTCTGTCATTTTGAACAATGCCCCTGGTTCCACCAATCGCCGAGCTAAGGTCGGGTCTCCCTTGATGGTTACCTTCCTTCTTGGCCGAACACCATGGTCAGGTCCTTCCAATTCAGTGTTACTTCTCCCAGCTTAGCGAGCCATTCTACCCCAGTATTACGTCAACTCTGCCCAGTTCAAACAGATGGAACCGTTCGGTGATCTCAACTTCTCCCATGAGAATCATTACTTCTTCACAACACCCCCTCGTCTCCCTTTTCTGCCCATCTCCCAAACTCACCCTATAGGGTGGGGTATCTACTACGGGTAATGCCAGCTCCTCTACCAATTCCTTTCTTATGAAGTTGTGGCTGGTGCCACTGTCAATCAAAATCAGCACCTGCTTCTCCCCTATCTGTCCATGTAACTTCATCGTTCTGGGCTGGGTGAGGCCCCCTGTCGAGAAGGCCGATAGCTCTATCTGGTTGAGTTCGGTCTCAGCTTCTTCTTCCCCGCCCTCCTCCTCATCTTCTGCCAGTATCAGCATCCAAAGACTCCTTTCCGAACAACGATGGCTTGGACCGAACGGTCCCCCACACATGAAACACCTCCCTTCTTCCCTTCGTTTAACATACTCCGCATAGGGTAAATCCCGCACGTTCCTTCCTTTGTTGTTCAAAGACGATCGGTCCACTTCTCTCCTTGGTGTCCCTTCCTTTCCTCCTGTCCTCCCCTCTCTACGACTCTCGTTCGGTTCTGATTGTGCCGACTGGGTTCTGTCCTCGTCACTCAACCGTTCGGTTTCCCCCATGTTTGGCTCTTGATCATACTTCCACCTCCAACCTTCGCACCACCTTGGAACTCTTCCACGTCCTTTGCCAGTCTCATAACGTCCATCAACTCTCTCGGATCAAGTAATCTGAGTTGATTACGGATCCCCTCTTGTAATCCTGCCATAAAGTACCCCATTAGCTGTGCGTCGGGTATTGTTTCTGTTTGGCCGACCAAGACTTCGAATTCTTGGATGTATTCCTCCACGGTTCTTGATTGTTTACATGCCGCCAGTCTCTCGAAGACGGTTCCCCGGTTTCTTCCTCCGAAACGGATCACCATTGATTCCTTTAATCCTACCCACGAACGGTTCCTGGCCTTCTCCCTCCAGAATCTGAACCAGTGTCCCGCGATTCCCTCCATGCTGATATAGGCTAGGCGCAACTTTTCTTCCTCCGATGCTCCTTGTAGCTCAAAGAATTTGTCCGCTCTGTTGATCCAATTCAACGGATCACTTCCTTCAAAAATGGGTAAATCTACCATTTTCCTCCAATTGGGCTGCTCCTCTCGGTGTCCACCATCTAGCCTGCCGCCATCTCTCTCGCCCTCCTCATCCTTTCTCCCGTTGACAGACCCCTGACTTCCATCTGAGTTTCCTTCATGTCATCGACCTCGCTCTCCCATCATCTTCACTAGTTCCTAGACTGTTGCCTCCAATCCTCCCATGGAGATTTCTATGACCTCCAATGTCCCTTCAATTGCATTTACTCTTCCCTCCATGATATCTTTCCTCCTCTCAATAGGATCCGGCAGGTCGGACTAATTGTTACGTACCTGAGTATGTCAACTAGCGAAATACAACCTCTCACACACTCCTAGACAATGAACAATGGTAAATAGATGAATAAACCTCTTTATTGAATTGAAATAACGGTATCAAAGCAAACAAACAATAACTGGGAGCAGGATGTCCGTCAATTACCTGAGAGCATAACCTCTCTTACAAAAACTCACAAATCAAAAGCATGCCCTTAACCCTAATCTTCCCCCTTATTTATACTAATTAATTCCTGCCCAAAAGATACTGAATAATATAAAATAATCCTATAATTATCTGATACGAATATATTTAGCCTTATTTACTATATTTAACTTATACTCAATAATATACTAAAATATGGCTTCGTTACTCTAATTATCCTCTGCTAAATATCTTCTCAGAATATCTCTTATTACTTTATTTAATTTTCCGCTCATCCTAACTGTTGTGACATTTAGGATGCTTCCTCGCTTCCCAACCGTTCGGCCTGGTCGTCCTCCCTCGTCTGTCGCTCGACCAACTAGCTCCCCGCCTTCTATCGGCCTGGTCGTCCCTTCTTGTCTACCGCTCGGCCAACTAGCTCCCCGCCTTTTACCGTTCGGCCTGGTCGTCCCTCCTTGTCTATCGCTCGGCCAACTAACTTCCCGCCTTCTACCGTTCGGCTTGGTCGTCCTCCCTCGTCTACCGCTCGGCCAACTAGCTCCCCGCCTTCTACCGTTCGGCCTGGTCGTCCCTCCTTATCTATCGTTCGGTCCCCGCCATCTACCGTTCGGTCCCCCTCTCTCTCTCTCCTATACCTCTTTCTCTCATATACTTTCCAGCCCCTAACAGAAAATCATTGGAATGTAGTCATATGTATATTAAAGTACATTAAAGGATTTCTTGGAAAATGTTTGTTATATGGTTCTACCTCTGGGTATTGTGTCTCCATTGGTTGTAACATGATCTCTTTAAAGAGTAAGAAGCAAAATGCTGTGGCAAGATTTGGTACTGAAGCAAAATATAGACTTATGGCCTCAACTACTTAGAGAGTTATAATATGGAGATGTCACTCAAATGACACTTATATGTGAGAATTAAGTGGCTCTTCATATCAGTTCTAATCCTCTCTTTCATGAGAGGACCAAACATATTGTAAACATATTGTGATTGACTGTTATTTCATTCTAGAGAAGATTGTATCTAGAAACATCAAGACTAAGTTCGTTAACTCAATTAGCATATATTTTCACCAAGTCTTTAAGAGGACCGATAATTGATTATATTTGTAACAAACTTGGGTACATACAATTTATATACATCAGTATGGGGGAAAGTGTTAAATATATTGTGTTTTAGATTAATTAGAGAAACATAGCCTCTATTGTTGATTAGGGAAATATAGATATTTGATATTGGTAGTTTTATGTTAATTAGAGAAACATAGCCTCTATTGTTAATCAGGGAATATAGATGTTTAATATTGGTAGGTATTGTTGATATTGTTTGTAAGAATATCTTCTATTTACCATATTTATGTTTTGTTGTCATGAATACTTGTATCATTCTTCATTATTAATATATTATCCTATATTCTTTAGACACAAGGGAGATTAATTCCATATCTATTTTTTACTATATTCAATAGTTTTAGTTAGATTTTATTTGATCGGTTAGATTTAATAATAAATTTTATAAATAATCAAGATTTATTATTAAACAGGACTTATGTTAACGTTGAGCAGCATAGAATCCGAATCCATTATCCATAAATGAAAAACTACTATATAAATCAAATTTTTAACGCAATTGTGTTGAAATAAGTTATGCTCTATCCAAAAATTTTAATATTTTTTATCTATTACGATAGTAGCTCCTTGTCACATTCTGATGGCGTTACTTGGATTTTTAATATAATAGCACGTGTTTGTTTACAAGTCTTGGATGCTTTATCTGTTTGTTGATACACCTTTCTGATTTTCAACTTCCCGATGGCATTCCTGCGATTTTAATATCACAGCATGTGTTTTATGGTGGAGTTTACTAGTCTTGCATGCGTTATTTCCTTGTCTCTTCTTGATGGTATTCCTGAATTTTAATTTCATTATGTTTTATGGTGTAATCTGTTTCATGACGTCTGACTTGTTGTTCTCATTTTGCAGCGTACTAAAGAAATGATATATGTACAAAGGCTGATGGATGATCGAAGATTTGCCTTGTATTTTGAGAACAACGTTTCGTTTCATTTTTTTTTATTTTCCTTCCTGCTACTTGTGAGATGTGCGTTTCTTTATAATCAGTCCTGTGTATGCAGTCATGTTAGTATCTTAAATAGTTGTTGCTGCTTATTTTCTATACGTTTGGTATATTAAATATATTATAGCTTGACGCTGATGATTTAAGAAGGATGTTCGTTGAGTGGTGTGGAATTCTAGCTGGAGTTAGCTATAAACACGATGGTAAAAAATATGGGGACCCGCGTAATGAATGAGAAGAATTTATTCAACTAGTTATTTGTTGTTACCTGACTAGAAAATCTAAGTTTTGAAAATATTGTGATTTGTCACTAATATCTTCGTTCCTTCATTAATGTCATATGTCACTTTGTGTTTATAGAAGTTGAGTGGCATCGACAACTTTATGTTTAAATCCCAATATCTGCAATGGATTTGTGATTTTATTGCTGGATATTGTGGCTGTAGTGACGAATGGTTAATTCCACTACCCTAAAGCATCTGTTGGGTTTGGGCCTTTGCTTTATGTACATTCTCAAATTACTTCTTGTGTCCCCTGAATTTAATATATCCATTTATAGCAGGGGAGGAGCAAGAGCGAAGAATTAATATCTAGATTTGTCCATGAATGATTGTTGTGCTGATTGATAAGTTTCTAAATTAATTTTCATACAAATGTGTCCATGAAAAATTCATTGTTTTACATTTAATCTCTTTTGTTGGTGAAATTCATAATAAACCTTAGGTGCGACGTACGTTGCTTTTTCAATCTTTGTTTATTTCACATTTTCAAGAGCTTTATGCTTTTTCATGGAAGAAGTTGTTCACTGAAATGAATGTTTTTATGGTTGAGGTTAATATTTGTAACTGTCATGAAAGTTGTCCTAATGTTTACTACTAATTTCGTGTTTTCTTCCACCTAATGTACATTATTATTAGTTAAATCAATTTGCTTTTTACAATGAAATCTTAATCAGTGTAAGACGAGTAGTGGTGATCAAAGGTCTAATCTTAGGATGAGTATCATGGTTAGTTCTAATAGGTTTAATGGTTCTCCAAGTTTTCTTCTAGGAGCTCAATAATTCTCCATGTTCTTCTAATAGATGTATGTAGGTGTTACTGTGCTAAGCTTAATAATAATGAGGGTATTAAAAAATCTTGAAAAAAAAAATGCTTACATATGGTATTTTTAAGAGTATTTGATATTTGGTAACAAAATTTTGTATTTTTCATTTGTGAAAGTTGTAATTAACTATGACATGAAAGCTATGTTTTCTAAGCTGATTTTATATTGCGGGATCACACAAATAATTGTCACTTTTTCATTTGGGAAAATATGGTAAATGAGAATAATTTACGGGATATCATAAAAGTAAAATAAAATGGAAGAGAGGAATAAAAGATACAAAGAGCTAAATTCGTGGCTGTGATACATAGTTCAGTGGAGTTAAAAGTGTTGAAGATGATGACACTTGCATTGTTTGTATTTATTATATTAGTTGTAAGTTGTTGCTAACATATAATAGATAATATTAATTTGTAACAATTACTATTATTTCATGATGCTTTTTCTATAACTTGATATAAGTAATGTAAATCAAATTGTCATGAATTTCATGTATTATAGAATTGAAAAATTTACTCTAAATCCAATGATAATGAAGTGCATGCAGAATTTGGGATTTACTACATAATTAGGCTTATATAGAATATTGAAGCATAATTTTTGAAGATAATCAATGACATAATATAAGCAATTATAAAAGGACAATGATTAGAAAAATACATAAAATTTCAACCATTCATTATTCAAAATAAAATTATAAAGTAGTCATTAGCAACCAAAATATACAAATATAGGCATGATATGTGTTGATGTCACTAGTGCTAAAATTGTAGAATTGGTACAACCTTCAATGCTTTTATTGGATGGAAGTTTGGTACAGATTGAGACAATTGGATTTTAATTGGTTATACTGAATGTCTTATGAAAAACTTATGGTAAACTTGCACCAACTTCATCTTCATCTTGTAAAGCATCTTCATCTTTTGTCACTAGTACAACTTCCTAGCTTCCGTTTTCTTATTCCTTAGCTTTGTATCAAATGAACAACCATAATTTTTACATGAAATTTGGTAATGTTATGAAATTTCACATCTTTACTATAAAATGCTTTTTTATTTTTTCTTGAATATCTTGTTTGTCACAGTTGTCTTATCAACAAAATTTCTTCTGAGTTTTAGATCTATGCGTTCTCATTAATTAGTGCTGAAGTGGATTGACATACTTTGTCCTTTTCCAATATTGTTGGTTGTGTAGGAAAATAAAATATTCATAACTTTGTAAGTGTTATTTACTATGTTTTCAAATTTACACTCATATTTTAAACAGAACTTTGATTAAAAGGATAAAATATTCATTGAAAACTAAGACTTGAAAAATAATTTAAATTTAAACATCAAGTACGAATATCATTTTCACTTCTTTTTGTGTAATTAGATGTAATCAAAGGTTTGAATAAAATATTATACTAAGGAAGGGAAATTACAAGAATTAAATTGCAAAATTTATGAAACAAAATACAAAAAAAAAATACAAAGAGGTAAATGCTAAAATTTACAATCAAAGTGAATTCTTTTCTAAAAACACGAACAAGTATTTTATTTTCTAATAAATATTTTTTTTTGTCCATGCACTCCTCATTCTCCAATTTTTGGAGAGAATTCGACCTTGAGTTTTTAAGAAGACCTATATAAAAAAATATAATATGTCAGATCAAAGTTGATTTTTTTTTTCCTTTTACTACATCAAAGAAACTTAGTTTCAAAAGAAATTTATTAGTAACAATTTTTATATTTTCTATCTCTTCGAATTTCCTCAAATAGAATCAATTTCATGTTTCGAAGAGAAAGCTTTCAAAACTTTACTGTTTATGTTGAAACTTTTTATTTTCAAAGAACTAATGTTTGTTTTATGCACATGTTTCATATGCCAAATAAGATGTGCATGCTCTTGATTTGAAATATCTTATTATCTTTAGCCCTTACAAAAATATAGAGATTTAATATTCCAAGAGGTACCTTAAGTCCTTTGTTTAAGTACTCAACCTCACATGATTGGTCTTTCAAACCTAAAGATGCAAAATACAATTCATTATTATTTTGAAAATAATGCAAAGATGGTAAAGTTAATAATAATTTATTTGATGAACTTTCCTTAATTTTTGAAAAAAAAGTTATTCCCTTTATATTTTTTCGTATCTTTTTTTTGTTTGTACTTTTCTTTTGTGGTCTACATTTTACTCTCTTACTAAAAAATGTTTCATTGAAGTTTGCATGCACTTGGGAAAGTAATGATTAACACAAAAGAATTATCTAACATTCTCTTAATTGAAATGTACAACATCCTTTATTAATAATGAATGTATAAGTCCCTCTTTGAAGATCATTTAAATATTTTTTATGTTTAAAAACCATTTGTTTAATCATTAACAAATTACCATTCAAATTTTCAATAACACATTTATCATCACTTGAAAAAGTAGAAGATGAAGAATGTTCACTATCCATATGTCTTCTATTCTTAAGAGCACAACTCTTTTGGTAGAATTATTAGTCATGTACTGTTCATATATTCTAACCAATTAAAACATTTGATTGAGCTCATCTTTTGAGAAGAAGTAAAATAATCAGAAGGCTTGGAATGTGTCTATAGAACAATCATGATGATAGTCTCTTTATAAATGTTGAAAGGAGATTGTTGAGATTGTTGATAGGAGAGCAAAGGTTTGACTGAACCCACAATCTCAGTAATAACTGAGTTTTTGATGATGACAACACATAATTAATAACACATGTATATTATGTGTTACATGTTCCATATTTACATGTTATATGCTTTTGATCATTGTATTAAATTTATTTAAGCATATATGAGAGCATGTTTGTGTTGTTCATTGCATATCACTATGTTACACATGTGTTTTTATATGTGAATGCATGACATATGATGCTGAAAAGGAAAATCACAAGCACTTATCTTAAACTTTAAATGTGTGGCAAAACAACAATTTTAAGTCGACTTCATTATGGGGTGAATTGATTAAAACTCGTGTCTTTGCACAAACTATTTTCAAGTGTGCTGTGAGAGTTTTCAAAGAGAAAGTTTTTCAAAACTATGCTTAACATTGTTTCATAATCGATTGCATGTGTGTTGTATTCGATTAAGGTAGTTATTGTTTTGAAACACTGTTAATGCTTGACATAACTGTCTAAAAGTCATTTTTTATTGTGTTGACCAAGCATTAAATGTTAGTCGACTGCATTAATTGCGCATTCAATTAATTGCCCTGATTGCTGCTAACTGTTATAACAAAATTGTTGTATTCGAATGCATTAGTAGCTAAGTCGATTAAAATGCGTCTGAGGTGAGTTATTCTATAAATTGACGCAGATTTGATTTCTGTAAGAACTTTTGTGATTATAACATTTTCATATCTTTTGCTGAAAGTTGTGATTTTACAGAAAGTAAAGAAAAGCTCCAAGAAACAAGAGTGACCGTGGTGATCAACTGCTTGTGATTTCTTGAAGAACAAGATTGTTGTGTTTCTCAAAGGCTGGTCAACTTGCACATTTGGTGTCGTGGAGAGATTAGAGTTTACAATCTTTTGAAGATTGGTTTGAAGTTCCCTGTTGTGGTTACAGGAAGAAGAGCGTGCGACGTTCTTGACTTTGAGAGTGTCTCAAAGGGTTTAGACAGCAAAAGAGGGGATTCTTGTTGCTGGTCTTGTTGTGTACTGCCTATATTTTGATTAGAGGGTTAGAGAGGTGTTTTATATTTTTGACGTGAGGTCGCTATAAAAGCCTTGTTGTAAAAACCTTGATCTTTAGAGTGCATTGGCTTCCTGTGGTTGGAAGGACACTGGATGTAGGCTTGGTCGAACCAGTATAAAAACACAGTGTTTGAATTTTCTCATCCCTACTCTCTTTATTTAATCGATTATGTTCTGCATTCATTCGATTAAATTTCCACTGCATTGAAAATCTTTTATCTTGCGATTCAAGAAAAGTATTAAGGCATCATTTTTGTGAAAAAGATTTTTAAAGATTTTATTTTTATATTTCACTAATTCACCCCCTCTTGGTGTGAGAAATTGAGTCATTCTATTTTAAGAGAGATTGATCATGTTTACCTTTATATTTGTCTTTCCTAATCAAGTTATAATAGTTATCATCATTAGTACTATTTTTTAAAACTCCCATTCTTTTACGTTGGGATTTCACTTTATTTGCTTGGTGAACCAAACTTTCTAAAGAGGACTCACATAATTGCACTATATCTTGAATATTTTTATGAAGATCATTCATAAACCTAGCTATTTTAACATCATCATCTTTTCTCATATCTAGTTGAGTAATAGTTCTTGACTTTGAAGTAATCATTCACATATTTATCTCTATGTTGATGTTATTGAATCTTCAAAATAAGCTTCTTATAATAATAAGGTATAAATTTTGTGTGCAACATTTTAGTTATACTCAATAGAAAAGATAGCGGTGCCAATGTGAACAAGAAAGACGAGTACGATGACGATGCATAATGACAAACCTGCAGCAAGCTTAAGTGAAGGTGGTTCCAAGGGCCAAATCAAGGAGGTGCACGCAATGGAGGCTAGGGTTCTAAGGAGATGGTCATCACGATAGAGACATGCATCGTAGAGGCTAGGGTTCAAATGTTAAGGTTCGGGTGTTTTGTAGTGAGACAATGAGTTTATCGAATGGTTTGAGAGTTTTTATTTTAAACAATTAATTATTAATTTTATTTTTCATTTTAAATTATTAATTATTTCAAAATTCGTATGTAAAATCAATAAGTAAATTTTGTTTCACTTATTTACGAATTTTACATATGGATCTATTCTTCACAAAATTCTTGTTCTAACACATCAACATTACATATAAAAAATTCGTAGGTAAATTTTTTTGACATTATCTTCGAAAAATAACGCAAATTTTAATATTCGTAGGTAAAATCCGTATTTAACAACATGTCATTTACCTGCGAATCAAAATCTATATGTCATAATCTGTAGATAAATCACATTTTTCTTGTAGTGATTCTTGACAAGTATAATTCAATTTTCTTTTGCATGTGTCATCTAGTCGAATACCTAAAAAAACACTTCAACATTGAAGTAAGTATTCAAAGTATTAATTGGTCTAGACTAATACGATAAATACAAATTATCCAAAACTATTAAATATTTTACCTACATGTTTTATTTATAATATATTTATTAGATTTTTGCCTTTTGAGAAGTTTAATGATAACCCAATGACATCCTAATCTTACTTATGAAGTTAAACCATCAATTTTTTTTTATCTTTCCTTCCTAACGTTCGATAATGACAACCTTGTTTGATACCGAAGTTGCTTCATCATCGATCAAACCTTTTGAACGTTCGAAGGATATACTGTGCAATGGTCTCCCAAGTCTGATTTTAGGAGAAATATTCTCGCGAGGGTTTTGCAGAAAATTTAATGATATGAGTTCAGTTTAGTTACCTGACCGTTGGGGAGTGTAGAATAAGATAGGTCAAGTTTCTCAACCAAGAGGGGGGTGAATTGGTTTCCCTTTTAAAAACAATTTCTTTTAAAATCTTTTTGAAATCTTTTGATCTTTCTTGGAATGCAATTAACAAAGAATGAATAACAATGCAAAAGTATAGGGAAAGAAGGAATTCACACAGCGATATATACTAGTTTGACCAAGCCTACATGCAGTCTTCTTTCAATCAACCTTAGATTGAAAGGATTCAACTATATATAATGATTGAGTTCTTACAAGCAAGATACAGAGACAACCTTCTCAATGTACTCTCCTCACAACTCCAAATCACTTATAGCATATACACCCAGAAAGAACAATCCTCTCTTTGTCAACCCTTAGAGATACCCCAGTCTAAGTCACAAGAACTCCTCTAAGTCCTTCTTCCTGGCCAGCAGCAACAAGGAACCACAATCACTTGATTCTAAAACGAAAATTGATCTAGTATAGTACACCTTAATGTGCAGAAAGTGATCAGCCAATGTAAGTTTTTCAATTCTTCAAAGAATCTTGATGTTAATATCCAAATGAATGAATTCTTGATTCTTGAAGAGAGTAAGACGCTCCTATAATAAATCTCAACAAACAATGTCAGATATGAAAGTTATGAATCATAAAGTTGTTGAAAATAAAAGCATTGCGTCTATTTAGAGATTTTCACAACTCTGACTCAATTTAATCGATTACACTATTAATGTAATCGGTTAAGTAATTCCTAGTGCATTAACAGATTAAGTAGAGCATGTAATCGATTAACCAAAACATATATGCCATAATAATTTAATGAAGATTTTGCAATCTGAATAGAATAGGAAAACAAATTACATTTCTATCATCTAACAACCATCACATATTGCTCACATAAAGTATTTTAATTCATTCAACTAGTCAAAACCAAGTTCAATCAGCTTTGAATCTCATAACCCAACATTCCCTAAATTTGTACCTATTTCAACTACATTGAACATTGATGCAACGCTTTAAAAATAATTTAAGCAAACAGAGTAACAATAACAATAATGTATGTTCTCATTTTATGCATTTCTAGTTACTTCTAGTGTTACAAACCCATAATTTCTATTACGATTTTTATAGGTCAAATTACCCAACTATTAGCTCTTTTATGGTGTTAAATATCTGGTTCATTCAAACTATACTAGTTCTCTGGTAAACTTATTCAAGTGAATTATTAATACAAAACCATATTACCCAACATGGACTTTTTTTCTCAACATACATTTCCCCGATAAAATCCAGCTAGTTTAATGTTTATTCCAAAAGTTAACATATAGAATTACTTAAGTTGTCAAACATGAATTAATCACCCAAAATTGTTCTTATATAAGTTACCCTTGGCTTATCGAAATTCCTTGTTAAGCATGTGAACAAAACATAACCCCACATTTCAGTTTAAAACAAAATTTCATCCTCAACCCTAGTGTAGCAACCCAATACCATCATATTTAATCTTGAATCATCGAGTAATATAACTTAATTTCACATAGTCAACGTACAATCTTATATTCAGGAAAACACTTACACTTTATTAACTTAAACGTTTAAAGTAATTCAGTTTATACCTATCATTCTAGCATCAACTTAAACATTTAGCCACACAATTCATTATCAGGATTCGTACTCAAAAGAAAAAAACAATATTTTCAGATATTTAATCAAGCAAACACAAGTTTAGCTCCCGTACCTTTTTAATTTTTGGACAATAACGAGATAAAAAACAAAGGACTAAGATTTTGATCGCTTGTGTTTATATACCGACATATAAGTCTTTAAGATTGTTGTAGAAAAAGACTGACAAAATCACGAATAGTATTTCCTAAGGCGTGTAGTTTCACTCTCCTAAAGAACTTATCCGCAGTGTATTGCGCAAGTCCCCCAGGATACAAAAAGAACTTTTCGAAAGTATTCGAGAATCTCAGAACTAACAAGAAACTTTGTATGAGTTTATACCCACAATATAGGAGTTAGAAATAACAAAAAATAGAAGAAAACTAAGAAATTTTTTTGTTCAAGATGGAAGAGAAAACTTAATTTTGTGTGTATTTTGAAATGGAGGAATAACTCTATTTATAGAGCTAGGTAAAAAAAAAAAAAACTATTGCCTAGGTATTGGAACGTTGCCAAGAATTGGAATATTGTACTCATGGATGTACTATGAATGTTGGATAACGTTCTTTTGCAATAAAGTAATATTGTTACAACAACATGGTCATATAATGATTATTATGAGTGTTTAACAGGATCTTTAACCTAACAAACATTTCATATGTCTAATGCTTATATAAGATTATATTATAATTATCTTTAGTTATCCTTCTTATTGTTATGAAGCATGTCACTTTACTTGAATTGAAAGAATTATTTCTTTATAATGTTAGCAGAATTTGTTTTTCTTACTTCTCTGATAATCATGATATCATTTGTTGGGAGACTATCAATTACTTTGAAAGCACTGATTGATTGATGTGTATTGATACCACTTGTTGACTGGTTCAATACTTGATTATATCATTACTCTTTTTAAACAAATCTTGATAATATAGATCAATATCAGAAGTAAATATATCAGAGCAATATTATTCAAGTAATCAATATCAGATCATAATAACATATTAAATCAGAGCAAACATGGTAACATAGTTCAAGTCGTGTTTTTTCCAATACTTTCTCTTGTACTTCCGATGCATACCACTTATGTTGTTTCATTACTTTTACGTGTTCACCCCCCTTTCTTATGTGTTCTCCCCCTTAGTCTTACGTCTTACTTGCTACTAATTTCTACTTAATTTCTTCTTAATTAATTTCTCCCCTTTTTATTATATTTCATTTTTTTCATGTTTCATATGCATTTAATTTTTGATAATCAATAAAAAGGTTGAGTTTAACATCCCAAAAATACAGTATAAACTATATAATAGAATAATTACATTTACCAATAATTCAGATCAGTCTTACACTAGAGTGAAACGAACGCTCATAGCCGAATGGCCGTACAAAAAGAGTTACGAAAATAACCGCACAAGATAAGCAAACCTGACCGAACGGTTTACAAAACTTTATACCGACTGTCATATAAAATCAAAAGGGGAGGTGATCGAACGATCACCTCACTATACTAGACTACTGACCAAACGTCCTATTGTTCGGTCTTCACGTCTACCTCTACCAAATTTTCTTCTTCTAGCGCCTCTTCCAGCAACTCATCTCCTTCTGCTCACATCCACGCGGATGATCATTGCAATGACAAGGACGGACGTACAAAACCAGACAACACAGGAGAAACACAAGGTAAACTTATGTAATTTAATTCATGCATAAACATACATTTTTAAACAATCCAACACACAAGAAAAATTTCAACATACGTATCATACAAAACCTATTACTAGACTGACTGTCCGGACTGTATGAAATCTGTGTAGCTACAGGCGTTCGTGCACCCGGGTGATGTAGTAACTGGGATGCTCTCAACAGCTGCCACCCGAGGTTAGTCCTATCTGTCCCAAGTACCCCTAAGGACTAGGACCTCCTGCCGTTCCCACACATGACCTACCCTCTTCTACGTGAAGACAAGTACTTACGGAACATCAGGATAAACAGCCAGCTTAGCATGCCCACAGTCATACTTTACAAATTCCAATATTCATTCATGAGTCGTTCCTCCCCGGAACGCTCGTCCATAATCCACAACATTTCCATCCATATCATATTCTCGTATCTTTCATTATATATATATATATATATATATATATATATATATATATATATATATATATATATATATATATATATATATATAGTTACTTAAGTTCATAATAGAATACCAAGACCCAACTATGCTTGGCCGAACGCTCAAGCACGGTATTTCGAAATGCAGGCGCTCGTCCTCAAATAGGATTCTTCCCAAATGAAAGAATCCACTTCTAATCAAGTTTACTAGAAATACCGAACTGTCAATGACCGTTCAGTGACGAACATACCCTTTCATAGGGAAATTTCATACCAGAATTATTTATATTCCAACTCATTTGTTAACATATAGTTTCGTAACTTTATACATTCATATCAAAATACATTTTCATATTTCATACCATCCAAACATAGAATTTCATATATTTCATGTATCATAAATAAACCTTAAGTTTTCATGTCCAATCAAGTCAACGAACGTTCATACAACACATAATCATACAGATTAAATTAATAAGCTTCCCTTACCTCTGAGCATGAAAGAACGTCCTAAAGACAGATTATGGTTCGTCTGACTACAGATCTTTCTACTCTCAACGCTCAACTATTCTTCAAACTAAACCAAACAACAGAAAATTAATAATGGCTCAGACCAGATGACAACATGCAACCAGAACTTGGTTTGCATGTACCAGAAAACGATAAGCTAAAGACAAGGAAACTTACCGGTTTCAGAACTAGAAACTGTTTGGTTCAAAATGAAGCTCTGGACGTCGGAAGTGCTTCTACGGTGCCTGAAAGGTGATCGGAGAAGAGAAAGGGTGAGTTTTGGTAGAGAGAAGGGAGAGCTTTTAGAGAGAAGGAGGAGAATTTGAGAAAAATCAGATTTTGGAGAAGAAGATGCATGCAGAGAGTGTGACGCGATTTTCAGAAAAATCAGTTTTGTTAAAACCGAACGTCCGCTCCTCTGCTGACACCTGCATTACACTATCTGATTTCTGATCCTCGTTGCTTGACACCTGGCGTCCGTTCAGAGGGGTTTTGGGTGCGTTTTTAATGAGGTCTGACATTCCCTCCAACTACAAAAATTTTCGTCCTCGAAAATTAAAACTTACCCGAAAATAGATGAGGATACAAGTCCCTCATGGCATCCTCCACTTCCCATGTAGAGTCGCCAGTCTTCTCGTCCCAGACCACTTTCACCAGTCGGATGACTTTCCTCTTGTAGTACTTGGTGCGGTTGTCTTCAACACGAACATGTTGCATCTCTAGTGTTCGGTCTTGACGAAGACGAACGTCCTCTAACTCCAGTACATGAGAAGGGTCTGCTATGTACTTCCGAAGTTGAGAAACGTGGAAGACTGGATGAAGGTTGGACAGTTGAGGGGGCAAGGACAACTCGTACGCCACTGATCCAATTCTTCTTAGGATTTGATAAGGCCCAATGAACTTGGGAGACAGCTTCTTAGGACGAACGACTCTGCCTACTCCAGTAGTTGGATTCAGTCTAAGAAAGACATGATCTCCTGCCGCGAACTCCAAAGGCCTTCTTCTCTTGTCAGCGTAGGACTTCTGTCTGCTCCTCGACGTCTTCAACCTCTCTTGAATCAATTTCACCTTCTCGGTGGTCTGCTGAATAAGTTCAGGTCCAATCAACACATTCTCTCCTTCCTGGAACCAACATAGTGGCGTTCTGCACTTCCTCCCGTAAAGAGCCTCAAAAGGTGCCATTCCAATGCTGGATTGAAAGTTGTTGTTGTACATGAATTCAACCAAAGGAAGAATTTCGTCCCAAACGCCCAAATGGTCTAGTACACACGTTCTCAGCAAGTCTTCAAGCGTCTGGATGGTCCTCTCAGATTGACCGTCCGTCTGAGGGTGATAGGCTGAACTCATTTGAAGTTTGCTACCCAATTCGCTTTGCAGGGATGTAAACCTTGTATCTCGGTCAGAGATGATGCTGGATGGCACTCCATGCAAACGAACGATCTCGTTGATGTAAAGTTTAGCTAGGTTCGTCATAGACATCTTCAGGTTGACAACTAAGAAGTGTGGGCTCTTCGTCAGTCGATCCACTATTACCCAAATTGAGTCGCGATTCTTTACCGTGCGGGGTAAGTGGGTTACAAAGTGCATGGAAATGCTGTCCCACTTCCATTCAGGAATTTCCAACTGCTGTAGTAGACCGCCCAGCCTCTGATGCTCTGCCTTGGCCCGTTGGCAAGTTAAACATGATGCCACAAAACGAGCGACATCACTCTTCATTCCCGACCACTAGAAAGACTTCCTGAGATCTTGATACATCTTAGTCATGCCAGGATGCATGCTAAGACGACTTTGATGTCCTTCCTCCAGGATAATCCTCTTCAGCTCGCCGTCGTTCGGAACGCACGTTCTGTCTCTGTATCGAAGGAGACCGTCCGTTCCGGTGTTGAAGTACTCAGCTTTGTCCGTACCGAGCACGCTCAAGATCTTCTGCAGGTCTTCATCGTCTGACTGCTTCTCTTTGATCCGGTCAAAGATATCACTGGATACTCTAAGGTTACAGCATCTAATACTGTTCGGTTCTAAATCGAACTATAACCTTAAGTCTCTAAAGCTTTCCACCAAACTCAGCTCTTTGACCATCATTGCCGAAACATGAACTACCTTCCTACTCAAGGCGTCTAATACAACGTTCGCCTTCCCTGGATGGTAGAGTAGTTCAAAGTCATAGTCCTTCAAGAACTCAAGCCACCTCCTCTGTCTCATATTCAACTCCTTCTGATCAAAGAAGTACTTGAGACTCTTGTGATCGCTGAAGACTTGGAAGGTAGATCCGTACAAGTAGTGTCTCCAAATCTTCAACGCGAAGACCACTGCTGCCAGCTCCAAGTCGTGCGTTGGGTAGTTCTTCTCATGTATCTTCAGCTGCCTAGAAGCGTACGCGACCGCTCTTTTCTCTTGCATAAGCACACAACCCAAACCTTGATGAGAAGCGTCACAATAGACTTCGAATGGTTTGGCCGTGTCAGGAATGACCAAAACTAGAGCGCTCGTCAACTTCTGCTTCAGTTCTTGGAAACTCGATTCACATCGATCGGTCCAGGCGAACGGGTGATCCTTTCGGGTCAGTTGTGTTAATGGCGCTACTATCTTAGAAAATCCTTCAATAAAGCGCCTATAGTAGCCCGCAAGCCCCACGAAACTTCGGACATCAGTGACCGAACGCGGACTCTCCCATTCTAACATCGCTCGCACTTTAGCTGGATCCACCAAGATACCTCCAGCCGAAACTACGTGCCCCAAGAATTGTACTTCCTTCATCCAAAACTCACACTTGGATAACTTGGCGTACAACTCCTTTTCCCTCAATACGCCCAACACCATCCTCAAGTGTTCTTCATGTTCTTCACAGCTCTTGGAGTAGATGAGGATATCATCAATGAAGACAACCACGAACTTGTCAAGGAACGGCCTAAAGATGCGATTCATGTAGTCCATGAAGATCGCTGGTGCATTAGTGACACCGAACGACATCACTACATACTCGTAGTGTCCGTAACGAGACCGAAAGGTAGTCTTCTGAATGTCCCCTTCCTTAACCCGAATTTGATGATATCCCGATCGCAAATCAATCTTTCAGAATATAGTAGCCCCATGCAGTTGATACAATAGATCATCAATCCTCGGCAAGGGGTACTTGTTCTTGATGGTCAGCTTGTTTAATTGTCTGTAGTCAATACAAAGCCGAGAGCTGTCATCCTTCTTCTTCACTAAGAGAACTGGCGCTCCCCAAGGCCATGCACTTGGCCGAATGAACTGCTTGTCCATTAAATCTTCAATCTGCTTCTTGAGTTCGACCAACTCTGCTGGTGACATCCGATATGGTGCAATAGAAATGGGCCCCGCGGACGACACCAAGTCAATAGTGAATTCTACCTCGCGAGGAGGAGGTAATCCAGGTACTTCGTCTGGAAATACGTCTAGGAATTCGTCCACAACTGATCGTCCTCCACTCAGCTTGCTATTGGACGATCGTTCATGACTTGAATCTTCGAACTCTTCATACGAGTGCGTCATGATCAGAAAACAACTGGCGCCCTCTATGATATCCTCCTTTAGCTGACCGAGCGTCACAGACAACTCTTCTTCTTCATCAGGAAAAACTAACTTCTTTTCACCATAATCTATGAAAATGCGATTGACAGCCAACCAATCCATTCCTAAAATCACCTCTAACTCTTTTAGAGGTAAACATATGAGGTTCACCTTATATCTACGCCCTTCTACCTCAATAGGACATTTAGCACAAACCGTAGACGTTCTAACCTCACCAGCAGCTGGGGTTGACACCACCAAGTCGAACTGCATCTCGCTCTCAACTAACCCCAGTTTCTCAACGCACGCCTTCGAGATGAAGGAGTGTGTTTCCCCCGAATCATACAACACACAACAGGGCATTCCATATAATAAGCAGGTGCTGGTGATAAGAGTACCTGAGCTTGCTATTTCAGCGCCCGTTATGGCGTACACTCGACCAGTCGCTTGCGCTCGACCACCTCTACCTTGTTGAACTCTTCCTGCGTTCGGTGGCCTCATTACCGCTCATCCTCCCATGTTACACTCGCTCTCCAGATGACCAGTTCTTCCACAGCGAGTGCAATATTTTCCGCCTACCAACTGAGGACACGACGAACGGTAGTGCGGTCCTCCACACTGAAAACAAGTCACGGTCCCTTGCTGTCCAGATCGACCGGCAGCAACCACTGCTTGAACTTGGGACCCACCAGTATTAGGAGGCAACGTTGGACGAGCGTAAGGTGTTCTTCTCAGATTCGCATTGTTCCTAGAAGATATGGGTCCTCTTACTGATTGTTGTTGTTGCTTCTTCTGCTGTTCCACCTCTTGAACGTTCTTCTCTAATACTTTTGCTCTCTCAACAATAGCAGGAAAAGACCTAATACATAGGCTGGATATCAGCAGCTTCAACTCACTCCTCAGCCCATTTTCAAACTTTCTACACTGCCATTCTTCACTGGTCGCCATAGTGTTAAATCTCACTAAATGTTTGAATTTGTTGGTGTATTCCGACACTGACATCCCCCCTTGCACTAACTGAAGAAACTCCACCTCCTTTGCAAAACGAACGTTATCTCTGGGAAGTATTCCTCGTAAAACTTGTTTCTGAATACTTCCCATGAGATGGGACTCTGAGCGTCCGTCAGAATCATCTTCATGATCATCCACCAATAACTAGCCTCTCCAGTCAGCAAATACTTTGTAAAGGCCAATCTTGTCATCCGAACACCCCTTAACATTGTAGATCCATTCCATATCAAGCAGCCACTGATCTGCCTCATCAGGAAGGCACTTCCCATTGAATTTGGTTGGGTGTAGAAAACTCTCTAAGCTCCACTCGGCCTGATGGGTTCCAAACTCTGTAAAGCGGTCGTATTCTGCTGCGATGATCTTCATCAGTTGCCTTTGGGTCGCTTCAGAGTTGGCACGTGCGGCTTCCAAACTCTGTAAAGCGGCCGTATTCTGCTGCTGTAGAGCTTTTATTACTGATTCTAATAGTCTGGTGTTGTCGGATGCATCACGTTCGGTAGGTTGAGGAAGAGGTCTCGGTGCCATTAGTTCTCTGAGAAGCAGAGAAAGCAATAATTAGTTAAGTTCAAGGAGTTTAAAATACTCATCAAACGAACGTTGAGCACACAACAAAAGCATAACATACTCATAACCTACAATGTTCTTTAAGCAACAAAACTGCTTTGATACCTGATAACAGTTGAAAAACTATTATTTTCATGCTTAAAATTGATACTAAAAGAAACCTTTAACACTTAGAAACTAGCTTGAAATCATGCTTTTGGGTATATTTTTAGAAATAAGAGAGCTGAACAGGTTTATGCTTGATTTCAGTGTTTTATGCAGGTTTTAAGGTGAATTTAGTGAAAGAAGTGAAGAAGGATAGAAATGGAATCAGAAAAGACATCAAAAAGTGCAAAAGGAGAAGTCGAAATTACCGCTGAGCGGCAGTTTACCGCTAAGCGGCACTCAGGCAATCACGGTGGATCCGCTGAGGGGTGAAAATGCCGCTAAGGGGGAAGAATCAACTCACGCACTTATCGCTGAGCGGCAGTTTACCGCTGAGCGGCAGTTTACCGCTGAGCGGCACTATTTTGGGCTTGGGCCTAATTTTATGTATATTTTAGAATAGTATATAAGCTTTAGGTCGTCCTAGGGTTTGTATCTTTGGCAGAGACGAACCAAACACTCTCTTTTCCAACCCTTGAAGGAAGATCTTGGATGCTCAGGCTACCTTCTCCTCTTTCTAGGGTTCTATCTTTCTTTCATTCATTATTGTTCATCTAGTTTCACCATGAATATGGTGAACTAAACCTTGTATTGTTGTTGGGGAATCAATGTAGTCTTGTGAAACTCTCATATATGGAATTTGTGTTTTAACATCTTACTTTAAGATATATGCTTTCTTTCATCTTTAGTTAGGGATTTTCCTCCTTGCTTAATGCTTGCTTTGTTTAACTCATTCATTGCCATGATTATTGATTTTGTCGATATGGGAACGTACGGGGAAGTCTAGATCCGGGGAATTTCTCCCAATAGCATATTGGTTGCCTTTAAGCTCCTGCACTTCAGAACTAATTACTAGGAATGCTACGAATTGTATGAACTCGTAATTAAGGATAGGTCTTCTTGCAAGGTGATTTAGAGAGTGGCATTAGCAATTGATGATAAGAATGATGAATTCCTAAAAGTATATTAGAGTGGATAAGATGAAATTGATAACCCCAACAACATACTCATCCATTTAATTCATTAAAGTGTTTGTTTTCCTCTTTTCCATTGATCAAAATTCATACATACATGTTTAATTACTGTCTTTTGCATTTAAACCTACAATCAATTGTTTGCAAGTCTCAAATAATCAACAAATCATATAGCTAACTAGGCCGTGAGTCCTTTGGGAAAACGATACTTGGTCTTACCTAGTTTTATTACTTGATACGATTCGGTCACACTTGCCGATTGTTAAACCAGTTTGTGGCGCCGTTTTTCGGTGTTCATAAATTTGTCATCAATACCACTAATGTAACATCCCAAAAATACAGTATAAACTATATAATAGAATAATTACATTTTCCAATAATTCAGATCAGTCTTACACTAGAGTGGAACGAACGCTCATAGCCGAATGGCCGTACAAAAAGAGTTATGAAAATAACCACACAAGATAAGCAAACCTGACCGAACGGTTTACAAAACTTTATACCGACGGTCATATAAAATCAAAAGGGGATGTGATCGAACGATCACCTCACTATACTAGACTACTGACCGAACGTCCTATTGTTCGGTCTTCACTTCTACCTCTACCAAATTTTCTTCTTCCAGCGCCTCTTCCAACAGCTCATCTCCTTCTGCTCACATCCACGCGGATGATCATTGCAATGACAAGGACAGACGTACAAAACCAGACAACACAGGAGAAACACAGGGTAAACTTATGTAATTTAATTCATGCATAAACATACATTTTGAAACAATCCAACACACAAGAAAAATTTCAACATACGTATCATACAAAACCTATTACTAGACTGACTGTCCAGACTGTAAGAAATCTGTGTAGCTACAAGCGTTCGTGCACCCGGGTGATGTAGTAACTGGGATGCCCTCAACAGCTGCCACCCGAGGTTAGTCCTATCTGTCCAAAGTACCCCTAAGGACTAGGACCTCCTGCCGTTCCCACACATGACCTACCCTCTACTACGTGAAGACAAGTACTCACGGAACATCAGGATAAACAACAAGCTTAGCATGCCCACAGTCATACTTTAAAAATTCCAATATTCATTCATGAGTCGTTCCTCCCCGGAACGCTCGTCCATAATCCACAACATTTCCATCCATATCATATTCTCGTATCTTTCATTATTATTCATTTCACTTAAACATTTTGTACAACGATTCGTAAAGGTACTTAACACCGAACGTTCAAATTTAATTTAGAATGAGACCGAACACTTGGAGCGAGACTAAGAAGTCTTCAGTTCCAGAAGGGATTTAGACTAGAGGGTATTGTCGGGTTGAGGAAGAAACCGAATAAAATCAATTATCACAATAAACGAATGGAACGAGTGTTATTTAAAAGTGAGTTAATTAGATGAACTGACTTTTGAGGACTTCAACCGAACATCGAAATGACCATGCCCAGTACTATGGCTCTATGCTGTGACCACTGAATACAGAAACTTCGAGACTTTCCAAGAAGAAGACATAGGATAATTCCCATGAAGAAATCGAACGATTATGAAAACTTAGCTTATTTTGGTTTAGTATATAAAAATCCGAATGACAGTCAAAGACTGAACACTATAGTGAGCGAACCCTAGAGGGCTTGAACGAACGCTCTCATTATGAAGTTTAACTTAAGGAGATAGAACAAGGGTCTGGTGTAAGATCAAACACTTGCTTAGGACGAACACTTGGTATAAGACCATGTGCTACTAAACTTAAAGAAAAGAGGCTTGATAATTATACTTAGATACTATTGGGATAATGTTTAAGAAAGTCTACAATATACAATTACATACATACATATATATATATATATATATATATATACACATATATATATATATATACACATATATATATATATATATATATACACATATATATATATATATATACACATATATATATATATATACACACATATATATATATATATACACACATATATATATATATATACACACATATATATATATATATACACACATATATATATATATACACACATATATATATATATATACACACATATATATATATATATACACACATATATATATATATATACACACATATATATATATATATACACACATATATATATATATATACACATATATATATATATACACATATATATATATATATATATATATACACATATATATATATATATACACATATATATATATATATATACATATATATATATATACACTTAAGTTCATAATAGAATACCAAGATCCTGAAAGAATCCACTTCTAATCAAGTTTACTAGAAATACCGAACTGTCAATGACCGTTCAGTGACGAAAATACCCTTTCATAGGGAAATTTCATACCAGAATTATTTATATTCCAACTCATTTGTTAACATATAGTTTCGTAACTTTATACATTCATGTCAAAATACATTTTCATATTTCATACCATCCAAACATAGAATTTCATATATTTCATGTATCATAACATATCACAATCATTTTTCATGTCCGATCAAGTCAACGAACGTTCATACAACACATAATCATACAGATTAAATTAATAAGCTTCCCTTACCTCTGAGCGTGAACGAACGTCCTAAAGACAGATTTTGGTTCATCTAACTACAGATCTTTCTACTCTCAACGCTCAACTATTCTTCAAACTAAACCAAACAACAGAAAATTAATAATGGCTCAGACCAGATGACAGCATGCTAATAACAGTTGAAAAACTGTTATTTTCATGCTTGAAATTGATACTAAAAGCAACCTTTAACACTTAAAAACTAGCTAGAAATCATGCTTTTATTCATATTTTCAGAAATAAGAGAGTTGGACAGGTTTATGCTTGATTTCAGTGTTTTTGTGCAGGTTTTAAGGTGAATTTGGTGAAAGAAGTGAAGAAGGAGAGAGATGAAATCAGAAAAGACATCAAAAAGTGCAAAAGGAGAAGTCGCAACTGTCGCTCAGCAGCAGTTTACCGCTGAGCGGCACTCAGAAGCTCACGGGGATCCGTTGAGGGGCAAAATGGCCGCTGAGGGGAAGAAACCAACTCACGCACTTACCGCTGAGCGGTACTTTACCGCTGAGCGGCACACTTATGGGCTTGGGCCTAAATTTTCTGTAATTTTAGAATAGTATATAAGCTTTAGGACGTCCTAGGGTTTGTATCTTTGGCAGAAACGAAGCAAACACTCTCTCTTCCACCCCTTTGAAGGAGGATCTTGGATGCTCAGGCTACCTCTTCACCTTTCTAGGGTTTTATCTTTCATTCTTTCATTATTATTCATCTAGTTTCACCATGAATATGGTGAACTAAACCTTGTATTGTTGTTGGGGAATCAATGTAGTCTTGTGAAACTCTCATATATGGAATTTGTTTTTACATCTTATATCTAAGACCTATGCTTTCTTTCATCATTAGTTAGGGTTTTTCCTCTTTGCTCAATGCTTGCTTTGTTTAACTCATTCAATGCATGATTATTGATTTTGTCGATACGGGAACGTACGGGGAAGTCTAGATCCAGGGAATTTCTCCCAATAGTA
Organism: Vigna umbellata; assembly: GCF_029865625.1. Classification (NCBI taxonomy): domain Eukaryota; kingdom Viridiplantae; phylum Streptophyta; class Magnoliopsida; order Fabales; family Fabaceae; genus Vigna; species Vigna umbellata. Next base: position 4,443,585 of record NC_142172.1, on the reverse strand, counting down.
TATTGGTTGTCGTTAAGCTCCTGCACTAAAAGAACTAATTATTAGGAATGCTAGGAATCGTATGAACTCGTAATTAGGGATAGGCCTTCTTGCAAGGTAATTTAGAGAGTGGCATTAACAATGATGAAAAAAATGTTGAATTCCTAAAGTATATGAGAGTGGATAAGATGAAATTGATAACCCCAACAACATACTCATCCATATATTCCATTGAAGTGTTTATATTTTGTTTTAGCCATTGATCAAATTCATGCATACATGTTTATTTTCTGTTTTGCATATTAAACTCCACTTATTTCGTTCTTAAGTCTTAAATAATCAACGAATCACATAACTAAACTAGGTCGTGAGTCCTTTTGGAGAACGATACTTGGTCTTACCGAGTTTATTACTTGAAACGATTCGGTCACACTTGCCGATTGTTAAACAAGTTTGTGGCGCCATTTTTCGGTGTTCATAAATTTGTCATCAAGTTTTTGGCGCCGTTGCCGGGGACTCGTGGTTTAACTGGTTAATTTGTGTTATTATTGATTATCTTTGACTTTAATTTTGAATTTCTGTTTTTATTTTTCTGTTTTTATTTTTTGTTTTTGTTTTATTTTATTTTATTTTATTTTATTTTATTTTATTCTCTGAATCTTATATCTTCTCCTATATGTTTTTGTGCTAACCAAATATTCTAGGGTTTTGTGTTCTTGTGTATGCAGGAGACAATTCGAACTAGGAGCAAGATAACTACAGAACCTCTTCTTGAAGGTTTAGACGAGAGTAGACAGAGGAGAAGAATCTGAACATCTAGAGAACTTTTCCCTCCTCCGAAAACTCTGTTGCAACCATCACCACAAGGTTCTGACCATAGGACAGAAAATATGGAGAACAATAATATCAGAAGAACTCTTGCTGATTACACCAATACAGCTAGACCTCAACACTTTAACAGTATAACTAGACCTAGAGTCAATGCAGCTAACATGGAGGTCAAACCAGCATTGATCCAACTGGTGAAGAGCAATCAATTCAATGGGTTATCTCATGAAAGCCCATATGAGCACCTCACTACATTTAATGAGATCTGCAACACAGTGAAAATCAATGGGGTGCCAGATGAAGCGATCAAACTTAGCTTGTTTCCTTTCTCATTAGGAGGCAATGCTAAGCTTTGGTTAAATTCTTTTCCAGAGGGAAGTTTCACAGAGTGGGAAGCAGTGGTAACCAAGTTTCTAAATAAATACTTTCCACAATCAAAGGTGAACAAAGGCAAGCAAGAGATTTCTTCATTCAGGCAGGGCATGGAAGAATCACTGGGTCATGCATGGGATAGATACAAAAGCTTGCTACGAAAAACACCCATGCATGGATTCGATGAAGTGGAAGTAGTCCTTACCTTCCTTGGAGGTCTTGGTTCACAAACCAAGATGATGCTTGATGCCTCAGCAGGAGGAAACATTAAATGGAAAACTCCAGAGGAAGCAACAGAAATTATTGAAAATATGGCTACTAGTGATAATGAGCTCAACAGTGAAAGAGGAGCTCCTATGCAACAGAAAGGAGTTCTACAATTACAGACACATGATGCCTTACTAGCACAAAATAAAATTCTAACTCAACAGCTGGAGACTCTTACTAAAACACTTGCACAATTGCCTAAAGAGTTGAAAACTGCTGCACAGGTACAATCTCAGTTGTGTGAATTATGTGGAGGCGACCATATCAATGGTCAATGTGCCTTTCCAACAGAAGCCGTGGAGGATGTGAATTACATGACCAATCAATACCGTCAAGGGAACTACAATCAAGGGTGGAAACCACACCCCAGCATTGGTCAAGGGCAAACTGGGCAAGCGGGTCAATTTAATAAGCAGCAGCAGCAACCCACCTTATGGCAGCAGATTTGTATGCTTAATGAAAGGTCCATGAGGATGGAAGACACTCTTAATAATTTCATACAGAAAACTGAGTCTACCCAAAAGAGCACTGAAGCTGCTATCAAGAATTTGGAGATTCAGATGGGGCAGATCACCAAGTAGGTGGAAGAAAGGCCAAATAGAAATTTTGGGGCTAATACTGAGGTTAACCCCAAAGAAGAATGCAAGGTGGTAGAGAGTGCTAAAAATGAGATAGTTGAGTTAGACAAAGGAGAAACAGAAGAGAAAAGAGAAATAGAGAGCAAAAATACTTCTCCTTTTCCAATACATCAAGGGAAACAATTGGATTTCACAGAATTATTCAAGATGGTGGATAATGATGCACCTTGGGAGCAGATTCTACAACAAATTACGGTTTACACTAAATCTGATGAAGACGTCTCTACAAAGAAAAGACGTAGAGATGATGAGGCAAAGAAGTGTAAAACTGTTAAAAAGGAGCCATTCCCTCCAAAAGCAACAGATCCAGGAGGCTTTTCTATCCCTTGTACCATAGGGAAGAAAAGGATTAAAAAAGCTCTTCTTGATTTAGGTTCAAGTGTTAACTTGATACCTTACTCTTTATTGGAGCAAATCGGCGATGTTAATATGAAACCTGTAAAGGTTAATTTAGTAATGGCCGATGGATCTTCAAAGGAACCATGTGGGATTGCAGAGGACATCATAGTTTGTGTTGGAAAACTCCAGTTCTTGGCAGAATTTGTGGTGATGAAGATGGAGACAGAAAAGATACCTATCATTCTTGGAAGACCGTTTATGAAAACGGCCAAAGCTATCATTGATGTAAACGAAGGTATAGTGGTGCTCCAGGACCGAGAGGAGAGAGTTGTTGTAGATGTCTTTAAAGATGAGACACAAACACAGGAGGAAGAAGCTAGTTATAAAGCTGCATTTCAAGATGCACACATGACTAGCCATAAAGATGAAAAGCCCAAGGTTACAGGTAACCATTGTTTGTTGTTTCAGGTGCATAAAGGAGAACAGATTGGAAGAGGAGGAAAAGTTCCTGATGACTGGAATAAAGGAAGACCCCAACTTGGTACACCTGTGAGAATCAAAAACAAGTTATGGGTTGTGAAAGGCTATAAAGAGAAGGAGATGATAGAGATAGAGTCTCCACATTCTAGAAAAATCAAAGCAGTACACAGGAAACAACTGATGAGTTGGTGGGACAAGAACATCAACTATGAAGAAGGAATTTGAACTTTACTGGGTCAAGCTAATGACATTAAAAGAGCGCTTGTTGGGAGGCAACCCAGTGATTTAAAAACTTTTGATTTTGTTTTGTAACTTTTAATTTGTGGACATTATTTTTGTAAATACTTTATTGGATATAGCATCTACTGAAGGATGCTAGGTGGTTAAGTATCTACTGAAGGATACTAAGATTGTAACACCTACTGATGGGTGTTGGTGGATTTTGGGTCAGGCTCGTGACGTTAAACAAGCGCTACCTGGGAGGCAACCCAGTTGATTGAATGTTTCTATTTGTTCATTTTAGTTGCATAATAGGTTTTGCATAAGTATTCTGAAGATTGAATTGCAAGGAACCAGTAAGGGGCATGTTTAGGAGGCACGTAGGTTAAGAAAAGAAGGAGAAGAACACTTCACGAAAGTGCCGCTGAGTGGCAAGTTACCGCTGAGCGGTACTATCGTAGAGTGGGTTTAGTTTCCCCTTAGTGGGACCCGAGCCCATTAGGGTATTTTTATACCCTAAGTTGCGCATAAGCTTCTATTTTTAGGCTCTTCTCTGCACACTCACTCACACATACCTTTTCCAAGGTTCTCCACATCTTTTCCCTCTTCCCTCTTGAGAAAATCTCTCTTTCACTCACTTGCTCACTAGTTTTGCATCTAAGTTTGGGGTTGGGAGAGAGCATCATTGAAGGGGATGATTTCTTCATTGTGGTACTAATGCTTAACAATGTATCTTTTGGTTTTGTGAATTATGTTTGATGCAGGGATGGCCTCCTCATCAGGCAAAGAGAATCAAGACTATAAGATCCAAGAAGAAGGAGGATACAGAGGACAACTCAGATTGAGGAGGAGCTGATATAGCATTTACTGATGAATGTTATCATGAACTTATGCTTTTGCTGGTTTAAGTGTTATGAACTTATTTACTTTTGTTTTAGATTAAGGTTGATGTACTCTTTTGGAAACATGGTTTGTTATGATGGTTTGCATTGACTGTGATTGTGTGATAAGTAATGCTTGATGATGATTATTGATTGATTGATGTTGAGATAGATGTGCACATTAAATGCTTATACAGGTGATTCACAAGCTTTGTGAACAAATGCAGGATATTATGATTGTGATTGTGAGATTAAGCAGGATGTGTATGTCAAATATGAATGAGCCTATTTGTGAGGTTTTGAGCTCCAGAGGTTTTATTGATTGAATGCTATTACTTTGAAAGCATGAATGATTTTGCCCAGGTTTTCTATGATTGAATCAATTGCTTGTTTTGCATCATATGATCAAGGCCGTTTGTTGGAACCCTTTTTATTGGCCAAATTCATGAAGTTAGCATACTAAAAGAGAACACTTTGTGTTCTATCCATTGAACCCTTAGCCTTGAACATAAATTGAAAACCCTTGTTGAAAAGCTTTACCTTGAGTTAAGTAGAAAATCTTTTGTGGTATTGTTAAATGTTCAAGTTTGGGGTTGTTGGGAAAGCATGAAAAAGAAAAAGGAAAAGCATTGAGCTAAAAGTTAAGAATAAGAATGTGAAAAGAAAAGAAAAATAGGAAGAAAAGAGAAGAAAAAGCAAAGCTCAATGTAAAAGGAAGTTGGGAAAAATAAGAATAATTGTGTTGTTATGATTCTCTTAACTCAAGGATTTTGTGATCCAGAAAAACCAATTTTCTTGATTAGCCCAGCCACGTTATAAGCCATTGAAAAGTCCTTGTGATGATGCATGCTTGTAAATGTTTTGATTGTGGTTAAATGAAAGGCAAAGTTGATTCATGTGACATTGTGGTAGTGGAGTGAATGAGTGATTACCTCTTATACACTTGTGTGTGAGTGAAACACTTTACCTGGTGAGGAAGTATTCCATGAGCACATGAACATCCATGCTTAATTGATTGATCATTCATGAAAAATAGCATTTGTTTGATATTAACTGACTTTGTGAACACTAAAGCATGTGCACATCTTGATTGAAATCTTGGTCAAAAGTTTGATTGAAGTCTTTGCTTATCTTGAAAAGAAATTTTTGAATGAGTGAACCATCATATGAATTGGTAGAAGATTGAGTTACATCTTGTTTGCTTGAGGACAAGCAAAGTTCTAAGTTTGGGGTTGTGATAACAGTTGAAAAACTGTTATTTTCATGCTTGAAATTGATACTAAAAGCAACCATTAACACTTAGAAACTAGCTTGAAATCATGCTTTTATTCATATTTTCATAAATAAGAGAGTTGGACAGGTTTATGCTTGATTTCAGTGTTTTTGTGTAGGTTTTAAGGTGAATTTGGTGAAAGAAGTGAAGAAGGAGAGATATGAATTCAGAAAAGACATTAAAAAGTGCAAAAGGAGAAGCTGCAACCGCTGAGCGGCACTCAGAAGCTCACGGGGATCCGCTGAGGGGCAAAATGGCCGCTGAGGGGAAGAAACCAACTCACGCACTTACCGCTGAGCGGTACTTTACCGCTGAGCGGCACACTTATGGGCTTGGGCCTAAATTTTCTATAATTTTAGAATAGTATATAAGCTTTAGGACGTCCTAGGGTTTGTATCTTTGACAGAAACGAAGCAAACACTCTCTCTTCCACCCCTTTGAAGGAGGATCTTGGATGCTCAGGCTACCTCTTCACCTTTCTAGGGTTTTATCTTTCATTCTTTCATTATTATTCATCTAGTTTCACCATGAATATGGTGAACTAAACCTTGTATTGTTGTTGGGGAATCAATGTAGTCTTGTGAAACTCTCATATATGGAATTTGTTTTTACATCTTATATCTAAGACCTATGCTTTCTTTCATCATTAGTTAGGGTTTTTCCTCTTTGCTCAATGCTTGCTTTGTTTAACTCATTCAATGCATGATTATTGATTTTGTCGATACGGGAACGTACGGGGAAGTCTAGATCCAGGGAATTTCTCCCAATAGTATATTGGTTGCCGTTAAGCTCCTGCACTAAAAGAACTAATTATTATGAATGCTAGGAATCGTATGAACTCGTAATTAGGGATAGGCCTTCTTGCAAGGTAATTTAGAGAGTGGCATTAACATTGATGAAAAGAATGTTGAATTCCTAAAGTATATGAGAGTGGATAAGATGAAATTGATAACCCCAACAACATACTCATCCATATATTCCATTGAAGTGTTTGTATTTTGTTTTAGCCATTGATCAAATTCATGCATACATGTTTATTTTCTGTTTTGCATATTAAACTCCACTTATTTCGTTCTTAAGTCTTAAATAATCAACGAATCACATAACTAAACTACGCCGTGAGTCCTTTGGGAGAACGATACTTGGTCTTACCGAGTTTATTACTTGAAACGATTCGGTCACACTTGCCGATTGTTAAACAAGTTTGTGGCGCCGTTTTTCGGTGTTCATAAATTTATCATCACATGCAACCAGAATTTGGTTTGCATGTACCAGAAAATGATCGGCTAAAGACAAGGAAACTTACTGGTTTTAGAACTCGAAACTGTTCGGTTCAAAATGAAGCTCTGGACGCCGGAAGTGCTTCTACGGTGCCTGAACGGTGATCGGAGAAGAGAAAGGGTGAGTTTTGGTAGAGAGAAGGGAGAACTTTTAGAGAGAAGGAGGAGAATTTGAGAAAAATCAGATTTTGGAGAAGAAGATGCATGCAGAGAGTGTGACGCGATTTTCAGAAAAATCAGTTTTGTTAAAACCGAACGTCCGCTCCTCTGCTGACACCTGCATTCCACTGTCTGATTTCTGATCCTCGTTGCTTGACATCTGGCATCCGTTTAGAGAAATTTTGGGTGCGTTTTTAATGAGGTCTGACATTGAGACTCGGAATAAGAGATGAGAAACATATTTCAAAGGAAGAGAGTTGACATTGTAAAATATGAATTTACAAAGGATGGAAGTATAGATACATAAACAAATTTGAAACTACGAAGGATGAGGCTTAGATTATGAGGATGAGGACCGTTAGTTTTCTTAAAATATAGAAATATTACAAGCCCCAAGATAACATAACATATAAAAACTTTTAGAAAGTACAAAAGTTTCTTGATGATGTTGGTATGACGATCTAGCCTCACTCGAAAGTGCATCAATCATACAACTTTCTAAAAGTTTTTCGACAAAAGGGATCAGCCAGAAAAGTAACTATCTAAAATCAAATTACTTTTCTGGCTCAGTTTTTGACTGCTAATTAAGCACACTCGTGTTTCATATAATTGTAAATTGATCAGCAATAACATTAATACCCAAGTTCATATTTGCCAATATAGTCTCGCCATAATGATGAGGCTTATATACAATTCTTACAAGTTTTATAATGAGGAAGAAACATCTTCTGATGAGTTTTTTCTAATCATGCTACTTGATTTTAATGTGAAAAAATTATTAAACCCGGGGAATAAAATCATTAAGGAGTTAGAAATTGTTGCAGAAGATCAATGGAAGCAATGCGAGATTCCAAACATTTGTTATATAAAAGTTTATATGTTAATGTTGTCATAAGTTCACTTTTTGTTTAACAGCTAGTTAAAAGAAAGTTTGTAAGGATATGAAGCCACAAATGATGGGAAAAACAGTGTAGCTTTTGTCATAAGAATCTTGTTCAATTAAAATGTTGAGTATTGAAAAATTGTCTTTTAATGCATGCATTGATTTTAACAATTGGATGGATTGGACCTTCAACATCCTAATCCATGTTCTTTTTCGACCAAATCCACTAATTTCAACATTAGAAGACCTGAATAAAGTTCATTAATGTTTTAAACTGAATGAAGCATATATTTTTTCCCATGTTCTTATACTTTTCTTTATATTAGAAAGATTGCAATACGAGATTAAGTTATTGCCACCCTTAATGTAAGACAAATACTGAGAACATATTTATGAAGATTGACACAGAATTAGAATACTGGATCCCACCATGCTGATTATATTCTATTTCCTGTCCCAATGTGAACTTTAATTATTCAAATTCAGATTAATGGTTCTTGGCCAGAGTGCTCCACATTCTGGTTATCATTTCACAGTCTACTAGGTATAAATAATTTCAAAAGAACCTAACAAATACCAAGTATTATATGACGTTACATAATTGGTCTACTTTCTTAGAAGTGAACGTAAGTTTCCAGCAAAAATAAATGTAGAACTTGTCTACTTTTCCACCCTTTTTCAAATATTTTCTGCAGTGCCTACTAACATGGAATGTTATTATTATGGTATGTTTGAAACCCCCTTTTATGAGAGTTGTACAGAAGAGTTACACATTCCAATGTAAAAAACAGAAGGGGGAAAGAAATGGTGAATTCATGTTTTGTTGAATAAAATAGTCATGTAAATTTCAATGTTCAGACATTGAAATGTATACTCTTAATTTTTTATTTTTTGATGAATGATTTTCAAACATGCATAAATCAACAGAGAGATCAAAGCAAACCTTACAACATAAAACTTTAGTTATTATATACATGCACTTGAGCATATGTATACCATGTGGGAAATTGAGATAAAAAAAAAGAGGAAGCAAATAATGGAGTGATTGATTTGAAAAGAAAGATGGGCATGGGCAAAACATGGGTAGAGAAGGTTGTATTTGGCTTTATTCCTACCATAGCAATACCATAGTCCAATTGCAGAAAACTCCAAGAAAAAGAACATGCATGAACACAAGGTGAAGAGACATAATAAGACCAACTTGATTCTGCTATTTGGTCTCTTCTTCTTGGACCTAATCACCTCAATAATCAAATTTCTTCACCCCCCCTTAATTGACAGCCTGTTTTCACATTACTGCCTTACAACTATCTTCCTCTACGTTTCAATTTCTGAATCATTGCTCCATCTACAAACCCCACTTTCCACAGTTCCTTCCACCTTTTTTTCACTCTATCATCATTTTTAATTTTGTTGCAAATTTAATTATGAATATAAAACTCATAAATTTAATATTTTAAAGTTTTGGTGTCAATTATTATACGGGTCTCATGCAGTATAATGGGAAAGATCTATCATATGTGAAGTTTGAATCAAGATTTATGTTGGAATCAAATTAATGAAATGATTATGTTTGGTGTTGTGTATATAAAATGGTGAAGTGGTGATGGGAGATTGAAATTCGTGGATGATTATGACATGATTTTAGCTTCCAAGTCATTTCGTGCCTCTAACAAGAACATTCCTCAAGTTCAAATGTGAACACGATGAAATTCGTCTCAATTAATTCCAAACAGAAATGGCTCTATACTAACGTGAATGAAGCCACACGCAACTAGCTTATGATGGAACGGTTTTTCCTTGCACGTTCAACATTTTTGAGTATGCTTAAAACGCAACTTTTAGAAAAAGATCATCACAAAAATCATGATTTACTCCAATCAACTATCATTTCGTGATATACTATTAAAGATAGGATAATATACATTTATACTTATTTGATATATATTATAAAAATAAAATAATCATAAAAAATAATGTATGAGTCAAAATTATCATTTTTTGAATTATTATTTTAACCAATTATTTTAATAACAGAAAATGATTTGACACCACCATTGAGCAATAGAAACAGAGGTAAAAAAAAAAAGAGAGACCGATTTACATCTTATCTTCTTACGTGAATTGATGTAAAAAGCAAGAGCAATGCAAAAACACACAAATTAAGACAAATTAGGGTTGGCTAGGGGCCCAGCACTCACACACAAAGCAAATTAAGGAATGTGAGGCCCCAATAGATAAGTCTATGATGAAAGTACAATTTTTTTTTCTTCTTCTTCTCTTTCATGTGACATAACCGATTTAAACATCAACCATAATCTTCTTATCAAGATCACCTTGCTGGATCCCAATCATGAATATATGACTCAATTTTTAATTATTATTGTAAAGTATGATCTAAATCTATATGCAAAAAATTATTAGATAGGAATCAAACACAAGATTTCTCTCTCAACACTACTTATTAGATTCGGTAGTTGAACTGGCTCTGTTTTTTTGGATTCTTTGAGGTAAATATTTATTGGTTTTTCTTACTATGAGGGTCTTACTAAAGAAATTATACTTGGACCACTGTCCAAATTGTTGTCAAATAATAATTAAGTAAAATTGGTTTCAATTCGTTAATCATCAAGTTTTTCATACGTGTAACCCTCATGATTGACAATATTTTCACTATAACTAATTGACTACAGAAATAATAAAGTCTAGAAATACTTCACAACAGTATTAAAGAAAATAAACTCTTGTCCATTAATTAAACTGTTCTAATTAATTAACATTATATCAAACATTAGAGATAACATGACGCCACTTCATGATTCATCATATTTAACTCTTCTCTTAACTTATTAACTTATTATTCATTCAACTCAAATCTTCCAATATCTAACATGTCCTTTATGTTTACTCCAAAAACTTAACTTAAAAAAGAAATTCCTAATTAATTTTAATTATAAGTAAAAGATTTAAACAACTAACCGAGAAAATATATATATTTTTGTTAGAAATATGAGTTTGAGTGTTTAATTTGTTAAATGAGGTCGATTTATTTTTGAAATTAGACAATAGATATGTTAATTTTTAAAATTTGTTTTGAATGTGAAGTTATTACATAACTTCACTTAAGACACAATATTAAAATTTATCCTATTTGAAGTTGTATAAATTAAAATAATTTAAATTCTTTTTTTCAATTAAAATCGTTATAGCCAATATAACTTCGATGTAGAATAATATATTTTATTAACACAACTTCAACTTAATTCTTCTTAAGTTAAGTCATGTTATCTCTTGCAACTTCAGCTATAATAAAAAAAATATTTATAACTTAAAGTAATGTTATATAGGACAATTTTACATAAAGCAAATTCTCGCATGACTTTATTCAATTATGAAATATTTAAAAATTAGTCTCCATTATGAAAATGCAAAAATAAATTGACTTATTTAATAAATTAATAAAGTTTAACTTTCACAGTTAAATAAAGGCTTAATTACCTACTTAGTCCCCAGGTTAGGAGGTAATTTTCTGTTTAGTACCCGGTTTTAAAAATGTAGGCATTTGGTACCTATGTTTTGAAATTTGTATCAATGCAATCCTATCCAGTTAACGGCGTTATAATTGATGCGAGAAATTAAGGACGTTAATGATAGCCTGGGTGGAATAGCTATCAAATGTTTGAATGCATATAGCCTGGGTGGAATAGCTATCAAATGTTTGAATGCATCTTCATTAACGTCCTTAATTTCTCGCATCAATTATAACGTCGTTAACTGGATAGGATTGAATTGATACAAATTTCAAAACATAGGTACCAAATGCCTACATTTTTAAAATCGGGTACTAAAGAGAAAATTACCTCCTAACATAGGGACTAAGTAGGTAATTAAACCTTAAATAAAAGTACAAAATTAAAGAATATATAAGACAAAGATCCAAAAGATGTATTGTATATTTTTTGTCAGAGTGTTGTGAATTGTTTATACGAATTGAATTAAAGATTATCTTTGTAGTAAGTTTTTGAAGTAAATGTGTATGGAAAGATGCATTATTAGGTATAATGTGGGGGTGAATGAAGGGTGAGAACAGGTAAGAACAGTCATTCCTTGAATGGGACCGGTTGGTGAAGATTCCACACACTCCAAAGTGTTTGGTTCTGGAATAAATGTCTAATAATTGATAAAAACTCAACAACGCATAAACACAGGAGATATCATGTGTTGTTGTTTGGCTTTTATTTTTGGGTTAAATATGTTTTTGGTCCCTTAACTTTCAGCGAAAATTGGAATTAGTCCCTCTTCAAAACTTTGGACTAATTTAGTCCCCAAACTTTAAAAATGTGTGAATTTAGTCCTTTTAACCAAATTTTGTTAACTTTATTTGATGTTTCAAACGCATTTATCAGTGAACGTTGAAGCAAAAATGTGTCAAACAGTGTAAACAACTCAAATGCTATCATGAAACGCACTTGAAACATCAAATAAAGTTAACAAAATTTGGTTAAAAGGACTAAATTCACACATTTTTAGAGTTTGGGGACTAAATTAGTCCAAAGTTTTGAAGAGGGACTAATTCCAATTTTCGCTGAAAGTTAAGGGACAAAAACATATTTAACCCTTTATTTTTTAATTGTTTCGGAGTTGAATAAGCATGCATGCAGCTTTATATAATATGCTTTTCTTCTGCACGTAGTACCTCTTCCCAGTTATTACATTCATATTTGAATAGTGCCATGGTTTTTGGAGTCTTATGCCATGCTTCCGCACTTTACGCTGCTTACATCAAATAAACTTATACAACAAACTATTGTCATGGAAAAGAGATTAGACAGTGATTCGTTGCTGCCTTCAATTTTGGAAATAAATAAAGGTTGCAAAAAAGATGCTTTGATTGCCCAAAAAAGCAAAAGCTATTTCAGTCCCAATGAATTAGGAAGAGAAAACACTTGAAGAATTCAGTTTTCAACCAAAGCATGCTTTCATGTTGAAAACTGTGTTCAAAGGGTGAATCCACCTCCTCGCAAAAAAATCTCCTAAGTGTGTTAGGTAATGAAAGTAGAATAAAAATATTTATTGGAAACTTGCATGGATATTGGTTCCCGGAAAGTGAAATTCATTGTTTTAAACGGTGTTTTATATAAGGAAAATGACACTTGAACAACCATTTTTGACAACATTTAGACACGCGCACACGTGTCAAAATCTGAGTGGTCCATTTTCATTTAATTTTTCCAACTGGACCACTCAGATTTTGACACGTGTGCGCGTGTCTAAATGTTGTCAAAAATAGTTGTTCAAGTATCATTTTCCTTTATATAATACCAGGTTCCACTTCCACACAGGAGTTTTAAAGTGTGTGTGTGTGTTAGTATTTTGCAAAATTCTAACATATAATTTGAGTTGTTAGAAAATGTTGCAATTAAAACTTATGAAAAGCAAATCTTTAGGATTTGATTTTCAATTTATTTTTTCTGTTTATTTAATTTTAAAGATATTAGAAAATAAAAATGAAAAACGAAAATTACGGGAAAGTTAAAAGGTTATATGTAGAACAAACACTTATACTTAAAAGTAATTCTGGAAAATTAATCTCAGTAATATCAATATAATAAAATAATTCATACAATTAAGGGTAAATAATGGGTTGTAGTCCACGAGTCAATCCCTCAATCTCTCAAAACAAGATAGGTTGGATTAAAATTTTTAACTTATTAGATTGTTTTGATCGCTCCTAAACTGGCAGACCAACCCAACTTAGCTTACTAGTCCGTTTTTCTTTAATTTAAAAATTAAAATTAAAATAATTAAAAAGATTAAATTTTTTATATTATATTTTTGTAAAAATATAAATATGAAATACTATTATAATTTGAATCATTAACCTGACAAATTACGGTCTAATTATTAGTATAATAAGGTAATTTAACGTCTAAATGTTATAATTATTTTAATTTATCTAATTAAAAATATTAATTAATCAATTAAAAGCTTACAAAAGTATTTATATAGCTAAATATTCTTTAAATATTCATTTATAAGAATATACACAAACAAATTTTAAAAATATTAATTAAAAAATTAAAAAAAAGTGGTGGGTCAGTTTGTTGACCAACTATGTAGCAGGATGATTTGCAATTTATGGCCAATTTTTTGTGACGGGCTAGCCCAACCCGACTCAATTTTTGCGGGCCAAAGGCAGCACGGGTTAAAACGGACCAAGCTAATCTATTTTGCCAACCTACTCTCAACATTGATTGAAAAATCTTAACTTATATTGATGGGAAAATATTCCCACTAATGTTAAAAACCCAAGATGACAACAATCGAAAAATAATCATACTAAAGTTAGACAAGAAAACCTTTATTTACCTTGGTTGAGAAATAATGTTGAACTCCTTCACCAAGATTTTTAATCAAAATTGGTTAAAAAGTAACTCTGATTGGCATTAACTAAAAATAACCCTAATTAAGGTGAACTAAAATAATTATGTTTGACATGAAGTTGAATAACATCATTAAAGTTGACTAAGAGAACTTTTACATGGTTAAAAAATGAAGTTAACGATGTTGATCAAATAAGAACTATAATTAAGTCCAACTTGAAAGAAACCTACATTGTCATTAATTAAAAAAATGATATTAAGTCAAAGACGCCTGGGTAGAGGTTGAGTTTATGAACCTTCTACCAATATCGAGTCTAAAAGAGAGTATACATAGAATAATTGTATACTAGACTAAGATGATCTTATCATAGATGATTTGATCAAGACAATGTTCTTTCAATAGTTTGATCCATGATAGTTTAATTTTTACTAACCAAAATAGTCTTGATAAGATGCTTTATGGTTTTGATCATAAAAATATAATATCAAGTTTTGATAAACTAATTATTTTCCCTAAGTTGTTGATCAGATTAAACAATTCAACCCTCAAAAGAAGTCAAACTTAGTTTTTTTTATCGAAAGTTGATCCATTATTATAAAATGTAAGCCTCACAATAAAGCTTGTGATAAGGCATAAATTCAAGTTTGAATTTATCAATCCATTTAGAAGTCATCAATAGTTGAATCTCAATAAAGCTTTTGAAACATCAATAGTCTACCACCCCCACTTCCCCGTTTTCTCCTCCTCCTTCTCTTCTTCTTAACTTCTTTCATTCACTAGTAATTGCCCAATTTGAGTGAATTATAAGATTATTTTGGAACTTATCTTATTTTGATTGTTGGTAAGTTTTATTTAAATTCACTCCAATTTAGTTTGTTTTTCATATTACAACCTTAGAAGAGAGAATCAAATGATAGAAGTCATTAAAGGATTCATGTCGGTTGTGTCTAGAAAAGTGATGAGTGCATATTTATGTTCGCATTTATGCTTTAAAATTTAAAATTTTGATGAGATTATTGTGCTTAAATTATTGATTTAAAGTAAATTTGTGATGATTGGATTTATTGGGTTTGAGAATTAAAGAGACGTAAAAAGTGATTTTTAGTGCATAAATTATTCTTATATATTATAATGTTTGTTGATGCAGTTGAAGTTTACATTTGAATGATTAAAAGGGTTAAATTTAAATGTCCAATATACACAATAGACCCTCATTAGATGTTAAAGTCTAGTCAAAGCTGGTCAAATCTGGTCAACTAAGGACTCATGTAATTTTGAAAAGAAAGAAAAAGGCTAAAGTGCAATTAGAGAAAATTTTTGGACTTATACAATTTTGAATAAAATAAAAAGGTTTCAAATGTAATTTTGGGAAAGTTTAAATCTGTTAGATTTTAAAAGATAATTTGGAGAAAATATATCTTAAGATATTTTATCTGATATTGTTAAATAATTACCTTATTTAACTATATCAATAAATATCAAAAGATAATATTTGCCAAATCTTTTTTAATCTAGAAAATATATTATCAAATATTCTCAAAAATTGATTAAATCTATTGAATATTTGGAAGATATTAAATATAAGATAAAAGATATTATCAACAGAAGATTCAGAGTCTAAGCCTAATCAAGCCTATATAAAGAGACTCAAGAGAGACAAATATAATAACTCATTCATTCACTCAAACTCCTCCATTGGAAGCAAGCACCCACCACTCCTCTCATTTTAATTTATCATGTATTCCACTCCATTCATGGAGGGCTAAGCTTCTTGGGCTATTCCACTGTAATTTCATTATGGATTTTGAGGATAAATTGAATTAATGTATTTGATTCTTTTAATTATTGATTTGGGTTGTTCTTCTTCTATGTCTTTTATCTCTGAATCATATTGAAAGTAATCATTTCTGCATCACAAGATGTTTGAATCTACATGTATATTTGTTGATAGGGGGAGCAATATGAGTGCTGAATCCAATCCCTAACGTGTTTGTTTTTTTATGACAACACATTGATTGTAACAACACATAGATGTTGTCATGACACAAAATAAATGTGTATTTGTGATTGATACATATGTATGTCGCTATGAAAATGTTTATTGTTGATTAATACATATGTTCATATATTGTTTAGTCTGCATACTACTGTGATCATAATGTATTTATATCTTTGTATGCATACTAAATGTTTTTGTGTGTGAAAACAACAAGCGTAAAGCAACTTTGTATGAGTTAATCAATTACAGTGATGTTGTAATCAATTAAGTTCATCAAACAACTTATCTTTTAAACTGTGGCAAAACAACAAGTTTTGAATCGACTACGATAAGTGTTAAATCGACTGAAATTTGTGTCTTTTCATACATCTTGTTGAAATGTGATGTGATGAGTTTTTAAAGAGAAAACATTTTCAAAAATATTTAACTGAAGAACTTAATCGATTACACTAGTTAAGTAATCAACTAAGTCTATTATCTTTTGAAAACTATTTTCAAGCTAAGTCAAAGCAGTTATAACGGTCATATTTTTAAATATGTTTGACTAGTATTTATTGAAAATTGGTTGCATTAATTGTGCATTCAATTAGAACTGTATTAGTAGTAATTCTGTTACATCTGTTTTTAATGTAACCGATTACATTACTAACGTAATCGGTTGTTTTGCTTCTGTCATGTTGAAAACTATAAATTGACGCATTACATGCAACTTTGTAAGAACTTTTGATCATTTGTAAAACTGTTATATCTGATATCTTTAATTTGAGAAAAGTATTACAGGTTGTTGAGACGCTCCAAGAATCAAGTTTTGAAGAATTGGAAGAAACTTGAAGGATTCTTGAAAGAAACATTGTGGACGAACAGAATGATCTTTATCTTCACTGTTGAGGTGTTTATACATTGATCAAAAACTTGTTTTCTGCAATCTTGGATTGTGCGACCCTTTTCGTGCATGACAGGAAGAAGAACGAGGAGTTCTTAGACTTTGAGATGTGATCTCAAAGGGTTCTGCTGCAAGAACGTGTGGTTATTTGTGCAGGTGTTTTCTTTCTATATTTGATTGTTGAGTGGGAGAGATGTTTACATTTGAGAGAGTCTTTGTAAAGCCTTTGGTGTAAAACTCAAATCATTATAGTGAAAGATCCTTCAGTCTTAGGTTGATTGTAAGGAAACTGGATGTAGGCATTGAGGCCAAACCAGGATAAAAACTTGTGTTTGTTCTTCTTTCCTTGTCTCTTTTACTTTCATTGCACACGCGTATTACTTAGATTACAAGAAAGGTTAAAGATCATTCTAACTTTGCGAAAAGATTTAAAAAACATTTGTTTTTATTGATCACCAATCCACCCCTCCTCCTCGTGTTTAGAAACAAGGCTCTTCATTTCTAACAATATTGATCATTTGAGTTCAAGGGTTTCTAGGTTTGATTGAGAATTTAATTTTATTGAATTTAGGAACTTTCATGTGATTAAATGAGTTTTTCCTACTAATTAAGAATGTACTTTGGTTGGTGGTAATAATTTCAACTATAATTGAATGAGAATTTACTTTGATGAATTAACTTTTAATCTAGTTAGGAGATTTAGGAATAGACATGATTAAACACGATAGAATTTGATTGAGAATGTACTTTGGTTGAATTCATTGCGAATAATCTAGAAAGGTCTTGCATTTGATTGAAAATATGCTTTGATTGATTTTGAGATTGCCCTCAAGTTAATTAAGAATATACTTTAATTAATTTGAAACCTGAAAAATAATCAAATAATTTGTGGATAACCGATGATGAATCTATCTTGGAAAAGAAGTGGAATTAGCCTATTTGATTATAATTGTTTTTAAGTTTCCTATTTGTTCTTCAAAATGCTTCAAACATTAACTTCATTAGCATAGTTTCTCACTTTTATTCTTGAGCATTGCATATCATTCATAAGAGTCAAATATTGAAAAACAATTATGTATTCATTAGGAGATGTCAGGTTTAGTTTAACCCTATCTACTTTCTTGAATACTACTTGATAATACTGAAGTTTCCTTGAAAAGCGGTATTAATTTGATAACTTTAATGACAGCATATCAAAAAGACATAGAAAGTTGAAACTTTTTATATTGGTTGTATCTATAAGAACCTAGAAAATAGAGTATTAGATTTGATAGGTGTTTTAAAATAAGGAGATGAAGTATTTTAATGTTAAAATAATTCAATATTATAAAGATAGAGTATTTTAATGTTAAAATAATTCAATATTATAAAAAGAATTTCATAAACTCGTTTTATTATCTAAAATACTCACCGTCTCTCTAGAACTCTTCCTTGAGTTCTCTTTTCCTTCTCTCTATAATTTATGACTCCTAGGTCATTTGTTTGACGATCAACAAGTGTCAAGTAGATCACAACAGTGTATTTTCTATCATCATCCAGTCAATTTTCCTTATAGAGCAAGTAAGTTTCTGTCCCTTTTTCCTTTCATTTTTTTAGTTAAGGCCATGCATAGGAGTTCTTCGCATTTGTCATGTGAGTTCCTTTTCTTGCTCTTCGTTGATTAGAGGTCCTAATAATTTGCTCTGATCATGTTTTTTGTGGTTTGTAGGCGTTTCTAGAGTTCTTTTAGTTTGAAGAAAGTGTAGTACGTGTATAGATCTTGGTGACATTCTCCTTAAGGTAAGGGAAGTTACTGTTTATGCTTAAATTTTGAATTTCAAGTATGATTGATGGTTGCTATGATGATATAATGATTTAGTTGTAATTGAGATGAATGACTTGGTGATAATTGTGTTTTGATTGAGTGAAATTAGTTGTATGTTGCTTGATGCCTTGTATGAGTCTGTGTTGGATTGTGATAATATTGTGAATGATATTTTATGAAGTTGGTAGTGTTATTTTTGGTTGAAATGTTGAAGAAAGATTAATTAGTAGAATTATAGGTCATTTTTTGTCGAAAAGAGAGGTTTTGATAGGTGAATTTTAGAAGTAATGGTCAAATGAATAAATGGTGGTTAAGGATTTGTGATAATCTCATTTGTGACTTGTTTGAGTTGTGAGTTAATTGAAAGATGATCTTGAAATGGATGATAGACAATAGGTTGTGTTTTGAATGACTTTTAGGTGCATGTTAGAGGTTTCGAGTAGTGAGTTTTATAAGTAGAAGGTATGAGGCAAAGTGGAGGGCTTGGGGTTTGTTATTGGGTAATTTTGGACTTGTTTAGACCCCTAAGTTGCTTAGTTATGAGCTTATATTTTTAGAATAGAATTATGGTATCTAAAGTGATGTTTTAGTTAATTTGAGTTGGAATCTCATCCTAAAACGAGTTTAAACTTCATTTAAGTTGGACCATACACAATTGGACAAGTCTAATTAGGTTTAGAATATCAAATGGAAGTTGTAGAAGTGTATAAGTTAGACAAGTGAAGTTGAAGGGTGCAAATTCTGCAAAATATTTATTCTACAGTCTCGTTGAGCGAATGTAGCCGCTAAGCGAGTAAAAGTATATCTAGTTGAGCGAGCAAAACTCACTGTTTTTGTATTCACAGAGCGAGATATGGGGGCAGATCGAGTTAGTTTGAGGGAAAAGTTTGTTGTAGTAGTGAATGGGCGAGAGTCCTTATTGAGCGAGAAAGTTTTCTTTTCGTTAAGCGAGTGTAGACGCTAAGCAAATAGAATCATATATAACTGAGTGAGTATGGGCATTGAGCGACCTATTCATAACATGTTTTGAGTCTTTCTTTCTTTTGCTTTCTGGTAACTTTGTACTATGTTAGGGCTTTGAGGATTGTATAAATGTATCTATGAATTACATGATGGTTTATTCTTAAGGTTATGTATGTATTTGAAGCATGGTTGAAAAGAGTTTCTAAGGTGAAATTCTTGGTTAGTTGTTTCAAGTTTTGTATGTATGAATGTAGGAGGCTCAGTCTTGGGGTATCCTGACACTCTAATGATCATTCATTCTCAAATAGATAGAAGTGATGCATGTGCTGAGAGTAGCAGGAGGTCCTAGTCTAAGGTGCTCCAGTATGGCCTAAGACACGGAATAAACCAACCTTGTGTGTGTGGTAGGGTGAAACCGATTGACAATGACTTTATAGAGCAGTAGAGACCACCACAAGTAGCTCGACATTCATATTATATCTGAATGATCAAGACTAGGTTTTTGGAATGATTAGGACGTTTACCTTACCTGTGTGATATATGATGTATTATGTAATTTTTACTATATTATATTTGATTCTTCTTATCATTAAGTTGCCATGTTTGTGTATTCTTTGTTTGGTTGTTCTTTTGTATTTGATTCTTGGGTGATAATCATCTTATGGGTGTGAGCAAAAGGAGATGACATGTTTGTGGAGCAAACTTTAGGTGGAAACGACACAAATGTATAGAGACTTTAGTGTGCGTGTGTGTATATATATATATATATATATATATATATATATAATATTTGTTTATATTTTTCTTTTTTGTTTTAGAGAATCACTCTTGTATATAGTTTTTGAATTAGTAATTTGTATATAAAGTTTAAATTATAGTTATGTTTATATATAACTGTGATGAGCCTTTATGTTTTCTGTTTGGTTAACTGTTCTATCTTATTAAACTTGTGATATTTTCTTAATAGTATATTAGACTATTTAATTAAAATGTTATAGTATCTATGTCGATTTTAAAACTTGCATAGAAAGTTTTTTTTTATCCAACATAAAAAGTTTTCCTTACACAAGTAATGATTTTATTTAAGGAACCTATAAATAGGAATCTCTTTATATAGAAGCAACTAATGATCTTACCTAGAATTAGGATATGGAACCCATAGCTTTTTCTTCACTTATTAAAGTACTAGATTATTGGATTGTCCGATATAAAAAAGAGAGATTAGGATATTTTTGTAAAATTATTCTCAACAAGAAATGTTCATTTTTTTTATTCCTCTTGAGAGTTTTCTATAGTAAACAATATCTTTTCTTTTGTAGCGAGGAGTAATGATGATAAAAAAACTGGTTGGAATGTAGAAATTGCCAAGTATGAAATAATTAATGATTTTGTTTTATTTTTGGAGGAGATAAAAGAAATAGACAATATTAATTTTGTCTACTTGCTAAGTAGAAATGTAATAGAGAATAATTGTAAGTAGAAATGTAATAGAGAATAATTGTAATTAGTTTGATAATTCTAATACGTATAAATGTAATAGAGAATAATTGTAATTAGTTTGATAATTCTAATAAGTAGAAATGTAATAGAGAATAATTGTAATTAGTTTGATAATTGTAATAAGTAGAAATGTAATAGAGAATAATTTAATTACTTTAGATTGATTGAACCAATTTAAGACCAATTTAAGAACCAATTTCTTCTAACTATTACACTTGTACAAGTTTATACTATTTTTCACAAGTTATTTGAGAAAATATTTTTTACAAGTTATTTTCAATTAGTAAATGATCTCATATAAGTTGTGTATTCATATTTTATTTTTAAATATTTCTAAGAATTTATAAGTTTAACTTAATTTTTCTTCTGACACTAACATGTGTTTTTAATAATAAAAGTAAGAAATAAAATACCGGAAAAAAATTAGAATTTATAATTTATAATTTTTTACAAAACTTTATAATTTTATAATTTTTGGTAATTAAATTAATTTTAGTAAATCTTTAAAATTTTCATTTTTGCATTATAAAATTTTTGAAATTATTACAGAATTTCACCGATAGAAATATATTTGTCAGTAAATTTGAATTATTGATGAATTTTAACAACAAATTTTGAAGTTTTAACTATCAATAAACTTTACTAACATATATTTTTGTCGGTAATTACAAATCTTAAAATTTTTCAATAAATTTGTCGATAAAAAGAGTGATAAATTTTTTGTCCAAATAGCCTAGTAAGTTTATAAGTGGTAGAAATAGAGATGTAGAAATGAAGTCAAGCCTCTTCATCTTCATATTTTCTTCGCACCCAAACCACAAAACCATCGTCTCTCCACCACAGTCATTCACAACCAAGTGTTATCGATGTTTTCCATCTACATAGATCATTGACAGCTTCGTCGTCCACTATCGCCGCCTTCAACCGAAAGTGTCGATATAGCGCTTCCTTATTTGATCTTCTTCTTAAAGAAAAGGGCTTTCTTTTCCCAAACGTTTGTGACCACCATAGACCGTTGTGAAATCCACCCAAAATGTGCCTTGTAATTGCATTGACTCGTCGAAGTCAACAATATACCGATGTTAGTAGCATTGCGCTTCTCCTTTCTCACGTGATGGTTTCATGCTTCTCTGATGATAATCCAGACGAGTGAATTCATTTTTTACGGAACTATCTAGATTTGAATGCTAATAAGCAAAAAATTTGAACAGAATTAGTTTTCTGAATTCTAGTGAAGAAAAAGGTAAGAGGTGATTTGAAAGGGGGAAAGCAAGAATCACTCTTTCCAAGGGAGGAGGAAACACTCAAAGGATGGGAAAATCCTTTGATACATCCAAGGGTTCTTGAATCACTCAAAAACTTAAGATGATTATTCTCAAGAAGATAAAAGAGATAAAAACTCTAATATTTTTTTAATAAAACTCAATTCATATTCATTTTAAACCATCAAAATTATAAAAAATCATTAATTACATTTCACTTAAGCTAATAATTATTTCACTAAGCTAATAATGATCTCATTATGCTAATGGTTGATTGTAACTGCAACTATCCGGAACCAAAATTCACCAAAAAGCATTCAGCTTTGCATATTTTTGGTTTCCCAAAGGCTGACTAAGTGGCCAATTGGAACCTTATTAAAATTTGAAATAAAACCAAACTAAAACTCATTATTTTATTAACTCAAAAAAAAAAAATTTTAACCAACATGCCTTGTGTTTCATTATCCTCATATGTAACAACATGCCTTGTGTTTCTTTATCCTCAAGATTATTTTTTTTCATAAGCAAACCGGATGCATGATAAAGCACTACAAACAAGTTTCCTTTCCAAACATAGGAGTTGGTTTATTTCATTCACATGCCTATCCTTTTGTTCTTGTAAAATGACATGACAAATAGGAGAAGAAATATCATTAACAAATAAAATTTTCATGTTTTGTTTCTCTAGTTCTTTTTCTTTTTCTTCATTCTCTCTTTCTTCATTTTCTCTCATTATTTCGTCACTCTCTTTTGATTCTTTTACTATTCTTTTTTCTTCTATTTTCTCCTTCAGCCTATGTTGATCCTTACTAATTTGTCCTGGTGTCATAAATTTAAGCTTAAGTTTATGTTCCTCATGCTTGATTCGGATGAGAGTTTGTTGGTAACTCGAATTTCTCCACCAATCTTTAGCTTACAATATTGTTGGCGCTTCCATAATCATATGCAACTCAACAGGGGTGGCCTTCGATTGAACACCTTGTATAGAAAGTTTTTATCGTCGTTCAAAACCTAGAGTCGAAGCTCTGATATCAAATTATGAGAAGTGTTAGAAGTGGACTTGAGGCCTAACTCATCCCCACAAAACCGGCTTGTAAGGTGAGGTCTGCACCCACTTATATACTTTAATTTGGCCTTATCTCTAGTCGATGTGGGACTTCCAACACCCCCCCCCTCACGCCGAGGTATATACATCTCGAGCGTGAGATTAGACATTAATGGGTGGTCCAATAGCAGCCCGATAATGGGTGGAACAATATGCCCAACAAACAACCATACCAATGCACAACTTCAGTCTGATGATGTTGTGGAGCAGGTTCCTGGTAGTGGGCGAGGAAATAACGGTAAACGGCACGGGCACGAGCGTGTTCAACATGCAGCTGGACAAGGTAGACAATGACTGGGCCAAAGAGCTTCCGTACTTAGATTACGCAGTGATCTCATCTGGGCACTGTTTTTCAGAGGGATGCGTCTGCACGAAGGTGGAAAAGAAATAGGGTGTGTGTACTGCGACGAACCGAACGTGACAAGGTACAACACTGACTTCCAACAAGAAGGTGGATTCGTTTTTTTTTTGGATTTATATCTAGGTTGGAATGTTAATAAACAAGAAATTTAAGCATTATTAGTTTTTTGAATTCTAGTGAAGAAAAAGGCAAAAGGTGAATATGAAAGGTGGAAGGAAAGAATCACTCTTCCCGAGAGGCAACAACAAAGGATTGGAAAATCCTTTGATATGGCCAGGGTTCTTGAATCACTCAAGAACTTAGGAGAATCACTCTCACTAAGATAAAAGAGATAAAACTCTAATATTTTTTTAATAAAATTCAATTCATATTCATTTGATCAAAATGATTCAACTTATATAAAAGCTTAAACCATCATAATTAAAAAAAAAAATCATTAATTACATTCCATTTGAGCTAATAGTTATCCCACTAAGCTAATAATGATTCATTAAACTAATAATGATCTCACTAAGCTAACGGAACGGGAACTTTAGTAACCAAAAGTCATCGGAAAACATTCAGCTTTGCATCCTTTTGGTCTCCCAAAGGTTAATGACTAAGTGACCAATTGGGCCCTTATTAAAAAACTTGAAATAAAAACAAACTAAATCTCATTAATAGATTAACCCAAAACATAATTTGGTCAACCAATTTTACAAAGGATCGAGTCATTAATTAAACAAACTAATTACTTAAAAACTGCAACAAAGTGACACATCCCCGTCATTGGTTGGATTCACATCATTCTCCTTCTTCATTGTCATTATCATATTGAGGCAACCATTGCCACACATCTTCTTCATCACCATCATGACTCACTGTCATAATTATGGACGTCCAACCCAACAACACAAACTTCTTTCCCTTTTGGTTCAATTCATGTCAATTTCATTCACTATTGGGTATTGGATGCTATAAAAACAATTGTGTGTGATTATGCAATGGTTTGTTGTGTGTGTGGGTATTAAGTGCGTTATAATTAGAAGAAAGTGATAATAATGATGAAGAATGGAGAACCTGATTTAGTTTTATTGTGCTTTGTGTTGATTGAGACTGTGAGTGTTAGGTTGATGGGAAAATGAAAATGAAATTGAGAAAATAAAAGAAGAGGAAGGAAGATAAAGAAAAGAGAAAAAGGAACAAAATTGTGATGTTTACCGATAAAAATTATAGCAATGAAAAAGTTTATTAAATGATTTTCAGTTGTTGGTAATTTCAATTTATTGACGAATTTTGAACATTACTAACAAATTTTTACAACTAATAATATCAATTTTTCTTGTAATAATGTAAAACCTTCGTCTAAATAATATATTTAAACATCAACTATTTCAATTTTTTTAAAACAAAATAATTTTCTCACTAAAATTTATCAATCCACACACAAATTATATACTAAAAATGATGATATTAACATTACAACTTTATAAATTGTTTACGGATTAAAACTTTAGTCCGGTTTTCTTGTTTAACTCTCTTTTATACATGAAATTTAAAAATAAGAAAATGAAACTAAAGTCAAGTAATATATAGTGAATATAATTATTTTAAATGCACAATAATAAACTTGTTTACTATGTTTAATTTTCAAATAGGCTTCGACAAAACTAATTAAAAAACGTTTGGTTACCAAACAATGCTAGTAACGTTAAAAATACACTAGATATAGTTTTAAGCAGAACTTAATAATCTTATTCTGTATAATAATATACAATTGAGTGAGAATGTAATTTTCTTTTATGGTTCAATCACCATCTTTAAGTTATTTATTTATTTATTCATTTCCCCCTTTTCCTTCTTTTTGGAGGAAACCATCGAAAGAAGTTTTCCTTAAAACAGTATTTGATAAGTATTGGTGCAAAAGTTTCTTGGTTCGTCATGTATGCATCAATAATTCATAAGTCAACCAATTCATTCATATCTAAGAAATAAAAAACAAATTATTTGAATGGATTAAATTCTGTGATAATTTATGCATTTTTCTTCCCCTCAATCTATTACATTTAATTATTAAATTATTATAAATTGATATACAGATTTTCTTTTCTTTTGCTATGAAAGTGCCTTTCTTCTTCTTCTTGTTATCCATCTTACTTGACTCACCAACGATAATATTATATAATACTGAAATAGATTTTTATATTTTAACAAAATTTTTAAAATGATAATGGAATAAAAAATTATTAACCAATTATTATTGATGGTTTTAATTAATAGGTCATATATGGATGAATTCAATTTATTTAACACATTTTCAATTTAATGGATCATAAATGAATTAAGTAACGGATTATTACTTTTCATTAGTTATAATTGAATATACAAGTGATTTAATTTACAACAACAAACCCATAAAAGTATTTTCTTTTGAATAATGTTTTTTACCTTCCAATATTGTGATTTATTGTTTTATTCTTGCTATCTTGATACATAAAATATAATTAGGGTCACTTTAGTAATTAACGAAGATGCAATAATTTCATATCATTTATTTCCGTTAAAGGTAATGGAGTAAAAGAGTTTATTCATATTATTGCGACCAATAAAGAATGAATTCTAATAGTTTTATGTCTAATATTTAATTTAATTTAAATATATTATTTTATTTCAAAATTATTTGTCAAGACATAACTATATATATTGTTTCTTCACATTCTAATACTTAAGTATAAAAGAAGTTATAATAAAACTATCTATTTAAAGTTTGATGAGTGAAAAACTTGTTCTTTTTTTCTTGGCCCTCGGATTATATGAAAGGGAATAATCGGGCCGTAATGAAGTTATGCAACTGACCCATATGCATGTGAAGAAGTTTTTATTTTTTCTAAATAAAGTCCATTTGTAATTTTTTTTTATTTTTTTATAAAATAAGTTTTAAAGTAAATAATAATCATATGTTTTTACCTGAAATTTTTGTGGTATTCTTAACGAGGTAGAATATTCAACGTTTTAGTGTATGATTGAGTTATGAATAAGGATAAAACTTTACACTAATGAATGATTACAATTTCTCTAAATAGAAAATTTATGTCCGATTGATTTGGAGAAAATGGATGATACCGTCTTATCTAAAAAAATATATAATTGTTTATTAATTTGATTTTTTCTGTATTATAAAAGAAATCAAAGAAGAGTGTGGAAATAATATAAAGATGAAGACACCACACAATCAGTAATATTCACTACAAAAATAATATTTTTTTTATAAGAACCATTGTCCTATGATAAGAACAAAAAAAATCATGAGAAAATCAATTTCATTCAATGACATTCAAGGTGTTCACATTTGTTTTTCATCAAATATATATAAACCATAAATGTTAAGCAACC
Organism: Vigna umbellata; assembly: GCF_029865625.1. Classification (NCBI taxonomy): domain Eukaryota; kingdom Viridiplantae; phylum Streptophyta; class Magnoliopsida; order Fabales; family Fabaceae; genus Vigna; species Vigna umbellata. The sequence goes on along the minus strand of NC_142172.1, from coordinate 4,416,354 downwards.
TAAGAAATTCTAAAGAAAGTTCAAGACATCAAATCCCACAAATAACTCAAAAACATAATATGTAATCATGGAATCTTCGCAGAGCAAGGTGAGCTCGCCCAACAACTTATTCCACCATAGTCGGAGACGCTATAAGATTTTGTATGGGTTTGAGTGGTCCAGGTTTAAATACTTTGTAGTTCTATTTTTAAACTTGAGATTTTTACTTTGTTATGTTAGCTTACCCTTACGCTTGTAATTGTGATTTTCACTTGCGATAATTATATTTTTATACAGGAGTAGATGATTGTATAGGTGTTGGAGAATATGCAAAATAGTGAAGGATGAGAGTTAGGACAGGATCCAATAGATGTGTGAACAACCTTTTAGAACTTTTATTTCATTTTATTTTATATTTTTTTCAAGTTAAAAAAAGTATTGTGATGTAAGATATGAATTTTCTTTTCATTTGAGTTTTAAATAAAGTGGGACGATTTTATTTTTAAAATAGGGTGACTTATGTAGCTATTCGTCCTAGGATTATTTTTAAAGTGACACCCCTTTTTTTTTCACTTTCCTAGACTACATAGTTACATAAACAATTCTATTTCAAATAGTTACTTTAAAAATAAAAGTGTTAACACTTTATTTAAAATTCAAATAAAAATAAAATTCATGTCTTACATTATGGTACTTTTATTAATTTGACAAAATTGTTAAAAAAATAATAAAAGTTCTACGAATGTCTATGTATCTCATGGTCCTACCTAAATTATCACCCTTTAATGTTATGTTTATTTCTGAACACATACGATAATCTACTCCCATATAACAATACAATTATTGCATGTAGAAACTACAACCACAAACGCAAGGGTAAGCTAACATACTAAATTAAAACCTCAAGTTTGAAAATAACATACCAAAACATTTGAAAATATGACTTCTTCCAAGAATCATTTTCCATATTAAAAGTAACACATGGAAGTTACCAAATAGACTACCAAGAAGAGAGTTTAGTCACAATGAATAAGATTAAAAAGAGTATCTTTCCTAATTAGAGTTTTTCCTGTATCACCTTCACACATCTTATTTTAACTTAGAAAATGAAACTAATTTCTAACCCCAAATGGTTAGATGATGAAAACAAAAGCAAGTAAAACAAGAAAAGAAACAAAATATTCCATTCAAACTCACCTTCACAAAGCTACAGCTTCCTTGACCAAAAGCAAAACAAACTCATAAGCACATAGAGTCCTACAATCTCTCCGACTATGATGTAACAATCCATACTCATAGAGTCCCTCGAATATGGAAGAACAACTCAAAAAGGTATGCATGTTTTCATAAAACTCACATTTTCAACCTGTGCACCCAAATACTCATGTAACTAAAAAATAACATAAAAAAAAACTTAATATCTTTTACTGAAAACAACTCTCAAATCTTACACTCATTATTTATAATCTTCTTTATTTCAAAACACAATTCTTTCTTTGTAACGTAAATAAGAAAAGTTTGTAAAAATCATAAAATCCCTTCCTTTAACACCCATTCAATCCCATCATGAAATCAACAAATAAAATTCTAAACTTTAGAATAACAATTTAAAAATCAAAACTTTCGACATATTCAATACAAAGAACATGTTTTTAACTAGTGATGTCAAAATGGGTTATAACCCGCGAGCCAACCCGGCCAACCACGAGTTTGAGCCGGGTTGAGTTTGAAAAAAATGTAATTATTTTATGCAGGTTAGTTTTCAACCCAGCTCATTTAGAACCCGGCTCATCTGGGTTGAACCCGTGGTAGCCGGGTTGGCTCACCAACCCACCTAATTTAATTTAATTATTTATTATTTTATGTTTCAATATTATTAGTTAACATTTTTTTATTATATTGTAGATGGATAAAAGAAATGTTTCAAGAGAGAAAAATATTATAGATTTATCTATTCAAGACTCTAATTTTATAGATGGACAAGTGATATAAAAATTATCAATATTAAAAACTTATTTGTTCGCCTTTTGTGCTTGCTTTTGAATTACACTTGGATTGTATGATATATTTTTTTATTTTGAATTTCCTTTGGAGTTTAACATCATTTTAGAGTGAAACTTATTTAGATTTTAATTAAAAAATACATAATTTTTTTATTTAAAAAAACTTATAATTAAGTGAGCTAGTAAGCTAACCCGTTTAACCCACCAACCCATGGTGAGTCGGATCGGGGTCGAATTTGTTTAGCTCGCTAATAAGTGAGCTGGGTTGGATTGGCTCACTAAATAATCAACCCCGAGTGAGCCGAACCGAGTCGAACCGGATTACCCGTTTTGACAACTCTATTTTTAACATCAAATAAACACCAAAACAAAATACATACTATCTTTCCTAATACATAACCGTGAACACACAATTTAGCAAACATTAACCTTTATCATAGCAAAACATACATAACAATAATATAAACTCAATTGACACAAAGAAAAGATTAAGATTAATTAACTTCTCGATTCTAGTACATAACACTCTAAAAGTTTCTTGTTGTGTTGTTACTTGTTCCTTGAGATGTACTTTATATATATATATATATATATATATATATATATATATATATATATATATATATATATATATATATATATATATATATTAGTATCTTTGTATTTTTTTTTCTTAGAAAAATAAAATCCCAGACTTTAAAGATAATCTTACTCTTGGATATAAAAAAATAAAATAAAAAATACCTTAAAGATAATTCTTAAAAATTATTCATGTATCATAATTTTTTTTTATCTCTTCATAAATATAATAATGTCTAGATTATATATTAATATGCCCCTTATTTCCTACCTAATTTTTTTAACTCCCAAAGTTTTCTATAAAAATATCCATAATAAATATATTCTCAATATCCTCCTAAAAAAAATAAGTAATAAGAAACTATTGTATCGCTTATAATATTTTTTAAATAAATATTTTCAAAATAATTCATTATCATTTATTAATATCTAACAATATCTATTTATATATAATAATAGTAATAACATCTCATTATATTTAATAATATCTAAGAATAACTTATAATACTTAACAACATTTCATAATATTTAACTATATTTGAGTATATCTCCTAATATCTCACAGTATTTAATATTTTTTAATTAAATAATTATTAAATATTTTTATTTATATTTAAAATATTTCACTAAAAAAAAATTGGATTTAAAATCGCACAATAGGCCTCGTTTTTAGCGGAACCGAAGCCTATTAGAACACGGTGGCACATTCGTAAATTAGGCGAACTTTTATGACTCGTTCACTGTAAACCGAGGCATATACATCATACTGCCTCGGTTAACTGGGGACCCGAGGCAATATGTCCTGTCCATCACTGACACATCTAATTTATGGAACGTTGTAGTCTTTCTATGCAAACCATACGACATCGGTTAAGTGAGAGCTGGTGTAAAAAGTTATATATGCTTCGGTTGGGTGGTAAACCGAGACGTATAAGAAGTTTTTCTGAGCGTTTTGGCATCGGTTATTGGGTGAACCGAAGCATATAGTGGTTTATTGCCCCATTTATTCGATTAACCGAGGTAGTAGAGGCTGCTTTACTTTACTTTACTTCCCTACATTTATTCGAAAAACATTTTACCCTACATTTGTTCCTCTTTCTTCTCCCCGCAAAACTGGTTTTTCTTCTTCCTTGGTCGCACCTCCATTGCTCTCTGCAGCGAAGCTTTTGTTCGTCCATTGCTCTTAGGCGAAGCATCCTCTCATGCGCATTGGTGCCTCCGTTTCGCCATCTTCGTTGTTGCATTTCTGTGTCGCGTTCATGCCTCCATTCACCGCTGCCGCTACTCCGCCACCCTACACCACTAGACTTCAACGCTTTCTCCACGACGTTCTTCGATTCGCAATCGCACACTGACGAATCGTAGAGCTAGGTTTCGAATAAGAGTTTTGTGTTTCGGAGCGGCGATTCGCCTCCAACGGTGGAGGGTTTGAGAGAGAGAGGAAGATTATTGAGTTTGGCTCGAGCAGCGGTGCTGATTCAATGACTGGGAACAAGAAGAAGGGTGAATCCAACGTTGGTAGCGAGAGTGTTGATGCTGGTGGAGGGAGACCAAGGCTTGTTCTACAACCTCGATCTCTGTCGGTGTTCAATGAAGGGGGAGAATGGGAATGTGGAGAAACCTAAAGGGGTTAAGGAGACAGTCGGAGGTGATGCCTTTGTGAAGAGGGGTTTTGAGTCTTCAAATGGAGGAGGGCAATCCAAGATGGTTCTAAGAAGGGTGGTCCAAAGGCACAAGCCTTGAAAACTTCTAAGGCAGTTAAGTTTGGACCTACCTTTAAGAAGAAGGCGAAGAAGATCTGAACTTCTGTAACTTTCCACAGGCCAAAGACATTGAAGAAGGACAGGAACCCTAAGTACCCTCGTATTAGTGCGCCACCAAGGAACAAGCTTGATCATTATCAGATCTTGAAGTTCCCTCTTACTACTGAGTCTGCTATGAAGAAGATTGAGGACAACAACACTTTGGTTTTCATCGTCGACCTACGTGCAGACAAGAAGAAAATGTATGACATCCAGGCCAAGAAAGTTAACACCTTGATAAGGTAAGCATCTATGCAATGATTAATTGGTTTTGATAGTAATAATTTGATGACTTGCTATTGCTAATGAATTTGATAGTGTAGTGAATTTTTTATTCAACTAGTGGCATAACATGCTGGGTTGTTTTACTATCCTTTTAAAAACACCTTTATTTTAATACATTATGGCAAATATAATTCCTAGTCCTGTTTGTAGGCCTCTTTTATGCCCTTAAGCAACCATCATGTGTCATTCCTGTTCTCTGTTTTATGTTCTAATTATACGTTTGGGCATTGTTACCAGTTTGGTGCAGTGGCAACATTATTGAATTAATAATTTCATTTATGGATTGTGGAATATATGTACCTGTTCAATTTGTATTGCTAGTAAAGTAGGGAATTCTCTAAATTGAGAGTGTAGGATTGTATATTATTTGTGTTTGAGATGCCCATTATTTTGTATCTTTTGCTTCAGCAGACACCGTATTTCAATTTTGACCTTAAATTGATGATTGAAATGAGTATGTTAAAATTTTATAATTTACTAATTAGGTTACTCTCATTGAATGTGAGGTTAATGAGTGTCCTGGAATTGAAAGAAGATGTTGAACCAACTTTCGGAGTGTGCTGGAATTGAAAGTCTGCAAGTAGAAACGGTTCCATAATCTCAATTTGTATTAGGGAGATACGGCCTCGGTTCAATAGGAATCGAGGCAAAAAGTCATTAAAAAATATAAAATAAAAAAAGTAAATATCCTACTGCATCGGTTACTTGTGAACTAAGGTAAAATTCTACCCCCTTTTGCCTCGGTCACTACTGGAAAAATAATTATTTCCGACGGCAAATTACCGAAGGACTTTGTGGCCTTCGGTAAATGTAGTTTACCGAAGGATTTTCCGAAGGCTTGTGTAGTATCACTTTACCGAAGGGTATTGGCCGTCTGTAATGGACAGGAGTGATTACCGAAGGCCTATGACCGTCCGTAAGTGAATGATGTATATGAAATTAGAAAGTGACACATTTCCCTCCCCCTCATTTCGCGAAAACCCCTTCTTCCCCAATATTGAGATTCTGTGCCCTTCCTCCCTCAGACGAACTACTGTGTGGCGTGTGCAGACTTCTTCCCAGCCTAACCATAACTGGGATACGATTCTTCCCCAGTCTTCCATTATAGGTGAAGTGTCCCATTCTCCCATCTCATTTTATTTCCCTGTTACTGTTTTCGATTAGGCATCAGTGGTGGAACCTTTCTTCTTGTAGCGTTTTGCAGTGTTCTGAGCTGAGGAAGGTCGTGGGTGGTTCACTTGAAGGCTACCATTCTCGAGGGAGGATATTGGAGGAGGCGGCGTAGAGGAGGCGGCGCAACCAGGGGAGTGGCGCTCTGTGACAAGGTCTTCCAGTACCGCTTCAGAGGCTATTGAAGGGGCTACCGTCGAGGTAAGTTGTCATTTTCATTGATGAACTATAAAAGCTAAGAACAATGTGTTCTGACTTTGTTCATTGTATGCCCAGAATGAGTTTGTGCAATATGATTTTTTACAGAAAATATTGTTCAAAGTAGTCATTTTGATTGCTAATGCATTTTTTAGAAATAGCCATTTTAAAACTAAAGCAACCTAATATCTGTTGATTATGAAAACTGATAACAAATACTGGATGAGAGTAAAAACCTACTGGTACACCTAAAAAGCCAATTTCAATAAGTAGTGAAATACTGAAGATAACATTAAAGACCACCTTTTCTTCCCTTTCCTTTACCAAATATTGAACATCAGTTTCTGTTATCCAACCTAATTATCTAGCACCTCTATATAAATAACATGTAAGGCAGTAAAAAATTATGGCCCAGAATCAACCAGAGACCTTATTTATTGGTCTTACTACCAAAATTTCTAGACAGTTGCTTTTATAATGTCTTACTTCACCAATTATTGATCTAAAATCAAACAGGGATCGATGTACATGTAGTGTACGTACAGACATATTGGTAGCTATACTAGGGGTGTTAAATTATTTTTCTCACTACATATACTACATTGTGTCCATTTTGTGATGGTTCTGGCCTTATCTCTGTACTGGGCTTATGGTAATATACTGATTCGTGATACAATTGCCAATACTTGGAGGAGTACAGAATTGTGAGTATTCTGCATGACAGAGAGAAAGCTATGGGAGTGCATCTAGCATGGACAAGGGACATTGATTCAAACGTTGAATAAGGACATAGCATATAATTGAATTTTGTAGCACCAAAAAAAGTATAGTCCACAACTACTACTTTTGAGTCAGCTTCAGACACAGGATAGAAAAATTTTAGTGGTCATTCTTGATTATTATGGCTGCTGATATACAAACTTCATAGTAAATTTGCATCTTTAATGCAGACAACTTTTGGAAGATGCTTGTGATGCTTTGTATTAGTGTCTGCCTTAATAATATATGGCTAGGAAGCATATTTTATTTAATTATCGAGTTCAATCCATTATTATCAAGTGAGTGTATAATTTATTAGGAAGCATATTTTATTTAATGTTTCTGCTTTTGCTGAGTACTTGTTAAAAAATTTAGCAAACAATCTTAAGCTGTTGTATAAGATTATTAAATGGTGCAAATATAGGTTTTTTTGGAGGAAGACCCACTGTTGAATGCAATAAAGTTGGTGTCAAATTTCGAGGTCTTGCAAATTAGGAGGAGTTAAGCATCTGAAACAAGTATGTACTCAATCATATTTTATTGAAGTTTTCAAAGTCCTGTTTTTGGTGCCTGAATGTGCATTTTGTTGGGTATGTGCTGATTTTAACATTGTAAATAACCTTATTGGAATATTTTGAATTGTGGACTTGTATTTGATTTAAATTCTGATTTGTATGGTAAAAAACTACATAACAGACCTATAATCCGTGCCTTTGGTTCATGTTTATGGTCCAAACTTGATCTCACTCTCTCCCTTTATGTCCAACATCCAACCACATTTAAAGTAAGTCTTAATGTTTGACCAAGAAACACAAAATACTAAAGTAGGCTACCAAACTACACATACACTGTTCTAAAAAGTTTAGAACAGTTAAACCTACCTAGTACAGAAATGAGACTACCAAAAGTACCTAAAACTGAAAACATGACTACCTAGAACCTAAAAGTAGTTAGCAGAATAGGATAAAAGTCATAATATGGACAAGGTTAAGAACCTTGTCCTTCCTAGCCAGTTAGTCTTTGGTTGTTTCTTACATTAGTGTGAAGGACCATTTGAACAGTGCACAGTAGTTTGTAATGACCAAATACACTTGCATAATTGGTTAAAAAACAGAAAGGTACACAACTTCTCAAAATGACTATCGTAGTTGCTATTTATGCAGCAAAAAGTGCTAAAACAGCACTATAACTGACCAAAACAGCAGAATCAAAGATAGCTAGATCAATAAACATGTAGGAAAATTCCTAAACAACAAGATCTAGCTTGAACATCTGAGCTAGGAGAATTAAATTGGGCTAAAACACGAAAGAAAAACAATGGCAAACAGCAATAAAAATGAACTGTGCACCTTACAAAGTCGCTGGAAAAATTAACAGTAGTGGCTAAAATGAGCAACAGTGATTGTGAGGTTCAAATGATTTGTCAATCAAGTTTATATCATCAAATTGGATGTGTGCAAACACTTAAACAGCCAAGGAATACACTACAACAGAATTTCACTACTGCACTTCCAAATATAGGCAAAAATGATGGTTTAAAAGGTGATTTTGCATATAGGTTCAAAATGCACCAAATGAACAGTGCACACTAATTTGAAATGGTAAAATACACTTGCTCAATTGTTCAGAATGCATAGAAATAGCCAGTACACTCGTATGACAGTAGCAGTTGCCAAGATTCAAGAAAATTAGACCAAAACTGCATAAGATTTGAAAACTAAGTGGAATCAAAGCTGGAAAGCACCAACAAAGATTATGAAAGTCCTAATTGAGTAGATCTAGCTTGAGAATATGAGCTAGGAGAGAATATGAAAGTCTTTAGAAGACCACTATTTCACACAATAATTAGTACCAAACTAGATCAAAAAGTGGACCATCACACGTTCAATAATTCTAAGCCTGAAAAACTGTAAAACATCTCTACTATTAAATGTGACCAATTCATCTACCAAAAGAAAATTAAAATTACAATTTACTTAAACCACTTCTTGGCCCGTGACCTTACTTAATACTTTTTTTTGTTTTATTAAACAAAAGAAATGTTACACTTAGATCCTGATGGCCGTGAGCTATTTGGCAAGCAAAGAAGAAAATGTCAAGCAATTTGGTTCTCTACCTTCCAGACGTGAACTTTATCTTCTATACACAAGATCCACTGAATTGCAAAGGGAATTGAAAACAAATAAAAATAAAAGCTATCTACTACTCCATCTTAGTCAATAAGTCTCAAGCAATAAAAGTAAAATGCAATAAAGGACCAAGTCTTCTTCACGTGAAAAGGGGTTTAGAAATCTGAAAACTTTGCTCTCCTATCCATCCATTCACTTAATTCCTTCAATGAAAAGACAAAACAAGGTGCAAAGACATTAAAGGGAGGGGCTGCCACTGGACACAACAACAACACGGTATTTTATAAAAGAAAGGTAAAGATAACAAAGCATTTTGGCAAGAAAAACAAGGAGGACCCTACCACTTTCTTCATTCACGTACACCTAAGAGGTTTTCACATAAGAATACAACTTTTGAAAGCTTTTGTTGTTGCCAAAGAATAAAAAACGTAGCTGCACATTCACTTCACCTCTCTATTCATCTTTCAAAAGTAAACAAAGTAGAAATGTGTAAAATAATGATGTTGCTGGACCCATGAACATTATATAAAAGAAAGACAAGCAAAAACATATTGATTGGAAGGTGAAAACATGCAATTCTTCCAGTAGGGCTGTCCAACTTTCTTTAAGCAAAATTAAACTACAAGTTCTGAAATTTAAAGCATACTACCGTGCAAACAAACCAAAGTCATTGAAAGCATTAAAAATTTCATAAACTATACTACTATATGGACCACTTTTTGCGAGAATTCATGTGTTGATGGATCATGGTTGCACTTCTCCAAATTGCAGTAGGAATCACACAATTCTACCTCTTTTGACCGAGAATCACACCTCCATATTCATCTACTTCTTCAAGAGTTTTCTCCAAGCAGTTCACCATGCTCACTCTCTCAAAAGCTCCTCACATATGCGTATCTTCCAGTCATTACAGCAACTTCCTCTCTTCATCTCCAACTCAGTTCTTGTATTTCAAGAAAAGAAAGAAACGTATACTTCACTTCAGCCGTGAAAGCAACTTGTTCTTCTCTCCCTCTCTGAACGTATCATCTCACACCACCACCAATTCTTCCTTCATCCAGCCATGATCTCTGTAATACACTTGCTATACTCCATGGAAAAAAAGGAAAAGAAGATGCCTCTTTCCAATTGTCGAGAGGAAGAATTTAAGAGAGATCTCCAAATCCTTCTGTTGTCTCCTTCTGACCATAGGCTTTAGGCTTGTCTCCTCCCCTAGCATCTAGCTTCCTCATTTTTCTTCAATCAATTCCCTGTGCTTGGATGTAGCTATGCCAATTGGTGTTTCATGTTGACAAAAATTGATGCCTATAATCTCCACGTGCAATAAGCCAACTGCTGTAAAACTTATTGTAAACACATGTGGCATACCACGTGCTTGAATTCCTCACACTCTGATTTCAAATTCTGCATCAAAATTCATGTCTGGTTTGATCATGTGCACACTGTTTTTGTTCAGATTTATTGATTCTAATGCTTGAGACAAGTTTATTTGATGAATTTATACATGTTTCAAGTGCTAGAAATCTGTATTGACCACTAAATTTCAAAAACAGTAGTTGAGTTGATCAAAATCTGGTTTCCAAAACTGTCACAATTCTCCATAAGTTTTTGCACCGTGCTTGAATCCTTGCCATGTTTTAGGCCATTTTAATTCTCCTAGCTAACATGTTCAAGCTAGATCTGGTTGCTTAGGACTTTTCTTACATGTTTCTTGATCCATCCAGCATTGATTCACATGAATTTCCAATTCTGCTGCAGTTTTGCTTTATTTTTATGCATTCTTAAGCAACTACCACTGTCATTTGTTGCTACTGTGTGTTTCTGTGATGTTTCAATGTTTGTGAAAGTATATTTTGTGAATTGAAATCTGTTTCTACTGTTGAAATGGTCATTAAGAAGCCTATATGCAGATTTCCTCTGTATACCACCAAATTTTGCTGTATTTTTGGCTTCAGTTGCTGTGATTTTGCGAATCTGTCTCTGCAAGTGCATTTTCAAAGTGTATGCAAGTTTATTTTACCATTTAAAACTTGTGCACACTGTTCATTTGGTCATTTGTCAGTTCATATGCAAAATTTCTTACTAGACCATCCATTTTGCCTACATTTGGAAGTGCACTAGTGAAGTACTGTTGCAGTGTGTTTCTTGACTATTTAAGTGTTTCCACACATCCAATTTGATGATATAAACTTGTTTGACAAATCATTTGAGCCTCACATATACTGCCACTCATATATATGCAGTGAAACCTCTTAAGGGCTACTATAAATGCACTAGAATGGTGAAATCATGATGACTGCACTAAAGTAACCTCTTAAGGGCTACTTAACTTCATTAAGTTAAGTAGTCATTTCAAATCCTATGGTACTACACACATTCTCAATGAAATGAGAAGGGTAAAAATACTATAAACACTTAGAACGTACAAAATATGTGGAAGTACTCTAGACAAGAGAACTTCAGGTGTAATAAGTTGTCTCCTCCAACTTTAATACACAACCCCTTAGGATGTTTAATGCATTTCAATACTGAGGACTTGTCTTTGCATGCCCTTATTGAATGCCTATGACCATAGTGTTGAAATTGCCTTCCATGTTCGACTTCAGTAGTAATTGCTTTATTACTTATGTCACATGGAGTGTTGCTGTTTTGGCTAAGTTTGTATTTGTTTGGCTTGTCACAGAACATGGCCCATTATCCCAACCATCGTGGATGGATGTACGACCGTTGTTATAGTGGAAGGAGAGGTTTGAAAGAATCTTTTGTCATCGGAGTTGAAGAGTTCGTGGAGACGGCACGACGATATCAATATTATGCCCTTGATGGAGGGATTCGATGTCCATGCATCAAGTGCGAATGCACAAGCATTCTGAAAGATGAAGTCGTCAAAGTTCACCTTTACCAAAAAGGGTTCATGCCTAATTACACGGTCTGGACATTTCATGGTGAAGAAATTCCTTCGACCTCCACTGCAGCTGAAAAACGGCTTGCATCAGGTTCGAATACTGTTGTACATACATGTGAGATAGATCAATTTGCCTACATGCAAGAGATGGTCGACCATGCTCTTCGTCACCATGCTGCAGAAGCAGACGATACTCATGATGAAGAGCCTCCAAATGAAACGACGCAGAGGTTTTACAATTTACTGACAGAGGCAAATCTACCTGTATTTGAAGGTTCATCTGAGTCAAAATTGTCAGTGTGCATTAGACTCATGGCTGGCAAATCTAATTGGAACGTTCCCATTCAAGCAGTGGACTTCTATACAAAACTGATGTTAGATTTGACACCACCAAACAATTTGATGCCGAAGAATTATTACCAAGCCAAAAAATGTGTTTCAAAGTTGGGATTGGATGTGAAGAAGATTGATTGTTGTGTTAATGGATGTATGTTATTCTATGACAATGAGAGTGGCAAAAATGATGCATTGTTGGTGGAATGCAAGTTTTGTGGCTCACCTCGATATCAGACAATGCATGCTGGACGGAGGCAAAAAAAAACCAATTCCATTAAAGTCCATGTTCTACTTGCCTATAATTCCAAGATTACAAAGATTGTTTACTTCAATGCAAACAGCAGAACACATGACATGGCATGATGGTAACAAAACTCCGGGACTTTTGCGTCATCCTTCTGATGGTGAAGCTTGGAAGCACTTCAATCGTAAACATCCATCCTTTGCTAGTGAACCGCGTAACGTCAGACTTGGTCTATGCTCTGATGGGTTTACCCCGTACATTCAGGCGTCTGCATCACCGTATTCATGTTGGCCCGTGATAGTTACCCCATACAATCTACCACCGGAGATGTGCATGACAAAGCCTTACATGTTTTTATCGTGTATAATACCAGGTCCATCTAATCCCAAATCATTGATTGATGTTTACTTGGAGCCTTTGATTGATGATTTGAAGAAGTTATGGAATGGTGTTTGGACGTATGACGTTTCAAGGAGGCAAAATTTCCTTATGAGGGCAGCCTTGATGTGGACTATTAATGACTTCCCAGCGTACGACATGTTATCTGGTTGGAGCACACATGGTCGATTAGCTTGTCCACATTGCATGGAACGTACAAAGTCATTCCAATTGAGTCATGGTCGGAAAAGTAGTTGGTTTGACTGCCATCGACGGTTCTTGCCCATTGATCACCCCTTTAGAAGAAACAAAAAGGCATTTCGAAAAGGACAAGTTGAAACGGATATGCCCCCGCCAAAGTTGACTGGATCACACGTGTGGAGAAGAGTGAAAGACTATCCAAAAGTGACTGAATCTGGTCAGAATAGGCTAGAAGGGTTTGGGGAATGGCATAATTGGACTAAAAGAAGCATATTTTGGGAACTTCCCTATTGGAAGGACAACTTGCTAAGACACAACATCGATGTGATGCACACAGAAAAAAATTTCTTTGACAATGTCTTCAACACAGTTATGAATGTTAAAGGTAAGACAAAAGATAATGAGAAAGCAAGAAAAGATTTACCTTTGTATTGTGGACGAAAAGACTTAGAGTTGAAGGCACAAGGTAACGGCCGATTATTTAAACCAAAAGCAAATTACACCATGTCAAAAGACGAGACAAGAATAGTGTGTGCATGGATCAAGGAGCTTAGAATGCCAGATGGATATGCTTCTAACTTGTCCAGATGTGCCAATGTTCAGAACGGTACTATTCAAGGGTTGAAGAGTCATGATTGTCATGTATTCATGGAGACTTTCATCCCTCTTGCGTTCAGTTGTTTGCCAACACACGTGTTACATCCACTGATAGAAATCAGTAACTTCTTTAAAGATTTGTGTTGCACGACACTAAAGGAAGATTCCCTTAAAAAGATGGATGAAAATATCCCGATTATTCTCTGCAAATTGGAAAGAATATTCCCTCCTGCATTCTTTGATTCAATGGAGCACATTGCAATACATCTTGCATATGAAGCTTGGCTTGGGGGACCCGTGCAGTACAGGTGGATGTATCCCTTTGAAAGGTTTATGGGAGAATCCAAACGCTCAGTTAAAAATAAAGCTAGAGTGGAAGGCTCAATTTGTGCAGCTTACTTGCACAGAGAGACAACTTATTTTTGTTCACATTATTTCAAGAACTTCATGTTGTCCCCCACTCATGTCAGAAATGAAATGCAATGGCAAGTTGAACGACGTGAAGGTGCATTATCAGTTTTTCGACAAACAGGCCGTCACGCAGGGAAAGAATTCACTCACTGGTTAACTGATGCTGAATTCAACTCTGCTCATGTCCATGTCTTGATCAATTGCAGTGAAGTAAAGCCGTACCTTGAGTATGTCATCATCCATCTCTAATCTATCAAACGGTTTAATTGTTATACACTAATGAATTTCATTTGTACCAGCTCATTTGTTGTGGCTGAGCAAGTCGCAGAAGGAAACACTTCTGCTAGAATACACTCAGAGTTTCCGCATTGGTTTAGAAATCAGGTCCGTAGTTTTTCCTACGTTTAGAGCAAGGTAAATTTGACCATTGCTTTTAAAATTTTGTTACTACCTTTGTAGGTTTTTAATCAGGCATTAACTCCCACGGTTCAAGAGTTAAGACATCTCTCCAATTGGCCAATGAGATGTGTCAAAGAATGGCACACTTACTTCATCAATGGTTACAAATTCCATACACATGAATGGTCTAAAGGAAAGAAAACATCAAATTGTGGCGTGTATGTCAAGGGCCTAACAGAGGGGTCTTATGATGATTTCTACGGCATCATTCATAAAATATATGAGTTAGAGTACAACAGCACTACTTCTCCAAACAGAGTGGTACTCTTCTATTGTGAATGGTTTGATCCTTCTAGAGCTGGTACTAGAGTCGATCCACGCTTTAATATTGTCGAACTGAACCAGAGATTAAGATATGGGCCTTTTGATCCTTTCATTCTACCATCTAATGTGAGACAGGTTTATTATGTGTCATATCCACCATTTCGCAATATTGACAAGCGTGGTTGGGCCGTAGCAATACAAACGAAGCCTAGAGGTCGCATAGACTCAAATGAAGTTGAGGAAGATGTAGCCTACCAACTTGACCAAATGTCACAACCACAAGAAATTATCGAAGTTGAACGTATAACCGCATTGGTCGACCCTGATGGTGATGGAGATGAATTAGAAGCAACAGTACAAGGTGATGAAGAACAAGAGGAAGAAGAAGAAGAAGAAGAAGAAGAAGAAGAAGCAAATGAAGAAGAAGAAGAAGAAGAAGATGATGATGATGATGATGACGATGAAGAAGAAGAACAAGAAGAAGAAGACGATGATGAAGATGAAGATGAAGATGATGATCATGATGACGATGATTGAATGTTGAACATCTATTGTAGCAAATTGGACTATCATTTCATTACCATTATCTAAAATACCATCTTGAAGTTGTATGCAATTACTTGTACATTGACTTTGAAAACAATTCATCCTTCTTTATTTATTTATATTTATTCGCTTTGTTTGTAACCATTTCAATGCAGTAATGACAGGACAAGGTTCAGAGCGTCCTGATAAAGGAAAAGGGGTAGCAAGGCCTACAAAGAGGCAACGGCAGACACCAAAGTATGTACTTAGGGTGCCTGCTAGACTACCTACCCCTGCTCCCGGTAGTTCATCATCTGTGGGGCCTCCTCCTACCCCTATTATACAGACTCCTACACCAGCAGTAGACCCCACTCCTCCTCCTCCTGCAGTACACCCTTCTACTACCACTGCAGTAGACCCTTCTCCTCCTCCTGCAGCACACCCTTCTACAACCCCTGCCACAGACCCTCTTCCTCCTCCTATTATTGCCACCCCCACTCCTCCCCCTATTGTTATTACCCCCACTCCTCTCTCTGACCCTACTTCTATACCTTCCTCATCTTCTGTACCTCCTTCTGAGACCGTCACACCACTTGGTGATCCAGATTCAAGTGGTGATGGTGAAGATCTTGACCCGCCCCTCCATGATCGACCATGGATTGAGCCCTATGGTAAAGGGTAAGTTTATAATCTGTTGATATCATTTGATGTTTAAACCATATTGTAATTGAAATGAGCTTTCTTATGCAGGTTTATTCCATCTAGGGTTGCTTCCCAGGCCATCACACGTTCAATAAAGCAACAGTTTTTAACTCCATGGCCTACTTGGGGAGCAATACCTAAGGACGACAGGAAGCCATTCTGGCAGCGCTTTCAGGTGAGCAATCTATTACACTAATGTTGGGAATATTTTAGTATGTTCTGTAATCAATGTTTGTTCTCTTTAATGTTACAGATGAAGGTGCAGTGGAAACCTGAACATGAAACTCAGATACACAGAAATTTCCACATGAAAGCATCTCATCGGCTGTCAGAGATGTTTAGGGATGCCCGGAATGCAGCACAGCGCCCTAACTGGCTGGGTGAGCACATTTGGAACTCTTTACTGGCCCATTGGAATACAGTAGAGTTCCGCAATAAGTGTGCCAAAGCCCAGCGGAACAGAGCGTCTGAAAGGGGTGGCACCCTGCATACTGGTGGGTCGATCACCATTCATGAGCATGCCATTCGTATGGTATAATCTCATTACATAACTTTTTCTTTCATACACAAGTTATGTATATTGTATTTCATATGTACGCTTGTAATTCTTAATTATGTTACAGGCACAGGCTCTAGGACGGGCGGTCCATGTTGATGAGGTCTTTGCACAGACTCATGTTCGGAAGGGAACTAATGAATTTGTTGATGAAAGATCTCGGAAGACTCATGTAAGCAAATAACACTATTACTAATTTTTTATTTCTGTTATACTATCGTTCTCTGACATTGCTTTTAATGTTTCAACAGGAAGACTTTTCTACGAGACTTTCACAGGTTAGATCTGAACATGAGTCAGCTCCTACACCGGATGATGCCAGTAATGCAGATGATGACATCCGTAGGACGCAGTGCTGGATCGACACCGTTGGTGGGAAGAAAAAGGGACGAGTGTATGGTGCGGGACAGCTTGCTGCAAACTATACAGCATCCAGAGGAGGTACTCTGAAGCACCAGCCTTCTTCTTCCACCAGTACTCCTGACGAGGTTCTTCAACTCAGGCAGGAACTCCATCAACGTGACCAGGAGCTCACTGATCTCAGAGCAGAGTTTTCAAATTTTAAGGCCCTGGTCATGACTGTCTTGCCTCAAACCTCACAGGACGTACAAAATATCCCTCCCACCCAATCACGACCGTCCTCATCACCTGCTGCCACTCAGCAGCCCACTTCAGTCCAACCCTCATCAGTCCAACCCTCATCAGTCCAACCCACACCAGTCCAGCCATCAATAGAGGAGCAGGATGATGAAAATCATTCTGATGATAGTTATGTACATTATTAGGTTTCATTTTCTCATTACTTGTTAGACAAACTTTTGGATATTAGAACATTTTGAGTTGATATCATTTCAATGTTAGATGTACTTACAGACTTTGGATGTTACAACATCCTTGTGTTACATTGTTTTATGTTTGAACTATAAATACATTATTTTTACATTAATGGATGTCCTGTGGATTATTTGATGTGCCTTGGATATTGATCATTGATTGGATCTTTGAGATGCACATTATGCATGTTTGTATGTGTTTGAAAATTGTTATGCAGGTCTGTTTGTAAATTAAATTTGTTATACAGGTCTGGGTTGCAGAGGGAAAACCATTTCTCTAAAACCTGCTCTGCATTTTACCGAAGGCTTTTGCCCTTCGGTAAATGCCCTCGTCTGGCCATTACCGAAGGCTCACGCCCTTCGGTAAATACCCTCGAATGCTCATTACCGAGGGCTTCTGCCCTTCGGAAATTACCGAAGGCTTTCGCCCTTCGGTAATTACCGAAGGCTTTCGCCCTTCGGTAATTACCGAGGGCTTTCGCCCTTCGGTAATTACCGAAGGCTTCTGACCCTCGGTAATTACCGAAGGTCAGAAGCCCTCGGTAATGGTTAGCGACAAGGGATTTACCGAAGGATTTTTGGCCGTCGATAGGCCTTCGGTAAACGTCCATTATCGACGGCTTTTGGCATTTTCCGAGGGTTTCTGGCCTTCGGTAATGCCCTACTTTTTTGTAGTGGGTTCACAACCGAGGCAAAAAGGGATAGACTTTTTTGCCTCTGTATATGCCTTAGTTCAGGAACCGCTGTCTATGACAAAAAATAACCATTGTCGTTTCCCCTAACTGTATTAGTGTTTATTTAATCTCATTTAATTATTTTCTTAGTTATTATAATTTTTCAGAATCTTACATGTTTGGTTCAAATTTTTTCGTATATATTTTTTATGTTTCGTTCATACTTTATTTGTAACTAACAATCAAACCAAACTACTCTAAAATAACAAACTTAAAAGAAAATAATGGGCAAAAATATGATCATCAGTATTTTGGAGAGTGACTTTTAATGAGTGGGACAGCCTTATCTTTTGATTAATAATACAACAATATTAAGTCTTACACGTTGTAATAAAAAAAAAAGAAATGTAATTAAATTATTAAAATTTATTTTTACTAATTAATTTGTTAATAATAATTTATTCACAAGATATCAAATCATATTATCATGAATATATTAAATATCGGTAGGTAAAATGTGTTTATAAGTACTTCATAACTATTGTAATTAATTTAATATAATCATATTCTCTTTTTAATACTTATCTATAATTAGTTATAATTTCTAAAAACAACAAAGAATAAACACCAAATAAAAAAATAGCCCGTGGTAGTGAATACCCATGACAAAAATGAATATATACGAACATAAATATATTGGTCATTAAACTTACTCTTATTGATATAATTTGAGTCTAATAAGTTGATCTAAGAGTTATACGCTTTCATAAAGTACAATGCTATGAATACAGACTAAAACTTTATTATAACATTTATTATAATAAAATCAGCTATCAACTACAGTAGTTCATATAACTAACATTATGTATTAATTGGTTAAACGTTGAATAATCAGCAGGCAAACATATATAGAAATGACAGTTTTTGGATATTTTGAATTCAAACCCTTTATTCCATATTTTTACAGCATGAATTATGACAAAAATTACCATTTTTGACACTATAAGATTAAGAAAATGTAATTAATAGAATTAATGTGGAAAAGTCATTGATTAAAAATAAAGTTAGTTAAAAGCATATAAATAATGACGAGTTAATAAATTTAAACTTATTTTCTAATATAATATAAGAATCTATCTCAATAAATATTTATAGGTTGCCACTTATTATCATATCTTTTATGGATTACTACTAACAAATATTTAATTCCAGATGTTAAGATAAGATCGTCTAGCAATTTGTGTTTTGAAAATTAACAAAAATTGCTTAATGAAATAGCATCTAATAAAAATGAAAAGTCTAGGATAATCATGCTAAATGTTAAAATCATATAAACTCTAAAAACAAAACTAGTTTAAATACTAAGTACATGTACATTGTCTAAATGTTTAACGTCTAACGTATTAAATGCATGTAGGAATAATATTCTTTTGTTTGTTTTGTTGTGTTATCTTTATTTGTGCGGTTACAAAAGTACAAAGTTTTTTCAAATCACTAGTAAAAAAACTGGTTTTAAACTCGCGTTATAGGCACCGGTTTAGATGAAACCGAAGCCTATTAAAATACGGTGGCATATTACCTCGGTTAAAGCAACGACCGAAGCCTAAAAGCTACGAAACAATGTTTATGCCTCGGTTTAAACGGAAACCGAGGTATATAGTCATTTTATATTTTTTTTTATTTTTTTTGAAGACTATATGCCTCGGTCAGGACTAGAACCGAGACCTATGCATGTATTATTTCGGGCAGAAAGAACCGAGTCATATGTGAAGCACACACTTAAGCAAAAAAACGTAAACTTTAATTTCGTTCTTCCTCCTCAGATCTGCAACCCACCGCTCTCTCGCTCTCCCGCTCTCCCGCTCTCCCTCCTCCAGATCTGCAACCCACCCTCGCTCCCTCGCTCTCCCTCCTCCAGATCTGCAACCCACCCTCGCTCCCTCGCTCTTCCTCCTCCAGATCTGCAACCCACCCTCGCTCCCTCGCTCTCCCTCCTTTCCTTCTTCCTCCAGATCTGACTCCCTCCCTCCCACTCCCTCCATCGCTTTCTCGCGTCGTCCAGCTCGTTCTCGTCCAGTCTCGTTCTCGACCATTCCGGCAGCTCGTTCTCGTCCAGTCATCCTCTGCTCCGAGTGCGACAACGACCCCAACGTCCTTGAGTCCAGATCCCGTCGCGACGACGACACCCACACAGCCAGCACAGCCGCGAGATCGGTGGTTTCCAGCGAGAGAGAAAGGATGGTGGACGCGGGGATGACGAGGACGCGGCGGCAGCGACAATTTCTCGATCTCCCTCACCATCTCTGTTTTCTCTCCTACCGTTTGAGTTTCTGTGATTTGATCTTCGTTTCTCCGATTTTTGAGTTTCTGGGTTCTGTGTGCAGGTTGGGGTGGAGAAGATTGAATCATGGAGGCACGATTTGAGTTTTGGGTTGCTGTTATGGTGATTCTGGATTGTTGTTTTGGGTTGCAGGTTGTTGTTTTGGGTTATGGGTTGCGCTTCTGGATTCTGCAGTTGCATTTTTTGAATTTCGGTCACCAAATCCTCCTTCCTCCTCCTGCTTGAACTGAACTGCTTGAACTGAACTGCAAACTGGATTACTTAAATTAAAAAAAAAAAAAAAGGGTTACGACCTCGGTTATCCTAAAATTCGGGACATAATCTTACCACTTTTATCTCGGTTTATGACCGAGGCATAAAATCTATACTTTTTTAACTCGTCTGGTTATGCACCGGTTGCAGAACCGGTGCCTATAACCAATTTTAACCGGTGCTATATCCTATTCCTGTACTAGTGAATGTTATGTATTGGATCAAAATAACTTTAAGTGATAAGAAGACATTTTGGAAATGTTTCTTCAAGTGCTTTATTTGTGCTTTACACTCTGTTTATTTGTACAAGCTATCTCTACAAAAACATATAGCATATGACTTCGTACAAAAAGACTTCTTACCTATGAGAAAGTCAATGCATATGAGTAACAAATCTTTTATCGAAGAAGGTTGTATAAAGAGGATCACATGAAGAGAAGAATTAAAGAATACACTCTGAATTTTACATTGCCTTCTCTCTCAAGCTTTGATCGTCTAACATTGTTTTTGAAAAAGAAAAAATTTTATTACAAATTTTCAGATTTCTTTGTATTGAAAACTTATCATCTCTACGAGAGTTATAATCTGTACTTGTTTTGTAAAACCATCATTATTGTGTTTGTATATTCAGAAGTGAATTAAAACACTGGACTGTTTAACTCAGTAGAGTTAAACAATCTAGTCAATGCAGTGGAGTTAAACGGTCTAGTCAAATAAACTAGTAAGATACCATGAGTGGTGAAACTCGTCTAACCAATGGGTTAGTTGTAAAACCAAGAGTGATTAAACTCGTTGTAATCTTTTGAAAAATTAGTGGAACTCCTTAAAAGTGCTTAAGAGACTATTGGATGTAGTTCAATTTGAAGCGAACCAGTATAAAAATAAGTTTGTCTTATTACTTTTTGTTTTAAAAGTTTTCCTAAACGTTCTTAGAAATACTGAAGTCTTTAACACTTATTGCAGACCGTTTAATTGCTGCAAAAATACTTATTTGCGAAAAAAATTTAAAAAACTCTATTCAACCCCATTTATAGAGTTTTTCTTGTGTTACATCATAAACACAATAGAATATAATATAAAATCATGTTCTATGTTATTATTAAGGATAATGATACTTTGACAAATTTTAACACTGTCTACGTGTCATTCTGTGATTGGTCTATATTGGTGTTTATGATTATTATTATTGATTGTGGAATAATTTTGGACCAATCACAGAATGACACGTAGACAGTGTTAAAATGTTGTAAAAAAAAATGTTGTCAAAGTATCATTATCCTATTATTAATGTCTATCGTATTAAATGTATGTCGGAATAATATTCTTTTGTTTGTTATTGTGTTGTGCTTTCTTTATTTGTGCAAACCACAAAAGTACAAAGCTTGCTCAAAATATTGTGCATTGGATCAGAAAAACATTAAGAGAAGAATAAGATCTTTTTTCGAAGAAGACTATATAAATAGGATCGCATGAAGAGAAGAATAGAAGAATACGCTAAGAATTTAACGTTGTCCGTGTCTCTCAATCTTTGATCGTCTAACACTCTTTTTGAAAAAGACAATTTTATTACAAGTCTCT
This sequence comes from Vigna umbellata, assembly GCF_029865625.1. Classification (NCBI taxonomy): domain Eukaryota; kingdom Viridiplantae; phylum Streptophyta; class Magnoliopsida; order Fabales; family Fabaceae; genus Vigna; species Vigna umbellata. The sequence goes on along the minus strand of NC_142172.1, from coordinate 4,394,194 downwards.
AGATTTCTTTGTATTGAAAACTTATCATTTCTACGAGAGTTATAATTTGTACTTGTTTTGTAGAAACATCATTGTTGTGTTTGTATATTCAGAAGTGAATTAAAACACTTGGTTATCATTTAACTTAGTGGAGTTCAACAGTCTAGTTAATTAGACTAATAGGATACCAAGAATGGTGAAACTCATTTAACCAATAGGTTACTTGTAAAAACTAAGAGTGGTGAAACTCGTCTAACCAGTGAGTTAGTTGTAAAACCAGAAGTGGTTAAACTCGTTGAAACCATTCGAAAGATTAGCAGAACTCCTTAAAAGCGTTTAAAGAAGAATTTGATATAACTCAGTTTAAAGCGAACCAATATAAAATTAAGTTTACTTTATTACTTTCAATTTTAAAAGTTTTTCTAAACATTCTAAGAAATACTTAAGTGTTTAACACTTATTGTAGACCGTTCAACTCCTAAAAAACACTTATTTGTAAAACAATTTAAAAACTTATTCAAACCTCCTGAATTTTTCCTGTCTTATATTAGAAACACCGTAGGATATAATATAAAATCATGCTCTAATTTATTATTAATGGTTTAAATTTAACAATATTTATAATTACAGTTGTGTTAAACAGCCAGGTGAAATCAGCCTGCATAACTCAAACTAAATAATTGAAGTACTAACAAGTTAAGGCATTGTTAGTATTTTTTAACATTATCCGAAAATTGTATTAATTATAATCAGTGATGTAATTGATATCTAAATGAAGAAAAGTGTTCTTGTATACAATAAAGAAATCGGCTTTGAAACATCTCATTAACACATTTGTTATCCATGGAAGGATTTGTATCAAATGTTCATACATTATAGGGTTTTAAAAATGTAGCAGTAAAACGCGTTTATGAATAATAAACAACATATAATAATCTGATTTGAAAATGAAGTTGAGAGAGGACTTTTTATGAAAATTTCAAAACAAGGAAAGAAGCATAAATGGAGGGAGAAATTATAATAATTTACAAGGATGGGGCCTTCAATCTCTATACACTTGCTGGGAAGACAGGGAATCCATGGAATAGATGTGTGTGAGGTATGTCTTTATCTGAATGGACATAATATATGTATTTTTATATAATACCTGTGAGTTTCATTCCTTTTCTCTTCCCTACCTACAAATCAAATTGCAGATCTTGTTAACCCATAAATTAATTTGTCTAAAATAATACCACATGTACACAAATTAATTATGAAATAAGTTCAAACAAGTTAGGACCAATCCTATATAATTTAATTCTGCGATAACATTTAGAATTTACTAAGATGAGATTTACTCTATTTATATACAATAATTTAGTTTTATCTATAGTCAACATGATATTCTTGTAATAAGTGTAAGTGCATTTATTTATATTTATATATATTTTGTAAGAATTAAATTATGAATTATCACATGGGGTTTGAATGTCTGTGAACGTGGGGTACTGAGTGACTGGGGGAATTGATCATAGGATACCGAAATGAGGATGAGGAAACAAATAATATAAAGATTGGAAGGGAAATTCCGAATGCAAGATGCCAAAAGCAGTTGAGTTGTCTCATATTTTTATAACATCACACATTACGTTTTCCCCAAATTATTATAAATTCAATTATTATGCTCATTTCCTTTCTTTAATTCCATCGAAAAAAAAAACATCCTGCTTTTCACTTCCTGAATACAATATTGTAAAAACCCTGGTCCCCACACCTTCTGTTATCCAATTAATCTATCTAATTCATCACTAATTCTTGCTTTGATTGCTATTCTTCACCTAATTCTCTTTCTCAACAATTCCACTAGCTACCCAATGCCTCAACATGACGATGCAATCTCAATCACTTCCTAGTTAAAACCTTCTTTATCTGCTGCAAGTTTTTCTTTCTGCTAATTGTTGCATGAATTCTTGATACATATAGTTGAAACTGTGAACCTTCCTTTAATTTATTAACCAAGATAAAAGAAAAATGGAGGAGATGAAGTTGGAGTGATCCATCCTTAACCATTAAGAAGCATAGACCAAATGAGGTAATAGCTTAGAAATCTAACTAAGGGTGGGTGTTGGATATGATGGCCCCAAAGGGATTTTTCCAATCTAAGCACTATGTTTTTAACAGGCTAGACCTATATGTGATGTTATTCTTCCAATATGCTGATGGATATTCAAAAGGGGTTATGAATAACATAGGATGGTCCTCCTATTATGAAAGTGCATAATTAAATAGGTAGGAGACGTAAAGGTTCACCTTCACCTTCACCTTCATATCTAACCCTTTTGAAGTGAAAGTCAACTAGTCTATGCTTATATATGGACCATCATGATGCGTGTACACAGACTCTAAACAACCATTTGCACAAGAAAATGAGCATGCTTTCTGATTCAGTCGGTGCCCTCTATATGGAATAGTAATCCTTATATTAACCTCAGTGGTTGTGGTTTAGTTGAGGTGGAAATACAAAAGGCTAATATTGTTACTTGTGATGGCAATATTTGTTCCCACACGAGACATGTAGGGTTGTTGGAAATAGACAGAAGAAGTTATGACGAGGAATCGGAAAAATATATGATTTTCAAACCTCTCATTCATCTTTAATCACGTGGACTACATATGGTATAGAGCAGGAGCATGGCCAATGTTACATATGTAACCTGCAGATTATTGCCTTCCTTAAATAGTTATTGCTCATCTAAAGAAGAAAAAAAAGAGTAATAAATATACAGGGATTAATTCTGCAACTGTGTATGCATGTGCTTGCAATGCATTTTCGTACCACACATTTCTAGATGCCTTTCTCTCTTCTCTTTCTTTGTTCCCAGAAAAGTTTATGGTGTCATAATTATTAGATGCAGTCTAATTACAAATGGGGTATCTCTTTATTTTTAATTCGATCAATTGCAAGAATTTTATCCAACAAAAGAAAGAGATTGTTAAATGATTGTCTTGGCTCGGTCATCATCAAGTAATTATCTCATTAATTATGCTAGTGTGACTGTAAGGTGAGGTGTCTCTGTCACTCAAGTAATCCTCAGATCTGCCCTTAACTTTGCGTTTCGTTACCAATATTACTTGTACAATTATTTTTTCTTTCCCTATGTAATTTATATTCCACAAGCCATAATTATTAAGCTTTTCTTCCACAACTTTATTATTTACCCAAAATACCTTAATATATCACTTCTTCTAACTAATATCAACATATAAATGAATTTTATAAGTTAATTTTATAAAATTAAATTAAATTTAAAATCCACTTTTTAACCATTACAAAATAAAAATGTAATGATATGACCTTGTTAAATTCTTTATCTATTGATAAACATGAATTCGCTTATTCTGAGGAGAATTTCGTGTGGGGTCGTTTTCTGAAGAACACACAACTGTTGACGTATGTTCACAGAACAAAACATGATTTATTGTGAAAGAAACAAGTCTAACAGCTTTTGAAACGGAGAAAAGAGGAAATAACAGAGTTCATGTCACCAAAGTTAGGTGATCACATCACGAATACTGGTGCGAGGAAGAAGCTAAGCTTTATGAGGTAACATCGTCGTCGTGATGACCAAACAAGACGATCACATTCCCAGACATGTTTCGTGGCATCCTAACGTAAATGTACGCGTATACACGTACATACGTACGTCAACTTCAACCTTCAACAAGTAAAAACATCCATCTAGTGTAGTAGTCTAGTCTTAGCCATAAACCCTTCTCATGAAACATAATGCACAAGTTTTCATCACTCGCACTTTTTGGAATTGGACGGTGCATCAAGGGTCCCCCACGGTCTAATCTTTGGGTCCCACATCGTTTGTCTGACAGAGACAGAGGTATCACGGACGGTCCTATCATCTTGCATTGGGAAAAGAGAACCCTTCCCCTCAGGCCCACTATATTGTGTACTGGACCCCACATATGAACTTAATATCTTGTTCATAAAAAATTAACAAGACTCGTTTCATTTCTGTATCAAATGAAAATGAACAATTTTTTTTCTTCTTATCTCTCTAATAGCTTCTCAGCATCAGTGTCTGTGAGGGAATGTGAATGTGAATGTGAATGGATCTCTGACCCTGAAGTCTGATCTGATTTAATCTCTCGCATGCTAAAAAAGAGTGGTCTTCAGGGCTGTAATTATGGCTTAATCATTCCACACCTGATAAAGCATCTAATAAAGGTAAAACACTTTTTTTCTGAGACCACCTCGCTGGTTCTCAAGAAGCGCAGCATTATTTTTTTAACCTTGATTTCCTATAACTACTGCAAGCACAACAACACAAGCAGTCAAACACACAACCCTTGCAACTATATCTATTAGTCTACTGCTACTAGTAGTGGTTGTAGTTGTTGTACTATTTACCTCTCGAGATGTTCATCAGAATATATATATAGTATAATTTTATTCACTTCAACGAAAAGCTACTAGTACTTACTTGGAATACCTTTTCAAAAATATTTTCGGCTTTTAAAGCAAACAATTGGAGTTTGTGCTCACATATATGTGTGCCATAGCGCTACAAACACACAACCCTCCTACTTCTTCATATTCAAATCTCTGGTTTACTAGGCAAAAAGGCAAAAGAAACCTCCCTCAAACACAAGACACAAAACGATTGTGCGTGTGGTTTGTGTCTGTTTTTATGTGTCTCTGTGTGTGACTGTGAAAGAGAGAGGTAGAGGTAGAGAGAGAGAGCGTGTGTGTAATGTCCCTGTGGTGGCCCATCTAAACATATGGCTCACCGTCTTTGAGGATACAAGTAAATAAGATGAGAAATAGACTACTCTCAAGACCAAAGACCAAAGACAGCAAGAGAGAGAGAGAGAGAGTGAGTGAGTGAGACTGAGAGATAAGATAGAGGTGGAGTGTTATCTACAACCATCTTATGGTTTATATGGGCTTTTGGTTTTATCTTCATAGAAACGAAATCAAACAAACGAGAAACCAGATCACCACCAGTTGGAAGTTCATGCTTTGCATTAGTATATAGTTTCTTTTTCAGGCTTTAAATATTTTTGGTTTGATTCAAGTTTTCGTTTATGGCCTTTTCTTGTCTTTTGGCAGAACGATATATATAAAGCCATCCACTCTCTTTAAAGAATTTGGGTACCCTCCAAAAGAATTTATGTTCGTTTCTTGGCTTTAGCTACTCCAAAACCATTGTTTTCTTCTTTGTACTGTCTGAAACCTTTGAAACTTGGCTGTTTGCTTCTGCTCACTGCTTAGCCACCCATTCCATTATAGCCCAAATCCCCATTTCCCCCATTTTCTAATATGCAAATGATGCCCGGTGACCCCTTTTCCCTATCCACTTCCATAGCAGGCTTCACTCAAGAGCAAAACACAAACCCTAACCCTAAACCTAATCCCCCTCCCAAGAAGAAGAGAAATCTTCCAGGAACACCAGGTCTTCGTCGTCAACTTCATCTTCATCTTCATCCTCTTTCATTAATCAAAGCCCTTCAAATAACGCCTTCATAAACTTTTTATATTGTTGGCTCATTTTTTTTTCTTCAAAATTTTTCATGTTACAGATCCAGATGCCGAGGTCATTGCTCTCTCGCCCAAGACCCTCATGGCGACCAACCGATTCATATGCGAAATATGCAACAAAGGGTTCCAGAGAGACCAAAACCTTCAGCTTCACCGAAGGGGTCACAACCTTCCATGGAAGCTACGACAAAGGTCCAACAAAGAAGTAAGGAAGAAGGTTTATATCTGCCCCGAACAATCCTGCGTCCACCACGACCCTTCAAGAGCACTCGGCGATCTCACTGGCATCAAAAAGCACTTCAGCAGAAAGCACGGCGAGAAGAAGTGGAAGTGTGAAAAATGCTCCAAGAAATACGCAGTCCAATCAGATTGGAAAGCCCACACCAAAACCTGCGGCACTAGAGAATACAAATGCGACTGTGGCACCCTCTTCTCCAGGTGAATTAATTATATGTATATATATGTTTCTGTTGCAATTGTAAATGTGTCTAAATGAAATAAATGCGTGCTTATGATTATGCAGTACTTTATTTATGTAACAAGTCCGATGTTTTATCATTGGTCGTGGAGTTTCAAATTTAATGCTTCCTAAATTCATGTATATTTTGGAGGATGTTAAGACGAGGTAGTTAATGGGGTTCCGTTGGATTTTGAACAGAAAGGACAGCTTCATTACCCACAGAGCATTTTGCGATGCCTTGGCAGAAGAGAGTGCGAGACTCACATCAGTCACCTCAACAAATCTAAATTTCAAGAGCGAAGAGGGTGGTAATGTGATGAACTCGCAGGCTGGTTTGGGAGGGCATGGACTAATTGCAGCAGCAGCAGCAGCACAAAGTCTTCAAAATGTTTCTGGCATTCCACAATTCGGTCCACATGGTTTTCGCTTGGATTTTAATGGGATGGAACAACCAAGAGCTAGCTTGTCGCTGTGGTTGAACCAGGGGAATCCCCAGTTGAATAATAATAACAGTAATGTTAACGGCAACAATAATGGTACCGATGTGGGGCCCAATTACATGTCGTCATGCTCTTCTTCAGGTTTGCCTGATATTGTGCAAATGGCTCAGGCTAATGGTTTGATGGGTTCTACATCGATGGTGTCTAATTTTGGAGTACCTGCGGGTTCTAACTCAACCAGTGCAAATCTTTCTCTGTCGTCACTTCCTATTGGTAAAAGAGGGGAAGCAGGTGGAACTGTAGTGGACTTGGCGTCTATTTATAACTCAGAGGGTCCAAACAAGAATTCAAAGCCTGCTTCACCTATGTCAGCCACTGCGCTTCTTCAGAAAGCAGCGCAGATGGGTTCCACCAGAAGCACCAACCCTTCCATTTTCAGTGGTAGTTTCGGTGTCATGAACTCACCTTCCTCGCAAACTACCAGTCTCAATAATAACAACAACGGCGCTGCAGCCATGATGCTGGGAAGTAATACCACTCCTGGAACCGATTTCACCTCAATGACGCATTCACCAAACGGTTTTGACCAACTCGTGATGCAAACCAATGCGCAGCTGCAAAGTGAGCCTGTGAAGTTAAAGCTTCGTTCAAGCGCCGTGGAGCACAATTTGACAAGGGATTTTCTCGGAGTCAGCGGAGGTGGAGGAGGAGGAGGAGGAGGAGGAGGTGGTGGTGGTGGACCTCAGTTCCTACCCCAAGAACTCGCAAAGTTTGCTTCCATGGGGTCGCCTATGGGGTTGAGCCATTTCACAGGCAACCAATGAAGTCGTCTGGTTTCTGAGCCTGTGAGAGAACATGAAAACTGAAGGTTTGATGGGAGGTTGGTTGAGCTTTTGGGGTACGACTATCGTGTTGTAGTGTGTGGGGACCCACTTCTTGAACGAAAAGAGAATATCGAATGCCAGGAATCATGCATGTTCTCCCTATTGTTATATTGTTGTTTTATCTTCTGTCTTAACCATGTTATCGTTTTTGGCTTCTCTTCCTTGAGAGAAACGAAGGGAGGCATAAAATAATGAAAGAAATTCTCAGTGAAACGCAGAAAACTAGCAGTGTTTATGTTAATTGCAAAATAAAAGAAGCAAAGATGATTAAGATTTTGATTCCTTTGGGAGAATATTTATATTTTTCGTTTTGAGAAGAACAATAAAAATAATTGAGTGTCATGTGATGAGTGATGAGGAAGCTTTTGGTAGATATGAAGTGCAGCCAAGACAGTACTTGTTACGTAGCGAGAATCTAGGTGGCAGAGTAGCTTTTTGGTAGACCCTGATAACTATGACAAAGTGAAGTGGAAAACAGTGAAATTTGCTTTGGTGTGGCTAAGTGGCTAAGTTGCTAAGAGGTGGTGATTAGAATGAAAGATGAATGGTCAAAGTTGTTTGACCAGCAATGTGTGTGGAATATGGATTGACATTTCATTGCTTGACAGATCGTGGTTGCTGTACAGTAACTGTAAAGTAGGTCCTTGACTGCTTCCAATTTGGATCTGTGTCCGAAAACGATGCAACCTTGGTTTGTGCAAAACCAAGAATTTTTCATGCTTTAACTGAACCATAATGTTTTGTGTTCTATTACACACCCCGGCATCACTAACGGAGTAATAAATTCTCTTGTCTCTGTCCCCAATTCTCTTCGATCAAACACACTCTCAATTCACTCCATTCTTAATTGCTCCATCACATTCATTTATTACAAACAAAATACTGTGTTTCATTTTAATCACTGTATTACAATGCTTTTGAAATGTTTTCAAATTCGACAACTTTATTATTCCTTATAACTTAGAAAAGAAAAGACGAAACCAAATAGAATCTAATGATGCATCTTGTTTTGCTAGATTGTTATCTTTTCTTGAGCTGGATGTAGGTAATATAGTTATTTTTCTCATTGTAAAATCATTCCAATAATTAAAGGAGACGACTTATTTTCATTTAGAAAAGGGTTAGCAACACCTTTATTATTGATTAATAATAATATTGAATAAGATACGAGACTTAGAAATTTTATCTAAGAATGCATGCGATGAGTGCATTTTTATCTCATTAATCACTTCGGACTTTCTCGATGGAAGTATATTATGATTTTATATCACAAAGAAAGGGACCATGGATGAATTTACATGCTTAAATAAAAAGAAAAAGAAAGAAAAGGTAAAAAAAAACAAAAAGTGGGATGATTTTTCAGGGAACGTTTATGTCATGGATTAAATTATATATCTATGATTGATTTTACATCTAGTTTAACATCAGTTCTGATTACTATTTGTCAATAATTTGGTTAATTAACTTAATCTTCATATTTATTAAAAAGAGTTCATATGGTTTTTCTTAACATTAATTTAATGTTATTTAGAATATAATAAAGTGACAATGTATTTAAATTACAACATGACAATGTACATGACCTATGTTATTATTCAACATGGTTGAGTTATATAATGTAATACCAACTCTTCATTGTTAAGTATCATTTGCACTATGATGTTGTCATTTACTGAAAGTATCGGTATCAATTTAACATAAGTAAACTGCATTAATTTTTTTAACATAATAAAAAAATAAAAGAAAAGAAAATCGCATTGACTAATTCAGACAAATATTAAAATAGTATTAAACCTTCCATCAAATATGTTCATAAATATATAATTTTTATATATTTCTTAATTTCTTAACTGTATTCTATTTAAAAATAAAAGCAAGAAGAAAACTATTAAAATTTCTTCAGTTTACATATGTATGTATGTGTGTGTTTAGGAATAGTAAAATGTAACGAAATGCATTTTTAAATGCACCATACTTATAAAATTCCTATATTGGTAGGAGCAAAATGGATTTCTATAAATTGTTATATTTTACAAAGACAGATTCACCTAAGTTTGATGTGATCTGTTTCTCCTAGTTACAAGTTACAACAGAAAGAAAACCCAAATTCTAAAGACACATTTATTGGTATTTACATTCATTTATGAAGCTAAAAAAATTTCAAAGTACAGCTTAAAACCTTCCAAAACTGAAGTGGTATTTAAAGGCAGTGTACTAAGTCTATTCCTAGCCATTTTGTTTTTGTGGCTACTGTAAAAGTAACAGTAAGTAGCTTTTGGTTTTTTAAACTTGACCTTAATCTTTGAAAATATATCCAAACAAGATAAGATGTTGGGGGAGCCAATGTGGAACGTAAGAACAACAAAATCGTAGCCACAAAGAAAAGAAAACCTAGGAAACAGTAATGCTTTCGTTTCTATTTATTGGGACTATTTCTTTAGGGATATGGGTCCTCAGAATTTTTTTGGTAGATGAAGAGATTGCATCCATGATTGATGTGCCCCTCCTTTTGCAAATAATTTAATTAAAAAAAAAAAGGTAACTTGAGTTAGAGATACACTTAAAAAGAAGAGGGAAATATACCCATTAATATTCTAATATTTTGATGTATAGTTTTTTCTTACATTTGACACTACTTTTCAATTTTTTTTAAATACAAAAAATTATTTTTTAAATAAGTGTCTTATCTTGAAAAGTGGGTTGTCAAATGACTCATGAAATAAAATAAAAAATCGATTTTTTAACTGAATTCTTTAAAATACATTGACAAACACTAATTTTGATATTTTAAAATATATTAAAAATATTTTTAAAATACTAACATGAATATATTTTTTATGTTTAGATGGTATGAAAAATTGGAATCTGTAAAAAAATGAGTATTGGTTTAAATATTGTCCAATGGGGAATTGGTGGTGTTAATATAGAATGAGTGTAGGCCTAGGTAGCCAGGAGACAGCAAAAGCATTGTTGAAAATACACAAAAAGAGAGATGAAGAGCTTAAATAAAAGATTTCAAGTTTTTATTGGTATCTGTCGTCACCAGCTTTTTGAGACTTCACTCGGCCCTAGCAATCTTTTTCTCTTTCAAGTTTTTAGCAACTTTGTTTCCTAACAATCATGCTTTTATGCCCTTTCTTTCTTTCTTTTATAGAGCCTTTGTTCTATTGACTTTATATTCTACACCTTACAATATTTCACTTTGTGTTCTCTATGCTTAGCTTTTCAACATGCTTGGTCAATACCAATGCTTTCTTAAAAACAACTTTAGTCTAACTAAAAGTCGAACATCAAAATTGGCCCAATTCCCTTTATGCTATGTCTTCATTCAACAACAGTTGCGCACACACAAAAATAATGGCTAACTTCATATGTCCTTCCTACAGATGTGAGAAAACTCCATATTATTTATAGGTTAAAAAATATTTTAATTGAATAATCTAAAAAATTATATTAGATTTTACAATCCAGAATTTAAAAATTTAAGCTAGATGCACACGAAACCAACCAAACACTTTATGCATGACAATACTTTGACTTGACTATCCGGATTAGTATGAATATCGACTTAGGGTAGTTTGTGTACTTGTTGTGGTGAAACAGCTGGTCCACCCCAAGCTACCACACAAGGTTATTCCGTTATTACTCGTCTTAGGCCAAGGTAAATCCCCTAGACTAGGACATCCTGCTATTCTCACATGTCTCACCTCTCTCTACTTGAGAATGAATGACCATTAGAATGTCAGGACAAACTCCAAGACTGAGCTTCTCATATTCATACTTACAATACTTGAAACTACCATTGAGAAGTTCCTCCTTCGAACTCTCTTCTACACCTTGAAACCATTTGAAACCATCTACATATCCATTCGCTTTTACATTGCATACCAACATATAAAAATTGATGATAACATTGTTTAGGATCATAAAAGAACAATGAAAAACATATATCATATGAGTACTAGTGAATTTGGTTTAGATTAGTCAAAATTTCACTTTACTGGTAGAAATAATTGATTAGATTGGTAATCTAATATGTAAGAGTAAGCCAAAATTCACATAAAGCAAAATAGGAAAAAAACTACCCATTTTAATCTATTATGTTATTAACATAATCTATTAGACTATAATTTCTGTTTTAATCTATTATGTTATTAACATAATCTATTAGATTGTAGTTTCTGTTTTAATTTATTATGTTATTAACATAATCTATTAGACTATATTTTCTCTTTCAATCTATTATGTTATTAACATAATCTATTAAAACCAGAAACTATGACCAAATCAGTTTATGACTTTGAACACTTTCCCTACAACTTTAATTGATCCGTAGGACCTTCTAGACACTAATAAATACCTAGAAACACCATTATAACCCCAAATTGCAACTGCAAACCCAAAATCACCCCTCTAAGTTACCCCAAAACCAATTCTACACTTTCCACACCCATATTTGTCCATCAAGTGCATAACCAAGTTTAAATACACTTGCTAGCACACCTCAACACCTCATATAACTCTCAGCCCTTCTGTTTCAGATTCTCACTATGTAAAACCTCAAAATTTGACTAAAAACACTTAAGAACTCATCCTAAGATGACCCTAACAGTTTTACACCAGATTTTCCTCATTTGAAAGCCTTGACAAGTCATAATAGATCTAATAACATATCTTTAACTTCCCAAAATAGTTTAAATTCATTTATTCAAAATCTCACTACTCAAAATCTCTCTTTTATACTAAAAACACTCTAAAACTACCCCAAAGAACTACCTTTTTGTTCCATATCAGATTTCACTCAAAGAACACTTCTAACAAGTATCAAAAGATCATATAATAGTACTAAAACAATTACTTCCTCACTCCAACACTTATCTCTCAAACTCACCCATCAAAACCTCTAATTTTGATCTTAAAATCCAAGAAATTGACTCTTTTTTACTCGAAACACTTTGAATTCAGTTTTTAACCATCATACAATTTCACCATGCACAATTATAACAACAGAAGCAATACGAAAACACCATACCAAACATTTAAACATCACACAATCATTGTTCATCATCTATACACCAAGTATATTGATACAAACATAACAATTTCACTTAAATCACATTATCATCCATAGGGATACTAAATGTAAACCACAAACATAAATCTAAGACTAAGTCTAGCTTCCCTTACCTCACAAAGAGCTATCAACTCTAGAAACGTCTTCTTGATTGCTTGGTACACGAGAAAATTCTACCAACACCTATGAAACACCAAATATTGAAAACGGAAAGAGTCCTTAGGACCTTAGATTAACCAAGAATAAGTAGAAGAAGCAAGATTATGCATGCGACGACAAACTCTTCTTCTAGTTTCATATTAAGAACATAAGAGAAAAAATGAGTCGAAACTTACTCGCTCTAAACTAGAAATTGATGGGATAGATAGGTAGACTTTGTCGTAGTGATCGTCTACACACTTCTTGATCGTGAAAGAAATGACTCGGGAGTTAAAACTCTTAAAGAGAATGTAGAGAACTCTAAAAAAGTGTTTTCTAGAGGTGATACGTTTTAAAATAATGAAACTCGTTTATAACAAAACTATTTATAAATAAATCATTTAATATTAAAATAATCGAATCTCACTATTTTTAGACTACTACAATTTCTAAAATATCGTTTTATGGGGTTTTACATATTCAATTTAAAATGTGTTTATGAATTATGTAGTTTAAAAATGTATTTTAAATTGTAAAATCTATAATATAATTTCAAATTACCTAATCTAAAAATTCGTTTTGGATTAAATAATTTGAAATATATTTTTGAATTACAAAATTTAAAATGTATTTGTAATTATTTAATATGAAAATATTTCTAATTATATAATTTAAAAATATATTTTAAATTATGTAATTTAAATATGTAGTATAAATTATATAATTTAAAATATTAAAAATCCATTTTAAATTATATAATTCGAATAAATAAAATACACTCTAAGTAATCATATAATCTGAAACATATTTCTAGATAAAGCAATTTAACAATTTGAAATATATTTTCAAATTTAAACATTTAAAACTCTAAAATTATTTAAAACTCTAAAATTATATTTTAAATTATATAATTTAAAATATATTTTTAGATCTAGAAATAAAATTCAAATTGTGTAATTCAGAATATGATTTTGAATTATATATATAGTACAAAAATATAAAGCAGGAAGATTTTAAACCTTTCCAAATGAAAGTTCAAGAAACCATGAGATGCAAAAAGTAATTGCGAAAACCATGCTTTCCTTTGGCCTATCAAGTGTTTCCAAATCTATTGGGCTGGCTTGAATTACAAACCAAATATTAACTAAGGGAACTTCTTTCTACACATTTTTTAAAGCTTTAATCATTTTCGAAGTCCTGGTTAAGAAGTCTCAAATAAGTTTCTAGTTTATTTTTTTTAATCGGGTTTCTATTTTTGAAAAATTAAAGAAAATAGGGCATTATCGTTAGTTCCATACTAACACTGTTAAAAGAGATGTCACGTGTCAGTTCGTGATTTTTTTTATTATTTTTATTTTTATTTTTTTATTTATTTTTAACTTTTTGAAAAAATAAAATAAAAATGCAATGTGTCAAACTGATATTGTGCCACATGGCAATGACAGTATGACATGACACTGGCAATGCCACGTGTCATTGTCAGGCAACGTTCATTGCATTAGTCTCAATTTGGCCTTGTATTTTTATTTTGTCTCAATTTGGTTCCTCTATTTTTATTTTGTCTCAATTTAGTTCTAATTTTAAAAATTAAACAAATTTTCCTCTCTCCAAATTCAAACAAAATTTAATTTGTATATAAATTTTAACAAATATTTTTATTAAAATTGATATTTTTATTAATATTTTTAACAAGATTAAGTTTGTTTATATTTTTATTTAATTAATTATATAAATGTTAATTATATTCTTTAAACATAACTACGAGAGTTAAAAGAAAAAAGTGAAAATAATTTGTTCAATAAGCTAAATCATTTCCATGGAAGATAATGAAAGAATAAACTACCTTTAATTATCCCGTTTTCACAAAAACTTTCTTTAATTTTTTATTTAAAAAAGTGAAAATTCATATCAATAATTTGTTCAATGAACTAAATCATTTGGAAATTTCACACCAGCATGTTATGTCACTCTTTTTTTTAAACCCTTATAGGTATATTTAAAGAACATAATTAATTTTATATAATTAATTAAATGAAAATATAAACAAACTTAATCTTGTTAAAAATATTTAATAAATATATCAATTTTAATAAAAATATTTGTTAAGATTTACATACAAATTAATTTTTTTTTTGAATTTGGAGAGAGACAAATTGTTTAAATTTTAAATTAAGACTAAATTGAGACAAAATAAAAATAAAGGGACCAAATTAAGACAAAATAAAAATACAAGACCAAATTGAGACTAATGCAATGACATGTGACCTTAGAATGACATGTGATAATGTTAGTGTTATGTCACACTGTCATTGCCACGTGGCACAATATCAGTTTGACACGTGACATTTTTATTTTATTTTTTTTTAAAAAAATTAAAAATAAATAAAAAATAGACATAAACATAATTAAAAAATTTAAAAAAACTACGAACTGACACGTGACACCTCTTTTAACGGTGTTAGTACATAACTAACGACAAGGACCTAATGGTTTTAATTTTTTGAAAATAGGGACCCAATTGAGAAAAAAAAACTGAAAACGTATTTGAAACTTCCCAACAAAATTAGGGACTTCGAAAATGATTAAACCAATTTTAAATTAATGCCAAAAAGTACCTTTCTAACATGTAAAAAAAAAACCACTTTTTTCTTTCTCGTGTGATTAATCCCACCCAGCCCCACATTTACTCATCTTTGATTTCTTGAAACCCTTGCATATGTGACACCATAATACATATTTTTTTCTTTTTTCTTTTTTCTTTTTCCTTTTTCTTTAAGATCTGTTAGTTTATATTTCGATTTAAAATTAATAATACAGTGTATATGGACATAAAAATGAAGGATATATATGGATGTAATCAAAATTGTAGTATTGTCAAAAACGGGTCACCCGGCTCAATTCGGTCTGGTCCAATCCGGCCCAATCCATCACGAGTTGGTCACTTAATAAGTCAACTCAACCCGGTTCATTTATTAGCAAGTCAAAAAATTTTGAACTCGACCCTACCCACCGTAGATTGGTGGATTAAATGGCAACAAAAAAATTACAATTTTTTTGAAATTCAAATTTAAAGAATTTCACTCTAGAACGATGTTAAATTTCAAAGACAATTCAAAATAAAAAATTAACATACAATTCAAATATAATAAAAAAGCAAACACAAAAAGCGAATAAATAAGTTTATAATATTGATAATTTTTGTGTCACTTATCTATTTATAAGATTAGAGTCTCCAATGAATAAATTATAATATTTTGCTCTCTTGAAATATTTTTTCTTTACTCTCATTTACAATATAATAAAAAAATCTTTACTAATAATATTGAAATACAAAATAATAAATAATTAAATTAAACTAGGTGGGTTGGTGAGCCAACCCGACTCACCACGGGTTCAACCCAAGTGAGCCGAGTTCTAAGTGAGCCAGGTTGAAAATTGGCCCGTATAAAAAAATTCATTTTTTTAGAACCCAACCCGGCTCGAACCCGTGGTGGACCAGGTTAGCCCGCGGGTTTTAACTCATTTTGACATCACTAAGTGTGAGCTGAGCACTCTGTGACTTGAAGATTTTGTTGCTCATATAGCATGGCATGGGGGCCAAACTCTTCAGGCAAAAGAATGAAAACCATGGCATTCAAAAGAAAAGAAAAGGAACCAGAACAACCCCATTCTAGAAGGTTCCTACCTCGCAAACATGAGAAGCACTTTAAGGTGGTCCAAGATAGGAGACTCCTTATGGAGAGAAAGGTTGGAATGATACCTAACTTTGCTCCTCAATTTGGAGAGCAATTGTTAGGGAATGATTGGGGGAAGCTAGCCACATACCCTACACCTGCCAATATAGCTGTGGTGAAAGAATTCTACACTAATGCAAGAAATATTGGTGATTATCCAGCTGAGAATTACCTAGGCTATGTTAGAGGCCATGCTATTAGGTATGATCCTGATTCCATCAACAACTTCTTGGATACTGTGTGGGCTGGTGAGCAGTGCCAGTTTGCTCTTTGTATGGAAGAAGGCGCTGATTTTGATGATGTGGAGAGAGTTTTATGTGTACCTAGAGGACATTTTCAGAGGAATAGAACTGGCGCTGTGGTGAACATTAGGAGAACTGACTTGACTCCTCTTGCAAAGTATTGGATGGCATTTTCTCATGCCAACATTCAGCCATGTTCTCATGTGTCAGACATTACTCTTAGCAGGGCACTCCTTCTTTACTGTGCAATCAGGAACTTGAATGTTAATATTGGACAGGTAATAGCTGATGAGATAAGGGTGTGTGCTAACACAACAAACAGCAAAACACCCTTAGGACATCCTTCTTTAATCACACACCTCTGTAGGATAGCTGGGGTGGATACTTCTGCTCCACCATTTGAAAGGCCAAGGAAAGCAATTGATGAGGCTTATTATAGACAATACTGTGGAGCTGAGGAAGCAGCTTAGCCAGTTCCACCACGCCGTACTCGCAGAGAAAGAGAGCAAGCATAGAGTCAGGCATCTGCTGAGACACATGAAGCAGAACCTTTCCAAATGAGGGACATGTACATGTCTCTTATAGGTGCACAGTTACAGTCTATCCACAGAGGACAGGTGGCCACTGCTGGGATGATTGTTGGAATGTATGATACACCTCCAGCACACAGGTGGACTATGGAGGAGTTTCATAATGTGGTAGCTTGGCCAGAAGAGAAGGTACAAGGCAGCAGAGCTGGAGCAGCTCAAGCTTCAACTATGGAGATGGATGAAGATGATGATGCTGATGATGATGCATTTGAGGATGCTGAAGATGAGGAAGAAGAGGAGGATACAGATGACAACTCAGATTGATGAGGAGCTGAGATAGCATTTACTGATGAATGATATCATAACTAGAGCAGGACTTATGCTTTTGTTTGGTTCTGAACTTACTTATGTTTTTAGAATAGGGTTTGATGTACTCAATTGAAAACTTTGTCTGTTATGATGGTTTGCTTGTGATTGTGATTGTTTGATAAAGTAATGCTTGATGATGCTTTGATATAGATTGATGTTGAGATGTGCACATTATATGCTTATACAAGTGGTTCACAAGCTTTGTGAACAAATGCATGATGTTATGATTGTGATTATGATATTAAGCAGGATGTGTATGTCAAATGTGAATGAGCTGATATGTGAGGTTTTGAGCTCCAGAGTTTGTGTGATTGAATGTTATTCCTTTGGAAGCATGAATGACTTTCCCCAGGTTTTCTATGATTGAATTACTTGCTTGTTTGCATCATATGATCAAGGCCATTTGTTGATAACCCTTATATTAGCCAAATTCATAAATTTAGCCCACTAAAAGAGAACACTATGTGTTCTATCCTTTGAACCTCTAGCCTTGAACATGAGTTGAAAACCCCTGTTGAAAAGCTTTACCTTGAGTTAAGTAGAAAATATTTTGTGGTATTGACAAATGTTCAAGTTTGGGGTTGTTGGAAAATAGAAAGGGAAATTGAAAGCATTGAGCTAAGAGCTAATAATTAAGTATGTGAAAAAGAAAAAGAAAAAAAGAAAGAAAAGAAAAGAAAAAGCAAAGCTCAATGCAAAAGAAAGTTGGGAATAAATAAGAATGATGGTGTTTATATGTTTCTCTTAACTCAAGGGTTTTGTGATCTAGAAACCAATTTTCTTGTTAGCCCAACCATGTTATAAGCCATAGAAAAGTCCTTGTGATGATGCTTGTTGGTAAGTGTTTTTGATTGTGGTTAAATGAAAGGCAAAGTTGATTCATGTGACATTGTGATAGTAGAGTGAATGAGTGAATACCTGTTATACACTTGTGTGTTTGAGTGAAATACTTTATCTAGTGAGGAAAGATTACATGAATACATAAGAACATCCATGCTTAGTTGATTGATCATTCATGAAAAGTAGCATTTGTTGGATATTAAGTGAATTTGTGAACACCAAAGCATGTCCACGTCTTGATTGAAATCTTTGTCATGGGTTTGATTGAAGTTTCTACTTATCTTGAAACACTACAAAAAAACTGTTATTTAGTGGAGGTTTTTTTTTCAATCTGCGGAGGTTTTTACCCTCTACAAAATGAATTCCAGGGGTTTTTCAAACCCCCACAGTTAGAGTCGCCACAATCGATTTGCGGAGGTTTTTCATGACCCCTGGTATCGGAGGTATATTGCGGAGGTTTTTTTGTGGAGGGTGTTAACCTCTTCTATTAGTGACTATTATTTTGTGGAGGTTTGAAACCTCTTTTATTTATTATTACCCACCTACATTTATAATTTCTTAATTTAGTGAAATTTGTTTTTTATAATAATTAAAATAAATAAAATATATAAATTTGAAAAGTACACAAAAATTAACCAAAATTAATTTTATTAATGATTTAACATAAAATACATTAATTGACAATTACAATATAAATATATAAAAAATACACAAGCTGGAAAAAATAAATATTTAAGAGGAAAATCTTATTATCATTATCATCTTCTTCCAACTATCTACAAGTTGTTATTTCTAAACGTTGTTATTCTACTCCAAGTCTTCAACTTCGTGACAAGTCTTCAACTTTATGACGCGATCGACATGATCTATGATAACCTTGTTGTGTATCCTATAGAGTTTTTTGCTTACTCAATGTTCTAGAGAGTCCTTCAAGATTTCCATCCTCTATGAAGAACCTGAACTTGATCATCATTTGTTTTATCTGGTAAACCCCAATTCACAGAATGTGTTAGAATAGCAACATAAAATGAAAATCATAATAAAGACAAGGGTATAACATATGAACAAAAAAGTAAGAGATTTCTCTTCAGAGCGTGTAGTAAAATATATAAAGTTTGAAATTGAGAAATTCTAAAGGAAGAGTAGATAGGCTATATGAAACACATGATGTCATTGGACTAAGGTAGAAACCAAATTCTCTTACATTGACATTCAATTTCATGAAAAACAAACCAAGGATAAAGTATTCCAAACTTTGTCTGTTTCTTAAAGTTTTCGTAGTGTACCCTCACATATGGATCACTTATGCCTTTGAGATAAACAATAACAATCCCTTCCCAGGACAAGTTCAATCCAACCATTGCTTGAGCCAAAACTCGAAGCCTGTACATTGAAAATTGTTAGCATGAATATCCAAGTAGTGAAAAAAAGTTGTGAGTAAAATGACTAAATGGTTGAAAGAATCACTAATTTCAAAGTGAATAGCACACCTTCGGTCCTTCTTGGTCATCCATTCTAATTGATATTCGAAGTCTTAATTCTCCAGAACGAACTCTTTTAAGAGGGATCCATACATCCCTTACTGACCCATCAACCACTACTTCCAAAATACGGTGTAGCATTGTTCAAAATTTACATACAAATCACTTACACTATAAAAATGCGTTTCTTATTAGAAGAACGATGGTGGGCAACAAAAATGTATTGCACTCAACCTAGGAATTTCATCAAACACGTACAGGGCAGCAATAATCCCCACTCCCTGTTATGAGTTAACCAGAATATCTTGCACCATTAACAATCAGTGTGAGAGACAATTTTGAAAAGTTGAATTGGAAGTGAAATCAATATGGAAAGGCGTTGCAACACCAAACGATACCGTTGTGGCTGCGATAAGTGCGGATGCGTTTGAGAACTGTCTCATCTTCGATTAGGGTTTTATGATTTCACGAATTTGAGGACACTAGTGAAAGGTAAAGCCTTTGAAACATGAAACCTAAACCTAAAAGAGAGGTTTGGGGAAGAGTTTTAAGATTTGAGTTTTGAATCAAAAATGGAAAACCTAGAACTGAAAACCCCTTTGACTGTATATGCGTCTCCCAAGTCTGCGACTCCCTCGTCTAGTCCAACGTCGACCCCGAACTCCTCACCACCTTCATGACAGGCGACATCAAGCTCCTCTACAAGATCACCTTCTCATCACTTTACAGCGGGTCGTCATTACGCTTTTCCTGGTCGAGAATGGCTGTGACGGGAAGACGACTCAAAGAGTGTATATGAACATGAGAAAAAGGAAGTGTTTGATGAAGTTAAGTTTAGGTTTAGGAATTTGGAGAAAAAATAAAGTAAGATAAAATTTTGAAAAGGAAAAGACTGAAAAACGAAAAAAAAATAAAAAGAAAAATGTATTATAATTGGGTCAGTTATGAACCTCTTTAAAAAGAACTTAAAACCTCCGCTATTATTAGGCCTTTGACAATTCAATACAACCAAATTAAATCATATTAATTTGCGGAGGGTTTTTATAACCTCCACAAAATAACCTCCCTTAAATACCATTTTTTTTGTAGTGAAAAGAAGATTTTTGAATGAGTAAACCATTATACAGATTGGTAGAAGATTGAGTTACATCTTGTTTGCTTGAGGACAAACAAAGTTCTAAGTTTGGGGTTGTGATAACAGTTGAAAAACTGTTATTTTCATGCTTAACATTGATACTAAAAGCAACCTTTAACACTTAGAAACTAGCTTGAAATCATGCTTTTGGGTATATTTTTAGAAATAAGAGAGCTGGACAGGTTTATGCTTGATTTCAGTGTTTTATGCAGGTTTTAAGGTGAATTTGGTGAAAGAAGTGAAGAAGGATAGAGATGGAATCAAAAAAGACATAAAAAAAGTGCAAAAGGAGAACCCGCAACTGCCGCTCAGCGGCAGTTTACCACTGAGTGGCACTCAGGCAATCACGGTGGATCCGCTGAGGGATGAAAAGGTCGCTGAGGGGAGGAAAATAACTCACGCACTTACCGCTGAGCGACACTATTTTGGGCTTGAGCCTAATTTTCTGTATATTTTAGAATAGCATATAAGCTTTAGGTCGTCCTAGGGTTTGTATCTTTGGCAGAGACGAAGCAAACACTCTTTTTTCCACCCCTTGAGGGATGAAAAGGCCGCTGAGGGGAGGAAAATAACTCACGCAGTTACCGTTGAGCGGCACTATTTTGGGCTTGGGCCTAATTTTCTGTATATTTTAGAATAGTATATAAGCTTTAGGTCGTCCTAGGGTTTGTATGTTTGGCAGAGACGAAGCAAACACTCTTTTTTCCACCCCTTGAAGGAAGATCTTGGATGCTCAGGCTACCTTCTCCTCTTTCTAGGGTTCTATCTTTCTTTCATTCATTATTGTTCATATAGTTTCACCATGAATATGGTGAACTAAACCTTGTATTGTTGTTGAGGAATCAATGTAGTCTTGTGAAACTCTCATATATGTAATTTGTGTTTTAACATCTTATATTAAGATACATGCTTTCTTTCATCTTTAGTTAGGAATTTTCCTCTTTGCTTAATGCTTGCTTTGTTTAACTCATTCATTGCCATGATTATTGATTTTGTCGATATGGGAACGTACGGGGAAATCTAGATCCGGGGAATTTCTCCCAATAGCATATTGGTTGCCTTTAAGCTCCTGCACTTCAGAACTAATTACTAGGAATGCTAGGAATTGTATGAACTCGTAATTAAGGATAGGCCTTCTTGCAAGGTGATTTAGAGAGTGGCATTAGCAATTGATGAAAAGAATGATGAATTCCTAAAGTATATGAGAGTGAACAAGATGAAATTGATAACCCCAACAACATACTCATCCATTTAATTCATTAAAGTGTTTGTTTTCCTCTTTTCCATTGATCAAAATTCATGCATACATGTTTAATTACTGTCTTTTGCATTTAAACCTACAATGAATTGTTTACAAGTCTCAAATAATCAACAAATCATATAGCTAACTAGGTCGTGAGTCCTTTGGGCATACCGATGCACCCCACACGGGACCACCGACGACACCCCGTTCGCCCTCACTTATGGCTCTGACGCCATGTTACCAGTAGAGTTGGGGGAACTTTCCTTGTGGCGGCAACCACAAGACCCTCTACTCAATAACGAAGACCTCAGGGCGGAGCTGGGTACTCTGAATGAACGACGCGACCGAGCAGTCCTCAAGGACGAAGCTTGTAGATGAATGGTGGAGAGGAAGTATAACACCAAGGTACGACCCCGAAGCTTCAAGGAAGGCAACATGGTCTGGAGGAAGACGGGAGGCGCACGAAGAACGACCACTCGTGGAAAACTCGCGGAAAAGTGGGAGGGACCCTTCAGGGTGACTGAAGACCTTCAGAATGAAGCATACCGTCTTTCCCACCCGAACGGCAAGACCATTCCTAATACGTGGAACGCTTCGCACCTAAAATTTTACTTTAGTTGAATTTGTCCTTGTAATATCTTTTTCATTTCAGATATATAATACAATGCTCCAGGTTTCCACTACCCATACTACTTAACTACTAGCGCATTAACCAGAGACCGAGCGGTTCCTAAAAGAACCCCTGCCGTCCAGCACGAATATGGGTAATTGGGTGGTGAAGGGCGAGTTCATAAATAGAACCACTGCCACCCAAGGGCCAATAAACCGAACGGGTGGTGAATGGCAAGTTCATAAATAGAACCACTACCACTCAAAAGCTAAATAAACCGAACGGGTGGTGAATAACGAGTTCATAAATAGAACCACTGCCACCCGAAAGCTAAATAAACGGAACGGGTGGTGAATGGCGAGTTCATAAACAGAACCACTGCCACCCGAATCCAGAACTAACAAAACGATCAAGACGTGAATGGCGAATTCATAAAAACACCCGTCGTTCGACATGGCAAACTCCGAAACCAAACTTTCGAATTCCAACCAAGTCTCTTAGCAGCATAACTTTCAAAAAGCATGTATGAAAAGTATCGTAAGCAAAAGATAAAGTAGACAGTCGAACGATAAAGCATAGTTTAAAAACTTCAAAGTTCATTGTTAAAAATTCAAGTTTGTAATTACAGTCAGGAGTGAGGGGCCACCGGCCGGTAAACAAAACATTATAATCCCCACAAAAAGCAAAAAAAAACACTCCTCCCCACGCTCAATCACTCATCATCGTCCTCGTCCGGGCACACGTCTTCCTCAGCAGCCTGATAATAGTTGAAAAACTGTTATTTTCATGCTTAAAATTGATACTAAAAGCAACCTTTAAAACTTACAAACTAGCTTGAAATCATGCTTTTGGTCATATTTTTAGAATAGTATATAAGCTTTAGAACGTCCTAGGGTTTGTATCTTTGGCAGAGACGAAGCAAACACTCTCTTTTCCACCCCTTGAAGGAAGATCTTGGATGCTCAGGCTACCTCCTCCTCTTTCTAGGGTTTTATCTTTCATTCTTTCATTATTGTTCATCTAGTTTCACCATGAATATGGTGAACTAAACCTTGTATTGTTGTTGGGGAATCAATGTAGTCTTGTGAAACTCTCATATATGGAATTTGTGATTTAATGTCTTATATTAAGATACATGCTTTCTTTCATCTTTAGTTAGGGATTTTCCTCTTTGCTTGATGCTTGCTTTGTTTAACTCATTCATTGCCATGATTATTGATTTTGTCGATACGGGAACGTACGGGGAAGTCTAGATTCGGGGAATTTCTCCCAATAGCATATTCTTTGCCTTTAAGCTCCTGAACTTTAAGAACTAATTACTAGGAATGCTAGGAATTGTATGAACTCGTAATTAGGGATAGGCCTTCGTGGAAGGTAATTTAGAGAGTGCCATTAGCATTGATGATAAGAATGATGAATTCCTGAAAATATACGAGAGTGGATAGGATGAAATTGATAACCCCAACAACATACTCATGCATATAATTCCTTGAAGTGTTTGTTTTGTTCTTTACCATTGATCAAATTCATGCATACATGTTTAGTTATTGTCTTTTGCATTAAAACCTATAATCAATTTGTTCTTAAGTCTTAAATAATCAACAAATCACATAGCTAAACTAGGCCGTGAGTCCTTTGGGAAAACGATACTTGGTCTTACCGAGTTTTATTACTTGATACGATTCGGTCACACTTGCCGATTGTTAAACAAGTTTGTGGCGCCGTTTTTCGGTTATCATAAATTTGTCATCAAGCTTTTGGCACCGTTGCCGGGGACTCGTGGTTTAACTAGTTTATTTGTGTGATTATTGATTATCTTTGACTTGTTTTTTAATTTTGAATTTTAAATTTCGAATTTTGAATTTCTGTTTTTATTTTCTGTTTTTATTTTTCGGTTTTTATTTTATTTTATTTTATTTTATTTTATTTTATTTTCTGTTTTTATTTTTTTTCTGTTTTCTGTTTTTATTTTTTTTCTGTTTTTATTTAATCTTCTTATCTCTTATTTTATATCTTCTCTATCTTTTTGTGCTAACAATTGTTTTTAGGGTTTTGTGCCTAATGCTTGCAGGATGCAATTCGGTCAAGAATTTAACTATATGGGCACTCAATTCTTCAAGGTCAACAAAGGAAAGCAAGCGATCTCATCTTTCAGGCAACGAATGGAGGAATCACTAGGTCATGCATAGGACAGGTACAAAAGCCTATTAAGAAAGACTCCCACACATGGATTTGACGAGGTAGAAGTAGTCCTAATCTTCCTTGGAGGTCTTGGTTCACAAACCAAGATGATGCTTGACGCCTCAGCTGGAGGTAATATCAAATGGAAGACTCCAGAGGAAGCTACGAAAATAATTGAAAACATGGCTACTAATGATAATGAGCTGAACAGTGAAACAGGAGCTCCTATTCAACAAAAAGGAGTTCTATAGTTGCAATCCAATGATGCCTTGCTAGCTCAGAATAAGATACTAACTCAACAATTGGAGAATCTCACAAAAACACTTGCACAACTGCCAAAAGAGTTAAAGACTATTGCACAGGTTCAACCACAATTGTGTGAATTATGTGGGGGTGACCATATCAATGGTCAATGCGCCTTTCCAGCAGAAGCCTTCGAGGATGTTAACTTCATGGCCAATCAATTTCCATACCGTCAGGGTAATTTCAATCAAGGGTGGAAACCACACCCAAGCATTGGTCAAGGACAAAGTGGGCAAGCTGGACAGACTGGGCAATTTAACAAGCAACAGCAACAACCAACCTTATGGCAACAAATTTCTATACTTAATGAAAGATCAACAAGGTTGGAAGAAACTCTTCAGCAATTCATACAGAAAACTGAATCTTCTCAAAAGAGCACTGAAGCTGCTATTAAAAACTTGGAGATTCAAGTGGGTCAGATCACTAAGCAGTTGGAAGAAAGGCTTGACAAGAATTGTGGGGCTAATACTGAGGTTAACTCCAGGGAAGAGTGTGAAGTGCTAGTGAGTGTAAATGTTGAAAAAGTTGAGTTGGAAATGAGAGAAAAGAGAGAAAGGAAATTTGTGTGAAAATAAAGAAGTTGAGAAGAAAAAGAGAAGGGAAGAAAAAAATAAGAGAAAAGAAAAAGAGAAAAAAGAAAGTGAGAGAAAAGAAAAAGAGGACGAGAGAAAAAAAGAAAGAATCATATGAAAAACTTCTTCCTCATCCAAAGAAGTATCATAGGAAGAAGAAATTTGAGCGCTTTATGGAAATCTTCAAGAAATTGGAGAGTAAAGTTCCTATGATGGAGACATTGCAACAGGTTCCTGGTTTGATCAAATTTCTGAAGAAGTTCAATAGAAAGAAGAAAAAGAAGATGGAACATGAGCTTTATTGGGTCAAGCTAGTGACGTTAAAAGAGCGCTTGCTGGGAGTCAACCCACTGATTTAAGAACTTTTAATTTTTGGTTTGGTGATGTAATTTTGAACTTTTGGGTATTTTTGTTTTTGTTATAAGTTTGTTACAGGGTTTACATCTACTCATGGATGTTAGGCGAAAGAGTATCTACTGAAGGATACTACTATGTTTGTATACACCTACTGATGGGTGTTGGTAAGAAAGATTTGCATCTACTGAAGGGTGCTGGAGGATTTTGGGTCAGGCTCGTGACGTTAAAAAAGCGCTACCTGGGAGGCAACCCAATTGATTGATTTTATCTGTATTGTTTGTTTTGATTATGCTTTAGTTGCATGATAGGGATTGAATGTTTGAGTGATCTGAGAACTTAATTGCAGGGAGCAAGTGAGGGGCATGAGTAGAAGGCACCTAGGGTAAGCTAGGAAGAAGAAAAGCACAACAAGAAAGTGCCGCTGAGCGGTGGTATCGTAAAATGGGCTTAGGTTGCCCCTTAGCGGAACCCGAGCCCATTAGGGTATTTTTATACCCTAAGTCACACTTTGGCCTCTATTTTCAGATTCTTCTCTGCACACACACTCCTAAACACTTTTCCAAAGATTCTCTACATTTTTCCTTTCATTCCTTTTTAGAAAATCTCCCTTCCACTCACTTTCTCACTAGTTTTCCATCTAAGTTTGGGGTTGGGAGAGAGCATCATTGATGGGGCTGAGTTTTTTAAAGCACTAGAGCAGGATTTGTTTTATCAATCACTTTTGTTTTTAGAATAGGACTTGATGTACTCAATTGGAAACTTTGTCTGTTATGATGGTTTGCTTATGATTGTTGTTTGATAAGTAATGCCTGATGATGCTTTGGTATTGATTGATGTTGAGAATGTGCACATTATATGCTTATACAGGTGGTTCACAAGCATTGTGAACAAATGCAAGATGTTGTGATTGTGATTGTGATTATGATTCTAAGCAGGATGTTATATGTGGAATGTGAATGAGCTTATATGTGAGGTTTTGAGCTCCAGAGTTGTTCTTGTTGAATACTATTACTGTGAAAGCATGAATGACTTTGCCCAGGTTTTCTATGATTGAATTACTTGCTTGTTTGCATCATATGATCAAGGCCATTTGTTGGTAACCCTTTTATTAGCCAAATTCATAAATTTAGCCCACTAAAAGAGAGCACTATGTGTTCTATCATTTGAACCCGTAGCCTTGAACATAATTTGAAAACCCCTTGTGAAAAGCTTTACCTTGAGTTAAGTAGAAAATATTTTGTGGTATTGACAAATGTCCAAGTTTGGGGTTGCTGGGAAGTTATGAGAGGGAAATTGAAAGCATTGAGCTAAGAGCTAAGAAATAAGAATGTGAAAAGAAAAAGAAAAAGAGAAAGAAAAGAAAAGAAAAAGCAAAGCTCAATGCAAAAGAAAGTTGGGAATAAATAAGAATGATTGTGTTTATATGTTTCTCTTAACTCAAGGGTTTTGTGATCTAGAAAAACCAATTTTCTTGTTAGCCCAGCCACATTATAAGCCATTGAAAAGTCCTTGTGATGATGCATGCTTGTGAATGTATTTGATTATGGTTAAATGAAAGGCAAAGTTAATTCATGTGACATTGTGATAGTAGAGTGAATGAGTGAATACCTCTTATACACTTGTGTGTTTGAGTGAAACACTTTATCTAGTGAGGAAAGATTACATGAACACATAAGAACATCCATGCTTAGTTGATTGATCATTCATGAAAAGTAGCATTTGTTGGATATTAGGTGATTGTGTGAACACTAAAGCATGTACATGTCTTGATTGAAGTCTTTGTCATGAGCTTAATTGAGTACTTACTTATCTTGAAAAGAGGACTTTGAATGTGCTGAACCATCATAGCGATTGGTCGAAGATTGAGTTATATCTTGTTTGCTTGAGGACAAGCAAAGTTTTAAGTTTGGGGTTGTGGTAACGGTTGAAAAACCGTTATTTTTATGCTTAAAATTGATACCAAAAGCAACCTTTAAGACTTAGAAACTAGCTTGAACTCATATTTTTGCTTTAGTTTTGTGAATAAGAGAGTTAAAAGTGAATTTAATGGTTTTGTGCAAGATTCCCTTGATTTTGTAGGCTAATTGAATGATTTGAAAGAAGAATTGAAGTACCGAATGATTGGAGTGCTGAAAAGTCAACCAGAAACCAGAAAAGTCAACTAGTCAACCAAAATACAGAAAAAGTCAACCAGACGAGTTTTGGGCCATTTTTCTGCGATTTTATGATCTGTTTGGGCCTGAACCCGTTTTCTATTATTTTTATGTCCTATTTAAAGACCTAGATGTCTTAGGGTTTGTATCTTTGGCTGGGAGGAAGCAGAAACACATTTTTCACCCCTTGGGGGTAGATTGGGAGATGGTGATGGCTCTCCTCTTCTCTTTCTAGGGTTTTTCTATCTCTTTCATTCTTTCATTATTGTTCATCTAGTTTCACCATGAATATGGTGAACTAAACTTTGTATTGTTGTTGGGGAATCAATGTAGTCTTGTGAAACTCTCATATATGGAATTTGTGTTTTAACATCTTATTTTAAGACTTATGCTTTCTTTCATCATTAGTTAGGGTTTTTCCTCTTTGCTTAATGCTTGCTTTGTTTAACTCATTCATTGCCATGATTATTGATTTTGTCGATATGGGAACATACAGGGAAATCTAGATCCGGGGAATTTCTCCCAATAGCATATTGGTTGCCTTTAAGCTCCTGCACTTCAGAACTAATTACTAGGAATGCTAGGAATTGTATGAACTCGTAATTAAGGATAGGCCTTCTTGCAAGGTGATTTAGAGAGTGGCATTAGCAATTGATGAAAAGAATGATGAATTCCTAAAAGTATATGAGAGTGGATAAGATGAAATTGATAACCCCAACAACATACTCATCCATCTAATTCATTAAAGTGTTTGTTTTCCTCTTTTCCATTGATCAAATTCATGCATACATGTTTAATTACTGTCTTTTGCATTTAAAACCTACAATCAATTGTTCACAAGTCTTAAATAATCAACAAATCATATAGCTAACTAGGCCGTGAGTACTTTGGGAAAACGATACTTGGTCTTACCTAGTTTTATTACTTGATACGATTCAGTCACACTTGCCGATTGTTAAAACAAGTTTGTGGCGCCGTTTTTCGGTGTTCATAAATTTGTCATCACAGCCACATCCTCATTAACGACCGACATCATCTTCCCGTCGTAGACGTCTTGGCCGATGTCGAAACCGGCGACCAAGGGATCCGCCCCCAACAGAAAAGTCTCTTGACGGAGGGCCTTATTCAAGGTCTCCTCATGCTCAATTTGATCATTAGTGTTCAAAGTGGCAATGGGCTCGTTGGCCCTCTCCACCTCTTCGGTCAGGCGGTCCACCTTACTCTGCAGCTCTTTCTTACTTTTCGCCAACCGTTTTTCCTCCAGCTTTAGCCGCCCCGCTTCCTCAACTATCCGGTCGCTCCTCGACCGGGTGTCCTTCAGCTGCTAGGCGGTTGTGCTCAGCTCGCCACGTACCTCGTCCAGGTCCTCTTGCAATTTGGTCTGCTGCTTACCACACTCTTTATGCTCAAGAGTGAGAGCTTCCAGTTGAGCACAGAGGTCCTCGACGACCTTCTTCTCGGCGGTCAGCTCCGCTTGGACATCCCCGACGTTTCGCCGATCGACGAATTTGCGTAGGTACCAGACCAGGATGGCCCCCCAGCTTGCGAACTCCAACCCAGCCTCGGTGATGTCCTTCTCTGACATAGGTTCAATCACCGCCTGTTGGGAAGAGCTCGTGTGGAAGCTCACTCGGCCCCCCACGTTAAAAGTCGAGTCGAAGAGGCTGCCCGGGAGAGGATGGGGGGCGCTACCCTCTCGGTGACTCCGCTTTGAGGACGACTTCTCCCTTTCCTTAGACTTTCTCTTCTTCTTGTCTAATGGGGTGGCACTAGGGACAGCCGCCGCTTCAGACGACTCCAGGTTTACCATAGGAGCCGGTTGCGCCACCACGACCGTCATTGGGGGATCGGTTACCGTCCTCGATTGCGTGGCCGTGAATCCGTGACTGGAACCTCCCAATCGGGGATCCCTCTTCCGGGAGGACGAGATGTAGCTAGTCTTGCGGGATGGTGGAAGAGACATGATATCTGAAAAGGAAACATAAATTTAGCTAAGTTAATATGAAAATAATACATAGATAGTGGCAAATGTCGTACCGAACGCCATTTGATCAAAATCCTCATGCCCAAGGCATTCAACTAGATTTCGGGCAGGGAGACGGCGAGATAAGGCGTCAATGGTCTTAACCGCCTTTATCTCAATGGGGGTCATGGAGCCGACTGACACGACATTTATCTTGGTAGGGTCCCTCGTTCAATAAAAGGGGAATAGGGGACTGCTCGCTTCGTTGTGAAACTGGGAACGATCGCCGGACGAGGGGGTCTTGGGCTTAGGGGGCTTAATGTACCAGATGACCCCGAGAAGGTCCTAGACAAAACACATGGGACATTCGGCAAGACTCGAGCACCCAGACCGGACGGTCATGACAGGTAGGTCTGCATAAGTATTTAAGGTAAAACACCGATTAGAGGGTTGGGCTTTGGATTGGGCCGTGATTAAGGCCCTGCTAATCCTAGGCCCATGACCAAAACTATAAATACAGGTCAAAGGTAACAGGTAGGCAGATTCATTAATTACGCATTTATTGCAGCGCCTAAACAACCGATCGGACCTTTACTAACTTAATCATCGAAGCACCTTTGACAGGTACCCTCCCAAGCGCACAGGACGAACGGACTGTGACCAACGAAAGAGAGGACAACAAGAAGATCGGACGAACGTAGCGCCAAGCCCACGGATTTAGGTGACTCGACCCCATACAGGAACACTTAGGAATCCTCAACAACAAACCAGGCGCCGATAACGTTTGGTGGGAGGATTCAAAATGGAAGAAAGATTGATTCACTACTTGATAGTTTGGGTTCTATGCTCCCGTGCCTCAAATCTTGCTCAATGCTTTGAACAATACCTTCTCATGATCTATGGGCTTCTAAATCAAATTCATATTGATTGACCCTCTCTTATTGTAGACATCATGATGAAGGCACAAAAGTATCATGTCTACCATCTTCCTTATGCCCTCCTTGTATCTAGCATCCTTGAGTACAAAGGTATAAATGTTGAAGGAGAAAACACCATTGTCATTAAAGTTGCTAGATCAGAAATTAGAGAAACCACACTATGCCAAATGGGTTTTGTGGCCCATGGTAATATTTTTCTTCACAGAGATGAAGCCGATCAAGATGATGCTGATGACGATAATGATGCCCACATGGTGGAACTAGTAAATGAAGTTGATCCATTTGCAGCTGGTCCTACAATCATTCCTTCATCCTCTTCCTTATCCATTGAAGAACACCTTGCAAATCTCACTCGTCAAATGGAGAAGATGAGCACTCTTCATTAGGCTAGACATGAAGAACTCCTTGAAATGCATCAATCTCATTATAGTTATGTGATTGAGCGCTTAAATGGTTTTTATACTTGGCTTGTAAACATTGAGGATCGTCTTAATCTTCAACCTCCTGATTATCCTCCTAGTCCAATTTTTAGAATATAATTGTATTTCTCTTAAACTTTCAATCTTGTTTCTTTGTATTTCCTACTTGATGATGTAGTTGTCTTTGATTTTATGAATCTAAAACTTTATTCGGTTTGCATCATTATTTTGTTGAGGGGGAGCATAAGTTGAGCGTGAGTCTCTCCCTCTTGTGACCTTTTTGTTAATGATCAAAAAGGGGCAGAAACATTATAATATGTGATGTTATTGTTTAAAGCTATTAACTTCTTGATATTGTTTGTAAGTATAAAACAAATGTAGATAAACAAAAATGCTTTTAAAGAGGATTTTTTATCATCATCAAAAAAGGGGAGATTGTTACCAATGAGAAACATTGAAGCTTTGAAGTGATTTTGATGATGACACACCTGGAGACTTGAAGAACATATAATGTAAATTTAAAGGCATTCATTGTAGAAATCATTGTATAGGAATCATTTTGCAATTGTAAAACACTTAGAAGTTTCATAACTTAGTGATTCATTACGACAATAATCGATTATCACAGGAGATAATCGATTATCACAAGCCAAAACAAAGAAGGATTTGTCGCGGCAATAATCGATTATCATAGGGGATAATCAATTATCACTGCAAGTTTTGATATTGTCCAGGGTTTGGCAATAATCGATTATCACTAAGGATAATCGATTATCACGTTTTCTAAAAACCCATAACGGTATAAAATAATTGATTATCACTGACAATTGGGAATTGTATTTTTATTTTCTGACCCCTCTCCTATATATACACCCTTCCTAAACCTTTAAGAGGTAACCTAAACTACTTGGTAGCACATAATAGTTATGAGGAAGTTCTCTAAGTTTAAGAGTGAGTTCAATCTAGTCTTGTGAAAGGAGAAGCTTGTGTTTAGTGTGTCTAAAGGTGCAAGCAGTTCTCTTCAAGTTGATTGAGCTGGTAATCATTCCACCGTGTGTCGAAAGAAGGTGTTTTCTATTCTTAATCAGTGCATTATTTTGATTGTACTTGAAATTGATTTATAGTGAAAAGGGTTAATCACTCTTTATAGTGATTAATGAATGAACGTAGAATCTATTGATTCGAACCAGGATAAAATCTCTGGTGTGATTTTCTCTATCTTTATAGCTCTTGCTTATAAATTGTTCGATAAAATTTGTGAAAGAAAATCATAATTTTAAAAGAACCAATTCACCCCTCTCCTCTTGGTTATTGACAGTTTATCACGCTTTAAAACGTTCCGTTGTGCGATACCAATGTCAAAAGTATATTGGTTATCATTGCTTAAGATAGTTGGTTATTGACTTTCTTAGCGGCCTTTGCATTCTTATCTAGTGAACGAAAAAATAATTTCACTTGGACTCTAGAAAGGCTTAGAAGATTATTTCTAACATATGAGGACAGTCTACAAGTCATTGTTAGTGACAAAGACCTAACTTTGATGAATGTCATTAGCACTGTATTCCCTAAATGTTATAATCTCCTATGTTGCTTCTACAATCAGAAAAATGTGAAAGTCAAGTGCATAATGTTAGTCAATTCTGTTGAGGCATGTGATGTCATGATGGAAGCATGGAAAAATGTCATGGACTGTAAACAATAATCAATGTTTACTGATTATGTTGATTGCCTTCATCATGCTTGAATTTCATGGTTTTTACTTTGAATATGTTAATAAGTCTTGGAGCATTTTGTATAAGACATATTTTTAAAGGCGTGGATAAACTAAGTTATGCATTTAGGAAACACAACATCAAACTAGTATGTTTTAATCTTATTTTATTTAGTTGTTTTTGTTATATGTTTTATGATATTGTTCATGTCATTTGTATCAAGGTTGAGTTTGCTCACTAGAGCCTGAAGAAAGTATTGGGGAGTATGTTAACACTCAGCAAGTGTACCAAATCGTATCAAGTAATAATAAAATGGTAAGACTAAGTATCGTTTCCCAAAGGACTCACGGCCTAGACAGTTATGTGATTTGTTGATTAAATGAGACTTGTAAACGAAATCATTGTGTTTGAATTGCAGAAAATAAACATGAATGCAGTTTTTTGATCAATTGGATTGAAAGAAGCAAAAGAGATTGATGTAAATATGGAATGATGATGTTGTTGGGGTTTCCGATTTATCCTATCCACTCTCATGTATTCAAGAATTCATCTTTCTTCATTAATGTTAATGTCACTTTCTAATTTACTTGAAACCCGATGTCTCGGTGAAGAAAGCCTACTCCTAATCACTAGTTTACAATGTCTTGTCTCCCGAGCAATTATTTATGCATTATATTCGCACAGAAGCTTAAAGGCCACCAATCCTCTTATCCCTATGTTTAGGTAATATTGCTCTTGGGAGAATTTCCTCAATTCTAGATGTATTTATGTGTCCATATAAATAACATCAATGATCATGCAATTGAATGAGTTAAACAAAGCATGAATAGAGTAAAGAGGAAAAAGCCTAACAATTAATGAAGTAAAGCATATAAAATCAAGAATCAATTCAATACATGAGAGTTTCAAAGGATTACATCGTTTCCTTAACAACAATGGAGGTTTAGTTCACCATAGATATGATGAAACTAGATGAAAATAATGAAAATAATGAAAAGAATAAAAGATAAAACCCTAAAAGTTGAAGATCGGAGCTTCCGCATCCAAAATCCGCCTCCAAGGGGTGAAAGGAGTGTGATTTTCCTTCTTTCTGTCCAAAGATACTAACCCTAGGTCTACTAAACCCTTATATAGTTTATTAAGAATTACAGAAAATAGGCCCAAGCCCAATTAAATGGCGCTCAGTGGCACTTTTTCCGCTCAGCAGTAAGTGCGGCTCTTCAGAATGAAGCTCAGCTGCAGTTTTAGCCCTCAACGGTGACTGCGATGCTTCAGAACGCTGCTCAGCGGTAAAAGTTACGCTGAGCGGTGAATGCGACTCTTCTTTTGTGCACTTTTACTTCCTTTCCTGAGTCCAACTCCTTGCTACTTCAAATTCTTTCAACTAATTCATCTTAATTCCTGCCAAAACAAGGAAAACCAAGCATAAATTCCATTCAACTCTCTTATTTCCAAAACTTAAGTAAAAACTTGATTCCAAGCTAGTTTCTAAGTCATAAAGGTTGTTTTTAATATCAAAATTAAGTATAAAAATAACGGTTTTTCAACCGTTATCAGAGTAATATAGGATACCTATGTTCGTGTCAGGATGCAATTCATAATGTTATCATCTTGCAACATAATGAAATAAAGGAATCTTTTGAAAAAAGTTGAAATCTTATGAGTGACACTTTTAAAGGAAGTAGATATAAAAGAATGGTTGGTGTGTACCAAGATATGCTTTGGAATTGCTCCAGAGTTCGATCGAGTAAAGCATATAAGATTCAATACTAAGTTGCAGATGCGTTTTGAGACAAACATATGGTTTACCCTATGCTTATGAATTAGCACGATATGACCCTGGGATGATTCCTCTATTTGAAATTCATAGCATGTGGACTAGATTGAGCTTTTCAAATATTTTACCAAATGAATTATAGACAGAGTTATGTATTCAATGCGAACTCGATTTGTTGCTTGATGTTTCAAAGAAGTTGACAAAGGAAAGTACCCATATTAAATCAGTTCCATCTTATTTGTCAACCTTACCTTGTCGATTTTATTGATGTTATTATTGATGGTCATTGTAGCTATAGATGCATTGCTGTTTTGTTAGGGATAGGTGAAGATTCATGGCCCCTTATCGGACATGACCTATTTAAAGAACTTAGTCAATAACGTGATAAATACACAAGACTAGTGGAAAGTTGTGACCGACTAGAAGAACTAAAGAAGTCTTTGCTAGTCGACTCACAATCAGCGATACATGTTGCTATAATTGACACATTAGTTATTATGTTTTACCTTTTTCTTTCATAGCAATTTGTTTTATTAATTACAGGATAATATGAACAAGTGGATGATTATACCAGACATTGACTATGCTTTTGCTAATTGATATAATGCCATCTTAGTTTGTTTGTCATATTGTCAGAATATTGCAATATTCCCACTACGTAGTACACCATCTTTTGATATAATACAACATTGATTAATATGTATAGGACACATTCATGGATCTCATTTTATGCAAGTAAAGTTATTAATCTTTTGTTTTATTATAAAAAATGTTCCATTTACTAATTTTATCTTTATAGGTTTACTTACAAGAAGATTGTCCTTTACCCATGGTCGATATCATATTGTCAACCCATTGTTACCCCAAGGTGCGCAAGTGGCATCTTTTTATATAAGTAGGATGGAAACATTTCTAGATTTGATAGACGTTAATATTAGTTATGTAAACTTCCTTCAAAGCTAATATTCGTGTAATGTGAACATATGCTTAAATGAAAATACAAAGATATTGTTAATTCATTGCCAAACGTACCACTCTCATGCATACCCACATCCTTTTCATTATCATACTAATTATGTAAAAAGTTCTGACATTCAAAATATTACATAAAAGTTCAAAAAAACCAAATGCATAGTAAAAGAGGCTACTACCCAAATGATGATAAATGTCTATTGCGTACATTTTGACCTGCTTTACTCGTGGATGCATGTTCTTTAAATGCCACACGAGCTATCTTTAATGCCTCATTAGTACTCTCCCGAGCTACATTTCTCTCATTGACATCACAACAATCGATCATCGTCTGCAAGATTCTCATGACGCACCCATGCATTCATGGCGACAACAAATTAACTAACATTCTTTAATAGCATAAACACAAACATTTTACAGTTACATACCAACAAACCATATTCTAACTCTAATATCTAACAAATTCAAATGTCATCTAAGACATGTCATCGAAGTCGAGGTACAAGACTTGGCTGATCGTCCTCAGTAGTAGGAATAACATATGGATGCGATACCCTTCTAAACTACTAAAGGTATCCTTCCACACATGCAAATGAAGATACAGGCGGTGTGACATTCACTTACAAATTCTTGAAAGAGTGCAACCAAAAATCATTAGTGGTTGTTATGTTAGCCTTTTGAATAATGTTTGGCAATCAAAGTGATGAGTCAATATTTTCTTGACTTCACTTAGCTTAGTGTGCTAGAATTAATCGGGGAATTGTGCTTAATTGTCCGGTATTTTCCCATTTTTACTAATTATGCTTAAATTGATCAGAAATTCTTATTTTAATTAATTTGAATTATTTGAGCTTATTATTTGCATTATTAATTGAAGGAAAATTGTTGGATAATATTTTGGACTTAAAAAAATAAATTTCTCATCAATTATATTTAAACAAAAATGAGAAACAACTGAAATTCATTTTCTTGCTAGGGACTTCATTTATTGGCAGAGCATGTCATCGCCCATGGAAGACAACACTGCTGTCAAGCAATTCATTTTCATTTAGATGGAGGTGCATGGCTCATGGGGACCGTCCAAAGAAATGCATGTGTGATTTTTAGTGAGCTGCCATATTTGTTTTGAAGCACTTACGGTATGGGTAATGTCTAGCGGGATCATGGAAAAGTCTAGTTGCCACCTAAGACATGGACATTAAAGAAAAGGACTTTGCCATTTAGTGGGAGGCAGCCTACGGTCTTGCACGTCCAGCAAGAGGGGCCCATGGAGGAGTCCAACATCACAAAAAGGGGAGTTATTTTTGGTGCTGTCCAGACACACGGGATGGGTAAAAAAAATATATTTTTGGCTTAAAGAATGTAAGTGGAGAAGAGAGGACTGCAGCACGTTAGCAGCTCTCGGTTTGGTCCAGAGAAAAGCTGCTGCCACGGCCTCTGAGAGGAACCACACGTTCTGCTGGAAGGAAGCTGATTCCCATTGCATTTTCCATTTTAGTTTTTGTCCACGGGAAGGACCTGGCTGGAGAGAAGAGAACGTTCACGGCCTAGAGCTGGAGCTCTCAACTCCTTCTCTTCCAACAGCTCTCCGTTTTCATCCCTTTTCTTCTCGTAGAAAATAGGTGCTGGAATGACACACGGCCAAGAGGCAGCAGCCACCACCCTTCACTTTGCAATTTTCCTTGAACGTCGTATGAAGTTTGGAGTGGTATGCACGGTGATGGCTGGAAGCAGGAAAAGAGGGGAGTTGCACATGGGTTTTTAGTTTTTAAAGGGAAGCCACGTCCTTGAGGGAGAAGCCCACACTTGGTTCATCCAACAGCAGCTGTTACGAGCTTGGATTCATGCAGAGAAAAGAAGAGGAGGCAGCGTTGATGTGTGCTTTGAGAGAATGGAGGTGCAGCGGTCCAACAAGAAGAAGGATCCACGGTCCAGCAAGCTTTGAGGACGCATAGCACCAGAAGAGAGGTGCATCCAGCAAGCATGGGAGGTGCCAGAGTTCAAGTCTTCACACGGTCTCTTGGGAGAAAGAAGCCTTCAATTAGGAAAGAAGGAAGGCTGATGCATTTTTGCTTAAAAGGAGAGCATGGCAAGCGCAAGCAAGATTTTTCCAGCTTTAACAAATAGAAGCACATGGTGAAAATGGGTTGGTTTTTGGGTGCAAAAGAAGAAGAAGTCCAGCAAGCACAAGCGGACAACAGCTTGGAGTGTGGGCACCACCGTTCAAGGAATTTGGCAACATCCGTGGAAGAGGGAAGCAGAAAAAACACACAGACACCAACAAATGGAGGGCCCACCTTTGCTTACTTTTGGCACATTGGAGAAAGAAAAATGTTAGGGAGACAAACACACGCAAAAGCTGCTGGATAAAGCACAATTTTATTTTTGTCTTTCTTGGAAAAGCACCTCACGGCAGCAATAAAAGGGGGAGTGGGAGCAGCCAGGAGGAGAGGGGGGTTTACGGCCTGGAGAGGCTCTCTCTTCCAGTAGCTCTCAGTTTTAGTCCTAGCCAGTAGTGTAGTTCCTGAAAAATGTAGTGTACTGTGGTTTAGTGTTTTTCGAGTAGAAGTAGAGGAGGTGCCGTGAAGGAGGTGGAGCTGGATTCTCGGTCCAGCAGAAGGAACAGTGGACGGCTGGAACAGAGAACACAGTGCAGAGAATGGAAGGTTACGGTTGAAGGAAAATGGTGTGCACGTTCTAATTTTATTTTCTTGTAGGCTGTACTAAATTCTTGCACAATTTAAATGAAAGTTGGTTTCATTTTCTGTTGTTAAATTTCGTGATCATTTTACTACTTATGTTTTGTTGTTATAATTTAATTTCTGTCACAATTTACTTTCTGTCGTTGTTTGTCTATCGTTTAATTTCTACTATTGTCTTCATTGCGTTGTTGATTATTTCGCGTTAAATCATTCGTTGTAATTTTGTTCTAAGTATTTTGCTGTTGTAATGTTGATTATGTTTTCATATTTGAAATTTACTATCTTCTATTTTTACTATTTACTGTATTTTCATTTTCTTTATTTTCGTTTCTGTATTTTCTGTATTTCTATATTTTCGTTTTCACTGTTCCAGATTTGTCTTTTCTGTTTCATGTTGTTGTATTTTCGTTTTAATTATAAAAATTTCGTTTTTACCATTTTTTTAATTATGTTTTACTGTTTTGAATTTTAATTCAGTCGTGTTTAAATTTTACCACAACCAAAAATCACAAACCCCCCCACTACGTGTTTGATCTGAGACTGAACCGCAATTTGGTCCTTGAGAGACGACCTAGGAGTCACTTCCTAGTACTATACTGCATTAATTTTGCAATCAATTTTTGTGTGAGGTTTGACCCTCTCAACAAAAATGGCGTCGTTGCCGGGGACCAACGGTTCTGTTTTAGGTCTTTTGTTGTGTTAGTGTGTGTTGTGTTTTGTCTTGTGTTGTGAGTGTGATGTTTTGTTTTGTGTGTGTTATTGTTTGTGCGTGTCGCATGTTTGATTGTGTTGAGTTTTGTTTGTTTCGTAATTTTTAGCATTTCCTTTCCACCTTCCCCCTTCTTTCACCATGTCTACCTATTTTGATTATGTGAATACTGTTTCTTTTGCTTGTGCCTCTAATTACAATTCTCCTTCTGCATGTTACTTTGATTGTAATTCATATTCTGCTGATTTTTATGTTGAGAATAATATTGCTCATCCTCCAACTTATGAAAGCTCTCCTTGGGAGCTAGTTCCACCTAATAGGGATGGTGATCATCTCTTTCTCAACACTAGAATGATAAAAATGTTGCCCGAGTTTCATGGTTTTGCAGATGAATGCCCACATGCACATTTGGAGCGGTTCTATCGAATTTGCTGTTTTATGAAACCTCCAAATGTCCCGGATGATCAGGTTTTCTTAAGGGCATTTTCGTACTCATTAAAATGAGCAGCAAAGGATTGGAAAGATCGTCTTCCTTGAGGATGCGTTACCAGATGGGAAAATCTTAAGCATCAATTTCTGAAGAAATTTCCCCCTGTGCAAAATAGTTACAACAACGATCCTGGATGGAATGACCCTAGCTTGGGATGGTATGATGCTCCACAGCAATATCAGGAACCACCTTTCCAGAGTACTTTTATGTCTCCACCAGTCCAACAATACGAGAGTCAGCAGTATGATGCTCCTGCCCAAATAACTCCTCCGCCTTCTACTTCTGAGCCTACATTGCAGGAGTTGTTGGAGCAGTTTACCATGCAGAACCTGCAGTTTCAGCAAGAGACTAGAGCGTCCATTCAGAGCTTGAATGACCAGATAGGGCAGATGGCTACTCAATTAAATTAGGAACAGTCTCAAGATTCAGAGTTACCATTTCAGACTGTTCAGAGTCCAAATGATGATGATAGTGGCATCAACATAGAAGATGGGGAGAAGAGTCATGAGCTTACTACTGTGCCACCTACTTTCCCATCGTCCTATGTCCCTACCCTTGCACCTGAGGAGACTGATGAATATTTTGAGGAGCAGGCAGAAATAAGCAGTAATTCTGAACCAGGTAGACCACCTTCATTTTCCCACACTCTACCAATCTTCAAGGATGTGGAGGTAAACATACCTAATTTTGAGTATGCTGTTGATGATTATGCTTTTAATGATTATGTTGTTGATAGGTATGTTACTGATAATCATATTTTTGCTGAGCATGTTTTTAATTCTCCCTCTATGCATGATGAGAATCACTTTTTGATATCACATCCCAATGTTTATTCTCCATGCACTGAACATGAATCTAAGTCAGTTATTGATATTGCTTGTAATTTTGAAATTGATTCATGTTCTGAGGATGTATCTGAGGTTCAGCCTGTTACACTGGGATTGGGTGTCATACCCTTGCATGTAATTTCTGTAGAGCCATAGTGCACTATCCATGTTGCAGGAGGTACACATAAATTTAATCAACAAACATCGAGAGTGGAAGACAAAGGTGCTCACATACACAAGAATTTTGAAGATCAATAGGCACCGGCTGAACCCGCATATCAACAATCTTTGCTTTTTAGATCCAGCTGTGGAAGACATTTCCCTGCTCGATCAAATATGGAGGATGAAGCAGTTCTTCCTCAAAACTTCCTTGCTGGATCCTGTGGTGGAAGACATCTCCCTGATAGTCCAAAACTGACAACTGCCACCATGACCAGGGGAGTTTTCTTTTTCTCTTCTCCCCCTTTCCCTACTTTTATTGCACTTGTCCATGAACTGTTCACTGTTCTGATTTTGATCTTATTGTTTGTGACACATTGAGGACACTGTGTAGTTTAAGTGTGATCTATTGGGGGAGATTCTGATTTTTCTTTGTTAGTTTTTGTTATCTTGGTTAAATTTTTTTTTCTTTTCTAGGTAGTTTTTGTTTTATCTTGTGTATAGTTTCACATGTTTCTCTTGATTTCTGGACTTTGTTTAGGTTGTAGATGTGTCTTTCACTTCATTGATACTCTGATTGGTTTGAAATCCTTGCTTTTCTTTGCTTGGGAAGATGATTATGATGTTTGAGAGGTTGAATTGATTGTGACACAAATGCCCTGTGTGAGATTTGAGCCACTTTATGTTCTTTCTTGTGTGTGATATGTCTCTTGATTGCTTACACATATGTCTTGGCTTGACTCTTGTTGATAATTCTTGATTGATATGCATGTTTGGAAGTGATAAAGGCAATTTTGTTCTTGAGCCTCTCTAGCCAAATAAGCCTACCTTGTTCTAAACCTTTGATAACCCCTTTTGAGCTTATACTTTCCACATTTCTTTGTTTTGAAGCTTATACACTAGCCCTAAGTGAAAAACCATGATTACCTTAGCCTTAGGGAATTTTGGAGCTTTGGAAGTGTCTTGGGAACAAGTGTGGTCTCCTTGGGGATTCTGATGAATTGGCTAGTTTGTTCCTCTTCTTGTTTTCTTTTCAGAAATATGATTTATATCTTGTCTCTTATAGTTGTGTGCTAAAGAGAGAGAAAGAAAAGAGACAGGATGAAAAAAAATAGAGAAAAATGAGAAAAATAAAAAAATTGTGAATAATGGAGTCAAGAAGATGATTGAATTAGAGGTTTGGGTGAGATTTGACTGTATTTATACTTGTTCCCCATTACTCCTCTATTTCTTCTGGGTTGTAGCTACTCATCCATATGTTATCCTCCCTTGTCCTTGGCCCCATTACAACCAGGAAAAGACCTTTTGATTTGAACATGCATATATTTTGAGTGTTGATATTAGAGGCTTGCCAAGTCTGTTGTTGCTTGCTTTCTTGAGTACATTGAGTTGAAACTATTTATCCTAGACACTTAAGAGAAACACTGATAGTGCATCTGTGAGGTTTTGTTATTTTTGATTCACCTCTCAAGTTGATTGATTATTTTGCCATGCCTAGAATTGCTTGGATGATTTCTATGAGTATCTGCTTTCTCTGATTCTGTGTTGGATGTTGTCTACTCC
Source organism: Vigna umbellata (assembly GCF_029865625.1). Lineage (NCBI taxonomy): Eukaryota > Viridiplantae > Streptophyta > Magnoliopsida > Fabales > Fabaceae > Vigna > Vigna umbellata. The sequence continues at coordinate 4,351,702 of NC_142172.1, read as the reverse complement.
TTTTCTTTATCCAGATTCCATAAGAACTGTGTAATTCTGTTTGTTTCCTTGTGAGTCTTTATTTTCTGTGTGTTGAGTTTGTGTCGTACCCCTGATGTCCTCTGAACTATTCCTTGATCTGCGTCTTGATTTTGCCCAAGAGTGTAAAAGACTAAGTGTGGTCTATTTTAATGAGTCAATATTTTCTTGACTTCACTTAGTTTAGTGTGCTAGAATTAATCGGGGAATTGTGCTTAATTGTCCGGTATTTTCCCATTTTTACTAATTGTGCTTAAATTGATCAAAAATTCTTATTTTAATTAATTTGAATTATCTGAGCTTATTATTTGCATTATTAATTGAAGGAAAATTGTTGGATAATATTTTGGACTTAAAAATAAATTTCTCATCAATTATATTTAAACAAAAATGAGAAACAAGTGAAATTCATTTTCTTGCTAGGGACTTCATTTATTGGCAGAGCATGTCATCGCCCATGGAAGACAACACTGCTGTCAAGCAATTCATTTTCATTTAGATGGAGGTGCATGGCTCATGGGGACCGTCCAAAGAAATGCATGTGTGATTTTTAGTGAGCTGCCATATTTGTTTTGAAGCACTTACGGTATGGGTAATGTCCAGCGGGATCATGGAAAAGTCTAGTTGCCACCTAAGACATGGACATTAAAGAAAAGGACTTTGCCATTTAGTGGGAGGCAGCCTACGGTCTTGCACGTCCAACAAGAGGGGCCCATGGAGGAGTCCAACATCACAAAAAGGGGAGTTATTTTTGGTGTTGTCCAGACACACGGGATGGGTAAAAAAAATATATTTTTGGCTTAAAGAATGTAAGTGGAGAAGAGAGGACTGCAACACGTTAGCAGCTCTCGGTTTGGTCCAGAGAAAAGCTGTTGCCACGGCCTCTGAGAGGAAGCACACGTTCTGCTGGAAGGGAGCTGATTCCCATTGCATTTTCCATTTTAGTTTTTGTCCACGGGAAGGACCTGGTTGGAGAGAAGAGAACGTTCACGGCCTAGAGCTGGAGCTCTCAACTCCTTCTCTTCCAACAGCTCTCCGTTTTCATCCCTTTTCTTCTCGTAGAAAATAGGTGCTGGAATGACACACGGCCAAGAGGCAGCAGCCACCACCCTTCACTTTGCAATTTTCCTTGAACGTCGTATGAAGTTTGGAGTGGTATGCACGGTGATGGCTGGAAGCAGGAAAAGAGGGGAGCTGCACATGGGTTTTTAGTTTTTAAAGGGAAGCCACGTCCTTGAGGGAGAAGCCCACACTTGGTTCATCCAACAGCAGCTGTTACGAGCTTGGATTCATGCAGAGAAAAGAAGAGGAGGCAGCGTTGGTGTGTGCTTTGAGAGAATGGAGGTGCAGCAGTCCAACAAGAAGAAGGATCCACGGTCCAGCAAGCTTTGAGGACGCATAGCAGTAGAAGAGAGATGCATCTAGCAAGCATGGGAGGTGCCATCGTTCAAGTCTTCACACGGTCCCTTGGGAGAAAGAAGCCTTCAATTAGGAAAGAAGGAAGGCTGATGCGTTTTTGCTTAAAAGGAGAGCATGGCAAGCACAAGCATGATTTTTCCAGCTTTAACAAATAGAAGCACATGGTGAAAATGGGTTGGTTTTTGGGTGCAAAAGAAGAAGAAGTCCAGCGAGCACAAGCGGACAGCAGCTTGGAGTGTGGGCACCACCGTTCAAGGAGTTTGGCAACATCCGTGGAAGAAGGAAGCAGAAAAAACACACGGACACCAACAAATGGAGGGCCCACCTTTGCTTACTTTTGGCAGATTGGAGAAAGAAAAATGTTAGGGAGACAAACACACGCAAAAGCTGCTGGAAAAAGCACAATGTTATTTTTGTCTTTCTTGGAAAAGCACCTCACGGCAGCAATAAAAGGGGGAGTGCGAGTAGCCAGGAGGAGAGGGGGGTTTACGGCCTGAAGAGGCTCTCTCTTCCAGTAGCTCTCAGTTTTAGTCCACCCAGTAGTGTAGTTCCTGAAAAATGTAGTGTACTGTAGTTTAGTGTTTGTAGAAGTAGAGGAGGTGTCGTGAAGGAGGTGGAGCTGGATTCTCGGTCCAGCAGAAGGAACAGTGGACGGCTGGAACAGAGAACACAGTGCAGAGAATGGAAGGTTACGGTTGAAGGAAAATGGTATGCACGTTCTAATTTTATTTTCTTGTAGGCTGTACTAAATTCTTGCACAATTTAAATGAAAGTTGGTTTCATTTTCTGTTGTTAAATTTCTTGATCATTTTACTACTTCTATTTTGTTGTTATAATTTAATTTCTGTTACAATTTACTTTCTGTCGTTGTTTGCCTTTCGTTTAATTTCTATTGTTGTCTTCACTCCGTTGTTGATTATTTCGCGTTAAATCATTCGCTGTAATTTTGTTCTAAGTATTTTGCTGTTGTAATGTTGATTATGTTTTCATATTTGAAATTTACTATTTTCTGTTTTTACTGTTTACTGTATTTTCTGTATTTCTGTATTTTCGTTTTTACTGTTCCAGATCTGTTTTTGCTGTTTCATGTTGCTGTATTTTCGTTTTAATTATACCAATTTTGTTTTTACCGTTTTTTTAATTTTGTTTTACTGTTTTGAATTTTAATTCAGTCGTGTTTAAATTTTACCGCAACCAAAAATCACAAATCCCCCCCCACTACGTGTTTGATCTGAGACTGAACCGCAATTTGGTCCTTGAGAGACGACCTATGAGTCACTTCCTAGTACTATACTGCATTAGTTTTGCAATCAATTTTTGTATGAGGTGCGACCCTCTCAACAGCAAGATCGATTGCTCATATCGGGATTGCCTTAACATGCGTTCAGGCAGATGTTAGTGTACAATCATACTGACTCTGATCTAGCCAAAAAATACACTAATGGTCAGATGGGACGACTAATATGATGTGATTGATATGGGTCCATATCACCCCATTATAAGCCAGTCCATCATCATAAGTAGGTAGCAAATGTCTCCTTCCCATCCTAAGGAAGTTCTTACAAATTCAACTCTACAAAAAATTAATTAAAGGTTGGTCAGTAATGGAAAAAATAAAAGAAATGAAAGTGCAAGATATATGTGTACCTATAAAAGAGTTAGATATCCAGCTAATTGCTTTGTCTCAAAAAAGCTGGCACCTCCGAATTGTTCGTACAAGTGGGCTAGTGCAGTAACTCCCCAAGCATATCCATCACATGATTGCATGTCTTTGAGGAGCACTAAATAGGATACACAAATCAAGGTGACGCTTCTATACGTAAAAATAGTGCATCCAATTAGATGTAACAAGTATGCTTGTGTGACGCAGTCCCACTGTTGCTTCTTACAATAGTTGTTATATATGTTTCTCAATCGGCTCAACCTAACTTGGGGACCATGACATTGTCTCTTCTCAGCTGTAGCCCTCATGCAGTCCACGCCAAAAAGGTTTATGGTAGCACATCGAGCTTCTTCAAAGTTGTTAAAATAGAATGGCTCAATTTCTCACACTAAGAGGGGGGGGGGGGGGGCGGGGGGGGGGGGAGGGGGGGGGGCGTTGAATTGGTGAAGTATAAAATTTAAAACTTTCAAAATCTTTTTCACCAAAAGAGATGCCTTTATACTTTTCTTGAAACGCAAGTTAAAAGATTTTCAATGCAGCGGAAATTTAATCGAATGCGTATAAAGTATAATCGATTGAATGTAAAAGAGTAGGGATAAGAAAGATCAAACGCTGAGTCAATGCACTATAATGATCAAGGTTTTCACAACAAGGTTTTTATAGAGACCTCACGCCAAAAATATAAAACACCTCTCCAACCCTCTAATCAAAATATAGGCAGTACATAAACAAACTAGCAGCAAGAATTCCCTCTCTTTTTGTAAACTTTACAATTTTCTGCAAAAGAATATGAAAATGTTAGAATCACAAAAGTCTCTACAGAAATCAAATCCGCGTCAATACATAGATAAACTTGTATCAGACGCAACATAATCGACTTCGCTACTAATGCAGTCGAATACACCAATTCAGTTATAACAGATAGTAGTAGTCAAAGCAATTAATTGAATTCACAATTAATGCAGTTGAATAGAATTTAATGCTTGGTCAACACATTTAAAAATATAGTCGTTGTGACCGTTATATCAAGCATTAACAGATTTCAAAACAATAACAAACTTAATCGAATACATATCGCATGCAATCGATTATGCAATAATGTTAAGCCAAGTTTTGAAAACTTCTTCTCTTTGAAAAATTCTCACAGCACTCTTGAAAACTGTTTGTGCAAAGACACGAGTTTTAATTGATTCACCCCATAATGTAATCGACTTAAAATTGTTGTTTTGCTACACAATTAAAATTCAACATTAGTGCTTGTGGTTTTTTTCATCCAGAAACATGTGTCATGCATTCATGTATAAAATCACATATATAACACAGTGAAATGCAATGAATAGCACATATATAACAAAATCATGTTCTCATATACGCATATAACATGTAAGCATAGAACATGTAACACACAATACAGACGGGTTATTAATTATGCGTTGTCATCATCAAAAACTCATATATTACTGAGATTGTGGGTTCAGCTAAACCAGTGCTCCCCCTATCAACAATCTCAACAATCTCCCACTTTTTTGATGATGCACAACCATGATTAATAATCAACCAATTTGTTGCACAACTCAATACAGATTATCAATCAATTACCAATCAATATAATTCTCCCCCTTTGGGCATTAGAAAAAAAGGTAAGCACAATGGTATTGATATACAAATAATCAAGCATACATAAATGCATCAAATAATCATAAAACAAGTAATAATGCTTCCCCTGTCAAAGATATTCACGTGAAACTAAGATATTCTCCCCCTTAAATGAAGACATGTGAAATATATCAATGATATGCAATGCTCCCCCTATCATTATGTATATTTCAATCTAAAAATACATATGCACAATGCAGTATTTAGAATATGTCAGAGCATTTATCAGCATGTAGTAATATTGTATCAAATCAGATATATCACAGCAATAACATAACAATACTGATTTAATCAAACAACACATTTTAATCTCTTATTATCTTAGATATTTTATGCAGCAGATAAGCATAGAGATATAAGAATAAACAATCAACAGTAAATAAAACAAGATCTAAAGATATTAGATATTCCAGTTTTGGAATCCTTAAACCCCTGTTGATGTTTAATCGATTTGATCTCAGTCAGAGTCGATTTCTTGTTGTAGCATATTTCAAATTATCCAGTTCCATCCAGTCAGCAAGTGATATTCCTGCAAAACATTTCAAAGTCTTTCCAAATCAAGCATTTTAGAATCATTGTTATACAGGAATTAATGTGTGAGTATGCAAATGTTATAAAGTAATAGTAATCAATAATTCATTCGCATACAAGCATAGTGTAATCAATTTTAATAACTTCTCATTTCATTAATATCAAACTTGAAATACAATCAGATAAAGCCAAGACAAAGATGACATATAAAGTCATCTATTACAGAAGAAAACAAAACAATACAGTTAACACAAAAACTAAACTTCTATAATCAAAACAAACTAAAAGTTGTAATCATAAGACCCTTAATCTGTTTCAGATGACTCTACAACCTCATAAGTTGATCCTTCTGTTGATGTGGAGCTTTCCACATAATTCTTGATAATTTCATCCATTTTTTCATTCATTCTCATGAGTGATTTCTTCATCATGCTAGCTCTCTTGGAAACTTTCTCAAACTTATTTACCACAAATTTTTCAAATTCAGACTTGGGAGATAGTAAGATCTGTTCACTATCAGAATCTGGTATATCTTGATCATTGATTGAATTTTGTACATCACTAAATATGCATCCTAGAGCAGTTTTCTTTAACCCAATGCATGTTAAAGTTACCTTTCCAATTTGATTGTTTCTGGTGCATGTGATCTTGGTTTCACTGATAAGAGCAATTTCACTAAGAGACAAAATTTTGCTTATGAACACACCATATGGTAGATTACACCCGTCGTTGTTACCAACATCAATTATATGTTTCTTGAACACAACTACCTAGTTGGTTGGTATCCTAAACATTATTGCATTTAGCAGATATAGATCCTCTGATGTCAACATATCATAATGAAACCTTTCGGGTAACAAAACCCAATCAATGATGTATGCGATGATTTTCTCTTCTTTATCCAACCACCTTTGTAGAAATCCCTTTTCTTTCTTGTACCTTCCTAGATACCTCATACAGCCTTTAAACATTTTTGTCTTTTTAGTCGACCTATTTTGCAGACAGTCGGGTAGGTGTGACATGCGTCCTTCATCCTTGAGTCCAGTAACCTGTAGCCAAGTATCATTGTTGATAACAATGTCTACTCCTTTTATGCGTGAGTGGGTGTTGCCATCAACTACTTTGATATTGTTGTAAAATACTCCAACAAGTTCTGGATAGCAGTCGCCCTTCATCTGAACAAAGGTAGATAGACCTTGATGCTCAAGTTTTTCTGGAAAAATAAATCCTTCATTTCTAAACAGAGATAACTCAATTGATTTGTGTGGAGCAACATCTTTTACATTTTTCCAACTCATGAACCTTTCTCTAGTAGTCCTGTCACTAATCCACCTGAAGGACTTTCATTTCTTTTGGATGGAGGAACCTTCCTGGTACGATTAGATGCGGCGGCCATTTGCAGAAATAGTGGAATGTGCAAAGAAACTTTGATACAGATAAGGGTTTGTGTGTCACAACTATGAAGCAGATACAAAGCATACAAACATATATGTAAGGGCATGAACAACAATGATTCGATCATGCCCAATTTAAATTTTCAAATCATAAGAAAGCTCAAGATGAAGATTATTAATCGGTTTCATTAAAAACAAAGTCGACTTAATGTTTAACAAAGTGACACCAAAAACAGAGAAACGCAATCACAGATTATAATCGACTCAGTTCATAACATAATCGATTAAAATTTGCATAACTATATTTTCACAAAAAATAATCAATCAAGAAGTATACAGCAAACATGCATATAACAGTCAATCATACAAATGCTTACGATGCATGAAAGAGTTTTGTTACAATTTCCACAATCAGTGACTTAAGAATTTTTTATTTCATCATGGTAGTTCATCCTTGAGTTCAATACTGCTTCAGCAGCTACTTCTCCTTTCCTGCACAACAATTAAAAGGTTTTGACGCTGGTACCCATTTGAAATTAGGTCCTGTCTTGTTAGTAGCAAGAGGCTACTCCTTGGGAATCCATTTGTATTTTCCCTTTGGAACTCCAACATTTCTAAAATAGCAATTTCTAACATTGTGACCAAGTGTGTTGCAGTAAAAGCATGCATTAGTAGTAGGTTTACTCAGATCAATAAATCTCTTCCAGATGATCTTATAACCAATACCTTGTCTGTAGATAGCTCTTTCAGATGATCTTAACACAACATCAAGATTTTCTTTGCCTTGAGTAAATTTGGCTAACGTGCTGGTTAAGTAATCAATTTTCTCAAGGTGTACTAGATAGTTATCACACTCTTTCTCAACAATTTGTATTTCGATCTTGACTGTCTTTGCATATTTCAAAGCTTCTTCAAGATCTTTCTCAAGATTTTCATTATCCTGTACTAGATTATCAATTATGTATTCATAGTCTCTTCTCTTAGAGGATAATCGATTCACTTTATATTGGAGTCGCATGGCTTCTGCATGTATCTCCTGAAATGCATCCAACAACATGTAGTACTTGACCTCTATTGGTTCATTCTCAAATTCACGATCATTGTCATCATCGGAGTGTGCAGAGCCTGCCATGAAGCATAAATTTGACTCCTCTTCAATGCTACAATCATCATCACTTGAAGAGTCTCCATCACTGTTTTCCCAGGCAATATATGTTTTCCTTTGCTTCTTGTTCTTGTCCTGAGGATACTTGATGAATTCTTTATGTTTGTTCTGGACAGTCAGGCTTGATATGACCATCCTTTCCGCATTCATAGCATTGTACAACGTTGCTTCTTGAGCTCTTCTTTCCTCCTCTTGAAAAGTCTGCATTGTTAGTTGCAGAATTTTTATTCTTCATGAATTTGTTAAATTTTCACATTCATGATTTCCTTTTCTGGTACTTGTGCATCTGATTCAACTTTAGGTTCAAGATTCTTTATAGCTTTCTTGCTTGTGGCCTTTAGAGAAATTGATTTCTTCTCTTCAATTTCTTCTTCCTCCTTTAGCCTTCCAAGCTCCAATTCATGTTCTTTGAGTTTTCGAAATAACATGGCCATGTTCATGCTTGTCAAGTCTCTTGATTCAGATATTGCAGTGACTTTCGGTTGCCAGCTTCTGTTGAGGATTTTCAGGATCTTTATGTTGATTTCTTCTTTATCAAACACTTTCTCGAGAGCCATGAGGTGATTGACTATGTATGTGAATCGTTTTTGCACTTCAGAGATAGTCTCTCCCGCTTCCATTCTGAACAGCTCATACTCCTGTATGAGAGAATTCTTTTTGGCCCTTTTCACTTCATTCGTTCCTTCATGTGTGACTTCAAGAACCTCCCCCATTTCCTTAGATGTTTTACATGATCGTCAGGGTCGGTCGTCCCATCGTAAATGTTGACCTGCGGTGGGACGAAATGCTTGGATATGTGGACGTCCATGATAGCTTGGACGAATGCTAGGTGGTCAGAGGTATCCTCGACCTTCACCACCAGCTGTTTGCTTAGGGCTGCGCTCTCCTCCTGATCGGCCTTAACCTTGCTTCCGTCGACCTCCGACCCGGGCGGTTTTCAGGTAGGATCAGGCATGCTACTGTGCTCCGAAACACCTTCCTGGCCGGCCTTGCCGCGCTCTTCTTCGGTTTTATCTCCCGCTCCGGATCTTTTCTCCTATGCTATGCGGGCTGAGCACTCGGCGCGCACGGTCGCCATCTCCACCTCATGTTGCTGCAACTCTTCCATCTGCTGTTGTAACATCCTTATCATCTCAATTGGGTCCTTGTTGCTCATGTTTCTTGTGGTCACCATTGGGTTTAGTTTCTCGGCCCCACGGTGGGCACCAAAATGTTTCTGTATGGGGTCAAGTCACCTAAATTCGTGGGCTTAGCGCTACGTTCGTCCGATCTTCTCGCCGTCCTCTCTTTCGTTGGTCACAGTCTGTTCGTCCTGTGCGCCTGGGAGGGTACCTGTCAAAGGTGCTCTAATGCTTAAGTTAGTAAAGGTCCGATCGAGTTTTTAGGCGCGGTAATAAATGCATAATTAATAAATTTGCCTACCTCTTACCTTTGACCTGTATTCACAGTTTTGGTCATGGGCCTAGGATTAACAGGGCCTTAATCACGGCCCAATCCAGAGCCCAACCCTCTAATCGGTGTTTTACCTTAATCACTTCTGCAGACCTACCTGTCATGATCGTCCGGTCTGGGTGCTCGAGTCCTACTGAATGTCCCATGTGTTTTGTCTGGGACCGTCTGGGGCTCATCTGGTACACTAAGAAAAGATTGAAAAGCGAGAAGTTGATTGAAGCCAGCTACACCGAGATGCACTTTAAGAGCGTCATCTCGAATAGGCATCATGGCCACATTGGCCCATATATCATCATCAAGGATGATGTTGACACCTTTTACATTGAATCACTTGCTTGTATGTGTCATATGATCAAGGTCATTTGTTGGTAACCCTTTTTAGCCAAATGCATGATTTTAGCCAAATAAAAGAGAACACGATGTGTTATATCTTTTGAACCTTTAGCCTTGAATAGGATGTGAAAACCCTTTTTGAAAATCTTTACCTTGAGTTGAGTTGAGAATATCTTGTGGTATTGATGAAGGTTCAAGTTTGGGTTGTTGGGAAGTCTAAAAAGGAAAAATAAAAAGCATTGAGCCAAGTGTTAAGCACGTGAAAAGCAAAAGAAAAAGGAAAGAAAAAGAAAGAAAAAGAAAAGCTCAATGCAAAGGAAAGTTGGGAATAAGTAAGAATGGTTGTGTTTAAATGATGATTCTCTTATCTCAAGGATTTTGTGCTCTAGAAAAACTAATTTTCTTTTTAGCCCAACCACATTATAAGCCATAGAAAGTCCTTGTGATGATGCTTGCTTGTGAATGTGTTTGATTGTGGTTAAATGAAAGGCAAAGTTGATTCATGTGACATTGTGATAGTAGAGTGAATGAGTGACCTCTATATACACTTGTGTGATTGAGTGAAACACTTTATCTGGTGAGGAATGATTCCATGAGCGTTTGATTACATTTATGCTTAGTTAATTGATCATTCATGAGAATAGCATCTGTTGGAGATTATGTGATTATGTGAACACCATGATGAGTAGTTGTGAATCAAGGCATGTGTGCATCTTGACTAAATTTTAACTGATGAGTTGATTTGAGTGATTACTTGTCTTAAAGAAAGAGTTTTTGAATGTGTTGAACCATTGTATTGATTGGTGAAGACTGAGTTACATCTTGTTTGCTTGAGGACAAGCAAAGTTCTAAGTTTGGGGTTGTGATAACGGTTGAAAAACCGTTATTTTTATACTTAATTTTGACCTTAAAAACAACCTTTATGACTTAGAAACTAGCTTGAAATCATGCTTTTACTTAAGTTTTGAAAATAAGAGAGTTGGATGGGTTTTATGCTTGATTTTCCTTGTTTTGACAGGAATTTAGATGAATTGGATGAAAGAAGTTAAAGTAGCAAGGAGTTGGACTCAAGAAAGGAAGGAAAAGTGGACAAAAGAAGAATCGTTGCCACCGCTCAGCACCATTTGCACCGCTGAGCGCTAATCTAGCTGATGAGTACATTGTCTCATGCTTAAGCGCTAACGTTGAGGGCCAATTCAAGTATCGCACCTACTGCTGAGTGCCAGACTGTGCTGTTGAGTACACTGTTTCGCGCCTGAGCGTCAACGCTGAGGGTCATTCTGAGTGTCGCACTTACCGCTGAGCGCCAAAACTGCTGTTGAGCGCTATTTAATTGGGCTTGGGCCATTTTTCTGTATTTTTAATAAACTATATAAGGGTTTAGTCAACCTAGGGTTGATATCTTTGGACAGAAAGAGGCGAAATCACACTCCTTTCACCCCTTAGAGGCGGATTTTGGATGCGGAAGCTCCTTTCTTCAAATTCTAGGGTTCTATCTTTCATTCTTTTCATTATTTTCATCTAGTTTCACCATGTCTATGGTGAACTAAACCTCTGTTGTTGTTGGGGAAACGATGTAATCCTTTGAAACTCTCATGTATTGAATTGCTTTACTTCATTAATTGTTAGGTTTTTTCCTCTTTACTCTATGCATGCTTTGTTTAACTCATTCAATTACATGATTATTGATTTTGTTGATGGACACATACGGGGAAATCTAGAACTGGGGAAATTCTCCCAAAAGCAATATTACCTAGACATAGGAATAGGAGGATTGGTTTCCTTTAAGCTTCTGTGCGAATGTAATGCATGAATAATTGTTAGGGAGACAAGACATTGTAAACTAGTGATTAGGAGTAGGCTTTCTTCATCGAGACATCGGGTTTAAGGTAAATTAGAAAGTGGCATTAACATTAATGAAGAAAGATGAATTCATGAATACATGAGAGTGGATAGGATAAGTCGGAAACCCCAACAACATCATCATTCCATATTTTACATCAATCACTTTTGCATCTTTCAATTCAATTGATCAAAACTTGCATTCATGTTTATTTTTCGCAATTCAACCACAATGATTTTGTTTACAAGTCTCATTTAATCAAGAAATCACACAACTGTCTAGGTCGTGAGTCCTTTGGGAAACGATACTTGGTCTTACCATTTATTATTACTTGATACGATTCGGTACACTTGACGAAGTGTTAACATAAATCTCAAATCATTATAGTGAAAGATCCTTCAATCTAAGGTTGATTGGAAGGGAAACTGGATGTAGGCATTGAGGCCGAACCAGGACAAAAACCTTGTGTTTGTTCTTCTTTGTTTATCTCTTTTACTTTAAAATTGCATTCGCTTATTGCTTAGATTACAAAAAAGATTAAAGATCATTCAAATTTTGTGAAAAGATTTAAAAAGCATTTGTTTTTGGTAATCACCAATTCACCCCTCTCTTGGTTTTGAGAAACAAGGCATTTCTTTTCTAACAATTTCTTACAAGGATGTCTCCTTCTGTCAAAAATCGTTGTTTCTTTATCTTTTTTAGAACGTAATCTTTAGAAACAAGTCATTTCTTTTCTAACAATTGCTTACAAGGATGTCTCCTTTTGTCAAAAATCGTTGTTTCTCTATCTTTTTTAGAACGTAATCTTTTGCTCCCACTTTTCAGAAACTTAACGTATTAACAAAAGTAAAACATGTCCCTATTTTATGATATTTTACTAACTTTAATAAAATACCAAAAATGTCATTTTTAAAGTCAGAAGAGAATGATTAATTTTAATAACTCTAAAATATTCTCTATAACTTTAATACATTTATATTCTATCATCACATTATAATCTTTACATCAAAATTATTCTTTAAATTACATGAACAAATTATTAAATTAATATAATTTAACATGTCAACCTAAATTATGAGCTTTTTTTTATCTGCGTTTTTATCTACAAATGTTAAATTTAAACATTGAGAAATAATAAAAAATTGATAATTTTTAAGCAAATGTATTGTAACTCAGAAGACGATCTTACATCCCATTCAATAATTATATTTTCGATTCAGTTTAAAACACAGTCTGTCCATGAAAGAGTTTAAGGGTACCCTCGCTGTACTTTAAAATTAAAAAAGATGAATACTATTAATCTATGTTTAAAGAGTAAAATGAAAAAGGTTGGCATATTTAGAAATCAACTTGTTATTTCTTTAATTCCAGGAATTGATCCAACTCTTACACTACCTACTAATTTACCAGAATGGTTTTCTGGAGTGAACATGGAGCCCCTAGATTCAATTCACCACTGATTTGACTCTTCAGTGTTCTCAGATATCATTGGTTACATTGACAATGGATGATGGGTCTATTTTTAAAAATATCATTGATGAGTTTTATATATATTCAACATGAGTTTAACCAACATCAATAACATTAATCCAATTCATATTAAAAATTAGGAATTTTTTGACTAAAATTTTTAAATATTTAGTTTATGAAACTTCTTTTATATGTTTAATTTTCTTATTTTTTATTTAATGCTAGACTTATTTATTAGGAGATCGGACACCCAATACACACGACGAAAAAAAAAGAAGTAAATCAACAACTTAAAAAAATCATAACATATAGAAATTTCAATAAAAAAGTGTTAGAAAACAAAACAGTTGTCTGGTCGAAATAATCAAAATCATATGATCTTGTGTCAAAATTAATATTAATGTGGTGATTTTGAAACTTATGATATGACAACGATGACAACGAGGACGGTGGTACGGCGATCGTAGTGGAGAGGGTCATATATCCCATAAAGGCTTCTGGGTACGCAGCCAATGATAGAATCAAAAGAAGTGGCACTTCCTCAAAACATGGCCACTCCCTCATGATGTGCCACCCAATTATTAGTTCATTTTCAACCATTTCACATATTGCCTTTCAATTCACATTAAAAGAATGTAGCACCAGTTCCTTTCACCCACCTTCTTGAAAACGACTCCAATCTACAGATATTAAATTTCACAATTATCTTAATATGGTTTGGCAAATCAACATGCTAGTTCCTGAAAATACTCTGTAATTTGCTTTTTGAAAAATCTCAAGGTTTTATTTACTTCTCAAATATGTAAATATGTTTTACTTTACAACTTAACCACAGATTTGTCTCTAAACTTCATAGTTTAATCATGTTAAACTGACTCATATGCACATTAGTGTCAAATTGGTTCTTAGCATTATATCAGTAATAACATGGTCTCATAATAACAAGATATTATCATCACACTTTCTATCCAGGAATTATATTAAAGTTTTTGTTCTTTCAAAGACTAAGTCATCATTGGTTTTCTCACTTTTAAGAGCCAAAATGATAATTTACCTACATTTGGTTTGTCTTTTCGCTCTTGTCTATGTCAAATTTACAACCACATTGCAGTAAAAGAATGGCAACGAATTCAGTGTATTTTTGCCACTTTCTGGGTTCTATGGGAAGTCTAAATCATATACTGTATATATGGCCAAAAATTGGAATGTAAAACTTCAACCATTATTGTAGCATAAAATCAACCATTCTTCAACTTTGCATCAAGCAATTCTCGCACAAGTATTGTTATGGTTTTATGAGAGATGGAACAATGGATGCCAATCATGCCATACATGATCCATGTCTATCCTGTATGTATCATGGCATCAGAAAGGAAAACAAGAGTTCAGTGTGCCCAAACTTGTCTATACAATATGCACATTATATACAACCCGATACCTTTATGATGCCTGGTCAGCTTTCAGCGAATAGCTTAAACATATTTTTGGTCCTGAAAATACAACCTCTGTTGTTCCAAAAGTAAAAACTGTTTCATTGATTTTTTTTTTTTTTAAATGTGCTTTTTATACTTGATGGAGCTTGTAAGGGAGTAAAAACGTATTACTCGTATTAAATGTAGGGACCAAAAATAATTAAAATTTAAATGGACATTAAAATAGAAAAAGGTCATATTTTAGAGACCCAAATATGTTTAAGCCAATATTCTGTCAACTCCTCTGTTGAGAAGACTCTCCTAAATTGCTTTCAATTTGTTCAGAACCAGTCTGAGGTTGATGTGCAACTGTAGATGATTGATCTGGTGGCACCGCATCTTGGGAACCTTGCTGTTGATTTGACTGAGCAAGGGATCTCCTCCTCCACTTTAAAATCTCCATAAGAATAGAAGCTCCACACATTACAACTCCAAACCCAGTAAGTGTAGCTAGTAGGATAGCAAGAACAGCTTGCATATGAATCTGCCCTCTCAAATGTATGAAAATACATGACATTAGAAATATTTTGAATATGCAAATTTAATTAGTTCTCTATCATTAAAATTGAAGGCTAACATGTTGAAATCCTAAACATTTAGCTCATCGATCATGGCTCTAACAAATTTTGATCACTACAATTCATTTTTATTTGAATGCATATACAAAACATAGCACAACACAAAAATGTCCTGTAACTATGGTTTCAAAAGGAATTTCTTACCAATGAAAAGAAAAGATGCCCAGAAAGAACCACCAGACAAAACTGAACAGTTGCATAAATCCAAACATGATTTCTCCTCACTAAAAATTTTGGAGGAATTAGTTCTATATTATATAATAACAAAGGAGGAAAAGTAGAAAAAGTAGAAAAAGCTCTACCCATTGTTGTTGCTGTCATGCTCGCAAGAAGACCCAATATACATGAAAATGGGAGAGACATGGCAATAGAACCGGATCCCATATTAGACACCTGTCCATTGATAACATCAGGAATTCAAATTGGCTAAAGGGAATATATTATCTAGCAGTAGTTAAACTTACAAGAAGCTGCTCAAGAAAACAAAAGTAAGCCAGCATGTTGATAACAACAAGAACGGGAGCATCCTGCCAAACCCTATAAAAAACTTGCGTAAGTTCAGTTGTACCATGGTGGAAAACATACTGAAAGAAAACCAGAGAGGGCTAAAAGAAGTTAAGCTTCCTCGAAATCCCAAAAGAATTATGAAACCACTAAAATTGATAAAAAGTTATGATACCTGTAATGAGAAGCGTCTGACCCCAGTATGTTATGGGTCTGACCATTTTGAACTCGTAAAAGAGTGACAGGTAGGTTCTGAACCTCTTGCTTGCACACATCACATGTTCTATTACCTTTAATGGTAAACCATTTGACTGCACATTCTTTATGTGCCAATGAAAGCTCACCTTTGCAGCTACACTCCAATTTAAAAGTATCAGCACCTTCTCCAAGTTCAACCATACAAATTCGACAAACAGCTTCTTCTTCCGGAATATCTTCACCACCATCCTCATTGTGAACTGAAACAAAATACTCTAGTAAATAAAATTGTCACTGAAGGAACTTAATCTAGAGGTCCAAGCCAAGAACGGATTTCTTTGGACTTGGAAATTAGCAACATTGTCAAAACCACCACTTAACCCTGGAAAATAAGTTTGCAGCCAAAGAGAACATATAGCAACTCAGTATGCGGATAGAACACAATATATGCGTGTATATGTGTATGCATGTATATATATATATATATATATATATGATGATACATAGGTATATATACACACATGCATACATCCATGCACATACATATACAAATATATACACACACACATGTAACTGGAAAGAATAAGACAGCTGAAGCAGGAGATTGAGTAGGATGACAAAGGAAACATGTAACAGTTCCTAACAGTTGAGTCAGAAAAATAACTTCAGTTTATAAATCTATTTCGCAGAATAACCAAACCCAAAAACTTTATTGGGCTGAATGAGACCTTGATTCAAGAAGAAAAGATCAAGAATAGATGGGGTAGAGTATATGAGAGAAAAAAGACTAGGAAGGGTGACGTGGCACACTAGGGAGGAATAGGTTGGTTAGAAGAGAGAGAAAGGGGTGTGGTTGTTTTAAAAAGAATCAGGCAGTGAAGTTTTGGGGGAGGACGGTTATTTTGTTTAGTGGAAAGGGAACCATTCTTGGTTTCTCTGAGGAGCTTGGCTCTGGGCAGTGAGATATTCATATCTTACTGATTTTCTTGTTCTGCAGAAAATAAAAATCATCCATATTCCATTTGAGTCTTCATTTAATTTTTTTTGTTCTTTAAAAAACCTTATCATTGGTCCGACCTTCCGGATAGGTGCACACAATGCCACCGAAGAAGAACAATACTCAAGGGGAACCGGTAGCTGAGGAGAATGATGAGACGAAGGTAGGGTTCGTTGTGGGAGAAGTGACCAAACTCAAGGCAGTTGTTGAGGAGCTAGTTGCGCAATCGTTGCAGAACCAAACCCATTTGGAGAATGTTCGTAAGGACGCCGCTGAGAAGATCGCAATATTACGTATGGAGGCAGCTGAGAATCAATCAAAGTTGCTCAACCTAATGTCAGAATTTACGAAGGGAAGAGAGAACGAGACGAAGAACAGGGGTCGGTGGAACAGAAGAAAACGAATTCGGTAAAGGTTATACCGAAGGTGTTTTCAAGTATGAAACAACTTGACGGAGATGATTTGTTGGAATTTCGCCAATCGATGAAGAAAATAGAGTTGTCGTCATTCCACGGTGAAGACCCCGTAGGGTGGATTGCGAGGGCAGAGGTTTAATGTCCAAGAGACACGAGAAGTCGTTCGTGTAAACCTTGCCCATCTATGTATGGAAGGAAGCACGATACATTTTTTTCAGTCTCTGTTGAATGAATATGAGGAGTTAACATGGGAAGATTTGAAAAGAGAGATGCTGGAGAGATATGGAGGAATGGGTGAAGGAAGTGTTTATGATCAATTGGTTTCTCTGAAACAAACAGGAAGTGTGGAGGATTATATTAGAAGTTTTGAATATTTGTGTTGGAAGTCCCACATCGCCTAGAGATAAGGTCAAATTATAATATATAAGTGAGGTGCAAACCTCACCTTACAAACTGGTTTTGTGGGGTGAGTTAGGCTTAAAACCCACCTTCTAATATGGTATCAGAGCCATGTTTAGAGCCTATCCTAGCGAGTTCTAAGTGGGCGCATGATGAATGTGGCTCGTGCAATTGATGTGGAGATGTCAGGGAGAAACAGAATGTGGCAGGGAAGAGGTGAGCCACGTAGTGATGGTAAAACCCAATTGGGAAACCGACCTGTCTTTAGTGTGTTGGGTAAAACTGGCCCAAAACAGAATGGGGGAAATTGGGGAGGAAATGGACCAGGCCCAAGTGAAAAAAAAGATTGGGGTGGGCAAAGTAGAACTGGACCTAAAGATAGAGGAGCCAATCATCTCACCTATCAGGATCTCTTGGACAGAAAACAAAAAAGGTTTGTGTTATAAGTGTGGTGGGTTATTTGGACCCCTCCATCGATGCCCGGTGAAACAGCTTCGGGTCATCATGATTGACGAGGAAATCCAAGTTGAATGCGACAAGAGAGAAGAGGAAAGCGCCAACGATGAAGAGGAATACAAGGTTGTAGCTCCATGCACGGCATTAAATATCTGTACTAGTGAGAGCGACAATGATGATCAACCGAGAACAATGAAGTTGCGTGGAATGATTGGAGAGATTCCTATGTTGTTTTTGATAGATAATGGCGCTACCCACAATTTTATTTCTAGGAGACTTGTTGAAGCGTTGGGTTGGAAGTGGGAAAGGACAAAACAAATGAAGATTTTAATGGGAGATGGACACAAATCAGAAACTCAAGGTGTTTGAGAGGTATAAAGGTAAGGTTTGATGAGGGAGAATTTGAAATTGATGCATTTCTCTTTGACTTAGAGGATATGGATATAATATTAGGAATGTCGTGGTTAACGATGTTGGGAGAAACCATGGTGGATTGGAAAAATCAGATTATGAAAGTACAAACTAATCAAGGTGAAAGGTTGCTGAGAGGGGTTCCTCATGGGAATTCCTTGGTAATGTCAGTTTGTGGTTTATTGGAAGATCAAGGAAAAATGGAGAATGATGGGCTGAGCTCGGAGCAGAGGAGCGTCCTGGACAATATGTTGCAGCAATTTAGTGAGGTGTTTGAGGAACCAAAAGGGCTGCCACCTGTACGCGTGAAGGAGCACAGGATCAATCTTAAACTTGGACAAGAACCTATTAATGTGAGACCCTATCGTTTACCATCAGAAGAATGAAATTGAGAAACAAGTGCGAGAATTGATAGAGGTGGGCTATATGCGGCACAGCCAGAGTGCTTATTCCAGTCCTGTAATTTTGGTGAAAAAGAAAAACAACAAGAGGCGTATGTGTGTGGATTATAGAGCATTGAATAAAGCCATTATCCCTGATAAATTTCCCATACCAGTTATCGAGGAATTGTTGGATGAGTTGCATGGTGCCAGGTTTTTCTCTAAACTCGATCTTCGTTCGGGTTATCATCAAGTTAGGATGAAGGAGGAAGATATACCAAAAACTGCATTCAAAACACATGAGGGTCATTACTAATACCTGGTGATGCCCTTTGGATTAATGAATTCACCTTCAACCTTTCAAGCACTCATGAATGAAGTCTTTTGTACGTTGTTACGGCAAGGAGTACTGGTGTTTTTTGATGATATTCTCGTATACAGTAGTAGCTGGGAAGAACATTTGCAATTACTGGAAAGGGTGTTGGAAGTGTTGAGAACTAACCAATTATTTGCAAACAAGGAAAAATGCATGTTTGGGCAGGAAAGTGTTGAATATTTGGGGCACATTGTCTCAATACAAGGAGTTGCGGTTGACCCGGCCAAGATTAACAGCGTCACGGAGTGGCCTGTCCCTAAGAATGTGAAGGGATTTCGTGGTTTTCTGGGTGTTACAGGCTACTACCGTAAATTCATTAAGGATTATGGTAAGGTAGCCAAACCCCTAACAGATTTAACTAAAAAAGATGGTTTTGGTTGGAATGAGAAGGCTCAAGAAGCCTTTGAAGAACTTAAACGAAGGATTACCACCGCACTGGTATTACAACTCCCGAACTTTGATGAGGAGTTTGTCCTGGAGTGTGATGCGTCAGGAAGAGGAATTGGGGCTATCTTGATGCAAGGAAAAAAGCCAATAGCGTATTATAGCAAGGCTTTGAGTCCTCGTAATTTGACGAAATCGGCCTACGAGAGAGAATTGATGGCGGTAGCATTGGCAATGCAACATTTGAGACCTTATCTTTGGGTAGAAAATTTACGGTTTTCTCATATCAAAAGAGTTTGAAACAATTAATGCAGCAACGTATAACTATTGGGGCACAGCAAAACTGGTTAGCAAAGTTGTTAGGCTATAATTTTGAGATTGTTTACAAGCCTGGTAAGGAGAATCAGGGGCCGATGCTTTGTCTCGTAGCAGAGAAGAAATGGAAATAAATAGTATGGTGTATTTTCCAATCTGGTTAGATTGGCAAGAACTCAATGCCGAAGTGCATGCTAATGATAAATTAAAGAAGATAATTGAAGAGGTGAAGGCAGGACAGGGTGGGCATGCTCATGCGGGTTACGAATACAAGCAGGGCGTATTATACTATAAAAATCGCCTTCTTGTTCCGGAAAAATCAGATTGGATTCCTAAGTTCTTAGAAGAATTTCATGCTACTCCCCAAGGTGGTCATTCAGGTTTCTATCGTACATATAGGAGATTAGCAGCCAACTTGTATTGGAAATAGGAGATTAGCAGCCAACTTGTATTGGAAAGGGATGAAAAAGGATGTCCAACAGTTTGTCCAAGCTTGTGACACATGTCAGAGGCAAAAATACATCACAACAGCTCCTGGTGGTTTACTACAACCACTACCAATTCCGAAAAGGATTTGGGAGGATCTAAGTATTGACTTCATTACGGAACTGCCAAGATCTAGAGGGTTCGAAGCCATATTGGTGGTTGTTGATCGTTTAACAAAATACTGTCATTTTGTGGCCCTTAAACATCCTTATACTGCAAAGGTTCTGGCTGAAATATTTGTTAAGGAGGTAGTGAGGCTTCATGGGATTCCCAATTATGTGGTGAGTGATAGGGATCCAGTATTCATGAGTTTGTTTTGGAAAGAGTTCTTTAAGATACAGGGCACCAAATTACAAATGAGCACAGCTTATAATCCACAATCAGATGGACAAACTGAGGTAACAAACAGGTGTTTGGAGACTTATCTAAGGTGTTTTATCACTGACCAACCCAAAATGTGGGTGCTCTGGATGCCTTGGGCAGAGTTTTGGTTCAACACCACTTATCATGGATCTACCGGAATGACTCCTTTTGAAGTTGTCTATGGGAGACCACCCCCCAAGATTGTGCAAGTGGTGCAAGGAGAAGTGAGAGTTGAAGCTGTCCAGAAAGATCTTTTAGAGAGGGATGAGGTGTTAAGACAACTAAAATCCCATTTGCTCCGTGCCCAGGACAGGATGAGGACTCAAGCCAATAAGCATCGAAAGGAAAGACACTTTGTTGTGGGTGATCTTGTGTTTTTAAAATTGAAACTGAATAGGAAGCAGTCTGTCATGAACAGGGTCAACCCAAAATTAAGTGCTAGATATTATGGCCCTTTTGAGATTGTGGAGAAAATTGGGGAAGTGGCATATCGACTGAAATTGCCACCAAATTCAAAGATTCATCCTGTTTTTCATGTATCATTATTAAAAAGAGCTGTGGGTAAGTATAAGGTTGAGGAGCAAATTCCTACTGGGTTGGAGGATGACAGAGCGGAATTATTAGTTCCCGAGGGGATCTTGGCGACTCAGAACAACACACAGAGGGGTGAAAATAAGAAGCAAGTGCTGGTGCATTGGAAGGGACAAAATGTTGATGAAGCTACTTGGGAAGATGAAGTGATAATTCGAAGCCAATTTCTAGAATTTAGCCTTGAGGACAAGGCTCTATTTCAAGAAAGGGGTATTGATATAGACCCAAACTTTATTGGGCTGAATGAGCCCTTGATCCAAGAAGAAAAGATCAAGAATAGATGGGGTAGAGTATATGAGAGAAAAAAGACTAGGAAGGGTAACGTGGCACACTAGGGAGGAATAGGTTGGTTAGAAGAGAGAGAAAGTGGTGTGGTTGTTTTAAAAAGAATCAGGCAGTGAAGTTTTGGGGGAGGACGGTTATTTTGTTTAGTGGAAAGGGAACAATTCTTGGTTTTTCTGAGGAGCTTGGCTCTGGGCAGTGAGATATTCATATCTTACTGATTTTCTTGCTCTGCAGAAAATAAAAATCATCCATATTCCATTTGAGTCTTCATTTAATTTTTTTTGTTCTTTAAAATACCTTATCAGATGACAAAGGAAACATGTAACAGTTCCTAACAGTTGAGTCAGAAAAATAACTTCAGTTTATAAATCTATTTCGCAGAATAACCAAACCCAAAATATTAACAGTGTCATATACAGAAAGCAGATTATATTGTGCATTTTAATCAGTGATAGAAACATACTAAATAATAAAACAGAATGCTAGCAATACAGTCTATCATGGGGGGAATTTTGTGAGTCCCACTGAACACACAGGCCCGCTCCCTTTCTGGTGGGATCCACATGAAATTTAACCAATAATATAGTAGTTTTGTAGATAATATTTTGTTAGCCCTTCTCATCTTTGAAATACTTGGAACTGTGAATTACAGCCATTTGCAGTTGTCAGTTGATAGTCATAATGAATATAACAAACAAAAATATCTCCATCTACATCTAGCATATAGTTTAGTTTAATCGAGATATATAACACATTGTTGAAGATTCCAAGTTTAACATATCTTTCATAAAGAAATTTTGAAAAGAAATATTACCAGTATCATGAAGTGGAGATGTTATAGGTGTTGCGGAAATTTTATCATCCACTCGTAATGTGGTCGGAACTATACGAAACATGCCAGGTACGGGTGAGCTACCTTCTTTGTTTAGCATAGGTACTGAACGAGAACGATGAATTGGTAATTTCATTTCATTCTCCTGTAAAATGAAGTAAAAAACAAGACATGATCATGTAAGTGAGGACCAAATTATCAGAGATAAAAAAATGTCTAATGATGATTTGGAACATAATATGTAGAAATTTTATTTTATAGCTTTAACATATCAAACTGTAGTGTTGCAGACTTCAGAGTAACATGAAGGGGATAAGTAGCACTTATGAACACGTTAAAAGATACATCTTTTGAAGAAAGCCACGTAGTCAATCTTGGATTGTATGATTTATGTTAATTTGATCTAAGTGAGACCGATACTAATAATGAAATTTTTTATGCGATGCTTAGTCAATCATGATTTCTTCACTAGCTAACTATAGGAAGCAAAACAAATCAGCTCAGTCAACTGTAGCACAAGAAAAATGAAACAAAACATCATTCAAAATGTTAATTAAAAGAGAAGTACGTGTTACTGCTCATTGCTGTGTATGAAAAATCTGTGAAGTGTAAAAATATATTTAATGGGTACTAAATTTTCTATGATGATGCCAAGATATAAGTGACAGATTCAAATATAAGGGTTAGTTGCATAAAATCTGAAATACCATGTTAAAAAATTGAAATGATAATTTAAAGCAAAACCATTTCTGAAAGAACAATCTTTAATGACGCTCGATAACATCTGTTTGGTATTTTCAAGTTTGGTCAGTTGAACAACAAAGAGAACAACTGACAGTTTAGAGTAAACACACGCATACAATCATGGCAGGAAACCTGGTTTCATGAAAACAAAGCATCACTACTACAAATATCAAAGGAAGAACGGGTTTTTTTCACAAATATTTTAACCATTTATATTTTCAATATGCTAATTACCTACATATAACAATTACAACGTAACATGTTGCGTTAGTTGTCAAGCTACTCACAACTGTTTCTGCATAAGCCATGTTGCCGCCATGTACAGACCCAGGATTTGAATGAGCAATTGGGGTTACAGGTAAGGATGATGTTTTCTTCCCTCTAGGTGTGACAAGAGATAATGTCCTTGATAGAAAAGGCCTTTTTGGTGCCACTGTTGCTGATCCTCCAAGTGCTAGGAAAGCAGCCTTTTCAATCTCCGAGCTTGTGTTGCGAAATTTAAAACTGAGTTTAGGAAGAAAGGCTTTAATATTTGATCTACTTTTTGATGAGGAGGGACCTGGGGATTCTTTGCTTCTTGGGTAAACAGGACTTGGACAAGGGGAAAAAATCACTCTTCTTGGAGGTGGAGTTAGAGGCATGTTTATCCTCACATAATCTTCTTTTTGTTCCTCATGAGATATTGCAGGTATATCCACGATAAGGTTTTCCCTTGTCCCACGTTGATCTCTTGTGAATTCCTCTGTTATTTCCGATGATGCTGGACCCTATGTACAAAAAAGCAGAAGAAAACTTTCTTAAGAGTAGAAAAGGAAAATATTTACATATTGAGCTGCAATGTAATAAACCGTAGTGATACACAAATATATCAGAAACATTTAGTTTTAGTCAGAGGATACTTCAGTTAAAGGCTGGGTTTCAAATTAACTAATTTTCAAACAATATCACGCTGTTGAAAATTTTCCCCTTCTTAGAAGGAAGTGCTTAAGCATATGGTGCATTAGTCAGCATAGGGGAGATACGAAGTAGAATGAAATCAAAGTAAACTACTCTTAATACTTTATCAACATCGCAAGAGAGTTTTGTAAGACCGACGACCATACAATTCATCAAACAATTGGCATTCATGAAAAAGTGTAGCAGTTTTCCCAAATCTAAAAATATGAACAAATCATAGTAGTCACAAGCACTATACTATTTGAAACTTCACATTACATAAATCCAGAGAGAAACGTCACACAGAAAGATAATTTGAGGATCATACAATTTTCAGTGTCAAAGATCTGCCCCCAATTTGTAAGAAATAATTCATTTTTGAGCAGGAAAATACAAGTTACTCAATTGGAGAGCTTGAAACATCTGATCATGTTAACAAAAATTATGAAGGGCGACACAGATTGCAGTATCTTGTCAGCTGTATTCAAATTTTAAATTCAAAGCTTATTTTAAACCTCTAAACACTAAATTTTCAACCTTTACTAGAACCCAAATGCCCCTCTCTTCAATATGTTCATATTTCAGCTTTCCTTGTACAAACAACACATAAGTATGTTGGCTTACCAACAACAACTAAAGATGAAAAGACTGCAAAACCAATTGGCCATGCATGAACAGCCTTTAACTATATGACCAATGATAGATAAACAAAAGGCGAAAAAGTAAATTAAGGCAGAAACAGAACACCCACAACCACAACCTTCAATTGAAGTCAAGAAAACAAAGAGAAAAAGTTAGTACAAAGCAAGAAAAGAATAGAGAGAGACATGACAACATGTGAAGGAAGGACCTTTTGAATTGGGGTATCACTTCTACTTCCAGTGGTGCCATGGCCTTGGTTATTTTTGTGGTTGGAAGAGTCTGCAGCTTCAGTTGCCATGTTCAGTGGGGAACCCACCAAACCAAGAGACAAATAAACAATACAGGTTTGAGCAGAACAGTTGAAATTGAAACAAATGTTGGTTTTGCAGGAAAGATAGGTGAAACCTTCCCTGGATCATGGAAGATGAAAATTCGCAGAAGAAAAGCTCAGAGAGAATATAGTAAAGAGTGGAGAAGAGAAGCACCATGGAGACAGATTGTGGTGTAAGCTTGAAGCAGACATGTTTCATATTTTTCCAATTTAATACATAATACATGTCATACATATTATAATACAAAAAACAATCATTTTATCATGTTTTATTTATTCCTTTATTTATCAATTACTTGATCATGTTATTCCCCATTAATTATTTTCTATTTTTCATTATCTTTATTTTTCATCTTAAGGTGATCAAATGTTATTATCATAATCTATGGACGGCTAAAACATTATTCTTATAATTTTTATTGTTTGAAGTCGAAGTCAAATAAGAAATATTTTTTTGTTTTTGGAACAAATAGGAAATAGATTAATAGAGTTCTTCGCTTATTATGTAATTAACATTAATTATAATATACATTACAATTTTAACGAATAAACCTACCCCCAACATTTTTTTTAATGTATTAGTCACTATCTTTTATTTTATTTTATTTTAATATTATACCCAGCTACTTTCCAACAACAATGTAACCTCTCAACATTGTTTTTAGAGGAGGGAAAATATAATTTTGTATATTTTGATAAGTTAGTTTTTTCTATTCTTCTGTTCTGAGATATTCTTTTATTACCGAGTGAGTAATATGTAAATTTTTAAATAAATTTTTCCATATTTTGTATAATCTACCTAATGATTTAATATTGGTATTCATAAAATTGATACTATTATCGAGTACGTTCTACAAGGTGTATTTGTGTTTTGATTAACCGTTAGAGGAAGCCAAATTCTAAAAAAAATAAGAATAAAAAAATTAATAATAATAAAATATGAATGATAGTTTTAAAGTTGCATCTGTGCGAAGTGGAAATCTAAAAAGTCAATGTGGTGATGGTGTTGTTTTATTATCTGTGGTCGAAGACAAACATACCACATATATTCACTCAAGTGGAGACATTTTAATTAGTGCAAGTAGACTTACAGCAATAACAACATAACAATACTTTTTAGAAATCTTATGCTACTCCTATTTATATTATATCTTTAAAACATTAAATATATTTAGTTTTAACGAATATTTATAAAGAAAAAATTAAGATTTGATATAATGTGCTTCAACATTCTAAAATATTATAAAACTTATTAAAAGAATAATTTTACTAAAAATATTCGGTAAATGTTTTACTTGAAGATTTTTTTGGTTTTAAACTTTGCAATTATTTGAAGTATAATATATATATATATATATATATATATATATATATATATATATATATTGCTTACTTACTCTTTCTAAAAGAACAAGTAGATATAAAGTTAATAAATCTTATATATAGTTCTAAATTTAATGTCTTTTAATTGAATACTTTTTTCCAAAATTAATCATTACATTTAAAATCATTTTCACATAAAGTATACATACAAAAGTTTATATTAATTTAAAAGTATTTGATCCTTCATTTAAATCGATAAATTAACATATTGTTTGAAATATAAATCCCTTAATCACATTATTATTGTTTGAAATTACATTAAAGTTTGGTGTTAGTTCATCTTGAACTTTTGTTTGTTAGGTTAGGCAATTATTTTTAGTAGTATTGGGTCTTTATAAGAAAACTGTGTTTTGGTAGTATTTTTTTTTAGGTTAGTGCTGCAAGATTTGTTTGGATTGGTTGAGGGACTAGTACGGGTTGGTTTCGTTCAGAAAACCGACAAATTTTGGTTAAATTTGATAAATTTAAGTTAAATTTTTTTCCTAGTGGATACAATTGAATCGATTGAATTTTAGTTGAGATTGAATGGATCAAATTCGGACGAATTTTGATCGAAGTGGATCAAATTTCGATTGGAAATTATTCTATCAAATTCGATAAAATTTCGATTATGATTAATTTTCTCAAATTCAATTAAATTTTAATCATGATTAAATTTGACCAAATTTTGATTATGATCGAGTTTATTCAAATTTCAATTCGTTTCAAACCTATCTGTTTGAATCTTCAATCTAGATCCATGTTATTACGTGTTTCATCAATAAAGTAATTTTAAGTTAATAAACAGTTAATTAAACTATAATTGTAGGTGTTTAATTTTTCAAAACTAAACTATAGAAATGATTCAATTCAGTTTTTATTATAAATCTACAAATATTTTTAGTGTAATATGATACAATTATTTGACAGTTAAGTTCAATTTGATTGAAGGAGTGACACTTTGAAACATACGAGATTATTCTATGTAGATTTCTTCTTTGATTAAACCGCTAAAAAAATTGTGTTTTACATTTATTTGATATCACTTCATTTTATTAAAGCTAGCAAATGATAGTAAAATTTGTATTGAATTTATTTGCAACAAAAACAAAAGTTTCAATATAGTTTATACCTTTTTAGTGTGATTAATCTTTGGCCACAAGTATAATCTTATTTGTCCAAATATTTTTAGAAATACAAATTTTAGCTTGTGTTTGTTTTTTAAGATGGATTTTAGAGGAAAGAGAAGTTCAAAATGAAGTTGTTTGGATTAAGGAAAAAATTATGAAAAATTAAAAAAAAGAAAAAAATTGATGAAAGTTAGTAAGTGATATGATAAGTTTGATAAATTAATAAAATATTTTATTTAATAAAATTAGAGCATTACTGTTTTACCTTTGGTCATGCAAATAATTTGAAATCAAATGTAATTGTGTAAATTATGTTAAAATAAAATGTGAATTATTATAACATAAATTTTTTTTAATATAATTTATATTAAAAGAAAATGGGATAGGTAGAAATTAAGTTAAGATAAATTGGTATAAATTTAATTAAAATAAATTGTGGGTAGTTAATTTAAATAAAATTAAGTAATAATTTTTATATTTAATTATTATTATTATTGGTTTTTCTTCTCCATAGAACTTCTTGACAGACCAACCACCACCATCCATACTAGTGAGTGAGGCCAACAATACCACCACCAACACTACCAGACCATATAGATCCAAGGCCATCAAAACCACCAGCAGACATTAACGAAATCACCATGTTGCCAACAAAAATACCAGAATTGATTCTGCTTAAAATGTAGGAGAGGATAATCGATTCTTCATTCCAATACATGAATTCAAGATCCAAGATAATTCATTCTCCCCGTCTGCATGACTTCATTATATCATGGTAGTTGAATGTTCACTATCAGCCGTGTGAGTTTTGGAAAAAAGATACTTCAAAACCACTTTTATCCTTTTTTTAATCCCATAATAAAGGTTTCAAATTTAAGCATCTTAAAAGATATCTACTTGTTGAAAGAAAAATTTTAAAATTATTTATTTATTATTGATTACAAGTAAATAAAGAAATATATCATAAAAAATATATATATAAAAGTAAAAGGTTAATTAAATTTGTACTTGTAAAGGTCCGTGTAATTGGAGAAATCAGTCCAGCCTTTGACTAGCAGACTTAAGTTACTGGAACTTATAATGTCAGGCTTAAATGTTCAATCAAGTATATTTCTTTTATATTATAGACAGGGGACCACTCTTCCCATCTTCTAATTATTAGGAATTAATTTTAATTTATAAAATAATATAAAACAATTTATATAAATTTTTGGTTGGTCATTAGTTTCATAACTAACTTTTAAGATATATATTCAATTGTTTTTATTTTTTATAATTATTTTATCTCTATTGTTATTTGATATTTATATAGTTATTATTTTTTTCATATTTGATATTAAAAAAAATTAAGTATCTTTTTATTATTTAATACTTGATTTGTTTACTATTATTTTTATTTTTTATGAAAAAAATATTTAAAACATTTTGGATAGTAAAAGAAAAAGGATGGGGGCATAAATAAGTATATCCGTGAAGATAAACAAAAATCTCATATCCAATAAATATGAAGATAAGATTCTATTTTTCTTTAAAAATAAAAATAAACAATAAAAAATTCGTGTCCGTAACCATCTCGGTAATCAAACAAAAACATTAATAATATCAAAAAAATATTATTTTAACATCACTTTAAGAAATATTTTAGTCATTAAAAGAAATTAACTTTTATATTTATAGAAAAAGAAAAATTGAAAAAAATAATGAAGGTAAAATATGTGTAAATATATATTTACTAATAATTAAACCCTAATACAAAATATGGAATTAACAATAAATAGTGTGGGCTGTGGGAGCAAATAGGATAAGAGATTATGATAGAATCACAAGTGCTTAAGAAAAGGCAACTGTGTTCACTTTAAAACAGAATAAAAAAAGTGCATAGGACTAACTTTAAGCACGCATCTTCAAATCTATTATTTTGTCTTAGTATTTACTTGTATGCATAAGTCTTTTTATAAAAAATTAAATTTTAAATCTAACTTAATTTTACAAAATCGATAAAAATAAATTTCACATTTACTTATATATTATTTTGAATTGATCTAATATCTTCACGAGAATTTGCAACAATTTTGAACAATTAAACCTTTTCTAGGCTTTGTTCATTTGGAGGAGATGATTTGAAAGAGAATGAGTGAATGAATTTGAGGGAAAATTTTTTGTTGTTTATTTAAGTGAATTTTGGAGGTGAATGAGAGTGGATTTGAAGGTAAAGTTTGTAAAATTTAGTATAGGATATATCGATGTGATAGAAAAAAAAATTATTTAATTGATAGAAATTGAAAATTATTAAAATACTCATAATTATTAAAGTAATATAAAATGATAATTGTTAATAATATATTTAATTTTAAAAATATTTATAAAAAGAAAAAATTAAAATTAATTATTAAAATTAATTTTAAAAATTTATAATTTAGTAAAATGAAATATTTTTTTTAAATATAAAATTGTTGTAATATAACTTATCACGAATTAGTATTTTTTTATTTGTTACGAAAAAATAGTTTATAATCCTAACAAATAACCGTCATAACATATCTTTCCCCGCCTTAGAATGTTTTTTCTCAAACTATGAACATGTAATAAAATTATAACTTTTCTTTGAGAAAAATCTCATTAGATAATTGAATACAAGTGTGTAATAAAGAACAATAATATATTAACAAGTTCTAGAATATTGTAGAAAAACATAAGACAAAAAGAAAAATAAAAAATATTTACATAGGTAAAAAGCCTAGAACTTTCTACATAAGCTCTAGCTACAATTTTCTAGAATAGTCATGAAAGAGAGATGAGTCTATAAATATCCATGTGTATTATCATTCAAAGCATGTAAGTCAATATCTACAACAACTATAACACTTCTTCCAACTACTACTTCCACATTCCACTATCTTGATATTTTCTCTATATTTTACTATCTTTACATTTTCTCTACCCATCAGCTATTTCTTTCACAACCTCAAAATACTCACATTAAGCTTCAAACACTAACACTCTAGTTTATCTACTTTCTTCTTCATCTTCATATGCTCATCAACTTTATTATTCGTGATAGCACATTGTAGGAGAACTATGTAAAACTGTGTAATTGATTAGTGTAACATGCATGCTTCTTGGGATCGATCATGAGTGTTTAGAATCGAATAATATTAATATTATCATGTTCTTTTACAAACAGTTGAGGACACGTATGATATTTCGTTTTAATTAACTGTAAATCCCAACAATACAGCGAGATGAATAAAATCAGAGTAGCTCGTAAATCAACGCAATTTACTATTCGGAAATCAACCCAAACAAATAGAAATAATCTGGTAAATCATTCCTCCCATTTTTTTCTTCAACGGTGTTTTCCTCTCATGAACACGACTTTAAGAATCTTGAAGCTGTAAATCCTTCATTAAAACAAAAGCTGTTTGTGATCTTAAAGCAAAAGGACAAAAAAAGGAATCTCTATTAAAATAGTATGAATAAACACTAGTGCTACATTATTAGAATTTATATGAATATTTTTTATTTGCGATGTTGAGGGCGTGAGAAAAAGAGCATAAGGCAGGTACTTCCGTATTGTGCCACGTAAATCCAGGAAGGATACAAGGTTCCCACTTCGCGAAGTGTTGTGTCCCACCTTATTCTATGTGTTGGTTCCTCCCCACTTTAACCCTTCCTTCAACATCTTCTTCACAACATCACATAATGTTTCTTAACTGGCTTCTAGCCTCATGAAATCATCTCATGCCAAAAACCAGACAAGAGGGTCTTTGCTTTGCATGCCTCAAATCATCCTTTTTCCAGGTTTTACACTTTGTTTTGCATAGTTCATTGTCAGATTCTGTGTCACTGTCACTCGCATCTGTGACATCAGTTCCATGGAATCAAAGTCCTCCAAATTTCACTCTCTCACCGGTTCCTTAGCCCGTCACGTCTTCTTTCGCGCTTTGTTTCTGGCTTCTGCTGTTTCCCTTGTTTCCCTCGTTCGCTTCCTACCCACCCTCCAGTTGGGATCTTTAACCCCCAAGACCTACGTTAACTGCGTCGATCACTCAGATTTGCCTACCCAAAACACGACTTTGACCGCTGGTTCCTACTTGTTCCAGAGCCGCATCCTCAACACCTTCTGGGGTTCCTTTGACTCCATCAGATGTCAAAACCACACCGCTTTAACTTCCACTGTCATCGCCATTCTCAAGGCTAAACGTCTCTTGAACTATCGCGCCAAAACCCTCTGCACTGGACAAGGCTCTAACATCCTTGTCTCTACAATGCAACGCTTCGGATTCTCCACCGTCGTCGGTCTCAACAACAGTAAGAACTTTGCGTCCCACTTTGAGTACCAAGACTCGTCCTTTGACTTCGTTTTCTCCAAGGATGTTGACAAGGTTTCTGTCCCTGCGTTGCTGGTTCTTGAGGTCGAGCGCATTCTTAAGCCTGGTGGAATCGGGGTCTTGCTTGTTGGTTCCTCTTCTTCATCCTCGGTCTCTTCATTGATCACATCTTCCACTGTGGTGCATGTGGGTTTTGTTAATGAACTCGGCCTTCTGGTTTTCAAGAAAAGATCTGAAAACACAAACACGAACTCAACCTCCCTTTTCTATAACCGTGCACTTCCGGAAGATTGCGCTAGCGTTGCATCAACCAAGCCTTTGGTGGAGTTGATGGAGCCTCTGGCGGAGGAAAGAGCGAGGAAAGATGTGAAGTATGAGAGAAGTGTCTCCTATTTGCCAAACTTAGTGAACGTTTCTAGTAGGAAGAGGATGGTGTATATTGATATTGGGGTGAGGGAGTTGGTTAATGGAGATGTCGATGTCAGTGATTGGTTCCCACCTTCTTATCCCATTCAGCTTAAGGCTTTCAGTGTGTATTTTGTTCATTACAATGTTTCTGTGTTGTCCCATGTGAAACGGCCTCGTGTCACCTTTGTTTATCATCCGGGGTTGGCTGGGAGGGTTGCACACAATGTTGATATGGATCCGTTTTTGGGAGAGGAGGAGTTTGATTTCCTTAAGTGGTTTAAAGAAACAGTTCAGTATGCTGATTTTGTGGTTCTGAAGATGAATGTTGGAGATGTTGAAATGAAGTTCCTTGCGGACATATTTGAGAGTGGAACCATATGCTTTGTTGATGAGTTGTTTCTTGGATGCTCAGAGAGTGAAGATGGTAAAGATGGAACTTTGAGCAGCAGGGAACACTGCATGGATATTTACAAGGGTCTTAGAAGCAATGGTGTTTATGTTCATCAATGGTGGGATACCAAGTCGCATCAGGGGCCTCAAATGTCATATGTACAGTGATTGTGGCGTGAGAAATTGTATCTGCTTTGTGTGTTTAAGTTCCAAAAAGCTTTATAAATGACCTCACTTTACCATTCTCCTCTGCAAATAAAGTGTGTGTGCTGCTTGGTTTTTCTTTTTATAAGTTTTATGGAACTTTAATTGAAGCATTGCATACTTGATTCATCAGAGGTTGTAATTTGTAATTCTGTGTTTCTGTTTGGCTTTTGGTGTTCAGCTGATCGGTAATGTGGCAAAGTAATGTTATATTCTCTTGCAGATTTGGTTTAATATATTTTTATAAAGAAAATATTACATAGGAGTACCGTTTTCTATTTTAAACAAAAAGATGAGTAAGAAAAAGTTACAGAAACATTTAAAACTATTCATCTGACAAGTCATGTGCATATGATTATTGTTGGGTTATGCGACGCATGCAAAGTAGTTTAAGTAATTTAAGGAGTGCTTATGCTTAACCAATTGTTAAGGAAACATGTGAGGAGTTACCCTCATAAATCCTTAACAGACGACATTAGAAAATTGGTGGCCAGAGATGTTATCCAATGCTTTGCATAAAAAGCAATTGAGGTGAATGGTGGGTTTGAGGATAAAAGCAATTCAATAATCATTTTCTTAACAAAGGTATGATTAAAAGTGGCTAATAAAACCTTTGGCCGAAACTAGAAAAATCATACAGGAAAAGAAAAAAGTGGTTGAGAAAGTTAAAAACCATTATTGTGCCAAACTGAAAACATGGCCAGATGCATAGGGAATGCATTTCATTTTTTAGTGTCATTGATTTTCATTCCATCTCAATAATCTAAAGGTCGTTTGATGGATTTTCACCGAACTATGTCTGATTTGCATTTTATTTCCTTGTCACTTTCCTTGGGAGCTGATATCCATTTCCTTTGAGTTATTAAAACCTTCTCTTTCTCATTATGAACAGTAAAAATTTAAGCAATTTCATAATCAGATGAAAAAGTTGATGATGATGGTGGGTGCATCATTTGGTGTTTCTCCATTGATTGAAAAAGTTAATAAAGACCAATTAGCACTAGCTTTGAAGCTATATGGCAAAAAAGTGATTTGTTGTAAGTGTATATACACACCTAAATTGGAAAAAGGTGACGAGAATGCATGCATTTTTAGAAGAAAAAATGAGGGCGACATTGAAGTCAATATTGAATGTCTGGAAAGAAACTATACATGTATATGGCACCAGCACTAGATAAATTAATTGATAAGTAGAAGCCAATTGTGGAATCCATTTCCTACTGTTTGATGAAAATGCCTCCATTGAGTCAGCTTGAGTTGTTAGTCAAAATTGTTCGAGAAGTTTGTTATGTATAGGTTATGACATTGTCATTGAGAGAATTGGTGGTGATTTTTGCAACTTGCCGCGGTAATGACCTCTGAAACACAAACAAGAATAGGGACATACATTAAAAAAATGTTAAAATGTTTTGCTTCCCTTAATTACAAAGAAAATTTGAATTGTTTATTATTGAAATTTTAATTCGGTTTGTTCTACTAATTTTAGAAAAGTAATAGATTTAGTCTCTCTTTACTTAACGGGTTAAAGTGTTATTGACATGACAAACAACATTTTATGAAAGTGTGACAAATGTTGTCCATGTGACAAAATTTAATTTTGTGAATTAAACTAAAATATTTTAGAAAAATGTGTGTTGATGGGTACTTTTTTTCTTCCTCTTCATCATCTCCTCTATTCCACATATCAACCACCACTTTCATCTTCTTCACACATATTGTGTCGTATGCCCATATAAGCTAACCTCCAACAGACCAAATTCCTTCGACTAGATTATCTATCTCAAACTCCTTTATTCATCCGAGCTCTCTAGGTTGAGCTCCTTCTACCAACTTCTTCAATCAAGTTCTCCATGTTAAGCTTTCTCAATTGAGCTCTTTAAGCTGATCGCCCTAGGTCAAACTCCTTTAGTTGAGCTCTCCATGTCGAGCTCCCTTAGTCAAGTTCTTCAGGCTGAGCTCCTTAGCCAAGGTCCTTCAGCCGAGGTTCTACAAGGCAAAGCTCCTTCAACCGAGCTATTTAGATCGAGTGGTCACGACATGGCTAAAACAACATGGTCGAGCGAGATTAAAGCATGGTAAGAGCAAAATGGTCAATCGGTCTTAGCATGGTCATAATCAAACATGGTCAACAAAACAGAACATGGTTAGAATAACAACGCTAACGACGAATTAACCTCTTAATGCAGATTAAGGTATGATTGGATTGTTATTAGGCCGACAAAAGCTAAAGTGTCAGAACAATC
This sequence comes from Vigna umbellata, assembly GCF_029865625.1. Taxonomy (NCBI): domain Eukaryota; kingdom Viridiplantae; phylum Streptophyta; class Magnoliopsida; order Fabales; family Fabaceae; genus Vigna; species Vigna umbellata. The sequence goes on along the minus strand of NC_142172.1, from coordinate 4,316,594 downwards.
GGTACCGTTAAGGAGTCGCGCAGCGGAATAAAATATTCGAAAAGCGTGTTACGGTCACAAATCAAGTTTTGATGGTCCGTTTTAGAAAAAACAATTTTCTTAGAGAAAATTTATCAAACAGTTGATGTGCATAAAACAAAAAAGAGTATAGGGAGTAAAAAAAAATTGACACACTGGATTTTTATCCTGGTTCGATTCAAAAGAATATACGTCCAGTTGTTAATCACTATAAAAAGTGATTAACGATTTCACTAAAATGAGTTTCAACAAATTGCAATAAAAGTGAATAAAAACAAAGAGATAAAACCTTCCTTCGACCAACGAACTGGAAGCAAGCAATCTACACTTTCCTTCGACTGACGAACCGGAACAGTGCAAAATAGTTCTTCCTTCGACCAACGAACTGGAAGAACAGTAGCGTTGCCAACTCGAAGAGAATAGCTCTGACCTTTGACCCACAAAGTGCGAGCTTCTCCTTTTCACGAGACTAGGCAGTGCAATGAACTAGCTTATGGAACTTCCTCAGATCACACTGTATTCTCAAAAGCTCAGGGTTCCTTTCTAAGAGTTTTGGAACTAACTTATATAGCCAACTGGTCTAAGTTCGCAGAGATGAATTATAACTACCACAGATAATCGATTATTGTTAGTGATAATCGATTATCGTTAGTGATAATCGATTATTTGAGTCCGTTACAGGGTTTTTCAAAAAGTAATAATCGATTATCCTAAGGAATAATCGATTATTCCAGAGACTTTGGCAGTTCTCATTAGAACTAGTGATAATCGATTATTTGGAGTAATAATCGATTATTCCAGAGCAACGAGGTTTTTCAGAAGGGCTCAGGATAATCGATTATAGCTTCTAATAATCGATTAAATGCGTAGCAGTTCTAGAAATATGAATTTTTCTAAGTATTACATGTTTAAGGCTTTTCCTAATACATTTATAATCTACAAAGTGCTTTTAAAACAACTATAACAATCTATCATCTTTCAACATCATCAAAATCATTTATCTTCAATTTTACCAATGCTCCTCATTGGTAACATAAAGACCTATCACAACTACTATATATAAAAGTCTTAGGTATGACTTTAAGATAACATGCATTGATTGTTAAACGAACGATCATCTATTAATTTTAACACCGGAAAATCTTTTATAGGTACGATCTGAGAAAAGAGTGGATAGCGTGCAAACCGAGCATTTTGGACAACATGAAAATTGAGCATTGTGGACAACATGAAAACTGAGCATTGTGGATAGCAAGGAAACCAAGCGACGCAAAAAAAAAACAATAACCTGGGAGTGACTCAACCCTTCCAATCTACAACATAACCAATCCATTCAAGGATCTCCAAAAACATTTTGGCACCCACCGTGGGTTAATCGAGTGTTTCTCATTGCAACCACAAGGAACCAGATGAGCGGTGTTGTGGAAGATGTCAATCACCTAGTCATTTAGCCCCAACCTGCTAGTTTAGTTCAACTTCAACTACATGACTTGCTTTAAGATTGGACATCTTCGCTTTGCTCATCCCCAACGTTCTAACTTCAATCAGCTTGAACTGCATGACTTGCTTCAAGACTAAACATATTTTATTTATCATAGCCTAGTGGCCTCAACTAGTTTCGACTACATGGCCTGTTGTGACACCAAAATCCTAGTTTCGTTCAGCCCAACATGCTGGCCTTGATGAACTTCAACTGCATAGCCTACTTTAGCCCCCTTTGCCTCACGTCTTGGCTTTCTCCAAGCATAAACCATTTGGCCACTTTGGCCTCAAATTCTTGACTTTGTTCAAGCATCAATCATTCAACCACCTCTACCTCAAGTCTTGGCTTTTTAGAGTGTCCACCGTTTGGCCACCTATGGCCTCAAAGTCCTGACTTTCTTAAACCTCAACAACACGGTCACATATATGGCCTCGTTCATGGATTTATTCAAGGTTTAACCATTTAGATAGTTCTTATTTTCGGTGATTTTTCTCAAATAGGTCTCTCACTTTTTATTTTGTCTCAATTAGGTCCTTATTTTTGAAAAATTAAAGCAATTAAGTCATTATGGTTAGTTCCGCACTAACACCGTTAAAGAAGGTGTCACGTGTCAACTTATGATTTTTTGGAATACTTTTTAATTTTTAATTTTTTTATATTTTTTAAAATAAAAAAATTTCATGTGTCAAGTTGATATTATGCCATGTGTCAAGGTGATATTGTGCCACGTGTTAAGATGATATTGTGCCACGTGTCAAGCTGATATTATGTCACGTGACAATACTAGTGTGACGTGACATTGATAGTGCCACATGTCACTATCAAGCCATTTGTCATTGTATTTGCCCCAAGTTATTCCTATATTTTTATTTTATCTCAAATAGGTCACTCTAGTTTTATTTTTATCTTAATTTAGCTCTATTTTTTTAAAAATTAAAGAATTTTATTCTTCTCCAAATTGAAGCAAAATTTAATTTGTATATAAATCTTTACAAAAAAATTATACAAATTGATATTTTTTTATTAGAAAAATAAAAAAATTACGAACTAACATATCACATTTTTATTTTTGTAATACTATGGAAAATAACTTAATTGCATTAAAGTTTTGAAAACAAAAACTAAATTGAGACAAATAAAAATAAAGAAACTCTTTTAAAAATTTTCTACAAAATTAAACAATAAATGAAATCATTTGACCTAAATAATAAAAATGAGCAAACTATAAAAGTTATTATTTCAATGGAAAACGTTTCTTCGACAACGCCCATTTGACTACAATTTAACAACGACACGTGGGTTGCTCTGATTTGCTGTTTTAATTGGAATTTTGAAATGGAGAACACCTGATTTGGACGGCATTTTTGGAATAACCTGTTCGCGCCTAGGAGACCCATTCTCTTTCCCGAAACTCTGTCTGTCCAAGTTATTCATTGGATTCTGTCGGTCCACCATATGAACTCCCAAACTCTGCCTCTACCATTCTGAACTCTGGCTACAGCACCGAGATCGTGTTTCTTGACCTTCGAAATCGTGTTTGCAACTATTGAAGTCCGGCATTGAAGTCCTTTGTCTCCGTCGGCCATTGAAGTGTTGGGAGGAAGTGTATTGAAGGGGCAAGCGTTGTCACATTTTCTCGAAAGGAGTGGTTTTTTGGCTGTCGCCGTAATGTACAAAGTTGGTTGGGTTGACTGTTAATCGCAAGGTATTTTGTATGCCCTTGTTCTTTTTCGTTTTTTGGAGATTTGACCATGGTTTTTTGTTGGCAAAGCCGTGTTTTCCTATTTATTCGTTTCGCCATTTATGTATGTGCTTGTTTCGTTTTCCCGTTTTTATTGTGAGTTAGATTGTGTAATCTATGTTTTAAAGCTGAGTTCAGGATTCCTGAGTCCATGGTATGGCTACTTGCGTTTTGGAAGGAGTTTGAGTAATAGTAAGTTTATCAGCCTTTGCTATTGTAGGTGAATATTTGACAGACGCTATTATTAGAGTTGAAAATGGAATCCTCTAATAATAATGTAAGTAGACAATAAACATGGATGTTTTCTTTGTTGTTTTGGAGAAGTGAATTGATTGTTATAATTTTGAACTGTTTTATAGTGGCGCCTTCGAGCTTGGATAGATACATCGTACATTGCCAACATGAATTCCTTACTGCCAGCGAGACATAACATGCGCATTTTACAAACCCCGTTTAAGTGGTGTTTAGAAATTGTAGATCCTTTAGAGGTGAACCTAAAATTGTTGAAAAAGATGGTTCGTCGATGGGTTCCCCACCATCAATCGTTTAGAGTTAGCCAACATTTGGTGCCTTTCAATGTGCAGGATGTGTTCATGAGTTTAGGGTTAGGAGTAGGGGGTTTGGATGTTCCTTTTGATGAATCAGTTGTGGGTAAAGTTTGTGAATCCTTTAATTCAAAATCTACGAAATTGAAAGACCTCATAGATATGTTCAATGTGCTTGTAGCTAATGATGATAGTGAGGTAGATGTGGTGTGTCGGTTGTATGTATTAGTTTGTTATGTGGTGTTCTTTTTTCCTAGGAAGGCAAGATATGTTTCGAACATGCCTTGTTTAGTCTTAGATGACTTAGATAGTTTGTCTAGTTATGATTGGAGTAGAGCTGTACATACATATCTTGTACATAGTCTAAATAGATGTAATAAGAAACTACTTTCTGGATCGATTGCTGATTCTTTGAGCATAAGTAGGAATGTTGTTGTTTTGCAGGTATGATTTATTGTGGTTGTTTGTTGTATTAAGTCAATCCATAGTAATAACTGTTTTGATTAGTTTCATTGGTTTAACTGTAGCTTTGGGCGTATGAACGGCTTGGTTTGCATGATGATTGTTCTCGCAAGGAATTTCCGCGCGTTAGGCGATTTTGTTCGTTAAATTATACAACCAAACAAATAGATGTTATGTTTAGGACTAGCGAGATAAGTAACTTTGTTATGAATTTATGTTGTTATTTTTTATGATTTTTGCTGTTGTTATGTGATTGTTGTATATTTATTGTTATTGTCAAAGGTACAATTTGATTGGTACCTCAGTGACAATGATTGTCTAAATCCCATCATACGTCGTGCTTTCAATTTGGATGAGGGATTGAGGCCTCAAGGTTCCAAGCGTGAAGAAGTACGACCTGAAAATGAATATGATGAAAATTGGCTATCAGCCGCTGAGGAAAAACTGAGAACAAACAACCTCAAGATAAGAAAACTCAGAGATGAAATTGCGGCTGTTAGGAAGGTACTTGGTGATCATCTCAAGTTTCGAAAGGTGGAACAATCTCCTTCAGGCCATGAACAACATGAACAACCTGCAGATGAACAACATGAACAACCTACAGATGACAAACCTGCTTCTAAAACTGTTGTAGAAGAAGAACGAGTACCCCTTGAGCATCCCCACTTTTGACTGACATTGGCGATGGTGTTCATGATGGCGAAGGAGATGTCATTGTAGAACCATTTCGTTCAGGTCCTGAAGCTGTTGGTGATGTTGAAGGTGAGGGTAATGAAGGAGGTGCACATGCAGATGAAGAAAATGAAGAACCAGCTTGTACAACGGTTGTAGAAGAAGAAGGAGTAGCCGGTGACCATCCAATACTTGTCATTGACGTTGGCGATGGTGTTGATGATGGTGAAGGAGATGTGGATGTAGAACCCTTGAATGTAGTGCCTTTGTGTTCTTTTGTTGGTGATCCAAGAACAGTGGTCCATTTGGATATGTTATACCATGCAGTTACGCGAAGAGACATTCCACGGAGGTTAGAACACAATAATTTTTTATAATTTGTTGTTATTGGTACCTGAATTTATGGTCAATGATATTGGTACCTGATTTAATAATGTTGTTTTTTCAGCTACGTGTCTGAAATTATGTCTCAACTCTTGACCATAAGTGAATGTAGCTCTTTAGGGCCAAGGTAATGTGTAGACAACATGGTAATTATACAGTTGACTTTAATTACTGTTGTCATTCAATTTAGAAAGTTCATAAATTTGATGTTGAAGTTGTTGATTGTTATGTAGGCTTTAATTTTTGCAGCAACAATGTTCATGTACTTTGAGAGAAGGTTGAGTGGAGTCATAAAGAGGATTGTATTTAGTCCTATGTTTGGGGTAAATGCTTTAATTAGATGTTGTTGGTTTTTTGTAGGGTAGAATTTAACATTGACATGGTTGTTTATTGATGGTTTAATTTTATATTGAAGACCCATGTGCTGCACGACTATAGGAAACGACCAGCGAATCAACATGTGTGGCAACTTCTTGACTACCAGCCATATTTCCGATACGATCTGGTTCGACTTGAGGCCTTATCGTCTGCTGATTGGGTGAGTAAGATGTACTTTGTAAGCAGATACTTGTTTTTTAATGTGGGTTACTATTTTGACATATTCCAAAAAATGTGTAGGTGTTCATCCCAATTGTAAGTGATGGTCATTGGTGGTGTTATGCACAGAAGGTCTGCACTTTTCAGTTTTATGTCATAGACTCACTGGCCAATGGTATCAAAGGACGTTGTCGGATTGATATAAGCATTGTAAGCTTTACCATGATTACAAATTTTTTTGGAAAATGACTAGTTAAATCGTAGTTAGTTTAAAGTGACTGTTTTGGTTATTGTAACCATACAGGCTCAAAATATTCAAAGGTTTTGGGGTTTGTTGACGGATAAACTTGAAGTTTCGAAGTGTCCTTTGTTAGTTGAGAAAGCCAACATCCCAGTCCAACCAAACACATAATTTGATATTACCAATGTGTTAAAAAATTTTGTGTTTCCATTAACAAAAGTAATGTATGTATTTTTTAATTTCAACAGATACGATTGTGGTGTAATCATGATGAAAGCTATTGAAATTTGGGATGGAGAGGAGAAATATGATTGAAAAAGCATGCCTGATTATACAAATGTATGTTAAAGTATGAATTTGTCAATATTACATTATTAGACCCTTGACATTGGTTTTGAATTCCAATATGTTAATTTCAGGAAGACTTGGCTGCGTTTAGGAAAAAGTATATATGTGACTGGATCCTGGACCAGGACAACGTCCGAAGATTGGACACGCTACAACATTTTGGATTACTATAGCATTAGAAATGTGTCCTTGGTTTAGATTCTTCATTTATAGTAAAAGAATATACATTGTAGAGAATTATACTATTGGAAGTCTATTAGTTGGATTTATGTACATGTGAACTTGTTCGACTAATAATGAATACAACTAAAGTATTCGTAATATTGATTTTCGTTGTGTTTTTTTTTGTTGGAGTGAGTTTATTGATTACCGTAATTGCATGGCTGTTCCCCTATTTTAATTGAACAACTCCCCATTTAGTACGTCGGACTAATTTATTCCATTTGATTGAGACAGCATGACCTGGTAGGTGGTTTTGTTGGGAACTTGTAGGTGTGGCTGTAGTTATAAGGCAATTGGACAGGATTAGGATGCCCCCAACAGTGTGTTTTGATGATTGCTTCCAGGTGCTTGCTGAGGCAGGGGTGGGAAGGCAGTATTGGGCTGCTGTAATCGATTACAGGCACGCTGTAATCGCTTACGAGTGAAATGTACCGAAAGTGCATGGCTGCTCCACTGTTATCACTGAGTTGCTCCCCACTTATGGGCTGCTACTAAGTACTTGCGGTTGATTGACACAGCATGACCTGGTAGGTGGTTTTGTTGGGAACTTGTACGTGTCGATGTAGTTATAAGGCAATTGGACACGATTAGGGTGCCCCCAACAGTGTGTTTTGATGATTGCTTCCAGGTGCTTGCTGAGGCAGGGGTGGGAAGGCAGTATTGGGCTGCTGTAATCGATTACAGGCACGCTGTAATCACTTACGAGTGACATGTACCGAAAGTGCATGGTTGCTCCACTGTTATCACTGAGTTGCTCCCCACTTATGGGCTGCTATTGAGTACTTGCGGTTGATTGACACAGCATGACCTGGTAGGTGGTTTTGTTGGGAACTTGTATGTGTCGCTGTAGTTATAAAATACAAGAATGCATGTTGAGGAATCATACTAATGACCAAAATGTAAGAGTGGTACAAATTTTAAACAAACCAAATCAAGAAACATTACTTGGAGAATTAAAACCAAATAGTTGATTCGAATGAATGTGATAATCATTTTGTGCAATACAAAGTAAGGTCTTATATAAACACGAATAAAAGATTTAGGATGAATTTTTAATAATTATTTGAATTTATTAAAAATTATTAATTCATTATCATTTAATGTTGTTCTGACTTTGAAGACTCATAATGAAGCAGTGTGGTGTATACTTTTTTCCACTCTCCCATGCAATTTCAAATCTTTTATCTTAATTAATCAGAGTTGCATTTAATGTGGGGAAATGGGAAGTGACTGCAACACTCCACGTCTTGCCACCTTCTACCTACTTTATGACAATGCATTAAATGCTCCTTCCTTAAACACTATAATTCGTACCTTGTGCATAACTTCTGCTCCATCTACTTTGCATTAAATGATCGTACCTTAAAGAAATGAATCCCTACCATGTGCATTACTGGTGTTTTTTCTTCCCCATTTGGACGTCGACTTTCATTTGTTTTTCTCTGAACTTTCTTAAACTACACATTAAAGGCATTCTTTCCAGGTTGGTAAGAAGCACAACAAGATCATTAAAGGAGGAGTAAATTTCTTCCAACACCTTGTCTGTAAGTATACATGGTTATAACGTCGTTTAAAGATTTCTTCATTCCTCCTTTTGAGTAGGGGTAACCCTCATTATAGGTCCTCTTTCTTACATAACCATTTATATAACACGTCTTAGTTAAATAAAACAACATGAGACAGTTCATTAACACTGTTAGTGATGTCTATAGTGTAATAAGTTTGTTTATTTATTGTAACAAAACTGATTTATTATTATAAATTTTATTGATTAACCAATGTTTCCAGGGAATAAATTATTTTGATGGCCACTTATCCCAACAACGTCAATGTGGTTGGAAAAAGCATTGACGATGATGACAATTGTAATGAGTTGGTTCCTACTTTAAACATGTGTTTTGACACAATGGAAGAAGCAAAGAAATTTTATTCGGTGTACGGGAGAAGATGTCGTTTTGGCGTCCGAACCAGAACTTCTAAAAAGGATGACAACAACGAATTGTACTACTTGAGATTGGTTTGTTCTAGGGAAGGTAAATATGTTTCCACCATTCGTCCAGAGGTGAAAACTCTGCCTAGTCAGACTAATCAATGTCCTACTGGAATAACCATTGCACGAAAAGAGGACAAATGGTTTTTAAGGACTGTGGTTGTAGAGCACAGTCATGACCTGTGTCCACAAACCTCCAATCTAATCCGTTCTAATAGACAATTAAACATGCATGCCAAACACACTTTGGGGGTGAATGATGATGCCGATGTACGTATTAATAAGAGTTTCCTTAGCATAGTTAGTGAAGCTGGTGGATATGAAAACATGGAATTTGTGGAGTGGGATGTTAGGAACTTCATTGGTCAACATAGAAGGTCACTGTGTAAGGAGGGTGATGGACAAGCATTGCTACATCACTTTTCAAAAATGAGAGAGCTCAATAATGATTTCTTCTACGACATATAAATGGATGAATATAATAGAATTACTAGTGTATTTTGGGCAGATCCTCATAGCCGAGCTGCATGTGAGGAATTTGGTGATGTCGTCTCTTTTGACACCACCTACTTGACAAACAAGTACGACATGTCATTTGCTCCATTTGTAGGAGTTAACCATCATGGACAATCCATTCTACTTGGTTGTGGATTGCTCTCATCTGAGGACACTTTGTCATTTGTATGGTTATTCAAATGTTGGCTAAGATGCATGGGAAACAAGGCGCCTTATAGTATTGTAACCGATCAATGTAAGGCGATGGCAAATGCAATTGAAGATGTCTTCTCTAAAACAAAACATAGGTGGTGTTTGTGGCACATCATGAAAAAGATACCTGAAAAATTTCAAGGGTATAACAATTATGTTGGGATCAAGTGTGATATAAAATCGCTTGTCTGTGACTCTGGTAATGCAACAGACTTTCACATTGGCTGGAAACGACTACTTACCACACATGGGTTAGAAAATAATGAATGGCTATGTAATTTGTATGAAGAGAGACAAAAATGGGTCCCTTGTTACTTGAAGAATCATTTTTGGGCTAGTATGTACACAACTCAAAGAAGTGAGGGAATGAATGCTTTCTTTGATGGATTTATCAATTCCAGTACCACACTTCAACAGTTTGTGGTTCAGTATGATAATGCTCTTAAATTCAAGGCCCAAAAAGAAATTGAAGCTGACTTCTCCTCTTTTAATACCAATGTTGCATGTGGGTCTCAATCACTAATTAAGAGACAATTTCAAGTTGAGTACACACATGCAAAATTTGAGGAAGTACAAATTGAGTTTCGGTCCAGGATGAATTGTTTCATCAAGAACACGGTCAAGGACTGTATTTTGAACAACTACACAATAAAAGAAGAGTACATGTGGGATGAGAAATGTGAGGCAAAATATTACCATGTTGAATTTGATCCTCTTACAAACGATACAAGGTGCTCTTGCCTATTGTTTGAGTTTAGAGGCATCATATGTCGCCATTCCTTATTGGTTCTCGGACAGGAAGATGTACATAATGTCCCCTCCAAATATGTTCTTCGTCGTTGGAGCAAAAATGTTCGAAGAAAGCACACACTTATTAGAGCATCTTATAGTCATTTGCAGCAGGAACCCAAGATGCAAAGATACCAATCGTTGTGTAAGTGGTTCTATGACATAGCTGAGGCTGCATGTGAATCTGAATGTGCTTCTAATGAGTTGGAAAAAGAATTGGAATGTGTAGGTAAAAAATTCGGTTTAACTTCATCACTGAAAAATAACATCATAAGTGAGGGAGGACAACTAAGGTATCAGAATCCTGTGACCGATACTCCATCGTACAATACATGTGGAAGCAGTGATGTACTTGTTTGCAGTCTAGTCGCGGTTAAGCGAAAAGGCAGACCGAGAACTAGCAGATTGAAGTCAGCCGTTGAAACTATAACTAAAAATGGAAATCGACTCCAAGGAAAAATTCCTCAACAACAACTGTTCAACCAGCGGTAAGTACTTCAAATGTTGTAATACTAATATTATTCATTACTTTTGTTACATGTTGGTAATATGTGTTCCTTTGTGCAATCAGGAAACCACAAGAACTACTGTTGCACAACTGCAAGAGCGCGTGGAATATTCAACCCAAACCCATGAAGTTTCCCAACTATCTAAAGTTGCTCCAATTGGATATATGTCATTGTTATCTGCCGTTCATAACAATTTAGATAATACACAATGTTGATATATATGGGTTTGGGATGATATGGTTCTACATTATCTGTTACTGGAATGATGTCCATAACCTCTATAGGTAAAACCTTCAATATAAAACACAGCACATGCAATGCAGTGGTAATCGATTACATATTTTCTGTAATCGATTACATCACTATGTTTGACAATTTTTTTTGCTCAAGACGGTTCATATCCTTTTTTTTTCTGTTATAGAGCACAATGCGCTGACAGTTACTGCTGTCACCTGACTGTTACTGCTGTCACCTGACTGTTACTGCTGTCACCTGACTGTTACTGCTGTCACCCACTACCACACTGCAATTAAATACAATTGTAACCTACTTCACTCCTTTCATAACCCTCTACCACAAACCATTTAAACTCCTACCCCCTTTGGAAATCGTAATAACCCAAATGGCAGATCGAGCTCACGAGAAAATCAGGGCTTCATCTTCGAGAAGGGGGCCTCCAGATCGGACACCGCCATCCCCACCACTCTCTCCACCAGTTACGAGTAATGAACTGTTCTCCAACGACGACCAATATGAAAGGTTCTCTACACATTTCTTTGAGCGTCCAATCCTGCAAGGGAAGTATCTTGATGATGAATTTTTTCGTGATGGTACATTCGAATTCTTCGAGATCTTGACAAAAGCTGGGCTAAATGATTTTGTCGCTTATAGACGCCACTACTACCCTGAATTAGTGCGTGTATTCTATAGCAATATGCGGGTTTCCGATTCGGGAGTTATTCGAACCGAGATCAAAAAGGTGAAAATCACAATCAAACCTTCACTTTTTCATAAACTAACTTCCATCCCTTGTGTTGGTGCTCGTTTTGAAGGAAATCTTGTTGACGAGTAGAAAGATGAATACAATTTTGTTAGTGTTAGGCAATTGATCTGCAAACCAGGTTCAAACATACAAGGTAGAATACTGACCGGGACTATGAAGTTTCAAACTAGGATACTACATTATGTACTTTGTCGTATATTAGTTCCTCGATCAACGAATGTTGCACATGCAACAGAGGAGGACATTATGTTGCTGTGGGCACTCATCAATTCTCTTCAGATTAATTAGGGGCATCTCATTCGAAATAAGATGAAAAGGGCTACCAGGGACAACGCCCAACTACCATATCCCCATCTAATTACCACATTCATGGAACACTTTGGTGTGCCTACAGAAACTGATCCTTTTACCCAAGTTAAGAACAAACAGAGGATTGGTTTGGAAGTTCTATCATCATTTGATTATCACAAAAATCATGAAGGAATTTGGGTTCCCAAAGTTGATGTTGGGAATATACAAGAACAAGTAGGGATTGAAGAAGATGTGGAAGTTGGTAATCAAGAACATGAAGTCCGAGAACCCTCTCAAAATCCACAACAAACCTCTTCTCAAACATTGAGTGAAGTCATCAAACAAATACAAGAACTCCACACTTTCGTGGGCCATAGATTTGACACAATTGAAAATCGTGTTGGAGTCCTTCAGGAAGAAGTCGTTAAATTCCGCAATCAATTTGAGAGACAACCACCTGCTTAGATTACATTTCTTTCTATAATGTTATGTCCCTTTTAATTTCAAAACTTGTTCTTTGATGTAATGTTCTTAAGTCATTCTATTAATGTACGTGGTTTTTATTATTGTTATAAAGTACTCCAACAAGTTCTTACGTTATTGAATACGTTATTTATTTATTTAATATTCAAGTATTCGAAGTTGAAGTTATTACTATAAAGATCCTTCCAGGAAACCTCAGAACTTTGGTAGAGAATGACATTTGTGTAATAGTAATCGATTACAAGTCCCTAGTAATCGATTACAGGATCGTTAATTTGTCCCAGGTTTCCCTGCCATGAACTCTGAACCTGGGAACACTGAAAAATACACTACCAAACACTATTGGGGAGTTATTCAACCATGTCTGGGTAGAGCAGACATACTTTTGCTACAGAATGAGACTTTTGTAATATTAATCGATTACGAGTCCCCTGTAACCGATTACAACACCCTTAATTTGTCCCAGGTTTCCCTGCCATGAACTCTGAACCTGGGAACACTGAAAAAGCACTACCAAACACTACTGCGGAGTTATTCAACCATGTCTAGGTAGAGCAGACATACTTTTGGTACAAAATGAGATTTTTGTAATATTAATCGATTACGAGTCCATTGTAATCGATTACAGCACCCTTAATTTGTACCAGGTTTCCCTGCCATGAACTTTGAACCTGGGAACACTGAAAAAACACTACCAAACACTACTGGGGAGTTATTCAACCATGTCTGGGTATAGCAGACATACTTTTGGTACCGAATGAGATTTTTGTAATATTAATCGATTATGAGTCCCCTATAATCGATTACAACACCCTTAATTTGTCCCAGGTTTCCCTGCCATGAACTCTGAACCTAGGAACACTGAAAAAACACTACCAAACACTACTGGGGAGTTATTCAACCATGTCTAGGTAGAACAGACATGCTTTTGGTACAGAATGAGATTTTTGTAATATTAATCGATTATGAGTCCCCTGTAATCGATTACAGCACCCTTAATTTGTCCCAGGTTTCCCTGCCATGAACTCTGAACCTGGGAACACTGAAAAAACACTACCAAACACTACTGGGAGTTATTCAACCATGTCTAGGTAGAGCAGACATACTTTTGGTACAGAATGAGATTTTTGTAATATTAATCGATTACGAGTCCCCTGTAATCGATTACAGTACCCTTAATTTGTCCCAGGTTTCCCTACCATGAACTCTGAACCTGGGAACACTAAAAAAACACTACCAAACACTACTGGGGAGTTATTCAACCATGTATTGGTAGCGCAGATATATTTGGTACAGAATGAGATTTTTGTTATATTAATAGATTACGAGTCCCTAGTAATCGATTACAACACCGTTAATTTGTCCCAAGTTTCCCTGCCATGATCTATGAATGTGGGAACACTGAAAAAACACTACCAAACACTATTGGGGAGTTATTCAACCATGTCTGGGTAGCGCAGACATACTTTTTGTACAGAATGAGATTTTTGTTATATTAATCGATTACGACTCCCCTATAATCGATTACAACACCCTTAATATGTCTCAGGTTTCCCTCCCATGAACTTTGAACCTAGGAACACTGAAAAAACACTACTGGGGAGTTATTCAACCATGTCTGGGTAGCGCAGACATACTTATCGTACATAATGATATATTTGTCATATTAATCGATTACGAGTCCCCTGTAATCGATTACAACACCCTTAATTTGTCCCAGGTTTCCTTGCCATAAACTCTGAACCTGGGAACACCTTGGTTTCCTCTTCCAAACGCATACACCTCGGACTATTTGAAATATGGTTCACAACATTTTGCACAATGACCAACAGGGTGCGCCCCTATTCAGAACACTGAAAAAACACTACCAAACACTACTAGGGAGTTATTTAACCATCTCTGGGTAGCGCAAACATACTTTTGGTACATAATGACATTTATGTAATAGTAATCGATTACAAGTCCCTTGTAATCGATTACAGCATCCTCACACCTGGACATTTCATATAACTACCACAATTAAAACTTCCCACTACTACCAAACAACAAATGGAATTAATATAACATTCAAAACTGAAACAACCACTTTCTTTATCACCAATACAAAAGAAAATTGTTCGAAATACAACTATCCATAATTAAACATCAACCTAATACTGGAATAATCACAAATTACATTAATCAATCCAGTGTAGGGAGTTCTACAAACTTGGCTTTTGTAACGTTTTCAACGTACTCTTTCCTTCATAACGGTTTCATGGCTGTAAACTCCTCCCTCACAGTCAAACTTATTGTAAAAATCATGTTGGTTACAGGGTGTACTGTAACCACCTTCATCTTTATTATTCTCTTGAAGCAGCTTAGCCTACAATCCAGATAACTCTTCTTCAAGTTCTTCAATTACAGCATCTTGTTCCTCTAGAGCATCATTAATAACTTTTATGAGTTTCGTATTGATTGTTGATTTTTCTTGTTTATTCAATTCCTCGCCATTTGAATTAACTGATGCTTTCACACATGTTTGACTATTTTCTGTCCTTGATGCACCATAATCATCAAGCATCTGCAATTTCATCCAATTACCATTACATAACACATTCATTCAAACAAATGTAATAAAACAATTAAGTACATACCACACCCGTCTCCATTGCACGTTTAATGAACTTGTCACCAACATTTATATTCATCCAATGCAAAAATCTTGGGTATTTATGTACACAAACATTCGAAGGAATGAAACGATCATAAAACCAAACCTGAAATACATCATATACGTCATAATTAGTCATCTCAATTCACAAACAACAAATAATCCATGTAAAAAATTTACCTGGAACACGTATTAAAAACCATCCACATAAACAGTGGTTGCACCTTTACCTCTATTCCACGCTGTACAAGCTTTGCATAGACTGCTAAGTAGATAATGGTACACTATACGACTGATGGACAAATTTATGAACACCAAAATATGATGTCACAAACTTGTTTTTCAATCGGCAAGTATGACCGAATCGTTCAAGTAATAAACTTGGTAAGACCAAGTATCGTTCTTCCCAAAGGACTCACGGCCTAGTTTAGTTGTGTGATTCGTTGATTACCTAAGACTTAAAGACGAAGTATTTGGATTTTATATGCAAAAGACGAAAATTAAATATGTATGCATGAAGTTTTGATCAATGGCAAAAATCAAAAGATAAACACTTTCAATGAAATATATGTATGAATATGTTGTTGGGGTTCAATTTCATCTTTTCCACTCTCATATTTTAGGAATTCAACATTCAAATCATCATTGTTAATGCCACTCTCTAAAGTACCTTTCAAGAAGGCTTCTCACTAATCACGAGTTCATACAATTCCTAGCATTCCTAATGATTAGTTCATAAGTGCAGGAGCTTAACGACAACCAATATGATATTGGGAGAAATTCCCCGGATCTAGACTTCCCAGTACGCGCCCGTATCGACAAAACCAATAATCATGCATCGAATGAGTTAAACAATGCAAGCATTAAGCAAAGAGGAAAAACCCTAACTAATGATGAAAGAAACCATAGATCATAAATAAAAGATGTAAAAACAAATTCCATATATGAGAGCTTCAAAAGATTACATTGATTCCCCAACAAACATACAGAGTTTAGTTCACCATATTCATGGTGAACCTAGATGAATAACAATGAAAGAATGAAAGATAAAACCCTAAAAAGGTGAAGAGGAAGCCTCAGCATCCAAGATCCTCCTTCAAAGGGGTGGAAGAGAGAGTGTTTGCTTCGTTCCAGCCAAAGATACCTAACCCTAGGAAACCCTAAAGCTTATATATTATTCATAAATTACAGAAAATTAGGTCCAAGCCCATAAAAGTGCCGCTCAACGGTAAAGTACCGCTCAGCGGTAAGTGCGTGAGACGTTTCTTCCCCTCAGCGGCCATTTTGCCCCTCAGCGGACCTCCCGTAAGCTCCTGATTGCCGCTCAGCGGTAAACTGCCGCTGAGCGGTGACTTCGGCTTCTCCTTTTGCACTTTTTGATGTCTTTTCTGATTTCATCTCTCTCCTTCTTCACTTCTTTCACTAAATTCACCTTAAAACCTGCACAAAAACACTGAAATCAAGCATAAACCTGTCCAGCTCTCTTATTTATGAAAATATAAAGAAAAGCATGATTTCAAGCTAGTTTCTAAGTGTAAAGGTTGCTTTTAGTGTCAATTTTAATCATGAAAATAACAGTTTTTCAACTGTTATCACAACCCCAAACTTAGAACTTTGCTTGTCCTCAAGCAAACAAGATGTAACTCAATCTTCAACCAATTCATATGATGGTTCACTCATTCAAAAATCCTCTTTTTAGATAAGTAAAAACTTCAATCAAACTTATGACCAAGAGTTCAATCAAGATGTGCACATGCTTTAGTGTTTCACAAAGTCAGTTAATACCCAACAAATGCTCTTTTTTCATGAATGACCAATCAATTAAGCATGGATGTTCATGTGCTAATGGAATATTTCCTCACTAGGTAAAGTATTTCACTCAACACACAAGTGTATAAAAGGTGATCACTCATTCACTCTACTATCACAATGTCACATGAATCAACTTTGCCTTTCATTTTACCACAATCAAAAACATTCACAAGCATGCATCATCACAAGGACTTTTCAATGGCTTATAATGTGGCTGGGCTAACAAGAAAATTGGTTTTTCTGGATCGCAAAATCCTTGAGTTAAGAGAATCATAACACACAATTATTCTTATTTTTCCCAACTTGCCTTTGCATTTGCATTGAGCTCTACTTCTTTTTCTTTTCTTCTTTTTTTTTTCTTTGCCTATACTTCCTTTTTGGCTCTTAGCTCAATGCTTTTCCTTTTTCATGTTTTCCCAACAACCCCAAACTTGAACATTTAACAATACCACACAAGATCTTCTACTTAACTCAAGGTAAAGATTTTCAATCAAGGGTTTCAGTGTATGTTCAAAGCTAAGGGTTCAAAGGATAGAACAATAAGTGTTCTCTTTTAGTGGGCTAACTTTATGAATTTGGCCAATAAAAAGGGTTCCAACAAACGGCCTTGATCATATGATGCAAAACAAGCAATTGATTCAATCATAGAAAACCTGGGCAAAGTCATTCATGCTTTCAAAGTAATAGTATTTAACAATAACAACTCTGGAGCTCAAAACCTCACATATAAGCTCATTCACATTTGACATACACATCCTGCTTAATTTCACAATCAAAATCATAATATCATGCATTTGTTCACAAAGTTTGTGAATCACCTGTATAAGCATTTTAATGTGCACATCATCTCAACATCAATCAATCAATAAGCATCATTCAGCATTACTTATCACACAATCACAGTTAATAGCAAACCATCATAACAAACCAGGTGTTCAATAGAGTACATCAAACCCTAATCTAAAAACAAAAACAAATAAGTTCAGAAAACTTAAACCACAAAAGCATAATCATATGATAGCATTTATCAGTAAATGCTATCTCAGCTCCTCATCAGTCTGAGCTGTCCTCTGTATCTTCTTCTTCTTCCTCATCTTCATCATCTTCAAATGCATCATCATCATCAGCTTCATCTTCTTCCATCTCTCTAGCTGAAGCTTCAGCTGCTCCAGCTCCTCCTCCATGCACTGGTTCCTCTGGCCAAGCTACCACATTATGGAATTCATCCATAGTTCACCTGTGGGCTGGAGGTGTATCATACATCCCCACAATCATCTCAGCAGTGGCCACCTGCCCTCTGTGAATGGACTGCAACTGAGCACCTATAAGAGACATATACATGTCCCTCATCTGGAATGGTTCTGCTTCATGTGTCTCAGCAGATGTTTGGCTCTGTGGTGGCCCTCTCTCTCTACGAGCACGGCGTGGTGGAACTGGCTGAGCTGCTTCCTCACCTCCATAGTACTACTTGTAATAAGCCTCATCAATAGCTTTTCTTGGCCTCTCAAATGGTGGAGCAGAAGTGTCCACCCCAGCTATCTTGCAAAGATGCGTGATCAAAGAGGGATGTCCTAGTGGTGCTTTGTTGTTTGAGGTATTAGCACACACACTAATCTCATCAGCTATCACCTGCCCAATATTAACGTTCAAGTTTCTGATAGCACAGTAGATGAAGAATGCCCTGCTGAGAGTAATATCTGACACATGTGAACATGGCTGAATGTTGGCATGAGAAAACGCCATCCAATACTTTGCAAGAGGAGTCAAATCCGTCCTCCTAATGTTAACCACTGAGCCAGATCGATTCCTTTGGAAGTGTCCTCCAGGTATACACAGTACTCTCTCCACATCCTCATAATCAGCACCTTCCTCCATGCAAAGAGCAAACTGGCACTGCTCACCAGCCCATACAGTGTCCAGGAAGTTATTAATAGAATCAGGATCATACCTGATAGCATGGCCTCTGACATAGCCCAAATAATTCTCAGCTGGATAATCACCAATCTTCTTTGCATTGGTGTAAAATTCCTTTACCACAACTATGTTGGCAGGTGCAGGATAGGTGGCTAGATTTCCCCAGTCATTCCCTAACACTTGCTCTCCAAATTGAGGAGCAAAGTTAGGTATCATTCCAACCTTTCTCTCCATCAGAAGTCTCCTGTCCTGAACCACCCTAAAGTGCTTCTCATGTTTCCTAGAGAGGAACCTGCTAGAGTGGGGTTGCTCTGGTTCCTTTTCCTTTCTCTTGGTTGCCATGGTTTTCAATCTTTTTCCTGAAGAGGATGCCATTCCTACATTCAAACACAAATACAAAACCACAGAACATGGTGTTAATCATTAGTAAAACATAGAACACAACTCCTTTCGAAGCTAAACCACCGCTGAGGGCCAGAATTTCCCCTCAGCGCCACCAGTGCCACATTCCAACACGCAAAAATTAAGAAAAACCAAATCTGGCAGAGTGCCGCTCAGCGGCAGTTTACCCCTCAGCGGTAACTCTGCAGATTTTTGAAATTCTTGTTTTAAAGCTGTCCTAACTCCACCCAAATGCAATTTTCAGTTTTCCAGTTCATAATCATGCAGTTTAATCGGTTCAATCATCAAATATATCATCAAATCATGCATAGAAATCAAAACCCCTAAATATTCATGCTTTGACAATCACATTCCAAATCAAAAACCCTAGAATGAACAAAATGCATTTTACTTACTTGGGTGGAGATACTAGATGCATTGAGAATGTTTCCAACCTAAGATACTCTCTTCCAACCCCAAACTTGAATGGAACACTAGTGAAAAAGTGAGTGGAAGAGAAATTTTCTTAAGAGGAAAGAGTGAAAAGATGTGGAAAACCTTGGAGAAGGTATGTGGAAATGTTTGTGCAGAGAAAAGCCTGAAAGTATGAGAACTTGCGCAGCTTAGGGTTTAAAAATACCCTAATGGGCTCGGGTCCCGCTAAGGGGAACTAAAGCCCATTCTGCGAGAGTACCGCTCAGCGGTAAATTACCGCTCATCGGCACTTTCGTGATGTGCTCTTCTCCTTCTTTTCTTAACCTACGTGCCTCCCATACTTGTCCCTCATTGGTTCCCTGCAATTCAATGTTTAAAATGCTTATGCAAACTCTAACTAAAATAAACAAACAGAAATATTCAATCAACTGGGTTGCTTCCCATGTAGCGCTTGTTTAACGTCACGAGCCTGACCCAAAATCCACCAACACCCATCAGTAGGTGCAAAATTTTCTTACCAACACCCATCAGTAGGTGTTACAAACATAGTATCCTTCAGTAGATACTTAACCACCTAGCATCCTTCAGTAGATGCTATCTTCAACAAAATAATTACAAAAATAATGTTTACAAATTAAAAATTACAAAACCAAATCAAAAGTCTTTAAATCCACTGGGTTGCCTCCCAGCAAGTGTAAGACCCATGAAAAAAAAAATATTTAAATTTAATAAATAGTTATTTTTTTTATTTTTTATTTTTATTTTTATAAAGTTAATAAAAGTATGGTAAAAAAAAAATAAAATTAAAATTTATGATAGGTAACAATAATAATAATTTCAAAGGAAGGAGTTTAAAAATTTGAGAATTTATTTTAAAAGTTAAAAAAAAAAAATGAATGAATAGTAAATAGTAAAATAGTGAATAGTGAATAGTGAATAGTGAATAGTTAAAAAAAAATATTAAAATAAATTGTGGAAGAGGACACTCCACGTAGAATCAATTATTCAGAGATAAGAATGGTGAATAAAAAAATAATTTTTGAATAGTAAAAATGAATAGTAAAAGTGAATAGTAAAAATGAATAGTAAAAATGAATAGTAAAATTTTTTGGCTATAAATAGCCAAGGGGGGAGGATGAAGATTTGCACCAAAATTCTAGGGAAATTGTGAGAGGAGAGAGTTGGAGGAAATTCTAGTTGAAGAGGGGAAATTCTGGAAGTTTCTGGAGAACGGTTTGAGAAGAGGAACCTAAGTCTGGAATAGAGGTAAGGGGAGTTACATTTTGTTTGATATTATTTTGAGTCTTGTATATGTTGCTTTTAGTTTATCTTAAATCTTGAATGTGAAGTATTTTGTTTCTGTATGATTTTGAATTTTGGATGAGAACATGCTTCTTTGTTTAGATCCAAGTGTGATAGTTGTAAAATGTGATGTTGATTATGTTATGCCATATGTATGCTATTAATTGTTTATTGTTGTATTTTTGGATGGATTAGAAGTTGTCTAACCGGCTCTGCCAGATTCAACTTCTTGTTTCCCCATACTTTATATTGTTTTCCTTATTCGTTTTTATTTTTGGAAGGATTAGAAGTTGTCTAACCGGCTCTGCCAGATTCAACTTCTTATTTCCCCAAACCTGTTATTATTGTTATTATTTAATTACATTGTATTCCTGGAAGGATGAGAAGTTGTCTAACCGGCTTTGCCAGATTCAACTTCTTGTTTCCCCATAACTTTTATTGTTCTATTTAATTTTTTTTGCATCTTCCTGAAAGGATGAGAAGTTGTCTAACCGGCTCTGCCAGATTCAACTTCTTGTTTCCCCAAGAAATTTTATTAAGATTATTTTAATGATCTTCAAACAATTGATTCTTCTCCGGTGACAATTTATAGTAATATTTTATTATTGTTAATTTGTTTGTAATATATTTATCTTGTATGATTTCTGTGATGAATGTATTTTATGATGTTGATATGAAATTATGCATCTGAACATGATATGAGTAGTATGAGAAGATTTTGTAATGGTATGGTATGAGTTGATAAATATGAACATGATATGAGTCTCGCGGAGAGATTTTGTAGTAGCATGGTATTGTGTACACGTTGATGTTGAGGGTCCTGTATGGAAGGTCATCCTGGATACTCTAATAACTCTCCAATCTCAAGTAGAGAAGGATGAGTTAGGTGGTGAGAGGGGCAGGAGGTCCTTGTCTATGTCCCAATTTTGGACATAGTGTTAACGGACTAACCTTGTGGTTGACAAGTTGTATCTGGCCATGATTTTTAGTATGAGGAGTGGAGGTCATCACAAGTGCACGACCATCCGAGACTTCCATCAACGTTAGCTCCGGATAATTGAGTCTAGCAAAAAAAATCATTTTCATAAATATGAGTTAGGCGTAGTAGTAGTATCATGCCTCATTTTAATAATTGGTTGCATGGTAGCTCACCCTTATTTATTTGTGCATGTACCGGAAAAATCATATTTTTGCGATGATCGTATAACGTATTTGTTATACGGGAGCAGATGAAGGAGCGTCGTCTAATCCAATACAAGTGAAGACGGAGGAGGAAGGATAGTAAAGAAAAACTCGGGTTATCTTTAAGTTGAAATCTGAGTTTAAATTTATGTAATTAATGTGAGATATTTTATATTTTCAAATGAATGACTGTAGAAATGTTACAGTTTTCATATTATTTATGTAATATCAAGTATGAGAATTTGGGATGTTACATTAGTGGTATCAGAGCAGTTCGTCCTTAGAACTTGCGGGTTGTGTGCCTTTCCGTGAAGAGTTGAGTATAAATGACATGAATTGTCATGTCTTTCGAAGTTTAAAACATAGAATGAGTGCAACCGACTTAAGGTTTTAAGAATAGAAAAGCATCTTGATAAAGAGAAATGAGGGTGCACACTCATGACTTTATCAAAGAGGAATTTCCTTTCTTAATTCTGAAGGTTTGAAGTAAGAAAGAGTTAGAGTTTTAGTGTTGTTTCCTGTAGTAATTCATGTCTTGTTCTTGCCTTTGTGGTGGTGTAATGTGCTCTATAATAGTAGAGGAATGCAGATTCAAGGACAACTTGAATTGTATACCTTTATTAGAATTAGTTTAAGCCTTTGAGACAAATTCTTGCCTCGAAGATAAGGTGTTAGAAGACTAAAAATTTAGGCTTCAAAGGAAGAGTAAAGATGTTGGTGTTTAGAAGTAATGTTTTAAGAAGTTTTCCAGAACCAAATCAGGAGATTAGATATCTTACGAAGAGTTGAGTTCAAAGGCTAGATTAAGAGAAGCTCTGGATAAGCATGAATGTAGCAAGGTTTGAGAAATCAGTTTCGTTTACTATATCAGTAACATTAAAAGTCATAAGAGAAGGAAGTGTTGGTGAGAAACGGAGTGGCATTGTGTGAGATTGGTAACATGGATCGATGTATCAGTAATGGTTGGAATCTCAATAAGATAGTGGTTAAAAAAAATAAATAAATAAATAAGTAGAAGAAGAAGATTTTGAGAAGCAGTCAGATAAGGCATAGAGTATAGAAGAAATGAAGTATTTTAAGATCTTAGTCTAAGTGAATAATTGTCATTCTTTCATAGATTTAAGGCGTGATCATAAGAGAGGTTTGATAGTTTCAATTCGATTTTAGGTGGTTATGGTTTTAAGAAGTGTTGAGTTTAAGGAAAACAAACGATTATATATATCAGAAGTTGATCAAGTTAAAAATGGGTTTAACGAAGATAAGTGGTGAAGAAAAGACAAATCTTTATGGTGTATGAATCCTTGGTTGGTGTTGTGAAGTAGGTATTAGAATTTTCACATGATATTATCTTGGATTATTAGTCTGTGTGTAATTTACATATATTATGTCTAGTATAGGGTTGTTGTAGTACCGTTCAGTTAGGTGCTGATTTAGTACTGTTTGGTTTGTTACCGTTCGGTCAAATGATTATTGGGAATCGTTCGGTCAAGTGTTGAGTTGTTACCGTTCGTTCAAATGATTATTAGGTTCCATTCGATTAAACTCGTTTTAAGATGGTCAGTTTTAGGAAATTAATTTTCTTAGATAAAATTCATCAAACAGTGGGTATGCGTAAAATGTAAAAAGTATAGAGAGCAAGAAAATTCAACACAGAATTTTTATCCTGGTTCGATTCAAAAGAATCTACATCCAGTTGATAATCACAATAAAGAGTGATTAACGTTTTCACTAAATTTTTTTAAAGATTTACAATAGAGTGAATAAAAAGAATGATAAAAACTCTCCTTCGGCAAACGAACCAGAACAGCGCAGATTAAAATCTTCCTTCGATAGACGAACCGGTAGTTGACCGTCTTGACAACTCAAAGAGAACCGCTTCGATTTTCCACACACTGTATTCTCAAAAAGCTCATAGCTATTTCCTTAGAGTTTTAGAAGAACCTTATATAGCCAACTATTCTGAAATCACAGAGATGAATTATAATTGTCATAGATAAACGATTAACCATTACCCCGAAGATGGTCTTACCCTTGTAATAAATAAAATCTATCTTACACTACTTAAACAAATTAATGCTACTAGAAAAAAAAAAAAAACTGATAGATCTGACTTACCTTACCGTGAATCAAGAGAAAGAAAAAAAAATGATAGTTAGTTAGTTTACGTTAGATTTAATTAATAATACTAATAATACTACTACTACTAATAATAAAGATGTTCTAGAGTCGATCAGAAGTGATCGTTAATTATTACACTCCAACAAAAATAAAATAAAATAAAATCATAAAGACTATTCATCGGTAGAAGGCGGTCGTAAGGAAAGCCCCGTGGAAGGAGCTTTGATGCGAAACGGCATGGGTGGAGTAACTTTCTCTTCTTCTTCATGTATAGCGGGGATGGGAAAGAGATCTAGGAGCCTTGGAGTCTGTGGAATTACCCATGAAGGATCTTCGGTAGTGAAAAAAAAAAAATTTATAATAATAATAATAGTAGTAGTCAGAGATAAATAAAGAAAATTAGAAAAAAAAAAAAAAAAAGGTTTACCATACATAAACGGCGGAAGGAGGGCATATGAAGGTTCAGATGTACCAGGGACGTTTTGCGGCAAGCGTCGATGTTTCACCCGATTTCCATGGTTTTGAAACCAACAATAGACGCTATATTCTCCAACTTCTCCGTACTCCTTGAGTCGTCCTGTAATCTCGCGAATTTGATCTCGACTAGGATTAATGATCCCATGATTGAAGATGTTCAGCAAGATTCCAACTTGTTCCGGGGTAGATCGCCATCGTTTATGAACTGTCTTGGCTTCCATATCCATTTTCTAAGTTTTTGTGCATAAAGTAAAGTAAAAGTAAAAAGATTTATTACAGTGAAGTCAGGTTCCAATTTAAGTTAAGTTTTTCATTTTGCTTCTTCTTGTTAGTTCAATTTTCATTGTCCAATTTTTGAAGTCTCAATGTCCAAAAATAGATCTGTTTCACGGTCCTCGCAAATGTTCCTAAACGGATCTACGTTCGTGTCCATTTTGTGCATACATATAAAGTTTTTTTTTCTAAAGTTTCATTTTTACGGGGTACGTGGCGTTGTTCTACCCGATTGTCTCTACCATACCTTCAAACGAAGGGAGATTAACGTCTGGTTTCCAGCCGATATACCCTTATCTTTGTTAAGACAGTGTATTCTTAGTTTTAGTTAATAAAAAATGAAAAATAGTAGAAGAAGAAAGCAAGTAAAGGAGCAGAAGTAATATAACGAGCGGAAAGTAAAGAAGAGAGTAGAATATAATTGCGAGTAATAAAAGCTCAGAAAAGAAAAAGTGCATGAAAGGAAGCAAGAAGAAGAAAGGAAAGAAAAGAAGCAAGAAGTAAAGAAGAAGGAGAAGCTGGGTAAAGGAAAGGAAAAGATAAGAGAAAAGAAGTACTTACTCGAGGCGGAGCAAAGCCCTGGAACATAAAGATTGAAGCTTGTCGAAAGGCTCTCCGATCTATCACACTCAGTCGTTCTAATCCCACAAGCTCTCACACTCAGAACTCTCAGCGCTCAGATCTCACTCACACCCAGAGGATCGCTCGAAAGCTCTCTCACTTAGAAGACCTCACACTCTCTCACACACTCAAAAATCGCAACGCCTCAAAGTGTCGCTCAACGCGGTTCGCTCCTCCTTATATAGCCAAAATCTCACTGTGCCCACAGTTCCGGTCAGGCATACCGGAGGCTTCAATAGTATCGGTTAAAAAAAAATAATAATAATAAATAAATGGTAGTAGTATCTAATCTTTTCTGCATTTTGGAAGTATAAAATATTCAAATTAGAAAGGATCTTCTAGTAAAATAATTTAACCATTCGGTATAGAAGGTCATATGATAAAATGGTTTGGAGAAATATCAACTTAGTCAGAGTGGTTTGGAATAGGAAAACAGGTGACTATACATGGGAATTAGAAGATGATGTAAAACATTCTTATCCCCATCTTTTTTTGTGAAGTGTCGAATTTTCGAGGTCGAAAATTTTTGTTGTTGGGGAGAATGTAAGACCCATGAAAAAAAAAATATTTAAATTTAATAAATAGTTATTTTTTTTATTTTTTATTTTTATTTTTATAAAGTTAATAAAAGTATGGTAAAAAAAAAAATAAAATTAAAATTTATGATAGGTAACAATAATAATAATTTCAAAGGAAGGAGTTTAAAAATTTGAGAATTTATTTTAAAAGTTAAAAAAAAAAAAAATGAATGAATAGTAAATAGTAAAATAGTGAATAGTGAATAGTGAATAGTGAATAGTTAAAAAAAAAAATATTAAAATAAATTGTGGAAGAGGACACTCCACGTAGAATCAATTATTCAGAGATAAGAATGGTGAATAAAAAAATAGTTTTTGAATAGTAAAAATGAATAGTAAAAGTGAATAGTAAAAATGAATAGTAAAAATTTTTGGCTATAAATAGCCAAGGGGGGAGGATGAAGATTTGCACCAAAATTCTAGGGAAATTGTGAGAGGAGAGAGTTGGAGGAAATTCTAGTTGAAGAGGGGAAATTCTGGAAGTTTCTGGAGAACGGTTTGAGAAGAGGAACCTAAGTCTGGAATAGAGGTAAGGGGAGTTACATTTTGTTTGATATTATTTTGAGTCTTGTATATGTTGCTTTTAGTTTATCTTAAATCTTGAATGTGAAGTATTTTGTTTCTGTATGATTTTGAATTTTGGATGAGAACATGCTTCTTTGTTTAGATCCAAGTGTGATAGTTGTAAAATGTGATGTTGATTATGTTATGCCATATGTATGCTATTAATTGTTTATTGTTGTATTTTTGGATGGATTAGAAGTTGTCTAACCGGCTCTGCCAGATTCAACTTCTTGTTTCCCCATACTTTATATTGTTTTCCTTATTCGTTTTTATTTTTGGATGGATTAGAAGTTGTCTAACCGGCTCTGCCAGATTCAACTTCTTGTTTCCCCATACTTTATATTGTTTTCCTTATTCGTTTTTATTTTTGGAAGGATTAGAAGTTGTCTAACCGGCTCTGCCAGATTCAACTTCTTATTTCCCCAAACCTGTTATTATTGTTATTATTTAATTACATTGTATTCCTGGAAGGATGAGAAGTTGTCTAACCGGCTCTGCCAGATTCAACTTCTTGTTTCCCCATAACTTTTATTGTTCTATTTAATTTTTATTGCATCTTCCTGAAAGGATGAGAAGTTGTCTAACCGGCTCTGCCAGATTCAACTTCTTGTTTCCCCAAGAAATTTTATTAAGATTATTTTAATGATCTTCAAACAATTGATTCTTCTCCGGTGACAATTTATAGTAATATTTTATTATTGTTAATTTGTTTGTAATATATTTATCTTGTATGATTTCTGTGATGAATGTATTTTATGATGTTGATATGAAATTATGCATCTGAACATGATATGAGTAGTATGAGAAGATTTTGTAATGGTATGGTATGAGTTGATAAATATGAACATGATATGAGTCTCGCGGAGAGATTTTGTAGTAGCATGGTATTGTGTACACGTTGATGTTGAGGGTCCTGTATGGAAGGTCATCCTGGATACTCTAATAACTCTCCAATCTCAAGTAGAGAAGGATGAGTTAGGTGGTGAGAGGGGCAGGAGGTCCTTGTCTATGTCCCAATTTTGGACATAGTGTTAACGGACTAACCTTGTGGTTGACAAGTTGTATCTGGCCATGATTTTTAGTATGAGGAGTGGAGGTCATCACAAGTGCACGACCATCCGAGACTTCCATCAACGTTAGATCCGGATAATTGAGTCTAGCAAAAAAAATCATTTTCATAAATATGAGTTAGGCGTAGTAGTAGTATCATGCCTCATTTTAATAATTGGTTGCATGGTAGCTCACCCTTATTTATTTGTGCATGTACCGGAAAAATCATATTTTTGCGATGATCGTATAACGTATTTGTTATACGGGAGCAGATGAAGGAGCGTCGTCTAATCCAATACAAGTGAAGACGGAGGAGGAAGGATAGTAAAGAAAAACTCGGGTTATCTTTAAGTTGAAATCTGAGTTTAAATTTATGTAATTAATGTGAGATATTTTATATTTTCAAATGAATGACTGTAGAAATGTTACAGTTTTCATATTATTTATGTAATATCAAGTATGAGAATTTGGGATGTTACAGCAAGCGCTCTTTTAACGTCATTAGCTTGACCCAATAAAGTTCAAGTTCCCTCTTCTTTATAGTTGATGTTGTCATTCCACCAACTCCTCAGCTGTTTCCTCTGAACTGTCTTGGTTCTTCTAGAATATGGAGACTCTATCTCTATCATCTCCTTCTCTTTAAAGCCCTTCACAACCCACAACTTGTTCTTGATTCTTACAGGTGAGCCAAGTTGGAGTTTTCTTTTCTCCCAGTCACTAGGAATTTCTCCTCCTCTTCCAATATTTTCTTCCTTGGGTACCTGAAACAACAAACAATGGTTACCTGAAATCTTGAGATTTTCATCTTTATGGCTAGTCATGGGTGCATCTCGAAATGCAGCTTTATAACTAGCTTCTTCCTCCCTTGCTTGCGTCTCATCTTTGAAGACGTCTACCACCACTCTCTCCTCTCTGTCCTGGAGCACCACTATACCTTCATTTACATGAATAATAGCTCTGGCCGTTTTCATAAACGGTCTTCTAAGTATGATAGGTATCTTCTCTGTCTCCATCTTCATCACCACAAAGTATGCCAAGAACTGAAATTTGCCAACACAAACTATAATGTCCTCTGCAATCCCACATGGCTCCTTTGAAGATCCATCAGCCATTACTAGGTTAACCTTTATAGGTTTCACATTAACATTGCCGATTTGCTCCAGTAAAGAGTAAGGTATCAAGTTAACACTTGAACCTAAATCAAGAAGAGCTTTCTTCACCCTTTTCTTCCCTATGGTACAAGGGATAGAAAAACTGCCTGGGTCTGTTGCTTTAGGAGGGAGTGACTCTTTTTTAACAGTTATACACTCCTTTGCTTCATCATCTCTACGTCTTTTCTTTGTAGAGATGTTTTCATCAGATTTTGTGTAAACTGTGATTTGCTGTAGAATCTGCTCCCAAGGTGCATCATTATCCACCATTCTGAATAATTCTGTGAAGTCCAGTTGTTTCCCTTGATGGATTGGAAAAGGAAAAGTACTTTTGCTCTCTATTTCTCTTCTCTCTTCTGTATCTAACTCAACTTTCTCATTATTAACACTCTCTACCACCTTGCACTCTTCTCTGGGGTTAACCTCAGTATTAGCCCCAAAATTTCTATTTGGCCTTTCTTCCACCTGTTTGGTGATCTGCCCCATCTGAGTCTCCAAATTTTTGATAGCAGCTTCAGTGCTCTTTTGGGTAGACTCAGTTTTCTGTATGAAATTGCTAAGATTTTCCTCCATCCTCATGGATTTTTCATTAAGCATAGATAACTGTTGCCATAAGGTGGGTTGCTGCTACTGCTTATTATATTGACCAGCTTGCCCAGTTTGCCCTTGACCAATACTTGGGTGTGGTTTCCACCCCTGATTGTAGCTCCCTTGACGATACTGATTGGTCATGTAGTTTACATCCTCTACGACTTCAACTGGAAAGGCACATTGACCATTGATATGGTCG
Source organism: Vigna umbellata (assembly GCF_029865625.1). Classification (NCBI taxonomy): domain Eukaryota; kingdom Viridiplantae; phylum Streptophyta; class Magnoliopsida; order Fabales; family Fabaceae; genus Vigna; species Vigna umbellata. The sequence goes on along the minus strand of NC_142172.1, from coordinate 4,286,867 downwards.
CCTCCACACAATTCGCACAACTGGGTTTGTACCTGTGCAGCAGTTTTCAACTCTTTGGGTAATTGTGCAAGAGTTTTGGTCAGAGTCTCCAGCTGTTGAGTTAGAATTTTGTTTTGAGCTAGCATGGCATCATGTGTCTGTATTTGGAGAACTCCTTTTTGCATAGGAGCTCCTCTCTCACTGTGTAGCTCATTATCACTAGTAGCCATGTTTTCTATAATCTCTGTTGCTTCCTCTAGAGTTTTCCATTTAATATTGCCTCCTGCTGAGGCGTCCAGCATCATCTTGGTTTGTGAACCAAGCCCTCCAGGGAAAGTTAAGACTACTTCCTGATCTTCAAAGCCATGCGTGGGTGTTTTTCTTAGCAAGCTTTTGTATCTGTCCCATGCATGCCCCAGTGATTCTTCCATACCCTGCTTAAATGAAGAAATCTCTTGCTTGCCTTTTGTCACCTTAGATTGTGGGAAGTACTTGTTTAAAAATTTTGTGACCACTGCTTCCCACTCTGTGAAACTTTCTTCTGGGAAAGAATTCAACCAAAGCTTAGCATTGCCTCCCAATGAAGAAAGGAAACAAGCTAAGTTTGATGGCTTCATCTGGCACCCCATTAATTTTAACTGTGTTGCAAATCTCATTGAAGGTTGTGAGGTGCTCATATGGGCTTTCATGAGATGACCCATTGAATTGATTGCTTTTTACCAGTTGGATTAGTGCTGGTTTGACCTCCATGTTAGCTGCATTGACTCTAGGTTTAGCTATACTGTTAAAGTGCTGAGGTCCAGCTATATTGGTGTAGTCAGCAAGAGTTCTTCTGATATTATTGTTCTCCATATTTTCTGTGCTATGAACAGAACCTTGTGGTGATGGTTGTAACAGAGTTTCCGGAGGAAGGAAAAGTTCTCTAGATGTTCGGATTCTTCTCCTCCGTCTACTCTCGTCTAGACCTTCAAGAAGAGGTTCTGCTGTTTTCTTGCTCCTAGTTCGAATTGCCTCCTGCATACACAAGAACACAAAACCCTAGAATATTTGGTTAGCACAAAAAGATATAGGAGAAGATAAAAACAGAAAACAGAAAATAAAATAAAATAAAATAAAAACCAAAAAAATAAAAACAGAAAATAAAAACAGAAATTCAAAATTAAAGTCAAAGATAATTATTAATCACACAAATTAACCAGTTAAACCACGAGTCCCCGGCAGCGGCGCCAAAAACTTGATGAACAAATTTATGATCACCAAAATATGATGTCACAAACTTGTTGAACAATCGGCAAGTATGACCGAATCGTTTCAAGTAATAAACTCGGTAAGACCAAGTATCGTTCTCCCAAAGGACTCACGGCCTAGTTTAGTTGTGTGGTTCGTTGATTAGCTAAGACTTAAGAACGAAATATTTGAAGTTTAATATGCAAAACAGAAAATAAACATGTATGCATGAGATTTTGATCAATGGCAAAAGCAAAAGACAAGCACTTTCAATGAAATATATATATATATATATATATATGAATATGTTGTTGGGGGTCAATTTCATCTTATCCACTCTCATATATTTTAGGAATTCAACATTCAAATCATCATTGTTAATGCCACTCTCTAAAGTACCTTTCAAGAAGGCTTCTCACTAATCACGAGTTCATACAATTCCTAGCATTCCCAATGATTAGTTCATAAGTGCAGGAGCTTAACGACAACCAATATGATATTGGGAGAAATTCCCCGGATCTAGACTTCCCCGTACGCGCCCGTATCGACAAAACCAATAATCATGCATCGAATGAGTTAAACAATGCAAGCATTAAGCAAAGAGGAAAAACCCTAACTAATGATGAAAGAAAGCATAGATCTTAAATAAAAGATGTAAAAACAAATTCCATATATGAGAGCTTCAAAAGATTACATTGATTCCCCAACAAACATACAGAGTTTAGTTCACCATATTCATGGTGAACCTAGATGAATAACAATGAAAGAATGAAAGATAAAACCCTAAAAAGGTGAAGAGGAAGCCTCAGCATCCAAGATCCTCCTTCAAAGGGGTGGAAGAGAGAGTGTTTGCTTCGTTCCAGCCAAAGATACCTAACCCTAGGAAACCCTAAAGCTTATATATTATTCATAAATTACAGAAAATTAGGTCCAAGCCCATAAAAGTGCCGCTCAACGGTAAAGTACCGCTCAGCGGTAAGTGCGTGAGACGTTTCTTCCCCTCAGCGGCCATTTTGCCCCTCAGCGGACCTCCCGTAAGCTCCTGATTGCCGCTCAGCGGTAAACTGCCGCTGAGCGGTGACTTCGGCTTCTCCTTTTGCACTTTTTGATGTCTTTTCTGATTTCATCTCTCTCCTTCTTCACTTCTTTCACTAAATTCACCTTAAAACCTGCACAAAAACACTGAAATCAAGCATAAACCTGTCCAGCTCTCTTATTTATGAAAATATAAAGAAAAGCATGATTTCAAGCTAGTTTCTAAGTGTAAAGGTTGCTTTTAGTGTCAATTTTAATCATGAAAATAACAGTTTTTCAACTGTTATCAACGACCCCAACAAAAAGTTCCCAAATCACTTATTTTATCAACAATTTCAAACAAAATTGGGAATATTGTTCTACTGCGATTAGGAAACAATACCTCAATAATTGCTACCAAAATGTACAACCTACAAATATCTATTGAAGGCAACTTTTTGTGTTGCTTCAAAATAAATTCATATACCAAATCCAATTCATATTTTCCATCACCAAAGTACTTCCGACAATGACTTTCACTAAGTTTGTTTTCATTCAATTTAATCTGCTCACCGACCAAACCCAACCCTAGGCTTAAGCTAACATCTATTTCCTTGAATTCAACAAATTTATCTCCAAAACTAAAACCACCTCTGTCATCATCCCATCTAATCAATAAATCGCTAAAACATTCCTTCCAATCTTAATATTATCACGTAATTCTAAAAGCCATTGAAAGTGAGTCTTCGAGATTATGGACTTCTGCTCCTCACTCAAAATGTCATTCAAAGAAGCAATACGTTTCGTTTTCAATGAGTGACGAACAAACAACTGCAAAAAAAAATGTATTTTGGTACAAATAACCAACGTAAGTCACAACCCAAAAGCAAGACACCAAAAAAATTACCAACACCAAAAAAATTACCAACACATGCAACACCAAAATCCCCTCCCCAAAATACGAATACGGAGACACGAAAAAGTTCATACCTTGTTCGAACAACCATTGTCACCGGACGAACCCATTGCATAAAAAGGTAACAACTTCCACCAAATCCACACCGAACGACACAACGTTAATCTCTAACTCAAACAAAGAAGACGAGTTCACAGAGACACCGAAGGAGACAACCATAATCTACAAGTCAAAGAAACAAACCCAATGTCCACAGAGATTCAAACGAAAACAATGGTGACAGGGAAGCAGGAGAGAGAGATGTTGAAAACAAACGAAACCCTCAAAATGGAGGAGGAACAACACTGCTATGAAGAGAGAAGTTGAAATGAAATTCAAATCCCTAAAATGGAGAGAGAAGAGGTTGATAAGGACAGAAGATAGAGTTCGAAAATGAAGAGGGCAGTTTCAGAATCCTAACTTCTGGCCCCTCCAAATCAGATTTTTAATTACAAAAAACATTCAAATTCGACCAATTAAAAGTTGACACGTGGCGTTGTCAAATTTTTGTCAAATTGGCGTTCTTAGAATATCGCGATCCTATTTCAATAATACTTAAAAAAGTAAACTACTCACATTTATGACCATTTTATTATAAAACACAATAATATTAGTTATTTTGTTAGTTATTTCTTTACAAATTCTACATTAGTTGGGATTTTCAAAAAAAAATTTCAATTTGTTAAAAATATTTAATAAAAATATTTGTATATATTTATATACAAATTAAATTTTGTCTGAATTTGGGGAGGAACAAAACTGTATAATTTTTAAAAAAAGTTAGAACTAATACAAAATAAAAATACAGGGACCAAATTGAAACAAAATAAAAATACAAGGACTAAATTGAGACAAATGCAATGACATATGTCTTGACATTGACACATGGCACTGCCAATGTCATGTCACACTGTCATTGCCACGTGGTACAATATTAGCTTGACACGTGACATCTTTTTAAAATTAAAATAAAAATAAAAAAAATAAAAAAATATTTAAAAAATTCAAAAAAACTACGAGTTGATATGTGGCACATCTTTAACGGTATTAGTATAAAACTAACGACAATGATCTAATTACTTCAATTTTTCAAAAATAGAGTCTCGTGAGACAAAAAACAAATAAGGGACTTATTTTAGAAAAATCACCAAAAATAGAGACTACCTGAATGATTAAACCTTTATTCAACATAAACCAAACATCTCAGCTTCTCAACCCCATTTGGCTCCATAACTGATCGTTCATCCTATCCTGAACGATCTCAGTCAATATAAGCCTCATTTGGCTTCTTCTCAACCTTCTTTGGCTTCATCATCATAGAATCTTTATGCTTCATCATGTTGGCCAATCAGCCTCTCCAGTACGACTACATCCAACCTTAGTAAAATAGCTGAATTTGTTTGGACGTATAGCTTCATTTCAACCTAATTTGGCTTCAACACATATTGTGCACACTTGGCTCTCGCTTAGACTATTGAAATGTGCGACCATGTTTGGGCTCAAGTCATGGCTCTTGATTCAACCTCAATTGAATGGCCACATACAACTTCTTTGTGAATGAATGTTCGACCTCTCTTAAAAGGGCTTGGTCAATCAGTACCGTAGCCTAATTTGGGTTCTTCCGAGCCTTACTCGACTTTATCATCAACCTAATAATATGGTTTGTTTTAACCATGCAATTTGACCATTCAGTTTCCTCTTTTTAGGTTTCAAGAACAAGTATAGCTCGGTCAGGTTTGTGAAGAAAGATTTCACCCAAATGAACCCTTGTCACACCTCCAACAACTCGGGGAAGGAAGAGTTCACCTAGGTGAACCCCTATCAATCACACGCCGAGTTGGTGAAGGAAGAGTTATGCAAAAAACCCTTGCCACTTGGTCCAAATCACCATAGGTCGATGAAGTAAGAGTTCACCCAAGTGAACTCTTGCCACACCTTCAACAACTCGGTGAGAAAAGAGTTCACATAGGTGAATCCCTACCGATCAAATGTCGATTTGGTGAAAGAAGAGTTCTACAAAGAACCTATACCGCTTGGTCCAAATTGCCGTAGCTCGATCGAATGAGCTTTTGTTCAAAACTAAAGGCCTCTACTGCACGGTCTCGGTCAAAGATCGCCAACTTCGGCATATTGACAGATTGACCTCTGTTGCACGGTCTTAGCAAACATTCATCTTCAACATGTTGGCAGACTGACCTCTACCGCACAATCTCAACCAACATCTGTCAATCTAACTTCAACACGTTGGTCGTCCATCCTTTAATGTATGGTTTCAATCAATGACCATTAGTATTTGGCAATTTGAGCTCTACGGCACGACCTCAACCAACGCTCGTCAAGCCTACTTCCCCATGTTGGCAGATCAACTACCATACGGTCTCGGCCAACGTTCATCACCTTCAGCACATTGGGAAACCGACCTCTATCACATAATCTTAGCCAATGTCCATTATTCTCTTTTGGCTTCAAACGCGTTGACCGATAGCCTGTTATCCCCATATACAACGCCAAACCTGAATAGGCAGAGAAAGTTTTGAAACATGTTTACAATGTTTCTAGGAGCAAAACCAAAGGAAAGGAACTGAAATTTGTGCAATGTATGATATAATTAATTAATTTATGCTTTATTATTATGCAATTTAGTTAATTATTACCAAATAATAATTATATACTAATTTAAATATATAAAATAATTATTAATTCAATTTTTTCCAAAAAGAAATAAAAAAACTATTAAACAAAAATCAATTTGTATTAGAAGGAAAAAATAAAATAACAAATATAATAATGGATAGGTATATATATTAATTCAAACAATAATTAGTTAAAAGTAAACTAAACAAAAAATATTCTAATGTTGATTACACTCTACGGACCAATGGTTTGATAGTCTCAAAACAGAGGAGTGTGATTAGGGATGACAAATAAATTCGTCCTTGTGAGTATTGTCCAAACTCATCCTCATTTTGATAGGTGATATCTGCATTGATTGTGTATGGATATTGATATGTACATATCTCCTTGTCCCGTCCCATACCTACCCAAATAGTCATCCTATTCTCATTTCTGTCTCCCTTTAAATTACTAAAATTCTCATAATTTATTAATATATATATATATATATATATATATATATATATATATATATATATATATATATATATATATAATTCTTAGTCTTTAATTTTTTAAGTTTTGCTTTCTTTTAACTACACACATTCTTTTTCTTTTTATTCTAATTATTTGGCTTACTATAAAATCAATTCAGACTCATATTTAATTATTTCTATTCCTTTTTAATATATTTTTTTCATGAGAATGTTTAACTTTCAATTTAAGTGTTGAGTTGCATAAACCTTTCAGTTACTAGGTAATTTAAAAAAATCATCTTCTTTATTCTCTTATTCTTAATTTTTGTTTCATTTGAATAATTCTTTTTGTTTTGCCAAAACAATTTTCATTATGTTGAAAGAGAAAAAAACTTTATTGTGTTGGAAGAAAAAGTACATAAAAAAGGAGAAAAAAAACTTTCATAGAAGAGTGTTGCTTAGTATATACGCATCACACTTAGAAACTAACTAATAAATGAAACTAAAAGCACAAACTAACTGAAATATTTTAACACCCCCTTCCAAGATGAACATGAATATCATGAAGACTCAACTTGGAAATATAATAGTCTTTAAAGTGGTTAGGTGAAGGAGTTTGGTGAACACATCAAGTGGTTGATTGGTAGAAGGAGCATGAAGAAACTAATGAGATCGTCTTGAAATTTTTGTTTGATAATGTGACAATTAATCTCTATATGCTTTTATTCACTTATGACAAGTGAGATTTTTAGCAATTTGAATTGTTGAATTACTATCGCAAAAGATAAAAGTAGGGAGTGAAAATAGAAAAATACAGATCGTGAAACAAGTATTTAAGCCACTGGAGTTCATAAGAAAGAGAGACTAAAGCCATGTATTCAATCTCAAAAGGAAGATCTAGAGATCGTATTTGTTTCTTCTATTTTCAAGTGACTACAGATTTTCCAAAGAAAACACAATAACTTGTAGATGGATTTACTGGTAGTATCACAAGTTGTCCAATCATAATTTGAAAAAACTTTATATTTCAAAGGGAATATTTGAAGGATACAAAAGATCAGTCCCTAGATAATTCTTCAAATATTTCACAATCCTTATGACTTGCTGGATATGAGATTCTCTTAAACCAGAAATGAATTAACTGAGGTATTGGACAATAAAACTAATGTCGAGCCTGATCTTAATTAAGTTGAATAGTGTACCAATAAGTCTTTGAAAATGACAAAGTAATGTCTTGATCAACATGAAATTTGACACAGATTTGAAAGAATAATTATGGAATGTTGAAATTTGAATTGAAAAATAGTTGGTTAAATTGATTCACAAGGTGATTAAATAGATTATAAAATTGATTGAATGGTTATGACAATGTACAAACATTTAGACTTTAAAAGCAATCTTTAAAATCAATGTTTATTAAAATCAATGTTATTAAGTCTTATTCCTAAATTATGAATCTCTCATGATTATATACACAAGCGTGTTACCGTATTACAATATAAAAGTCAATTTTAATTTAATTATCTTTTCATAATATTTTATAAATTATAAATTTATTCGTTTTAGAGTATATATATTTGATGTTCTTTTCAAACAAAATAATTGAAATCACTTGTAAAATTGGTTTTAAACCTTTATCTCAAGTTTTTGCATTGTTACATGAAACAAGCACACAAGGAAATTTGTTTTTTAAAAAAAGTCACAGAGTTGGTCTTATTAAATGTTATACTTCAATAATTTTAGAGGTTAAGAAAATAAGAAACCTACTTAAAAACAGAAAACTACATTATAATTAGTTATTAATTAGCCATAATACTTTGTTATACAAATAAACATAAACGTTAGACACAACTGAATTCACTGTCAGAAAACTTATGCATTTGAAAAGCATCCAACAAGCAAACACAAATTCGTGCCGTTGTCATTCCTGGGAAGGTAATCGATCCACCGCCACTCCTCTTTTTCGACGGCACAACGGTCCCAAAGAGCGAGCTTCCGATTCCTCTCAGCGGAGAAGCAATCCCTACTGCTGCCTCCGACGAGCGCGGAACATCTCCAGCGGCATGCGGCATGCGCACCGCATCATCCCGCCACTGTGAGTCCTATTCTTTTTTCAACCGGTTCCTTATTTTCTTTTTCTTCTTTTCCACTTCCACTATCAAATCGTGCGAGTTTGCGATTCTACTTTCGAGTTTCACTGCATTGGATAGGATAGTCATAGAAGATACATATAGTAATTCTAAGTTGGACAATTAGTTTTGGGTGGGAGAACCTAGGGACATATTGAATAGAATTAGTATTTGTTGTCACTTGCAGAATTGGCAATAGGTAATAGTGAATGAACATTCATAGCCAGAATTTGAGATTCTACATCTAGCGTAGAGATCTACTTTTCTAGCTTTGATATTTATGTAAAAAGGTTTGTGGGATGTAACTGGCTTCTGTGAAGAACTGAAAATTTATCAAACAAAGGATGAATATCAAAAAGGTTATGATGCCACCTACAGGTAATAAAGATAAAGATGGGGGTTTCTAGATTGCCAAGAGGCCTAACAGTCAGTAACACGCTCTGTAACTACCAAGAAACACAGTGATGAGATGAAAGCCCAGGACTTGGGGTGTGGCGGGGATTTTAAACCATTGATTTTCTACTGCAAGTCAATGCTTTCCTCCTATTTTTATTTTGATATATCAAAACACCAGACTTCGTCCGAAGAATTTATTTTTCACAGATTTTTTCTTTTTTAAATGAATTTATATTATTGAAGCTGTCCTGTCAGGAAGCTTAAGTGAAATAAATGGAAATTAATAAAGTGCTAGGGTACTAACTTTTCATTTCCCAGTTACCAGAAATCAAAAGCCGACATACATGGCACCATATACACAAATCATGCTGGTTTAGGAGGGCATTGCTTTTTATGTATAGAGCGGACATATATTTAAGTTAGTTTAGAGTTTTTCATCATAGACTATTTGATTTTTCTTTTTCTGGCAGTTGAATTTGATTGTTACTGAGTATAAGTCAAAGGAGAAGTTAATGACTTGATACATCAGTGAACCAACTTCGGCTGTTTGCTAACATTAGTAGACAACTCCTTCCACATTTTTCTTCAAAAACCCAATCTTGCATATTGGAGATGAAGACACCTCTATAAAAATCCTAGAAAGGTGTAGTGTTATTAGGATATGTGAATTAAGCATCTTTCTTTGTAATAAAAGAATTTTCAGAAAGTACTCGATTGGTGGGAAGTTTTTTTTTTTTTTTTTTCTGAATCCCAGAGAAAGTCAAGTGGAGGTTGAAAAATTGGGGTTACAATAAATGTAGGTATTTAGTAGAAGATAATTATCCAAAGTTCATATGATTTAAGGATGACGACCGTAAGACCCTAGAAAGTAAGACCCTAGAAAATTAGTTATTAGAACATCTTTGAGATAAGGTTTAATTTTAGTACCATGTGGTTAATTAATTAGAATTTATGATGGAGAGGTAAAAGTCTTTTGTGCAAGTAATATATGAGGAGTATATATAAATGGTTTGCATTAAAATGATATATGCAAAATAGGAATAAGTTAAAAGGATATTAAATGGTTATATAATTAGTGAATTAGGCTTAATCTAGTGGTTATGTGTTGGATGTGCTGATGAGTGAAGCGTGAGGATGTGAGTAATGGAGAAAGGGGAATCCAAAGTGGGTTTTAGGGTTCGAGTTGAGCGAGAGAAAGATGTTGCGAGGAGAGGAGCACGAGATTTTTTTTAAGCTCAGTAGAAGTTGTGCAGTGAGGAAGGTTAATTTTCCAGGTATGGAGAGCTAACCCTGTTTTGTGATTGTATGATTCTTGAAATGCAGTGTGTTGATTACATTCGTTAAATTTTGGACTTTGTTTATTGATGTAGTGAAATGTTCAAGGATAACATGTTTAATTCTGTTTAAGCTAATCTGTTTTAAATGTTATGATATCTGGAAAATATATGACAATATTATTGGATTATGAATTGCGCATATCATTTGAATGTAGAAACTTGTTCAATTGACAAAAATGTGGTACTCTGTAATTTAAGTTAATTCCCATAAAATTCGGTGATTATGAAACTTGTATGTGGTTTGTGTTGGGTTCTGGGATTGTTAATATATGCTCTAATAAACCAAACTGTGAAAAAGGACATCCTTCAACGTCTGAATCAATTGGTGGCTAATTACGGGGTGCTAATATATGTAGTTGTGGGTGATTATAAATTGGATTTAAGTCTGAACAAATTTGCAGGAATATGATAGATTATGTTCCTTTCTTTACATGTATAGTTAATAGAAGCTGACTATGAAGGGTCTGGTTATGTGTGTTTTGTCTGATTATGAATGTTGCGTGTACTGTAATATGATATAAAATGTTAAACCTTAGGTCTGTAGTGAACTAGCTCATTTGTAATATATGTCTAAGGGGGACTTGGACATTGTTGGGATAAAAAATGGGCTGTTGGGTTTTATAGTATATGTTATGCATCAACTATTGTGATTGTGTAAATGTGGTTACGACACATGAGGCTAGCTGCTGAAAATAGTTAGGGGTTAAGTTTCAGGAGATAAGGGAAAATGGGTATATAATTGCATAATATATTCTGTCTAGAATTAAGAAATTACTATTTCTGATTTTGCTGCAACGTGAATTTCCTTGCTTATATCTGTGAAAATGGTATAAAATTATATGTGACTATGTTTCTGAATCTGTTTGTGAATATTTAGAATTCGGGTATGATGTTATGGGGGCATGGATGATATGGTATGGGTTAAAAGTGATTGAACTTAGTAAAGCAGCATATATCTTATGGTCTTTACTTTAAATATAGAATGTGCTAGGATGTTTAAATGATTTGCTAGATAGATGATGAGTACTGATGTCTATGCATGTCAAAGAGTTTGGTAGAATATATAAATAATGCTTTCACGCATTTGAGTTTACATATAATTGCTAAGGATTAATTTCTGGACTGTTTAAACTTGTTTGACTTTGGTTTAAATCATACTAAACTATGATAAATGGTTGAATCTATGAGTAATAATTAGAAATTGGTTTCAAGTCCCGGAGCTCTATATTGTCTACCTTAGGCTGAGTTTTCCCAAAAAGCTGCAGAAGATTTCACCTAAGCTTTCTTAAATGCCTAAATTCATTTTGCATTAGATTTAAAAAGAACTTGAAGTAGTCTTATCTTCCTAATGATTAGAATAAAGTGCTGTATAACATAAAATAAAACATGAGTAGTTTATGTATGATATATGTGGTTAAAGTACTGTAGAGGCATGCTTAAACTTGTGCATAATATGACACTACTTAGTACCATGTACTGAATCTAGTACAGTCATTTTAGAATTATGAATTGTTTTTCTATGGGATGGAATGATACGGTAATGATATTGTGTTCTGTTATGACGTTGATTGGATAATGATTTTACATGCATTGGTGTTACACACTGGATTAAACTATGAGTGGTGAAGGAATAGAGTTTGTGTGGTGTTTATACATTCGTGTTGCTGTGAATATTACGTCCTGATGTTGGTTTAATGGGATATAGTCAAACTGAATTACTAATGCTGGATAGTTAGGTGGAATGGATATTTTAAGATTTTATATTATTGAAGCATAAAATAAATGTGTATTGGACTTGGGTGATTACGTGCGATGATATATATGGTAGTTATGGACATTATAGTTTTTGTTTAACTAACTCTAGAATTATTGATATCTTATAATTCTAGAGCGTTGTAGGTTATATCGGAAGTAATGGGTGCAGTGAAATGTTATGTTTAGTAATTTTCTTGGGGAATAATTAATTGGGGGCATAAGTAAGATATTTGAAATGAGTGAACATATGAATGGATACATGTTTGATTGACTAGTTTAGGTTTTTCTATACTTGTTAAACATGGGGACAATCTTAATTGCACTTGGTTTGATAAGAGTTAACAGATTTAAGGTTTTAATAGACGCATTTAGGTTCTGGAAATTTATGTTTTAGATTTAAGGTAAATAGGTTAATGGTTGCATTGAAATTGGTGATATAATGTAAATAGAGTCAGACATGTAAATTCATGAATATTATATGCTTTTAGTCATTGTTTTAAATGTAGATTTAATAAAATTAAGAAATTAAACTATATGATTGACGAGAGAGGGATTTGACGATGGTAGCTTTATTAAAGTTTATCTATTTATGTAAAGGATTGTATTAATTTTTTTTTTTACGTTATGGTTGGATTTGGATAATTCCTATTTTCAATTCATAAACATTTTTTAATTTTGTTGTGATTTTAAACGAATATATTTATTGAACTATAAAATTGATAAATTTCACTTGTTGAGGAATGTGAAAGAATTTTAATACGGATTTCTAATAGATTAAAATAGAATGATTCTATTTATGATTGTGAAAATTTTAAATTCTACACATTTTCGGGACTCTCAGAATTGGGATGTTACACCGACACTACTTCTTGGTTATATTGAGTAGCAATAGGTAGGAAGCTTAAAAATCTTTTGAAGGAGTTGGAGTCCGATTGTTTGATCCACATCTTCTACTGGTAAATAATGGCCTGTTTGCTTTTACATTTCCATTCAATTACTTATGTATGGATAGTTTGTTTACTTGTCTTGGTGGAACTTTGGGCGGGTGGTACCACTTTTTAAATGTTTTTATAACTTCATTTTATGATTTTGTTAAGGATAAGGAAGCTAAAATCATCAACTGAAAGTTTTACACTTCTATGGTGAATATGGTTTGAGATTTCCTAGGAAACCTATTTGCCCTTTTGATCTATTTGTTGGACTGGATGATTTTATTTGTGCCTATTGGTGGTGTTTTATTTGTACCTCTATAAAAATTTATGAGCATATCGAATTGGTGGTATGCTCATGAATTTTTATGGAGGCATCTTCATCTCCAATATGGTATTTGTTGTTATGTAAGTTTCTAAATTAGATTTTCTGGATGGAGGATTTGTTATCCTTCCTACCAATTCTTTGTTTTTCTTCTCTCTAATAATAGTCCTTATTTTCTGAAAGAATAAACACTTGTCATGGATTGTATATTTGTTTCCATGTCTACTTCAATTGTTTTACCTTCTATAAATGCTACAAAATCTAATAATCAGTCTGTACCTGTTACTAATAGATATGTCCATGGAAAAGTTGACTAAAGATTCCTAAAAGTTTTGTGCAAATACTCTTTGTTCATCTTTCAATCATACTGGCAGTCAACGGTACTCCCATAAGTTTTCTCGGTGACCGTGCTTACTTTCATGCAGGAAGTTCTTAAGGTCACAATTTCCATTAGCAGTCTCCATGTTGGGTTGAAAACCGAGCAAGTTCTATTTGAGTAGTCAAAAACAGCATTGTTTGGTTTCTGCATTAAATACAACGTCTATATTCCTCTTTCCATTTTGCACTCCCAACTTCAGGCATGGGAAAAGAGAAACTAAGCTTCAAAGAACTTCATCATTCTCATAGCCCCAAAACAACTCTCTGGTGGTTCTTTCTTGTAGCTACCTGCATTAAAGTTCTACTTTTCCCATCCTACCGTAGTACAGATTTTGAGGTGCATCGCAACTGGCTGGCTTTGACCCACTCTCTCCCTCTTTCCCAGTGGTACTTTGATGAGACAAGTCCATGGACCCTTGATTACCCACCATTCTTTGCCTATTTTGAACGCTTTCTATCTATTTTTGCTCACCTCATTGATCCCCAAATTGTGCACCTTCAAGAGGGCCTGAATTATAGCTCAAACAAGGTGGTTTATTTCCAAAGAGTTACTGCAATACTTTCTGATTTGTCTCTTCTTTACGGGGTTTACAGACTTACTCGAAATTTGGATTTAAAAAAGCAGAAGTTGGTCTGGTTATTGATTATTTGGTCACCAGTGCTTTTTATAGTGGACCATGTGCATTTTCAGTACAATGGATTTCTCATTGGGATTTTGTTGATATCACTTTCATATTTGGAGGAAGGAAGGGATTTGTTAGGTGGGTGTATCTTTGCTGTTCTCTTGTGCTTTAAACATTTATTTGCAGTGGCAGCACCAGTCTATTTTATTTATTTGTTGAGACACTATGTTTGGGGTGGAATGATAAGAGGCTTCAGTCGACTTTTGATTATGGGAGGAGTGGTTACAGCAGTGTTTGCATCTGCTTTTGGACCATTTTTCTACCTTGGGCAGGTAAATATAACGTTTATATATTGAAATTATATATTGTCATTATGTTCACCATATGTCATGCTGTTTTCCCCTTGCTTCTGATAAATCAATGTGTTTAACTAATTTGAAATTGATTACTATTTGTTCAACTAGTTTAAGAATTTTGTATTTGTTAATTTTTCAGAAATATGGAATGGTAAATTGATATTTTTTTTTGCTTTCAACTTATTAAATGGAGCAAAAATTGGATGCTTGGTATAGCCATGAAAATTATATTTAAAGGATAGCATTTTGTTTATATATATATATATATATATATATTTAGGTTTTGGTGTGATGCATACCTTCTAACTCAGACGTACTGAGTTTTGATCAGGTTGTATAAAGAGCATTTTTTTTTCATTATTATAATCTTTTCATGCTACCAATTATGCGACTACTACATAAATAGAATAATCCAATTACGAATGACCAACTTTGCATGTCCAAGTAAGTGGGAACAAGTTTAGTAGCCTTCTGTTAAGTTCTTGTATTACTTAATTTTCCTGTGTAAAAGTGAGGATATTTCATTTGCACCCTTTGCATTTTGATGTACTTATCGTTTGTTCAAATTATAAATTGTAGATAGAACAAGTCATTCGACGATTGTTTCCATTTGGCAGGGGGCTTTGCCATGCATACTGGGCCCCAAATTTTTGGGTATTCTATATTATGTCAGATAAAGGGCTTGCTTTCATATTAAGAAAACTTGGGTTCAATATCCAGATGCCAGCAGCTTCATTCACTGCTGGTCTAGTAGGGGATTCCTCACCATTTTCTGTACTACCTCAGGTAAGACTTGTGAGTTTTTAATTCTTTGAATAAGCTTGTTTGCTATTAAATAAAAAGAAAACAACAACAAAGAACATATAGGGATTTTATGACCTTGGTTAAGCTGATCACATGCTTATATGGCTATACCTAAACAAATTATTGAAATGCCTTATTACTGTATGCATTTCATTAGTACAAAGAGAGGGAGGATAATGTCTTATCATTTCTTGAAACCTGTAATCATGCAATGTGGCCTAACCACTGATAGATTAGAAATTCACTTTGAACCTTTGTTGGACGTCTCGCATCAACTATAGATATAACCATATTATAATGAGTGAGTGTAAACTTCATTTTATAAACCAGTTTTGTAGGGTTGATTAGATCTAAATCCAGTTTTTAAGATGGTTAGAGATGAAGTGTGTTGGGATATCATGTCACCCGATTCATGATTATTTATTCCCATGCTTGATATGTTCAGGGTTAAGTTAGGTCTAAATTCACTTTCTAAAAATCTTGTTGAAAATACATTATAGATTCACTGCTTGGTCCTTATCCATTATCTAAGAATAAAAATATAGAATCTGAATAGATTGTTCATATGGAAAATTGGTAACCACAAGTTGATAACGTAAAATCAGCACCTGTTTGGCATCGGGAATGATATTTGTGAAAAGTTATAATTGACGAGATAATGCATAATATTAGCTTTACATTTGACTCCTTCTAGTGTAGCTAATTCAATTTCGCAGGCTCTGTTGTTCAATTGAATCTGCAACTTAGCCTGGTAATTGGTCATTTGAAATTTACGACTATGATATAACTTTATACTGCTTTACTTTTAATTATTCAAAAAGTTCGTCAAAGCATTCATTTTTTTCTATTTATTATAATGCAGATCAAACCATATGTGACCTTTATAATGGTTCTTCTTGCCTTATCTCCTTGCCTTTTCAAGGCTTGGAAGAATCCACAGCCACAGATGATTAGTAGATGGATAGCCTATGCTTATACCTGTGGTTTTCTTTTCGGATGGCATGTGCATGAGAAGGCATCTCTCCATTTTGTAATTCCACTTGCCATTGTTGCACCTCAAACTCCGGAGGATGCAAGGCATTACTTTTTGCTGTCAATAGGTATGCTTTTAATGCTCATTTGTTTGTTCACCTGCATCCAATGCTTTTATTTTTTTTTCTTTTATTTTTTCAGATGATAGGAGAAATTGGAAATGAAATATAAGTACAATGAAATAAAATTTATGAAAAGTTTGTGCATGGTGTGTATCACATGTACGATTTATATAACTAGTGGAAAGAAAGCACAAGTGATGCTTGTGTTCCATTGAAGACAATACTTCACTAATTTTTTTCACAATAGTTGGGCAATTGCTAATAATCTTGCAAATATTGCCGTTTTCTATTCTATTGGCATAGTTTTCTGTCAGTAATGCTCCATCTATTTATCTGTGCCCTAAGCATTTATAGATTTGTCAGATTCTAGATTCAAAAATCTTGTTCCACCTTCCAATTAATCAAAAGAAAAAAGAAAAAGGAAAACATTTTTAGAATCAGAAAATGAAACTGAGAACCTTCAAATTTCAAATAAACAAGAACATAGTCATATTAACTCGTTGCTAGAGAATTGGTTCTATTATGTCCCCTATCGTCAGTGAACCTCGTACAAATTACCATCCAAAACTCTGGTATCTGCCTGCTGAAGACAGCAATGTTTGTATGAAGCAGTGATTTGTTGCAGGTTGTAGACCTGTATAGGGTCTGGATAGGATCGTTTGATTGGGAGAGAATGGGAGTGAGCTCGGAGGGATATGCAAACTTTGATGTGTTTGGATGGGGAAACATGAGGGATGAATGCAAAATGTTATGGTAATCTATATAAAGTAATCAAGCAACTATTCCAACCTTGCACAACATGAACCAAGCAGAATAAAAGATAAAAGCAAATATATATAAACAGTTATACTGTCTCTAGTTCCTTTAACGTGGCAATATATGTTTGCCAAAATCATTGCTTATAATGACTGAATGCTTTTAGATGCCAACAAAATAAACTTGCAAGTTGCATAATTTTTTTCAGTGCTGTTTCCGTATTTTTGCTTTCAAATTTCACACATTACTTGTACGTGCAGTATCTTGCTATTCAAATTTTCCGCTACTATTCGAGGCACAAGAGTGTCCGATCAAAGTTTTGTTGCTGCTTCTACACTCTATTTTGATGTGGTCAGGCTTTTCAGCACAATTTTATGTTGGGGCTGAAACAGCGAGAGCGCCAAGTACTAATTCAAAGAAAAAGGCTGATGAATTTGGATCTGAAGATAGTTGGGGTGAAACTGTGAAGAAGAAAGGTTTTGTTATTGGGTGGAGTGAGAGGATTTATCTGATAGGTCTTGTAGTTGTGGAGATATGGGGCCAAATTTTACACCCTCTAATTTTGGGTGATAAGTTTGCATTTGCACCACTCATGTTGATCTCCGTATACTGTGCTTTTGGGATCATGTACTCTTGGATTTGGCAGTTGATATCCATAGTTAAATATCTTTAAATTTAGGACTGTCTGCACTGGATACTGAATTTTATTAGCCATATTTTAAGAATCAACATTTGGTTTAATTTTTTAATTAAATGAAGTCACTGTTTGATCCGAGTATTAGTTAAAGAATTACTATTTGATCTTGCCTCAGCCGTCTCCATAGGCACACCAACAGTGATCCTATTAGCAAAATGTATATTATACAGTCTTAGAGTGAATTTTATACTGTATTTCTTTTTTTGAAAAAGACAGTCGGACAACGATCGAGGAATAAACGTTGAGATGTCTGAAAAGTGTGTAATTACTTCTTTCCAAATATTGAAAATTAAGTAACAACTCGAAATAGACAAAAAAGAAAGAAAGAATAATAGAAATAATAATAATAATAATAATAATAATAATAATAATAATAATAATATGAATAATAAAATTGCATAAAGGGCATCAAATGTCATACGTACAGTGATTGTCGGTGAGAAATTGTATCTGCTTTGTGTGTTTAAAGTTCCAAAATACTTTACAAATGACCTTACTTTACCATTCTCCTTATAAAGTGTGTGCTGCTTGGTTTTTCTTTTTATAAGTTTTAAGGATTGATGTCAAGTTAAATTTGTCCGAACCAATTTTCAACAACAAATTCAAGACGAAGGAACCATTTCAATGATGAAACTTTAATTGAACCTATGCATACTGATTCATCAGAGGTTGTAAACATCCTCGTAATTTGCAATTCTGTGTTTCTGTTTGGCTTTTGATCGGTAATGTGGCAAAGTAATGTTATATTCTCCCGTAGATTTGGTTTAATATATTTTATAAAGAAAATATTACATGGGAGTATCATTTTCTATTTTAAACAAAAAGATGAGTAAGAAAAAGTTACAGAAACATTTAAAACTATTCATTAGACGAGTCATGCGCATATGGTTATAGTTGGGTTATGCAACGCATGCAAAGTAGTTTAAGTAATTTAAGAGTGCTTAACCAATTGTTAAGGAAACATGTGCACACTTACTCTCATAAATCCTTAGAGACATTAAAAAATTGGTGACGAGAGATGTTAGCCAACACTTTGCATAAAAGTAATTGAGGAGAATGGTGGGTTTGATAATAAAAGCTATTCAATAATCATTTTACTAACAAAGGTATTGATTAAAAGTGGCTTATTATTTCTTTGGCCGAAACTAGAAAAATTCTACAAGAAAAGAAAAAAGTGGTTGAGAAAGTTAAATACCATTATTATGCCAACCAGAAAACATGGCCAGATACATAGACAATGCAGCATAAAACTAAATTTCCTCGTGTCCTTGTGAAAACCGAAATGAATCACCATCCTTTAACGACTGGCCAAAAGGTCCAAGTGCATAAAAGCAGTATTCAAAACACAGCAACTCAAACTGCTTCATCTCATCACATCACACATACCCTTATCCTTAGAACGTTTTTATTTTCTATTTTTTTTTATTTAAGTGTACAAAAGTTCAGATTGACACTAATTGATAAATCTAGGGTGTACCAAGTTGCTGAATTATTGTTAACTTTTTTTACAACTGACCTAACGTTGAAAGGAGTTATGAGCAATTTTTTACTAGAACAAGAATAATGTAATTCAAAGAGAAGAGGAGAATCCAATTATGTTCAGAAGATAAAACCACTTAAGAATTAGGAGTAAAACCAAACAAGCATGGTGGAGGCATTGTCTTATACAATAATACAAGTCAGGTTCAATGCCAGCCTGTTGTACATGTCAAACATAATGTCATGCATAAATTCCAATTTCTATATTTTTGGGATTATTAGAAAAACCTGATAAAATAAGTTAAAGTATTAACTATAACATTTGGACTGTACAGGAAGCTTTTGTCACTAACATTGTATCTTCATTCCTCAGTTTCAGGCCCCACTTTGATCTCCAAAAGCCTCTCAACTGGTTGTCTGCAGATTGGACATCTATTTGTTTGGAACCTCAAAACCTTTGCACATCCGCTACACATACACTACATGGAAACAAATCCAAAACTAATCAACACTTAAAATTCAGAAAAGTAATAATCAGTTAGCTAAGAATGATAACTTATCAGTGACACAGTAACATGTTGGTATGAATTATTGAGAAAATAATCATTTATGAGAGTGATCAATGGTGCAACAGTGAAGGTGCATGTTGGTGACCAATTTGGAAACAACCTCTTTACATATGCAAGGATAAGACTACACACAGTACCCTTCTCCATACCTTTGGACACCAAGGTGCACAAGTTTTTAATTATTCATTTTTATGTACTTGTTTCATGAAGCTGACAAAACTAAGCAATTGTTATTCAAAAATAAGTTGAACTTAAAGACACACCATGTGGCGACACGGAAGGACGGTTGTGTCACGAGGCTCTGACAAACATATAACACACTCTTTTCCTGGGTCATTACCATCCAAGTCACTCTCCACTGAATTACCAATACCATATATCTCCTGCAGTTCATACCTCATTTCATTTACCCATAAAATCTGTTTAACAACCTTCACCTGAAACTCTCCTTTCTCCTTCTCAAACACTGCTTGAGTTATCTGAGAGTTTGTGTTACCATATGATGAAGTTTCATTTGATTTTGATTCATCAGGGTCACCAGAGGATGCATCTGCTTTAATTGCAACAGGATAAATATCGTCGTCCCCCACATTCAATAACTCAGACTCCTCAAATATCGAAAAATCAATACCAGTTCCAGCTGGTTGTTTAAACCTCTGGCCAAGACCTTGCTGGAAATTTACAGTCATGGGTGGAAGATCATTTTCCTTCATTGGGGTTAGGATGCAACCTTCCCCTTCTTTTGCAAAGAAAAGTATCGTGATGCTGTTATGGAGGTAAAAGGAAACAAACCATTTAGATCAAACAAATAAAAGAACTATCCCACAAAATTCATATCCATAGTCTTTAACCAACACACACAATTTTAATCTTAAAGAGCACTAACTATTGAATGCATGATTAAACTGGATGTGCATTAACTCAACCCAAGGTAAGTTGAGGATGAGGGACATCTTTGGTTTTAATGCCTTAGAGGCAAGATCCACCAAAAACACACGTCTCAGTAAACAAAGACATTAATATCAGAAAAAGAAAACAGTATAATATTTGACCATTTTGCATTGTTTCTCCATATGAATAAGCTTCTTAAGCATAACATTTCTTAAAAGTAAAAGATTACCTTTTTAGATGTACAAAACCTTAAGCTGTTTGCTGCTAAGAGTTCAAAAGTCCAAAAACCAGTTATTCTTTTAACATTCTCACTATATTACCACGCTTAGCATCATATAAGTCTTTCAAACACTATTTTAATGACATTTAAAACAGCACTCCTAAAGTGCAAAGGAAACATTGACCATTTCTAATGCCTTGCAGACACTGAGTCAATCACCTTTCATGTATTGGTATTGCTTGCAAAAATGATATATAGAACGGGGAAGCAACAAGAACTTACAATACTGAGTAATTTATTGCCTTCAAAAGTGCCAAAAATTTAATTTTGTTATGCAGCTTTGGAAAATTGAAATTGGACAAGTATGCATTGAACCAACCATTCAGATCCTAGGTAATAGAAAAGTAGGTATAATATCCATATATCTTGCCGTAGAAATATGTCATTTTCGTAAATTGCTTCTAACTTTGACCACGAAGTAGACGGAATTAGCACCAGAGTCCAGTTTCAAATATTCTATTTCCCAAAATATAAGTCTAAATCAGAGTAGATAAAATAGATTAATTCTACTTAAAAAAGACCTTGACTTTCGTACATGAGAGAGTCATGCACACAAGGAGAATGACTAGTGATGATACAGAAAATAACTTAACATTTAATTCTACAAAATTCAATGTCGTTTCACTTTATCTTAACCAATCCCCCACATAAGAAAAAAAAAATGCACCACAACATCCAACAAATTAATTGAAATAACAACCTCAGTGTCCTTTCACTCCACATATAACCAACAGAAAACCTCAAACAGTGAAACTATTATAGAGTTACCACTTTCTTGTCTAATATGCTCCCCTTCCATTCTTAGCAATCAGTTATTGTACATAAAACTACAGTTAAGCTGACACAATTAAAAGCTACTCCAGAAATGGTGACATGAAAGTAATAACAGCTTTTAGCACAAGCGCATCAGGAAACTAAAAATGATCTATAAAGCCGCTGCTTAGGGACAAATAATATCAGCTTTCAAACTAACTGATGTGTACTGAGCTAACTACTTCATTTACCATTAATGTGTACAGAGAAACTTCACTTTGGATTGCTAAAAGGTAACAACACCCTACATAAAATAGAATACGCCATTTCTTCACCCCTCTAAAAAAGGAATAGGATAAAAAAGGAACTCTAGAAAATCTAAGTAGGCATTCCTAAATAATGCAAACTTGGTGACAAATATCTAGTGTGTGACCAGATCAACATCCAGAACATATCAGACGGGGGAAAAATCATGTTGATTATCAAATGATAAATGAACATAATCTGACAAGCAGGATATCTTTAGCAGCAATTAACTTTTCTTTCAATCAGGCTCCCCAGATTTTTAAGGAAATTGACCATATCACAGATGCTTATCAGTTAATCAAAAAACAGACACAGCGCAATAATCGTAGCTATTCTGCCACTGGTCAAGCCAATGAGCCATCTAAACTCCAAACTATCAACTAATTTCGCATATAAATCTGCTTATAACTATACTTCTCATCTGCACAATATTATTTATCCGCAGCTTTGCACTCCCTTAAGTCATGCACCCCTGTGACACCGTTATAAGCTAGTTAGAGTAGCATGTTTTGCCCCTTTACTTATCAGAACACAGCAACAAGCTTATTAACACCCCATCAGAAAAAAAAAAAAAGAAAAAAGAAGCGACCAGAGGATCACAACAACCACCACCTTAAAACCTTGCATCTGACATATAATCACCATTCACATGACACCACACGCCAATTAAATAACCAAACACAATCACCTCATTACAACACAAGCATTAAATAAAAGGAAAAACGGCGTTACCTTCCCGAAACAGTGGCATCAAACGTAAACGTCACGAGGAAACGGTCAGGATTCTCTTCATCAGGCTCAATCCTAAGAGTCTCCTTCTTGATGTTTACATCGTTTTTTATAGTAACAGCCTTCTGGTGCTCCACATACGGCGTCGGCGTCGGAGCCGGCGCAGCCGGGTACCTCCCCCACATCGGGTCCACCGACGGGCGGTGGTGGTGGTCGTAAGGAGCCGGCAACGGCGCCGGCATGGTGGTCGGCGGCGGGTAGTACCCGGGGTAGTTGTGATATGGCGTGGCGGCGGGGGGGTACGCGAATCCGTTCGCCGTGACTTCCGGCGGAGGAATCACCGGCGGATGAGGCGGCGGCGGGTGAATCCGCCTCCCGCTGCCGCCACCGCCGTGTCTCCGACGGCTATTGGAGCCGCTGCTTCCTATGTTACCCATGAAATAAAGAAAGTTACCAAATTAACCCAGAAAAAGATTTCTTGAAAATTTTGTATTATATTTTGTGGGGCGCTGATATTTTTGTGAGAAGGCGAGAAAAATCGAAACTTGGAGGGTTTGGAGAGAAGAAAAGTGGGGTTGTTATTTTAGTTGCGGTGGTTCAAAGAGTACTGGGAGACAGTGACAGAGAAAACCGGTGATGAATGGGTAGTGATTAGAGAATGCAATGAAAAGAAATAGAAAAAAAATATAATAATAATAATAGAGAATAGAAGAAAATGGAAAGAAAGAGAGTGTAATGGGATTGCGTAAAGCTCCACTGATCAAGAGGAACACCATTGATGACGGGATGGGATGTGAAGGATTTGTTGCTAAAGTGACCCACTTTTTTTTTCCTCCTTTTGTTTGGTTTGTCATTTTTCAAATATAATAATATATAATGGAAGGCTATGGTTTGTGAGTTTTCAGAATTTTCTTTATAGATTTGGCAATTGATTATTTCGCGCTTTAACAGAAATCATGTTCACAATTCCAGAATCTCATTGCCATCTTAAGCACGCCATTAGTTTACGACCTAACACATCATCATAGTAGACATGAAAATTTTCAAATAATCTTTTCTACAATATATTTATGTATATATATATATATTTACTGTTACAGTTTGGATAAATACAAAATATTAATTTACAAGTATATTATGCGTAGATTTGGTGAGGGATGGTTGAAGATACGAAATGGGTTCACGAGAAAGTGGAAAAGAAGTTTGAATGGTGTGGAATGATTTGCTATAGCAGCATGTCCAATCAGCTGACCTAACGCGCTGAGTTTTGGACATAACATAATGTAATTACGTAAGAAATAATTAACAACAGAACAGAGAATACATGTGTTTGCTACCTATTTTTGTGTTTTTTTTTTTAATTTATCTGTTTTTTTTAGACAAAGTGCCTCAGAGAATAACTCTGTCATTATTTGAGATTTTCGTCCTTCCAAACAACTCTTCTTTCAACTTTCAAATACCATCATACATTGGTGCATGTAAAAATGTAATATTGGACGCTAGCACTTGACTACAGGAGAATCTTTACAAAACATTTTCAGATTTTATACATCTTTTTCAGAAATATACAAAATTTTGAGAATATTAATATATAAAATATATTAATATTAAAAGTATTTTTATTTATATATTAATTTTTATATATAAAAGAAATTTGGAAAACTGGGTCATCCTCACACGTAAAGAAGCTTGCCAATGAATGTGGACCCGTGTTATTTATATTAGTTATAATCTTTTTCTATAATAAAAATAGTGCAAAACCGTTTCAAGTGAGACTGAGAATTAAGTCTAAATATAAAATTTAGATGGAATAAAAATGAGAAAGTTAAATAATATTGTGATAAATTTATTCTCTTAAAATTTTAAATTAGAAATGATATTAATCTTATATATAAATTAGATTCATGTTTTATTAATATATTTTTTAATAAATCACACTTGGAATTTTGTTAATTGGTTAGTTGAACTTAGTTTTCAATGAATAAAAAAATATTTTGTTAGGAAACCCTATTACTAGTAAAAGTATAAGATCAAATTTTAAATAATTTCTTTTCATATAAATTTCTTTTGACATGAAATGAAAACACATCTTAGAAAAGTTTATTAATTCTATTTTATTATTAGTTATGGAATTGTTATAAGACTATTTACAAATGTGAAATGTATATCTGAAGACATGTGTTGGAAATTTTATACCAAAATTCTTATATTACAAATCAATAATGAATTAGATCTGAATTTAATTTTAATATAATATCATAATCTATTCTGATAAAATTTATTGAATTAGATATCACGTAACTAAGAAATCAGTTGGAAATATTTAATATGATGTATTGTCTCATTTGTCGTTGAAGTTGAAGTTGTTCTTGTAAAATATTATAAATATATTGATGATAATTTCGAATATAAGACCAAAGTTGTTTATTTTATTGACATGATGTAGATAGCTCTATTCACTTTTTGTTTCCCCAAAACTGGTACATCCTGCACACACGTCTCTACCGTAGAAAAAAAAAATGATTATAATTAAGGTGGTGGCGTAGCATAAGAATCAAAGTTTGATAGAATGATTTCATAAATTAATAGAATTTTATACAAATCTTAATGGTAAATTATTCTGATTTATAATTTAATTAAAGATCTATAAAAATGTGTAGTTATTTTAATTTTACCATTGGAATTATATTTTAAAGTGGTTTGAGTTATTGGCAAAAGATTGTGTAAATCAGATTGTGGTGTTCTTTATTATGAAAATGTGGGAATGGCATACACGTGTCTTCCACTAAAAAGAACAACAGCCAGAAGATATATTATAAGAAACAAGCAGTTGTACATTTCTTCAATATTGCTTTTTTTCTTTTATGGAATCTCCATCCAAAAAGTAGCATATTTTTACTTGTATAATATTTTTTTAAAAGAAAATCTCTGTATGGACTCATTGTAAGATTATTTTTTTAAATGAACCTGTTTATATTAGTAACCGAATTTTCAATTGATTTTGGACCCATTTATCATAGTAATATAATTTCAATTAATTTTTTTCCTCTTAGTGTTGGAAACATTATTGATATTTGACTCACTGAATTTTAACGTTTATGGGAAAAGGTGAGAAAAATGAATAAAAAATAAAATAAAATTCATATTTGACAATAATAATTTTAAATACATAAAAATTTAAAATAATTAATTAAAAAGTTTGAGATTAAATTTTAATTATTTGAAAAAATTAAAAAAAAATTTACATATAAATAAATTTTACTTTTGTCATACAACTTGAAATTAATTAGGATGATAAAACGAATTTGGTTCAATGTAAGTATTATTTTGTAATTCTTAAAGTATTTCATCATCCGTAAAGTTTTTATTTGGACAAAATTTTAAATATTACAGTATATTTAAGTGAAGAAGTCGAGTACTTTTTTAATTATTGATTATTTGTTCAATATCAACATCATTTTGTATTTGTATTGAATTATGTACAAGTTTTTTATTAACCACTTTAATTCAACGTCGATAATTGATTTCCATAACTTGTTTTTGGTCATTATATCATAGTAATTCGGATATATTGTCAAATAGTTTATTGAAATGCCAAAAGATGTTTTTTTTTTCTTTTATGGTTGCAACATTTGAAAAGCGTTTATGATTGTATGTTTTTCAAATTTGAAGTTGTGTATGAAGTTATTCATGAAATGCAATATTTTAATAATACTTTAGAGTATGTTTGTCAAATATAAAATTTGTTTATTTGCGTTATTTAAATAAAAATAAAAATAAAAAATAATAATAATAATATATGAATAAAAGAATATTAATCAAATCAAACAATTTTTATAATAAACAATAACAATACATCATAACATTTCAAATGAAGAAAAGACCGGAAAGAGTTTAGGTTGAAACGTAGTTCTTTGTATAAAACACTTTTAAAAAAATAATATATGTTCTTCTCTCAAAATACAATATGTCAGTCACTCAGATGTCAAATTAATAACATATCAAATCAATCAAGTGTATCAAAAGATTTCTAAACATCATGAATACCAATGTTTTAAAATATAATATAAAATAGTAGCACTAAAAAAAACAAATGTTAATTTAGTATAGGTTATTTTGGAAAAGTTATAAATAACTTCTCACAAATTAACATGATTTAAGATGATTATGTTATATTGTCTAAATGACAATAATAGTGTGGTTTTTAATTCCTTTTTCAAAAGGTTTATAATCTCCTCAAATTATAATACATTTTTTCCTTTCCGTCCCATATTTTTTATATTTCTTCTCTCTCAAAATTTTATACTTAAATTTTTTTTGCCTAAAATTCCAAAACCCTCTAACTTAAGTAGAATCCCAAATTTTATAAATTTTCAATACTTCATCGTCCCTCCTAAATTTTCCACTCCCTCCTCCCTCTCAAAATTTTGCACTCCTTCGTCACTCTCGAAATTTCTCAATATCATTCCCTTTCTTCCTTTTTTCCTCTCAAGATTTGAGTTTTTATAACAAGGTTTTACAGAGAACACCTCTCAAATGTAATCTCCTCTCTAACTTACCAATCTAATATAGCAAAAACACACCCTGTAGAAAGAACAATCTTCTTCTCTCTAGTACCCGTTTGAGACCCTTCTCAAAGTCACAAGAACCACACGTTCTTCTTCCTGGAAACACGCAAGAGGAAACCACAATCTCTTGATTGCAAACAAAGTTTTGATCAGGAAAGAAAACACCTTAATGTGCAGTAGTGATAAGCCAATAAACGTCCCATGCTATCCTTCAAGAATCCTTCAAAATCTGCAAATCTTTTGTTCTTGATTCTTGGAGAACCTGTGCACCTGCAAAAACTCTTTTTCTACTCATAGATATCATATATGAAATTTCAAAATGATAAAAAATTGTTAATGCAAACAACTACGATTTCCTTATATCTGACACTTTTAATCGATTACAAAAATAATGTAATCGGTTACACTTCTAACAGAGTTACCCCAGGATTACATTACAACAAATTTAACTGATTAAGCAAATAATGTAATCGATAGTGACTGTTATTACAATTAGGACTTATCATTAAAATAGTTTTCAAAGTATACTAGACTTAACTGATTACGTAAACAATGTAATCGGTTAAGTTATACACTTAGACAATTTTTGAAAACTTTTTCTTCTTAAAACTCATCACTGCACATAGAAAACATGTGTTAGCAAAGAAACGAGTTTTAATCAATTTTACATATAATGTAATCGGTTAAAACTTGTAGTTTTGCCATAGTTTAAGCACTAGTTATCTGATGGGCTTAATTGATTACATAACCACTGTAATCGATTACTTCATACAGACTTACTCTATGCAAGTGGTTTTAACATATGAAAACATGAGCATACATACAACATATGTAAACATAAGGCAGATTGTGACCATGATTAATTCTAGCTTCAATCATATGATCGCTGATGATAGCAACCCAGTTGGTTGGTATCCTTGTCTTTATGGCATTGAGTAGAAACACATCTTCAGTTGTCATTCAATCACGTATATATCTCCCTGGCAGTAACACTCAAGTAAGGACAAATGCACACATTTTTTCTTTCCTATTCAATCCATTATGCAGATACAACTTGTTCATCTTATACCTTCCTGAATATCTTAGACAATCCTTATATATTTTCTTCTTGGTTGTCCACTTGTTAAGATCAGAATCACGCATATGACACATGTACCCTTCAACCTTAAGACCAGTAAAGAATAGCCAAACATCATCATCAATTTTGATATTAACACCCTTTACCCGAGAGTGTATAACTCCATTGATAACTTTTAGATTAGTATAGAAAACTTCTACTAAGTCAGGATAACAATCACCTTTCATTTGAAAAAATTTGGCAAGTCCCTGGTGGCAATCCATTCCTGGAAGAGAAACCCTTCGTTTTTGATTAGTTGCAAATCCAATGACTTATGAGGAACCACAGATTTGAGTTCTCTCCAACACGAGAATCTGTTTCGAACTTAGTCATTACTAATCCATTTCGTTCCTTGCAGCTTGGGTAACCTTCTTCTCCCATCTTGATGATGAAGAAGAAGCCATTTATGAGCAGGATTTTACAGAGTATTTTTCCCAATTTAGGGTTTAAAGTTTCAGGTTTAGACAAAATGATTGCATTACTAGATTTGCTAATCTTATTTATGTAGACACAAATCTACTAGGTTTAGCAAAATGCCCATTTGAAATTGTTTGAAAATCTAGACAGCTCAATACAACAATTTAATCAATTTTATTAGTTATTGAATCGATTAAGCTTAAACCAGTCTCAGACTTTTGAAAACAGAGATATACTGAGAACAATTTAATCGATTACATTACTAATACAATCGGTTAAAAGACGTGAAAACAATTTTCATCCAATTTCAATGCAGATATGAACATATCACTCACATACATCAATACACATCACAGATTAAGAATGATGCATGAATTTTAGAATTAAACAACAATTACCGCTTATGATACTCAAGAGATTTATGATGTATCCCTTTGTAATCCTTTCTTAAGTCCTTGTCTATTACCAGCTCAATTTAGTTTCCTACAAAATCATCAAATGGTTTGGAAGCAGGTACTCAAATATACTTGGGGCCTTTTGTGTTAGTCACAGTAGTTGGTTCTTTGGGAATTCATTTAAACTTTTCCTTTGGAACACCAACTTTCTTATAATAACAGGATTTAACAGTGTGACCAATTGAATTGCAATAGAAGCAGGTAACATTTGAAGGTTTACTCAAATCAGAAAATTTCTTTAAGTTAATTCTTTCACTCTTAACATTGTAACCTATTCCTTGCTTATTTATTACCCTTCTTTGAGATCCTAGAACAACTTCTAAGTTAGATATACCAAGAGTAAATTTTGCCAATGTACTTGTTAGATAATTAATTTTTTCCAGATAAGCAGGACAATCTTTGCAATCTTGCTCAACAATTCTAGTTTCAGATTTAGAATTCATAGCATATTGTAAAGCATTATCAAGATCAGTTTTCAGTTTATCATTATCTTCAACAAGGTTATTGATTCTGTATTCATAATCCTTCGTTTCACTATTTAATCGATTAACCTTATATTTAAGCTTCATTGCCTCTGCATGGATTTCCCGAAAAGCATCCAACAACTAATAGTATTTGTCCGCTATAGGCTTATCACCAAAATTGCTGCTGCTGCTTTCTGAACTGAAAAATCTTGCCATGAGACACAAGTTTGTCTCCTCCTCCAGGCTTTGACTATCTTCATCACTTGAAGATCCTCCTGTATCACAATCTTCCCATGCAATATAAGCCTTCTTTTGCTTGCCCTTCCTCTTGTCTTGATTAAACCTTTCTTCACTTCTTTGCTTCTGCTTCAAGGTTGGACAATCAGGTTTGATATGACCATCTTTTCCACATTCATAACAGGTGAGAGTAGCAGCCTTTCCTTTCCTTTTGCCTCCTATTGAATTAACTACAAAATCAGATGCAACATTTCTAGATTTCATAAACTTGGTAAATTTCCTTACCATCATGTTAAGCACTTCCTTTTCTGGTACTTCTACATCAGAATCAACATCATAATCATTGCTTTTTGAGGCTTTCTTGTTGGATATCTTGAGAGCTATGGAGTGTTTTTGTTCAGTTTCCTCTTCCTCTCTTAGTCTTCCAAGATCTAACTCATGCTCCCTGAGTTTGCAAAAGAGTTTAGCCATATTCATAGTAGTCAGATCCCTTGATTCTGATATGACTATCACCTTAGGTTGCTAGCTTCTGTTCAAGCTCTTTAGGATCTTTATGTTGATCTCCTCTTTCTCAAATGATTTTCCAAGTGCAATAAGAACTATGTGTGTGAACCTCTTCTGCACGTCATAGATATTCTCTCCAGGCTTCATCCGAAACATTTCATACTCTTGAATGAGAGCATTCTTTCTAGCCCTCTTTACCTTATCAGTTCCTTCATGAGTCACCTCAAGAACTCCCATATTTCTTTTGCACTCTTGCACGTTGATACCCTGAAAAACTCGTCAATAGTAAGTGTAGAGAAAATAATATTTCTAGCCTTAATATCATACTGTGCTCTTTTATTTTCATCTTGGTTCCATTCGAAAAAAAATTTCAAAACAGTTTTTCCATCAACAATTTTAGTAGGCTCAAAAAGTCCATTAATTACAGCATCCCAAATACCTTTATCAATAGATTCTAAGAAAATTTTCATTCTAATTTTTCAAAAGGGATAGTTTTCTCCTACAAACAGAAGGGGTCTGTTTGTAGAAGCTCCTTCTCCAAAGGTCTGAGAAACTGAGGCCATCAGGATCAATTAATCGATTTCACTGAAAACGTAGTCGATTATGTTTTGAGCAATTTTCAAAAAACTAGCTCTGGTGCCAATTGTAAGAAATATTATGCCTTGTTTTTCAACACTAAGAAGGGGGGTGAATTGGTTTTCAATAAAAATGATTTATTTTGCTATCCTTTTGGAATCTTTAGAATTATCTTTAGCACACAATACATTTAGGATAATGCAGTAAAGAGTTAAAGGATAGAAACCAAACACAGTCCTTTTATCCTAGTTCGGCCTCAATGCTACATCCAGTCTCTTCTAATCAACCTTAAATTGAAAGACCTTCCACTATAAAGATTTGACTTTTTACAACAAGGATTTACAGAGAACACCTCTCAAATGTAATCTCTGATCTAATTCACTAATCTAATATAGCAAAAACACACCCTACAGAAAGAACAATCCTCTTCTCTGTAGTACCTCTTTGAGACCCTTCTCAAAGTCACAAGAACCACACATTCTTCTTCCTGGAAACATGCACAGGGAAGCCACAATCTCTTTATTGTAAACAAAGTTCTGACTAGGAAAGAAAAGACCTTATTGTGCAGTAGTGATAAGCCAATAAACGTCCAATGCTATCCTTTAAGAATCCTTCAAAATCTGCAAATCTTTTGTTCTTGATTCTTGGAGAACCTGTGCACCTGCAACAACTCTTTTTCTACTCAAAGATATCTTATATGAGAATTTAAAATGATCAAAAGTTGTTAATGCAAGCAGCTACGCGTCAATATATAGATTTTCTTATGTTTGACGCTTTTAATCAATTACGAAAATAATGTAATTGGTTAAACTTCTAACTGAGTTACCCCAAGATTACATTACAACAGATTTAACTGATTAAGCAAATAATGTAATCGATTGCACATGAATGATAAGTCAAGATATTTGAAAAAGTGACCTTATTACAGTTAGGACTTATCATTAAAACAATTTTCAAAGTATACCAGACTTAACTGATTACGTAAACAATGTAATCGGTTAAGTTATACACTTAGACAATTTTTGAAAACTTTTTCTTCTTAAAACTCATCACTGCACATAGCAAACAAGTGTTAGTAAAGACACGAGTTTTAATCGATTTTACATATAATGTAATCGGTTAAAACTTATAGTTTTGCCACAGTTTAAGCATTAGCTAGCTGATGAACTTAATTGATTACTTCATACAGATTTGTTATGTGCAAGTGGTTTTAACATATGAAAACATGAGCATGCATACAACAGATTTAAACACATGTATAACCATAGAAAGTATGTAACCCAAACACTTTAGGCAATATATGTCATAAACACAAAGAAACATTTCTGTTTGTCATGGAAACATATATGTGTAACCTCTTTGTTTCATAACTTTTCTATTAATATTACGTCGAGTAGCTTTACTAATCGACGTACTATTGGTGTTCTAAAGGAATAAAAAAACAAACAGAGTGCAATGGTATATTCAATGTAATGTTGTAACATTAAAAATTTCAATTACAATCGTACAAGTGATTTAATCAATTTAAACAATTCAATCACCATTCACTAATGTTATTGCCCAAAGAGAATTTTATTAATATTCAAAAGATGATTACAACCAACAAAACAAAAGATGGTTTAAGAAGCCACTGATTACAAAATTAAAATCAAACAACAAAAATCCATATTCTTCTGTTGTAGAATTATTGTTGATGCCTTTCTGGTTGTTCACATCACCTTCCTTTCCATTTTGTCGGTGATTTTTCAATCCTTAGAGTCTTTTGTCAATGACTGTGTCAACTTTCAATTTACTTGAGCCCCAAGAATCTTTTTAGCGATGCTGACATACAAAAGATGATTACAACCAGCAAAACAAAATATGGCTTAAGAAGTCACTGATTACAAAATTAAAATCAAAGAACAAAAATCCATATTCTTTTGTTGCAGTCAGCTTTCAATTTTCTTGAGCCCCAAGAATCTTTTTGAGCGATTCTGACATACAATCTATTTTCACCACATAACCATCTAGCCCACTCATCTTCTTCAGTTTTTGTCGAATCTATTTTGTTTGCACTCCAAGAATCAGATATGGGATATACTTGCTGATGATCATAATTTTTTATCTTGGTGAATCCAATGAGTTCCTTGATGACCAATCCAAATTTGAAAGAGAAAGCCTTCTTTGCTGATCGATTGATAAACGACAATCCCAATCCAAACCTCTTTGATCAGCTTCATATCAACCCCCTTGACTTTGTTACAAAATGTTTCATCACTCATCTTTAAGTTGGAGTAGAACACGCTCACCAGTTTTAGATATCTGTGAGAAACCACGGTTTTAATCTTCCTTAGACTAAAAAGCTTCCGTCGAATGTCTTCATCACTAATCCAACCTGTAGGATTAACATTCCTTGCAATCCGAGCAACCTTCCATTTTCTTCTTAATGATGATGAAGGAGCCATTTCTGATCAGATTCTGGAACGTCTTTCACATTTCTAGGGTTTGTAACTCTTCAGTTTAGAAAACACTGAGTGCGTTTTCAAATCTAGTATTTATAAAGTTGTGAATCAAATCTTATCAGTTTCAGGCCCAACTAAAATTTTCAATCTTATATATCCCAATAAAATAATTTTAGCAATGACGAATTTCAAAAGGGTTCAACGTTTTATTATGCGGTTGAAGATGAACTCTGACAATATAAGGATTGACTTGATGGGCGACGAATTTCTAAAGGGTTCGACGTTTTATTATGCAGAACTCTAACAATATAATTTTCAATCTTATTATATATCCCAATAAAATAATTTCAGCAACGACAAATTTCTAAAGGGTTTGACGTTTTATTATGCGGAACTCTGACAATATAATTTTCAATCTTATATATCCCAATAAAATAATTTCAGCAACGACGATTTTCTACAGGGTTCGACATTTTATTCTCTGACAATGTAAGGATTGACTTGGTGGGCACTAGAGTAGTTGGGCGCATTAGTGGCTCCCAGCATTTTCTTTAAATACGGTTTCGGATCCTTTGAAACTACCCTTTGAAAACCTACACTATAGAGCTTCCGTAATCAAATTCATGTTAACTTTTTCCTTAGGATCGCCATTAGTTCCTCTACTAAACGAAGACATTTCTTTGTTAACGATGAAGGCACGGTGGAAATCCTAAGGAAAATGTTAGCACTTATGAATTTCAAAAACATTCTCCATTGTTTTTCTATTTTTTATTTATTTAATTCCTGTGTCTTTTTAATGTAGTTTCTTGTTCATGTAAAATCCTGAAGAAAATGTTAACAGTTATGAATTTCAAAAACATTCTCCATTATTTTCTGGTTTTTTATTTAATTCATGTGTTTTTTAACAGTTATGTAGTTTTTTAACAGTTATGTAGTTTGATTAAATCTATCATGTATCATAGTCAGAAACAAAATTCTTAAACCCTTCCTGTAAATGTCTAAATCCTATTCTTAGATGCTTCTTCATCTTCACGGCGTGGAAAGAAGGCTGCACACCTTCTAAGAAATGCTAGTCCAAATGGGTGGATCAGTGATGACGAAGAACGATACAAATTTGGATGTTATAGAAAACTCTTCAAGGTGGTCCCTCACAAGTTCTTGGATGTGGAATTATTCAAAAGGGAGGGGTTTATCTTTCAAGAATGGCTTGTAGATGTTGGTCTTCTAAAATTTGTAGAAATGACTGGTGATTACTATCCTGACCTGGTACAGGTCTTCTACCACAATATGAAGGTTGTTGATGGTGTTAAATGCTCTCGGGTGAAAGGTGTCGATATTAAAATTTATGACGAAATATGACTATCTTTTACTAGTCTTAAAGCAGAAGGCTTCATGTCTCATTAAAGAAATTCTGAACTCAACCAATGGACCAACAAGAAGAAAATTTATAAGGAATATCTGAGAAGTCCAACAAGGCTAAAGGTATAGAAGTCGTATATACTTGATGGTTTGAAAATGGAAGAAAAAATGTGTGCTTTTGTACTTACTTGGGTAATACTACCTAGAAGATGTTTACGTGATCGTCTAACTACTGCAGATTTATTTTTGGTTCATGCCATAAAAACCTGGATACTAACCAACTAGGTTGTTGTCATGAGTCAGCACATGATTGAAATTGCAAGTAGTCATGGACATGTTCTGCCATATGGTGTTTTTATCAGCCTTGTATTGAAGCATCATCAAGTTGATCTTACTGGTGAAAAAAAAATTTGGTGCACCGAATCAAAAGAAATAGGAAAAGCGGCATTGAGACATAATGGTCTAAAGAAAACAAAAGATGGCTGGGTGTTCAAGGATGTTGACGAAACTCTTTCTACCTTCACTCCACATACTGAGTTTGAAAGATTTGTTGTGGATCAATTTCGAATGCTTTCAACAAGAATTTCAAAAGTTGAAAAATCTCTGATCATGATTCACAAGAAATCAGATGAAGACAATGCTCTCATAACTCCCTCAGCAAGTGAATCTGATGCTGAAGACGACACAACAGAAGTTGAGTCTATGGAGACATCTGACTTAGATTAGGAAGAAAAGTCCATTTTAGTTTATTTTTCTTAAATTAAAGTAATATTTTAATATATTTTAGTATATTTTTGTATTTTGAACTCTGTTTGAAATTTTAATATATACTTCTCGTGGTTATATTTTCATATTTTTCCTTTGTTTAGTGTTATTATGTTTTTTTTAAAATAGGAAAAAATGAATGTAACGTCGCATATTGTAAAAGCCGACGTCAAAGATCAAGTCCCTTTCTATAAATACACTTGCGGATCCTTGATCTAGTTCTCCACTTATAAAATTTAGTCGTAACTTGTCACTCTGATATCATATTTTTTATATTTCCTCATAACTCTTCCCAAGCATCACAAAAGTTAGGGTGACACAGGGAAGAGCTATAAAAAACATAAGAAATAAGTTAACAATTTGGATTTCGTTTCAAGTAGTACAATTTCATTCATATTCATAGTGATTACAATCAGATTAGAAGCAAAACAGACACAGAACAGAAACACAAAACCGACTCCATACTAAATTCTAAGCCTCTATTTTAATTCAGAATATTTCCATTGAATCCTCTTCACTAGACTCTTCACTTGAATATTCAGTTGGAGAATGATTTTTATTCTTTTTCTCATGCAGAGCGTCTATCTTCTATTCGAGTCTCCTGAGTTTTTCAACAACAAATCTTTCAAAATTGGTTTCAGGGACGAAGTTGGTGCGGTCTTCATTTAGTGTAGGTGTGCTTCCAGAACTTTGAACCATATTCTCTTCATCCTTGAAGCACCATCCCTTTGTGGTCTTCACAAGGCCAATGGAAGTTAAGGTGTTTCGATTTATCACATTTGAGCAGTTACAAGAGCATTTCTTTTCACCACTAACATCCAAACCTTGAAGGGTCAGGATTTTGCTGATAAACACAGCATATGGTAGATGTCGTGCATGTTTGGTTCCTGCAACAATCATATGATCTTTTATTACTTCCACCCAATTGGTAGGAACATCATTCTTGATGGCATACAATAGAAAAACATCTTTAGTTGTCATTTTGTCTTGTACTTGTACAGGTGTAGCAGGTAAAATCACCCAAGCAAGAATGTGTACTGTTATCTTTTCTTCTTTATTCAGTCCCTCATGCACATATAATCTTTCAATTGTGTATCTCCCAGGAAACCTTAACCAGTTACTGTACACGTCCTTTTTCTTCAACCATATGTTTGTTTCTGAGTACCATAAGTGAGAGAATAACCCTTCGGCTTTTAATCCAGCAAGTTGCAACCAGACATCATTGTCAATGTGAACATTTACTCCTTTTACTCGAGAATGAAGGACACTATCTTTGTTTCTCTTATTGTTGTAGAAGACCCTTACTAAGTCAGGGTACCAATCACCCTTCATTTGAACAAGTGTAGAGAGACCTTGAGTTTCAATCCATTCTTGGAAGTGAAATCCCTCCTTTTCAAATAAGTCGAGGTTCAAATATTTGTGAGGAACAATATGTTTACACTTCGTCCACCTCATAAACTCTAGACGAGTCTCCTCATCACTGATCCACCCGGAGAGATCAACATTTCTTGCAGCCACAACATCCTTTCCTCTGTCCGTTGAAGGATGTGATGAAGAAGCCATTTGAATTTGGATACCAGATAATTTTCCTCAGTATTAGGGTTTACCAATATAGAAACAACTCAATGTAGATAAGATTTTCAAATTCAGTGTATATAAAACAGTGTATATAAAAGTGCGCAACGTCACGCGTTCAACGTCAAATAAAATAACAGGCAACGTAAACAATAACCGGTGGCATTATTGTAAATAAATTCAGTGAAAAAGTAAAAAAAATCTCTGGTGCTTCTAACGAAAAAAACGTCGATGATCTACAAAGCTTGGACGTTAAAGTGAGAGTTTAAAAGGAAAAAGAAAAAGTAATAAAAACAGAGCGAATTTTGGCTTTTGGATGAAGATTAAAACGTCAATACCATCCGAAGTTGACGTAACATTCTTGTCACAAAATTAATCTTCCCAACCACTCCAATGCCATTCACGTTGATAAATAAGTAGACCCATTGAAAACCTATCCCACATAACTTCGGTAATCAAATTCATGTTAACTTTTTTCTTGTGTTTTCCTTTTCCTTTACTAAACGAAGACATTTCTTTTGTTAACCATGAAGGCATGGGCGGAAAACACAGGAAAAAGTTAACACTTATGAATTTCAAGCAGACCCTTTCAAAACCTATCCTACATTACTTCCGCAACCAAATTCATGTTAACTTTTTCCTTTGGTTTTTTTTTTACTTCCTGGTTTTGGTTATAATGTCTTTCATCATCTTTGGTCTTCATTTTAGATTAAGTTTTTTGTAAGAGGAGATTTCCTTTTGAAATCCTCTAAGTTATAGGACGTTGGTGATCCCAAAAAGAAGACGTCAATCACTAGGCCTTTGCGTCCAATGCACCCAATATTCGACGTCAACTTTATAAATTTAACTTGTCTTGGAGTTGTTACCACCATAGGAAATCAAATAGCTCTGAAATCTAATGGTAGAAGACAACTCCAAGACAATTTAAAAAATGATTCAACATTGTTGAATGATGAAGTTGAACATCTTCTTTATATAATTATTTTAGATCATAAAATTGTTTCAACATTAAACATATTGTGAACCATTATTCTTTTTCCTAAGCGTTTCCCTTTCAGTAAGATAACTTAATCATTTTTGTACTATGAAAAGAATTTTGTTGACTTGAATTTCAAAGGCCACCTTCATATGAACTGAGACCTGAATGCGGCACTTTGAAATTCAAGTAAGCAGATTGCCATTTGAGGAACAAAAATGCTTCGAAATCTAAGGAAAAGAAAACACAAAGGATATAAAAACCATGAATCCTAATATGTTCAACAGAGAAACAGGATGGCAGGGGATTACACAAAATTTAAGCTATATTTATAGATGAAATGACGACGTTCAAACATCATTCAGTGGAAAGTAATACATCTCTTTTGATTCAATTAAGAACTAATTGACGTCCAGCCCCCAACAAAAGACGTGAAAAACATAGTTGGTAAAATTGTCCCACTACAACACAGAGTCGGACGTGCTATTGAATGATTAAAAATTAAAAAGAAAAAAATATTAAAAATTCGATGATCCGCTGACGAAAATTAAATCATTATAAAAATAGTACATCGTGTAATTATGATTAAAAACTGCCACATTGTATGAACGTCGAAGGCCCTCCAAATTCGACGTTGAAACATCATTCACTGAAAAGGTAAAAAATCTCTTTGGATTCTTATGAACTCCTTGCTGACTAAACGTAGACATGTCATTGAGCAGTCTTTCGCATCGAATGCACTCAACATTCGACGTCAACATTATAAATTTAATTTGTCTTGGAGTTGTTTCCACCATAAGAAATCAAATAGCTCTGAAATATAATGGTAGAAGACAACTCCAAGACAATTTAAAAAACGATTCATACATAGTTGAATGTTGAAGTTGAACATCTTCTTTATATAATTATTTTAGATCATAAAATTGTTTCAGCATTAAACATACTGTGAACCATATTTATTTTTCCCAAGCACTTTCCTTTCAGTAAGATAACTTAATCATTTCTGTACTGTAAAAAGCATTTTGTTCACTTGAATATCAAAGGCCACCTTCATTTGAACTGAGACATGAATGAGGCACTTTAACATTCAACCGAGCAAATTTGAATTTAAAGAACAAACATGTTTTGAAATCTAAGGGAAGAAAAATGCCAAGGAGATAAAAAACATGAATCCTAATATGTTCAATACGGAAACAGGAAGCAAGGGATTACGTGATGGATGCAATATTTATAGATGAACCGATGACGTACATCGTGTAATTATGCTTACTGACTATCTTGTTTGAACGTCGAAGCCCCTCCGATTTCGACGTTCAAACATCATTCAGAAAAAAAAAACAACTAATTTGAGTTTGATTCATATAAGAACAAATTGACGTCCTGCCCCCCAAAAATATCTACTTTTGAATCACTCGCGAAGAAGGTGAGATTTGGAGGGCTTGAAGTTAAAAAGTTTGATGTGCCCCTCTATATTCAAATAATTCCACTCTCAATTTTGCTAAGTTAATATAATCGATTCTAAGTAATAAAGAATCGATTCAAAGCGTTATAAATTAAGAAATGCAAATAATGTTATTCATAGTATTTTCTTAATAATGTTATTCATAGTATTTTTTTATATCATAATCATTTATACTAATAACTAATTATAATTATCAAATTATTCAAAATAATTTATCTCAATGTGGCCAATAAAAGTTCTTCTGAGAGTTGGTTTGATCTTTGATCGTCGTCGACTTTTTAAATTCCAGTTTTTTATAAATGCTTATGTGGTAGTCGTGATCACTCCGTTTCAAATGTACAGACCAATAAAATAGTGACGTAGTATATTGTCAAAAAAATTGTTAACATATATTTGGTTCCTAAAAATTTTTTTGTTGTTCATATAATTATGACAAATCTCTTTCATGACCTTGCTCGTCCGTCTCGACTTTTTTAAATTTTACTTATGGTTCCTAAGACAAAGATGGAAACGCCATAATACAGGTATAAATGTTTAAGGCACCTAATTAAGCAACCCTAAAAGAAATATTTGCCACAAAGATGTTAATCTTTGATAAGAATCAGAGAACTAAGTGTTGATTGGTACCAGACAGAGTGTAACGCAGCGGAATAAAGCTTAGAGTAGCAGAAAGCGTGTTCGGTCACCTTTCTAAAATAAATTGGTCTGTTTTTAGAAAATCAATTTTCTTTCTGAAAATTTATCGAACAGTTGATATGCGTAAAAGATAAAAAATGTAGGGAATAGAAAATCACACAAGTAATTTTTATACTGGTTCGATTCAACAGAATCTACATCTAGTCGTTAATCACTATAAAAAGTGATTAACAGTTCCACTAAAAAGATGTTTCACAGATTACAACAAATAGTGAATAAAACAGATAAATAAACCTTCCTTCGACGAACGAACCAGAAGAAGAATACTCTGCCAACTCGAAGAGAACCGCTCCGACTATCGACAAACGAAACGCGAGCTTCTCCTATTCACGAGACCAGGCAGAGCACCTTGCTAACTCGAAGAGAGCTTGCTCCGACTACCGACACACGAAACGCGAGCCCCTCCTGTTCACGAGACCAAGCAAGGGAACTTGAACTATAGCTTCTGAGAACTTCCTCTGACAAACAGTGTTCTGCAAGAGCTTCTGTTCAACAACTTCCACTTTTAATCTTCACAGAAACCCAATATATAGCCAGCTGTTCTGAATATCTAAGGTTAAGTTCCAACTGCCACGAATAATCGATTATCATCATCTTCAGAATCATCATCTTCAATCCTTTTAGAGTTCTTTCCTTTGGAGATCTCGGACTTGAAGGCTAGTGTCTTTCTTTTGCCTTGATCTTCTTCAGCCGTCAATCTTCTCAACTCAAGCTCATGCTCACGGAGTTTCCCAAACAAAATTGGCATTGACATTTGAGTGAGATTTTGAGACTCAAAGATGGCAGTCACCTTTGGTTGCCACGACCTGTCCAATGATTTCAAAATTTTTACATTCAATTCATCAGTATCAAAAGTCTTACCCAACCCTGTCAAGTGGTTCACTATGTGAGTGAAACGCTTTTGGACATCAAAAATTGTTTCTCCAGGTTGCATTATGAACATCTCATACTCCTGAATGAGACTGTTCTTCCTT
Organism: Vigna umbellata; assembly: GCF_029865625.1. Lineage (NCBI taxonomy): Eukaryota > Viridiplantae > Streptophyta > Magnoliopsida > Fabales > Fabaceae > Vigna > Vigna umbellata. The sequence goes on along the minus strand of NC_142172.1, from coordinate 4,245,431 downwards.
GCACGTTTCACGTCCTCTATTCCTTCATGTGTGACTTTGAGAACTTCCCACATTTCCTGTGCTGTCTTACACACTGAAATTCTATAAAATTCATCAAGCACAACAGCAGATGAAATAATATTACGAGCTTTAATATCAAACTGGGCTCATCTATTTTCTTCATTAGTCCACTCAAAAAATGGTTTTTCTACTTCTACACCTTCAACTCTGCTTTTAGGAATATAAGGACCATTTTGTACAGCTTCCCAGATGCCTCTGTCAACAGACCCCATAAAAATTTCCATTATGACTTTCCAGAACGCATAGTTATGACCAGTAAAAAGTGGTGGTCTATTAATAGAAGCACCCTCGGCATATACAAAGTGTTGGTTGTGACCGGCCATTTTCGCAAATTTTGAAAAACTATCAAAGCAAGCTCTGATACCAATTGTTGATTGGTATAAACAGAGTGTAACGCAGCGGAATAAAGCTTAGAGTAGCAGAAAGCGTGTTCGGTCACCTTTTTAAAATAAATTGGTCTGTTTTTAGAAAATCAATTTTCTTTCAGAATATTTATTGAACAGTTGGTATGCGTAAAAGATAAAAAATGTAGGAAATAGAAAATCACACGAGTAATTTTTATACTGGTTCGATTCAACAGAATCTACATCCAGTCGTTAATCACTATAAAAAGTGATTAACAGTTCCACTAAAAAGATGTTTCAGAGATTACAACAAATAGTGAATAAAACAGATAAATAAACCTTCCTTCGACGAACGAACCAGAAGAAGAACACTCTGCTAACTCGAAGAGAACCGCTCCGACTATCGACAAACGAAACGCGAGCTTCTCCTATTCACGAGACCAGGCAAAGCACCTTGCTAACTCGAAGAGAGCTTGCTCCGACTATCGACACACGAAACGCGAGCCCCTCCTATTCACGAGACCAAGCAAGGGAACTTGAACTATAGCTTCTGAGAACTTCCTCTAACAAACAATATTCTGCAAGAGCTTCTGTTCAACAACTTCCACTTTTAATCTTCACAGAAACCCAATATATAGCCAACTGTTCTGAATATCTAAGTGATAATCAATTATTCAAGTCCGTTACAGGTTTTTCAAAAATGTGATAATCGATTATATAAGGTGATAATCGATTATATAAGGTGATAATCGATTATTCCTGGATGACTTTGTGATAATCGATTATTGCCATTCCGTAATCGATTATTGCAGTTAAAAATGCAAGTTTTACAAAGTTTACAAGACTTTCCTACTATATTTAATTTCGACAAATTGCTTTTAAATAATTCTAATATCTTCTTCAACTAAAACTTCTTGCAGCATCATTAAAAAAATTTTCTTCAAGATTTACCAATACTCCTTATTGGTAACAATCTCCCCCTTTTTGATGATGATCAAAAAATTCAATTTTAAAAGCAATTTAGTCTTATTCTCTGAACATTTATTTTGGGTCAACCAGTCTGCACCGTCAAACTTAATCTGCCTTAATTTTCGACCCAACCCATTCTGCTTAATTTTTGGTCTAGATCTGTCTGACTATTCCCCATACACGTGGTCTCTTGTCGATATTTGACCTGGTATGATGCATCTCTGTTGTTAACTTGTCTAAATATTTTTGGATAATTATACTTTGACAACATTTTTTAACAACATTTTTTTCTAACTGAACTATCTTCATTTTTGTCCAAAATATTCTATATTAACACCTTTAGTTTATCAGTCAACTTATTTTTTTCTCAAACTTAAGGTCTTATAATTTAAAAATCAATCAAAGTCTTTTAGTATAATCATACTTATATTTAGCCTAAAACATTCATTTCAAATTACTTTAAATAATATAATAATATTTATTACGATTTTAATTATTCTGATCTAACACTAAATTCAATTCTCATAAAATATTATTATTATTATTTTCCATATGAAATTAAATTAATATTTTAAACAAATAAAATTTTATTCTCTTTAAATTTCACCGACGAAAGCACAGAAAAAGAAGAAAATCTCGAATATCGATAACGTTGCATTTCTAATGGGAGGTTATCGTAAAATGTAAATATTATATTGAAATATAATAGTAATGGGAGGTTATGAGTAGTTTTATAAAGGAAAAAAGAAAAATAGGATGGCGGGACGATGAAGAAGAAAACGTCGAATATCCCTAAACTTCGACGTCTTTTTCTAACTCTTCGTATTCTGGCTGACAATTAGTACATCGATGACCTCTATAATTCGACGTCTCCTTTGTATTTTTTAAGCAGAGAAGTTATGAAGTTAAGAAGTTGAGATTGTGAAAGACGTTCCTAGAATTCTATTCAGAAATGGCTTCTCCATCATCATCATCAAGAGGAAAAGAGAAGGTTGCTCGGGTTACAAGAAACGCAAGCCCATCTAGATGGATAAGTGATCGAGACACGCGAGCAAAGTTTTTATACTGGTCACATATAAAAAATGTAGTTCCTCACAAGTATCTGGACCTGCAATTGTTCAAGAACGAAGGGTTCCTTTTTCAAGAATGGATTGTATATCAATGGCTTACTTATTTTGTGTAGATGAAAGGACATTGCTATCCAGATTTGGTAAAGGTTTTCTACACAAACCTGTGGGTTGTAAATGTGGTCATTCACTCAAGGGTCAAAGGTGTTAACATTACTATTGACGATAATGTTTGGTAAGATATTGCTGGACTGAAAGCTGAAGGTTTGGATTCTCATATCCGTGATTTTGAGTCAAACAAATTTTTAACAAAGAGAGCTATATATATAAACTGCTTAAGATATCCAGGAAGGTACAGGGTTGATAAGCAGTACCTACATGATGGCTTAAACAAGGAGGAGAAAATGATTGCTTATGTCCTGACTTGGCTACTGCTGCCTGGAAGATTGAACGAGGACAAAATGTCAACAAAAGATGTATTTCTGTTGAATGCTATCAAGACTAGAATCCCAACCAACTGGGTTGCGGTACTAAAACACCACATGATCGCTGCAGGAGATGATTATGCACGCAAATTTCCATATGAAGTATTTATCAGCAAGGTGTTGGAACTCCAAGGAGTAGATGTATCTTAAGAAGAAAGAATTATGTGCAAAAGGTCAGAAGAAATTGGTATACCAAGTCTGTCATCTATTGGGCTGAAAAAGATTGTGAATGGATGGTTCTTCATTGATGAGCAAACTGTTGGAAGTCCACCTACTCTTGATCAAGATCATACTGAAGATTCTGATGATGAAGATTCAATGGAATCTTCTTGATAATTATTTTAGACCCTACTTTTCTATGTTTTTTGTTTTTTATTTTGTAATCATGCTAGTAAGCCACCTATGGTTTCTGTATTTCTTTCGGTTTTAGATTGAAGGTTTAATCATTTCTGACATCCCTATTTGTGTAGGATCATCTCATATAAGTCCACGTATTTTAAAGTCTCTGAAAGTGATCCTTAATTTTGAAAATTGAAATCAATTGAGACTTTCCCATTAAGTTGGCTGGACGACGTTAAAGAAATTGATGCGTGGGTTGCTGAGATGACCAAATGGTACTGACGTGACACACTACTGTTGTTGATCTGACTTTGTTTCATTTATATATTTAAAAAAGTTAAAATTTTAAATCAAAATGCAACGTTTTTAACAATAACAGATTAACACAATGTTTTCAATCAAAACGCAACGTAGTGTCGAAGCCTCGCCTTCTTGTATGAATGTCGAAGCCCCACCAAATACGATGTTCAAACATCATTCAGAAAAAAATCAATAAATTTCGTTTGATTCATTTAAAAACAAAATGACATCCTGCTTCCCAGAAATTGTCTACTTTTCAATCACCCGTGAAGAAGGGGATATTTGGAGGGCTTGAAGTTAAAATGTTTGACGTGCCCCTCTATATTCATATAATTTCACTCTCAATTTTGCTAAATTAATATAATCGATTCTAAGTAATAAAGAATTGATTCAAAGCGTTATAAATTAAGAAATGCAAATGAGTTTTTAATGATTATTTATGGTCATATTAATGACAACGTGGCTTGATATTGATCACATGTTTGTTAAAATACTAAAAAGCGAAGAAATAATGCATGAGAGGGTCAAATTTGTTTTTCTAATAATGTTAATCATAGTATTTTTTGATATCATAATCATTTATACTAATAACTAATTAAAATTATTAAATTATTCAAAATAATTTATTTCAATGTGGCCAATAAAGGTTTTTCTAAGAGTTCGTTTGATCTTTGATCGTCGTCGACTTTTTAAATTCTAGTTTTTTTATAAACGCTTATGTGGTAGTCATGATCGGTCCGTTTTAAATATACATATCCATCTCTTTCATGTCCTGACCCGTCCGTCTCGACCTTTTTTAAATTTTTTTGTGGAGGTTCATTAGACAAAGATGGAAACACCATAATATAGGTATAAATGTTTAAGGCAACCTAAGAAACTCTAAAAGAAATTTGCCACAAAGATGTTAATCTTTGATAAGAATCAAAGTTGTAAACCAAGAACCAAAAGAATCCTCTCTCAACGTTGGAAATGCATATTTATGACTTCCAAAATGTCTACATTTGTATTTGGTGTCCCTATATATAAGTATAGGTATAAATGTTTAAGGCACCTAAGAAACCCTAAAAGAAAGATTCGCCACAAAGATGTTAATCTTTGATAAGAAAAATACAATTTATTTTCTTTCCTATACTAATTATTAATCAGGAGATAGTCCTCTATCCTACCTTTTGCTCGAGTAAGCCCATCCCGACCTTCAACTTATGTTAGTTTGTCTGGACCTTTGGTCTTAATCTTCGAACATTCATTTTGGGTCAACCAGTCTCCACTGTCAAACCTAATCTGCCTTAATCTTCGACCCAACCCATTCTCCTTAATTTTTGTTCTAGATCTATCTGACTATTTCCCATACCCGTTGTCTCTTCTCGATATTTGACCTGGTGTGATGCATCTTTGTTGTTAACTTGTCTAAATATTTTTGGATAATTATACTTTGACAACATTTTTTTGACAACATTTTTTTCTAATTGACCTATCTTCATTTTTGTCCACAATATTCTATCTTAACACCTTTAGTTTATCAGTCAACTTAATTTTTTCTCAAACTTAAGGTATTATAATTTAAAAATCAACCAAAGTCTTTTAGTATAATAATACCTATCTTTAGCCTAAAACATTCATTTCAAATTACTTTAAATAATATAATAATATTTATTACGATTTTAATTATTGTGATCTATAACTAAATTGAATTCTCATAAAATATTATTATTATTTTCTATATGAAATTAAATTAATATTTTAAACAAATACAATTTTATCCTCTTTAAATTTCACCGACAAAAGGACAAAAAAATGGCAGGAGGCTGAAAAAGAAGTAACTAGTTAAATTTTATTCTCTTTAAATTTTATTCTAGATCATTGGTTAAAAGTGCAAATTTCAGTACACTGCTAACTTGAATCAATTAAGGAAGAAGTAAAAAGGAAAAATTTCATGTCTGATTTTAAAGAAAAAAAAATCATAAGAGCGCCACCTTTTGCTATTACGGAAGAAGAAAACGTCGAAGCCCTATCGAATAAGACGTTCTATTAATGTGAAGTTAAGAGCTGACATTTAATGCTCCCATTATACTGCAATTCCCTTCATGTTACTGCCCCGCTACCTTCGACGTTGTATGAGAGGGGAAAAACAGATATCCAAATATACTTCATCGAAATGTACCTTTTGATCCAGCGAAATGCCGCATTCGACGTTAAAACATCATTCAGTGAAAAAGAAATAAATATCTTTAGATGCTGTGTTTTAAGGGGGTATAGGACGTCAATTATCACATAACATGGATGTGAACAATGAATAAACTCCAGGTCTTTGCATCAAGGATACTCAACATTCGACGTCAACTGTGTAAATTGATTCCAAATTTAAATTGTCCATAAGTTGCATCCTCTCTTAGAAAAAAGATAGCTCTGAATTCTAATAGAGGAGTGCAACTTATGGACAATTTAAAAAAGAATCATACAATTTTAAATGATGAAGTTGAACAACATTTTTATATAATTATTTTAGATCTCAAAATTGTTTCAGCATTAAACATATTGTGAACCATATTTCTTTTTCCTAAGCACTTCCCTTTCAGTAAGATATGTTAACCATTTCTGTACTACAAAAACATTTTGTTAACTTGAACTTGAAAGGGCTCCTTCATATGAAATGACGACGAATGAACCACTTTCTAGTTCAAGTTATCAAATTGCAATATGAAGAACAAAAATGCTTAGATATCTAAGGAAAAGAAAATGCAAAGGAGATAAAAAACATGAATCCTAATACGTTCAATACGGAAATATGAGGCAGAGATTATGTGAAATGCAAGCTATATTTATAGATGAACTGATGACGTACATTGTGTAATTATGCTTAGTAACTGCCACACTCCACCTTCTTCTATGAACGTCGAAGCCCCACCGAATTCGACGTTCAAACATCATTCAATAAATTTTGTTTGATTCATTTAAAAACAAAATGACGTCCCGCTCCCCAAAAATTGTCTATTTTTCAATCACCCGCGAAGAAGGGGAGATTTGGAGGGCTTGAAGTTAAAAAGTTTGATGTGCTACTCTATATTCATACAATTCCACTCTCAATTTTGCTAAGTTAATATAATCGATTCTAAGTAATAAAGAATCGATTCAAAGTGTTATAAATTAAGAAATGCAAATGAGTTTTTAATGATTACTTATGGTCATATTAATGACAACGTGGCTTGATATTGATCACATGTTTGTTAAAATAGTAAAAAATGAAGAAATAATGCATGAGAGGGGTCAAATTTGTTTTTCTAATAATGTTAATCATAGTATTTTTTGATATCATAATCATTTATACCAATAACTAATTATAATGATTAAGTTTTTCAAAATAATTTATTTGAATGTGGCAAATAAAAGTTTTTCTAAGAGTTCGTTTGATCTTTGATCATCGTCGAGTTTTTAAGTTCGAGTTTTTTTATAAACGCTTATGTGGTAGTCGTGATCGGTCCGTTTCAAATATACAGATTGATCTCTTTCATGTCCTGGCCCGTCTGTCTCGAATTTTTTAAATTTTTTCTAGAGGTTCATAAGACAAGGATGGAAACACCACAATATAGGTATAAATGTTTAAGGCAACCTAAGAAACCCTAAAAGAAATATTTGCCACAAAGATGTTTATCTTTGATAATAAGAATCAGAGTTGTAAATCAAGAACCAAAAGAATCCTCTCTCAACATTGGAAATGCGTATTTATGACTTCCAAAATGTCTACATATGTATTTGGTATCCCTATATATAGGTATAAATGTTTAAGGCACCTAAGAAACCCTGAAAGAAAGATTTGCCACAAAGATGTTAATCTTTCATAAGAAAAATACAATTTATTTTATTTCCTATACTAATTATTATTCAGGAGATAGTCTTCTATCCAACCTTTGGCTCGGGTCAGCCCATTGATGGACAAATTTATGATCACCAAAATATGATGTCACAAACTTGTTTAACAATCGGCAAGTATGACCGAATCGTTTCAAGTAATAAACTCGGTAAGACCAAGTATCGTTCTCCCAAAGGACTCACGGCCTAGTTTAGTTATGTGATTTGTTGATTAGCTAAGACTTAAGAACAAAATAATTGGAGTTTAATATGCAAAAGACGAAAATAAACATGTATGCATGAGGTTGATCAATGGCTAAAACAAAAGACAAGCACTTTCAATGAAATATATTGATGAATATGTTTTTGGGGGTCAATTTCATCTTATCCACTCTCATATATTTTAGGAATTCAACATTCAAGTCATCATTGTTAATGCCACTCTCTAAATTACCTTTCAAGAAGGCTTCTCCCTAATTACGAGTTCATACAATTCCTAGCATTCCTAATAATTAGTTTTTTTAGCACAGGAGCTTAAGGCAACCAATATACTATTGGGAGAAATTCCCCGGATCTAGACTTCCCCGTACGTTCCCGTATCGACAAAATCAATAATCATGCATTGAATGAGTTAAACAAAGCAAGCATTAAGCAAAGAGGAAAAACCCTAACTAATGATGAAAGAAAGCATAAATCTTAGATTAAGATGCAAGCACAAATTCCATATATGAGAGCTTCAAAAGATTACATTGATTCCCCAACAAACATACAAGGTTTAGTTCACCATATTCATGGTGAACCTAGATGAACAATAATGAAAGAATGAAGGATAAAACCCTAGAAAGGTGAAGAGGTAGCCTGAGCATCCAAGATCCTCCTTCAAAGGGGTGGAATCGAGAGTGTTTCCTTCGTTTCTGCCAAAGATACCAAACCCTAAGACATCTAGGTCTTTAAATAGGACATAAAAATAATAGAAAACGGGTCCAAGCCCAAACAGATCATAAAATCGCAGAAAACTGGCCCAAAACTCGTATGGTTGACTTTTTCCGTATTCTGGTTGACTGGTTGACTTTTTGGTTGACTGGTTGACTTTTCTGGTTGACTGGTTGACTTTTCTGGTTTCTGGTTGACTTTTCTGATTCCATCTCTCTCCTTCTTCACTTCTTTCACTAAATTCACCTTAAAACCTGCACAAAAACACTGAAATCAAGCATAAACCTGTCCAACTCTCTTATTTCTGAAAATATGGATAAAAGCATGATTTCAAGCTAGTTTCTAAGTGTAAAGGTTGCTTTTTGTGTCAATTTTAAGCATGAAAATAACAGTTTTTCAACTGTTATCACCCATCCCTACCTTTGGCTCAGACCGACCCGTTTCGACCTTCAACTTATGTTAGTTTGTCTGGACCTTAAGTCTTAATCTCCGAACATTCATTTTGGGTCAACCAGTCTCCACCGTCAAACTTAACCTGCCTTAATCTTCGACCCAACCCATTCTTTCTTAATCTTTGGTCTAGATCTGTCTGACTGTTCTCCATACACGCTGACAATTAGTACGTCAAAGACTAGTAAAATTCAACGTAACCATTGTGTATTTTAAGCTTCGAAGTTAAAAACTACTACATTGTGAAAGAGGTTCCAAGAATTCTATCTAGATATGGATTCTTCATCATCATCATCTAAAAGAAAAGAGAAGGTTGCCCGGGTTACAAGAAACGCAAACCCATCTAGATGGATAAGTGATGAAGAGATTCGAGGAAATTTTTATTCTGGAGAGTTATAAAATATGTAGTTCCTCACAAGTATCTTGATGGAAGACCATCTAAGACATACATTGGACCTCTTACTAGAGCCATGGCTAAGAGAGTTCAAGAGGAAGAAGGATCACTTAATATTTTGCTTCTATGGAAGGTGAATTATCTTAAACCTTCTTCTCTTAATTAAGCATGTTTACTTTGTTTTGTAGGATTAAATAAATTGGAGGGAGCAGCTGCCAGCATGGCATTTGGCACGTGAAAGGAAGGCCTAGTTGGAGAAGCTTACTGCCAAAGTCATATGCGCCCAGCCAAAACCCCAAAATAGCCCAGCGTTGGATGAGAAGATGCTTCAAACACGTGAGGAGCTGACCTGGAGCAAGGCATGGGATTTGCTGGAAGGATTTGGCGTTGCTGTTAGGCTTCCCATTTGAAATTAGGCGGGATTTCATTTCAGAAAAGAGACCCATCTTCACTTATAAATAGGAGGGTTTCTTCCTTGTATGGGTACTTTAGAGCTATGCCCAAATGCTGAGAAATATATTCCAGTCTTGCATTCTGCTCTTGAGTCAAAATTGCTTGCTAATTCTTCATTTTCTCTCAAGCTTCCTTCCATTATATGAAGGCTTTCTGAGCTGAGAGGCTTCACTCATTTTACCTTGCTTCATTCAAACATCTCCATCACCATTTACTCCATCAATTCCGCTGCACACCAACACATCTACCACACCTCTGATCTGGGAGCTTCAGGCCACTGGTTTCTTCTGGAATTTGGCTCCATCAAGTGGTATCCAGAGCTTAGGTTCTCCACGCACCAAGGAGCTAAGCATTTCTTCTCATTCTACAATTTAATTCTGCTGAATTCCATCTCTGTTTCTGTTTCAGTTTTAATTCTGTTTGAATTTTTGTTCTTTTAATTCTACTTCTGTAATTTTGTTCCAGCCTTTAATTCTGTGTTCTTATAGTGTTTTATGTCCATTTTTCATTTTAAACGGTGAATCATTTCTTGTTTGAGTCAATTCCAGCTTTGAACTTTAAATTCTGTTTTGTCTAAAGTCTTGTGCAAACTACTGTTGTTGTTTTATCGTTGTCACTGTTTTGAAATTGTTTCTGTTGAGTTCTGTGCTTACCAGTGCTATACAAGCTGTTTGTTACCATTAGAGGCAGTGATGAGTTGATCTAGCCTTGGTAATATAGGCTAACTGGTTTTAAAATTCTGTTTAAATCTGAAGCAGAATTTTGTTTGTTGTTCTAAATCATCAAATCTGTTTTCAGCTGGTTTTGGTTGATTCTAAAGCTTGATACAACATTGTTTAGTGTTGTTGAATGATGCTAAGAGTGTAGCCAACCATAACAAGCAATGAAATGCAATTTGCATAGCTTGGTTGTGCATAGACACTAGTCATTTGCTATTTTAGATTTAAATTTGGTTTATCACCGTGCCAATTTTCATTGCATAGTTTAATCTGAGTTTGGTCATGCTAAGCATCTTTAATTCCAGCTTAGATCTGTGTATTCACATTTCCTAGAGTCTTTTCCTTGCTGATTCAAACTTTGATTCCATAAAACTGAATTTGGTTGGTTATTTTGGTGCCATTTTACTGCATAAGTGGTACAGCAGTGGGGAATTTCGAAAATCTGATTGTTTCCTTGCTGTTTTATAGCTTGAGCAAGTTTCAATTGATGGTTCAAAGTTGCTAGTACTGTTCATTTGGTCAAAACATGACTTATATGCAAATTTGCATTTGAAACCATCAATTTTTGAGTGAAAATGGAAGTGAAACAATGATTTCGAATTATAGGTAGTTCCTAAGTTGTTTTAAGGTCTGAACATGTTCAAAATCATCATTAAAAATTGTTGAAACTGTCCAAACAAAGATTGAAACATTTCCATATAGTTTTGGATCTCAAACCACCGAATTCTGTTTAATTTTTCTGGTGCAGTTCTGTTTTCCAGCTGCTGTTTGGTAATTTTGATGCAAAAATTCATTACTGGATTGTGAAAAAGCTGGTTCTATGATTAAAAATGAAATAGATGACTCAAAGAAGTAATATCAAGTGATAAAAAGCTGTTGAACTGTGCAATCCAGATTACAGGCCCTGAAAAAAAATCAAAATTCAAAAATCTGAAAGTCATTGGGGCATTTTATCAAACAGTTTTGAAAATTATCAAACAGTTTGCATTTGGAATCATTTCTGAATTGTGTTTGCGTTTTTAATTGCTTTCTTAATCTGTTCTAGCACCTTTGGTAGGTTCCTTTTGTGTACTTGCTGTTTTTTCCATACCTAGTTCATTTGTTTACCACATTTTTGGCTTCCAAAATTGTCAATTATTTGCTGGAAATTGGTGTGGAAAACTGGTTCAGAATGGTAAATCTGGCTTGGTTTGTTTGAGTGGATTTAAGGTACTGTGATAGCTGTTGTGAAGCATCCAGTTGCAGAAACCTTTACTTATAATGGTAGCATACTAGGAAGTGAGGGGAAAGCTGAAATGAAAAGCAATTAGGAGCTCTTGAGTAGATGCAACTCTACTGTCCAGCAGCTGCAGAATACATTACAGCAACATAATTTGCCACCAGAATTTGAACAACTTGCATACTGTTTTTGAGATACACTTGGCAGCAGCTGAAGATTGAAGTCCACACTGTTTTTACACATTTAATTGAGCTTGTTTGAGTATCATGGAACCTTGTAGTTTTTTTTTTAATTATATTTCTGTTTTTGTGCCAAGTGACTTGGGAAAATGCTTTTGAAGCAATTCCAAGCTCACAATTGAACATTGTAATAGTCCAATTTCGTTTTTTTTAGTGTGAAAGTGTGTCAAGGGGCTCCAAGTGTCACTTGCACTTTCACTTAGGGCCGTCTAGCATTTACATTCTTGCATCTTTATTGCTTTCCTTAAATGTCTTCAGTAATCCTTTTGTTTTTAGGTCTCCGTGGTATTTAGGATAGCATAGCATATAGTAAACCTTTCTTTGGTTTGTAGGTTCATAACATTTAGAAAGAATTTGAAGAATTTCTACTTAGAAACTAAAGTAAAAGAACATTCTAAGGAAACTCTGGCTAAGGAAGAACTTGGTTTCTAAGCTTGTCCATTTGTGACTCACCTCTTCTTCCTGGGAGCTACTTAGAAACATCTTTTACTTCTAGAATCTCTTAGAAATTTTTCACCAAAAACAAAGAAAGTTTGTGAAATTTTTTTTTCATTCATTACTTGTCAAACATTTTGAAAACCTTTTGAAAATTTTCCTTTGACAAGAATGAGTCAATCAAGTGTGCAAGGAAGTTTGAAACCCAATAGTGAAATGTCTTTAAGGGAAGAATTTGAGCAAAGATTTGAACAAAGGGATAAAGAGATTAGTGAGCTCAAAGATATGATTAGTCAACTTTTGATTAATCAAGATAAAAAGAAAGAGAGGTCTTCCCATAGGAGAAGAGAAGAATCATCATCTTCTCCAAGTGAAATTGAGCAAAATAGTAGTCATCACAATGATGACCACTACCAAATGCCTCCTAGAAGACAACATAGAGTTAGAGAGCATTACCCAAGAGAGCCTAAGATTGATCTTCCTTCCTTTCATGGAAAAGATGATGTAGAAGAATACCTAGAGTGGGAAATGAAAGTTGAGCAATTGTTTGAGTGCCACCAAATAGATGATGAACGGAGAGTCACCATGGCTTCTCTAAGCTTTCAAGGTTATGCCTTAATTTGGTGGACAGCCTTAGTCAAGGACCATAGGCTAAGACACTTATCTCCCATTAGGTATTGGAATGAAATGAGAGCTGCCTTGAGGAGGAGGCATGTACCAACCTACTATGATAGGGAGATAATGGATAAACTCCATAAACTCCAACAAAGGAACATGAGTGTTGAGGAATATAGACAAAAAATGGAATTACTCATGTTGAGGGCTGGGATAAGAGAGGAACCAAGAATCACAATTGTTAGGTTCCAAAGTGGACTCAACTATGACATAAGAGATAGGGTTGAACTTATACCCTACAATGATCTCAATGAGTTAGTCCAACTTTGTGTGAGGGTAGAGCAGCAACTCAAAAGAAAAAGCTCTACTAAGAAAGATTACCCTCATAGTTACAAGAAAGAATATAAGAGGGAGGGTAGTCTAATTAAGCCAAGATATGAAGAATCTAGAGAAAGGGAGAAAGGGAAAGAAAGAGCCAAAGAACCTCCAAAAGATAATAAAAGTAAGGAAACCAAATGCTTTAAATGTGGGGAAAGAGGGCACTATTCATCTGAGTGTCGAAATAGAAGGTCAACTTACATTCTTGAACATGAAAGTGAAAGTGAGGGTTCTTCATGTAGTGAGTCTGAAACATCCACTTCTAAAGAAGAAGAAACTCTACCTTGTGATGGAGATTTACTCATGGTGAGAAGACTCCTTGAGAGCAAACATGTAGAATTAGAACAGTCACAAAGAGAGAACCTATTCCACACAAGATGCAAAGTTTTAGAAAAGACATGTTCAATGATAGTGGATAGTGGCTCTTGTTGCAACTGTTGTAGTTCTAGAATGGTAGAGAAGCTTGGCTTAACCACTACTCCTCATCCTAAACCTTACAAACTTCAATGGATCAAAGAGGATGATGGAATAGTAGTTAAAGAACAAGTAAGTGTACCCATTTCCATTGGCAAATATGAAGATCAAATTGTTTGTGATATAGTACCAATGGAAGCTGGGCACATATTACTTGGAAGACCTTGGCAATATGATAAACAAGCTTTACATGATGGAGTCACCAACAAAATCACCATTCAACACAAGGGAAAGAAAATTATCTTGTGTCCTCTTACACCTTCACAAGTAAGAGAGGACCAAATAATTCTTAAGAAGAAGTTGGATGGAGAAAAGAAAAAAGAAAATAAGAAAGAAAGAAAGAATTTGGTAACCCATGCCTCAGCCCATGAAGTTGTCCAACCTCAAACCTTGAATATTTCCAAAAATCTTTTTCTTGGACAACCTCATTTCCTTCTTTATTGCAAAGAGGCATTTGTTTCAATCACTCATGAACTTGGTTCTCTACCAAAGGGGTTGCAAAAACTTTTAAAGGATTTTGATGATATATTTCCCAAAGAGGTACCAAGTGGATTACCACCTTTGAGGGGAATAGAACATCAAATAGATTTGGTGCCTGTGGCAAGCCTACCCAATAGGCCAGCCTATAGAACCAACCCTATGGAAACAAAAGAAATAGAGAAACAAGTTAATGACTTGTTGAAGAAAGGGTGGATCCAAAAGAGTTTCAGTCCCTGTGCTGTGCCTGTGTTGTTGGTCCCAAAAAAGGATGGGTCTTGGAGAATGTGTACAGATTGTAGGGCCATCAACAACATAACTGTCAAGTATAGGCACCCCATTCCTAGGCTAGATGACATGTTGGATGAATTACATGGAGCAAATCTCTTCACCAAAATTGATCTTAAAAGTGGATACCATCAAATAAGAATTCATGAAGGAGATGAATGGAAAACTGCTTTCAAGACCAAGTTTGGTTTATATGAATGGTTAGTCATGCCCTTTGGCTTGACCAATGCTCCAAGTACATTCATGAGATTAATGAATCATGTGCTTAGGGAATGCATAGGCAGATTTGTAGTGGTCTACTTTGATGACATCTTAATCTATAGTCAAAGTCTTCAAGAGCATCTTAGACATATCAAGGAAGTCTTGCTTCTTCTTAGAGAACACCACCTCTTTGCCAACTTTGACAAATGTACTTTTTGTCAAGAAAGTGTGATTTTCCTTGGTTTCAAAGTTGGAAAAGAAGGTGTGCATGTTGATCCAGAGAAGATCAAGGCTATACAAGAATGGCCAACCCCTAAAAATATAGGAGAAGTAAGAAGCTTTCATGGGCTAGCTAGTTTTTATAGGAGATTTGTGAAAGACTTTTCCACCATAGCTGCTCCTTTAAATGAGTTAGTCAAGAAAGATGTTCCTTTTCTTTGGGGTGATAAGCAAGAGTTGTCTTTTGAGACTTTGAAACATAAGTTAACTCATGCACCCATTCTCGTTTTACCTGATTTTTCCAAAGCCTTTGAATTAGAATGTGATGCATCTGGGATAGGTATAGGAGCTGTTTTAATACAAGGAGGACATCCCGTAGCTTACTTTAGTGAAAAACTTAGGGGACCTACCTTGAACTATCCTACCTATGACAAAGAGTTGTATGCCCTCATTAGAGCTTTAAAAACTTAGGAACATTACTTGGTTACTAGAGAATTCATCATCCACACTGACCATGAATCTCTCAAGTACATAAAAGGGCAAGCAAAGCTAAACAAAAGACATGACAAGTGGGTGGAATATCTGGAGCAATTTCCCTATGTCATCAAACACAAAAAGGAGAGTACTAATGTTGTTGCGGATGCTTTATCTAGAAGACATGCATTATTAGTAACCCTAGGATCCCAAATATTAGGATTTGATGACATAAAAGAGTTGTATGAAAATGATGAAACATTTGCATCCACTTATTCATCATGTCTTAAGAAGCCTTTTGATGGATTCGATCTTTCTGAGGGGTATCTTTTTAATAAAGGAAAACTTTGTATACCCCAAGGATCCATTAGAAAACTTCTTATTAAAGAGAGTCATGGAGGAGGACTTATGGGCCATCATGGAGTTGATAAAACTCTAAACATTTTGAAAAGTAAATTTTATTGGCCACACATGAGAATAGATGTTCAAAGGCATTGTTCTAAACGCATAGCTTGTTTACAAGCTAAGTCAAAGATTATGCCTCATGGACTCTATACACCTCTTCCCATAGCTAATACCCCTTGGGAGGACATAAGCATGGACTTTGTCCTAGGATTACCAAGAACTCAAAGGGGTTATGATTCTATCTTTGTGGTAGTAGATCGTTTTAGTAAAATGGCTCATTTTATACCCTGCCACAAAGTAGATGATGCTAGCTATATATCTCGACTCTTCTTTAAGGAAATAGTGAGATTGCATGGTTTACCCAAATCTATAGTGTCTGATAGAGATGTGAAGTTCCTAAGCCACTTTTGGAAAACTTTATGGGAAAAGCTTGGAACTAAACTTCTATTTTCTACTACATGTCACCCACAAACTGATGGGCGAACTGAAGTAGTTAATAGATCTCTATCTACATTATTAAGGGTAATATTAAGAGGTAACAATAAATCTTGGGATGAACATCTACCTCATATTGAATTTTCTTATAACAGGGTAGTCCACAAGACTACTAATCTTTCTCCTTTTGAGGTTGTTTATGGTTTTAATCCTATCACACCTCTTGATTTACTACCTCTTCCAGAACCATCTCTTTTTCTTCATAAAGAAGGTGTTTCTAAAGCGGAGTTCATCAAGAAGTTACATGAGAAGGTCAAAACCCAAATTGAAAAACAAACTCAAAAATATACAGAATACAACAACAAAGGGAGAAAGAAAATAGTTTTTGAAAAAGGAGACCTAGTTTGGCTTCATTTGAGAAAGGAAAGATTTCCCTCTCAAAGGAAGTCCAAACTTAGTCCAAGAGGAGATGGTCCATTCAAGGTGGTCAAAAGGATAAATGATAATGCATACATCTTAGATCTTCCTGAAAGTTATGGTGTCAGTCATACTTTTAACATCTGTGATTTAATTCCTTTCATAGGAGATGATCAACAGGATGCAACAGATCTGAGGACAGATCCTTCTCAAGAGGGAGGGTCTGATGGAAGACCATCTAAGACATACATTGGACCTCTTACTAGAGCCATGGCTAAGAGAGTTCAAGAGGAAGAAGGATCACTTAATATTTTGCTTCTATGGAAGGTGAATTATCTTAAACCTTCTTCTCTTAATTAAGCATGTTTACTTTGTTTTGTAGGATTAAATAAATTGGAGGGAGCAGCTGCCAGCATGGCATTTGGCACGTGAAAGGAAGGCCTGGTTGGAGAAGCTTGCTGCCAAAGTCATATGCGCCCAGCCAAAACCCCAAAATAGCCCAGCGTTGGATGAGAAGATGCTTCAAACACGTGAGGAGCTGACATGGAGCAAGGCATGGGATTTGCTGGAAGGATTTGGCGTTGCTGTTAGGCTTCCCATTTGAAATTAGGCGGGATTTCATTTCAGAAAAGAGACCCATCTTCACTTATAAATAGGAGGGTTTCTTCCTTGTATGGGTACTTTAGAGCTATGCCCAAATGCTGAGAAATATATTCCAGTCTTGGATTCTGCTCTTGAGTCAAAATTGCTTGCTAATTCTTCATTTTCTCTCAAGCTTCCTTCCATTATATGAAGGCTTTCTGAGCTGAGAGGCTTCACTCATTTTACCTTGCTTCATTCAAACATCTCCATCACCATTTACTCCATCAATTCCGCTGCACACCAACACATCTACCACACCTCTGATCTGGGAGCTTCAGGCCACTGGTTTCTTCTGGAATTTGGCTCCATCATATCTGGACCTACAATTGTTCAAGAAAAAAGGGTTCTTTTTTCAAGAATGGATTGCATATCAAGGGCTTACTGATTTTGTCCAGATGAAAGGAGATCGCTATCCAGATTTGGTAGAGGTTTTCTACACAAACCTGAGGGTTGTAAATGGGGTCATTCACTCAAGGGTCAAAGGTGTTAACATTACTATTAACGATAATGTTTGGTTAGATATTGCTGGACTGAAAGGTTAAGGTTTGGATTCTCATATCTGTGATTCTGAGTCTAACAAATGGCTAACAAAGAGAGCTATATATATAAAATGCTTAAGATATCCACGAAGGTACACGGTGGATAAGCAGTACCTACATGATGGCTTAAACAAGGAGGAGAAACTGATTGCTTATGTCCTGACTTGGCTACTGCTGCTTGGAAGATTTGTCGAGGACAAAATGTCAACAGAAGATGTATTTCTGTTGAATGCTATCAAGACTAGAATCCCAATCAACTGGGTTGCGGTACTAAAAGACCACATGATCGCTGCAGGAGATAAATATGCACACAAATTGCCATTTGGAGTATTTATCAACCAGGTGCTGATACTCCAAGGAGTAGATGTATCTCAAGAAGTCAGACTTGTGTGCAACAAGTCACAAGAAATTGGTATACTAAGTATGTTTTCTATTGGGCTGGAAAGGACTATGAATGGATGGTTCTTCAGAGATGAGCTAACTGTTGGAAGTACAGCCTACTCCTGCTGCTGATCATACTGCCTTCATTTCGCAAACTGATTTTGAGAAATATGTTGTTGATCAATTTAGGAAGAAGTTTGAAAGGGATGAGAGAGTTGAAGATACTCTTTTCAGATGGGAGAAGAAGGGAAACAAGAATGGCATTGGCTTTGAAACTGAAGATTCTGATGATGAGTCAACTGATGAAGATTGAATGGAATCTTCTTCATAAGAATAGGGACTACTTTTCTATGTGGATTTTATTTTTTATATTTTGTAATCATGGCATTAAGTCACCTCTGGTTTTATGTACTGCTTCGGTTTTATTTTGAAATGAAATGAAGATTTATTTTAGTAAATGATATGTGAATTGTGAATGTTGATTGCATTGTATGTGGACTAACCCTCAACCTAGTTGAGAAAAGAAGATTATGCAGTTCTGATATTGATCAAAAATTGATCACTGGTTTAAAAGTTCAAATTTCAGTACACTGCTAAATTGAATCGATTAAGGAAGAAGTAAAAAGAAAAAATTTCATGTCTGATTATAAAGAAAAAAGAATCATAAGAGCGCCATAAAAAAACGTCGAAGCCCCATCGAATACGCCGTTCTATTAAACACACTATTAATGCTGCCAAGTACTTCAATTCCCTTCACGTCCCAGCCCGGAAGCCTACGACGTTCTATGGGAGGGCAGAAAAGAAAAAAGATCCGAAAGTATGGTACTTTTTGGCAGAAGAACAAAACGTCGAATTCCAACATAACTCGACGTTCTATTAATGCTCTCGTGTTTAAAAGAAAAAACTAAAAAGAATTAAAAAGGTATAAACTTTAACCTTTGGCTTCCAATACTACGTCTAAGCCCCTTCAAATTCGACGTAACCCTTGCAATTTATAAGAAAAAATTAATAAAAAAGGCGCGCTATTTTAAGAGAAAACGTCGACTGGTTTGGGACTTCAACGTTATTTTTAAACATAACGTCAAATTTTTGTTGTATTCTACGTGAAATTTTTTTATTGAATGTAAATACAAAACACAATCTCACTGTTTGTTTGCGGTTCCATTTCTGCTTGAACTTTCTTCTTGGTGGACGACTGCGATAAAGAAAGAAGGTTATTTTTAAGTCGTTTCTTTCTTTGTAATGTCATTTGGTTCTCATTTCTAAGGTTGACCGATTGTTTTTCATTTATCTTTAGGCTATTTTTCGTACGAGGTCAGCGAACTTCATCATCTTCTCAAGTGACACCATTTGAAGTACTTTTTTTTTCTTAAAATACTCTTACGTATGATGTATGTGCTCGTGTTTGTGTTGTGTTTTTCAATTCTGGACGTATGATATCTATATGTATAACGATACTATGATAGTTTTTTTTCCTTCAACGTATGATATTTGTGTTCGTTCATTGTGAGCGAACTTGGTCATCTTCTCGAGTGACACCATTTCAAGTTTGGTTTTTTTTTCCTTCAATATCTCTTACGTAGATATATGTGTTCGTGTTTGTCGATTCTGGACGTATGATATATGTATAACGATAGATATTTGTGTTCGTGTACGTATACTATGATAGTTTATTTTTTTCCTTCAACGTATGATAGGTATTTATTTTTATTTCTCTACGTAAGTCAGTTTTTTTTCCCGTGGATTCTTTTTGTTTGGTGTAGTAGTATGGATCGAAACTGGATTCATCAGCGTCATATTAGTGAAGAGTATGAGCAAGGGGTTTCTGAGTTCATACAATATGTTAAAGAACACGCAAAACCAGTGAATGAGGCATATTTTTGCCCTTGTTTTCGTTGTCTCAATCAAGTATATGAAGACTTAGACAACATCCGTGATCATCTGTTCATCTATGGAATAATGAGAAGTTATACAGTTTGGACTTGTCATGGGGAAGTATTATATAAGCCAACAACTTTAAGAGGTTCGGATTACGTCGACGAGTGGATGAGTGATCATTTAGACAAAATGGTATGTGACGTTGGCGAAGAAAATTTTGGAAGAGCTCATTTATACGATAGTCTTAAGAACAATTCAGAGCAAGACTTGTATCCAGGATGCATCAATTTTACAAGGTTATCGGCTACTTTGAAATTGTTTTGTTTGAAAGCAAGAAATGGATGGACTGATAAAAGTTTCACGGAATTGTTGGAGTTGCTGAAGGAGATGCTACCAGAAAATAACACGTTACCTATCCGTAATTACAACGCGAAGAAAATTCTATGTCCAATGGGTTTGGAATACCAAAAGATACATGCATGTCCCAATGATTGTGTATTGTATAGAGATCAGTATGCTTCAATGAAGGTGTGTCCGACGTGTGGTTCGTCACGATTTAAGAAGAAACTTGATGAAAATAACGATGAACACAATGAAGGTCCACCGGCTAAGGTGATGTGGTATTTACCTATAGTACCTAGGTTGAAACGATTGTTTTCTGTTAAAGAAGATGCGAAGAATCTTATGTGGCACGTTGATGGAAGAAAATGTGATAATCTTCTTCGACACCCAGCTGATTCCCTACAATGGAAGAACATTGATGGCACATTTCCCGAATTTAGTGTAGAGCCGAGAAACTTAAGACTTGCACTTGCTATCAATGTATGAATCCTTATGGCAACTTAAGTAGCAAGCATAGTTCATGGCCAGTTATTTTGATGATTTACAATCTATCTCCTATGTTGTGCATGAAGAGAAAATACATGATGTTGTCTATGATGATATCGGGTCCTAGACAACCTGGAAATGACACTGATGTTTATCTAAAACCGTTAATTGACGATTTAAAAATGTTGTGGGAAGAGGGCGTCGAGGTCTTCGATTCATATTCAGAAGAAAACTTTCGTTTGCGTGCAATGTTGTTTTGCACCATAAATGATTTCCCAGCATATGGGAACTTGAGTGATTATAGTGTTAAAGGTCATTTTGCATGTCCGATTTGTGAAGAAAATACTAGTTATCTTCAACTGAAGCATGAGCAAAAACTGTGTACACAAGACACCGAAGATTCCTTCCTCGAAATCACCCTTACCGTAGATTGAAAAAAGCGTTTAATGGAAGTCTTGAGGATGATGTAGTGTGCAGACCACATAATGGGGAAGAAGTATACAACCAGGTGAGGAACATTAATGTTGTCTTCAGAAAACATAAATAGAAGACCGTTGAGAAAAACATTTGGAAAAAGTGATCAATATTCTTCAATCTTCCATATTGGTGTAAACTTGATGTGCGACATTGCATAGAAGTGATGCATGTTGAAAAAAATGTATGTGATAGTGTTGTTGGGACTTTACTAAACATTAAAGGAAAGACAAAAGATGGAGTGAAAGCACGACAAGACTTAGTTGACATGGGAATTCGTTCTGAGTTACATCCGCAATCCATAGGAAGACGCACATATCTTCCTCCAGCTTGTCACACTCTTTCAAAAATAGAAAAACAAATTTTTTGTCAATGTTTACATAGTGTGAAGGTTCCACAAGGTTATTCGTCGAATATTAATAGCCTTGTTTCTATGAAAGATTTCAAGTTGGTTGGTTTAAAGTCTCACGATTGTCACGTCTTAATGCAACAACTTTTACCAGTAGCTATTCGAGCCATATTACCTGCCTCTGTTACAGGTATTCTCACACGTTTGAGTTTGTTTTTCAATCAATGCCATTTGCAAGAAAGTTGTTGATCCTCGACCGTTAGATGATTTGCAAAATAAAGCCATCAGACTATTGTGCCAATTGGAAATGTATTTCCCACCCTCATTTTTTGATATCATGGTTCATTTGATTGTCCATCTAGTGAGAGAGATTCGAATATGTGGGCCGGTTTTCTTGAGCTGGATGTACCCGGTTGAAAGATACATGAAGATCTTAAAGGGATATGTTAAGAATCAATTGAGACCGAAAGCTTCGATTATAGAGCACTACATTGCAGAGGAAGCCATTGAATTCTGCTCAAGTTATATGCCAAGTTGTGACCCAATAGGACTTCCAAAGAAAATACATGAAAACATACGTGAAGGAAAGGAAGTTCGAGGAGTAAGGATTGAAAGTGTTAGTGGAAAAGAAGTTATCAAGCACATTTGTACATTTTAAACAACACAGAGGATAATATTCCTTACATTTCACAACACATTGATGAAATTAAGTCAGCACATCCACGTATGAGTGAAAAGTGGACACTTAATGAACATAACAAATCCTTTTTAGCTTGGTTTAAGAAAAAGATTTATGCGACTCCGAATGTTTCTGAAAATCTATTGAGACTAGCTCGTGGACCTAACACTGATGTGATCACTTTCGACGGCTATTACATAAACAATTACTTGTTCTATTCAAAGGAGGAAGACGATAAAAGTAGAGTTCAAAATAATGGAGTTACCCTACAAGCTGAGGCTGTACACTTTTCCAATTCCAAGGATAAGAATCCAATTACAGCATCAATCAGTTATTTTGGAATAATACAAGAAATTTGGGAAATTGATTATGTCACTTTTAGAGTTCCAGTTTTCAAGTGTAAATGGGTTGACAATAATTCTGTGTGGTGACAGAAGACCTCAGATTCACTTTGGTGGATCTTAACAAAATGAGTTACACGGATGAACCATTTATTATGGCTAGTCAAGCAAGACAAATATTTTATGTCACTGACCCAGTGAATCATAAATGGTCAGTGGTATTGGAAGGCAAAGCCATGCACACTACTGATGATGAAGACTCTCTAGATATACTTGAGACAAGCTCTTTCTCATCAAGAACCATTAAAAATAAGGTTGATGATGTAACCGATGAAATACATGCAACTCGATGTGATTACAACAAAGGCATATGGGATAAATAGGTGTCTTAACATTGTTTTAATTATTTGTACAATTTATTTATTTTGTCTATTCTAACAATAATGTACTAACACTTTGTAAACAGGTATGACGAGCTCTGGATCAGGTCCGACGGGAGGAGGGGGTAGATCTGTGACTCGGATGCCTGATGTCACATCCCGTCGGGTTAATGAGAAACCAGTGACAGTGGAGTTTGATCCCCGAACATTTGTGCCTATTGGGGCACATGCAACATCGTTCAAAAGTTACTTGGGCGTGATGGCAAAAGCACATGTCCCTATTGTCGCTACTTCGATTATGTCCCACAGGTTGACAAAAATCTACTATGGCAGGATATTTTGGTATGTTTAAGATGTTTTACTTCCATCATTGACTTATTTTTGTTGATCATGCTTTAACATTAATTTTGTTTTTAACAGGAAAATTGGAATATCCCTAATGATGAGAGGATAAGGAAGAAGATTTTATCCCACATTGCAGTCCGGTGGAGGCACTTCAAGACGAGAATGACACGTCAATACGTCTTTGGCTCTAAACAGAACGACACTCCTTATACAAAATATAAAATAACTGAGGTGGAGTAGGTGCAGTTTAAAGAATCTAGACTTACTCCTGAGTGGTAGGTATGTTTCTAATATTTTGCTTTAGTCACACAAGATGTTAATTTGTGATTTATGCTTAATGATTTTCATTTTTTCATAGGTGAAAAGGATAGCTGCCCAACAGAGGCAGAAGCTTAATGATACACCACACGTACTGTCACGTGGTGGTTATGCGTTATTAAGGAAAAAGATGAGAAAACGTTGCGCTGAGGAGTTAGGTCTTGAGTCACCTGATCTAGCACCTCCGCTAGCCAGACATGAATTGTGGAAGGCTGCACGGACAAAGTCCAATGGCCAGTTTACATCCTAGTCTGCTCAGGAGATATCCCAGAGAATTGTAAGTGGAAACTTTTAACTGATTACCATAGTGCATAAAATAATTATGTAAAAAACTTTTTAATGTGTCTAACTTCATTATGATATGCAAGATGACTTGGTTGACCAACAGAGTCAAGGCACATTTGTGGCACAAGGTAGGGAGGACCTCCTAGTAGCAGCCACAGGTCAGCTAGACCGTCCAGGTCATGTGCATGCTGTTGGAGGAGCTATTGGATTGAGGGACTACTTTGGCCATAAACCAAGAAGCACAAAAGTCGTGACTCAGGAAATCGTTAGTAGCATCAGGCAACAGGTGCAAGTCGAATTAGAGGAAAACATGGGTGAATGCTTAAGAATGCTCGAAGAAAAACTTGCGATGATCACCCAACAACAGCAATAGCAACAACAACAGCAACAACAAGAACAACAAGAGCAACAACAACATTCACAGCAGGACGCCCCTACAGATGATCCTACTGCACCTCGTGTGAGCACCAAAGGCTCATGCTCTACTGTAGATTGTACTGATTACAATATTCAGTATGAGTTTTTGGTTGATGAAGATCCTTCGCGCGTAGTGGCCATGGGACGACAGATTGTAGGAGGCCAGACCATTCGTGGTGCTCCTTTATTGCCCACTCACGCGCGAGTAATGATTGATGATCCAAGAGACCCCCAGGCTCGAGTGTCAGTGCCTACATCTGAAATCCAATTCGTGGGGGACGCCTTAGGCACATTTATAGCTTGGCCTAAGGCTATGATCATGCCATATTTTGGCCCACCAGCGGTATTATATTCTTCTTTTTATTATCTTAAATCTTCAAGTTATAATTAAACGATTCCTAACTTTTGTAAATGTGAGTTGCAGGTCTACCGTCTTGAGAAACAACCAATTGTTCAACCTGTGAATGAGGCTCGTGAGGAAGCAAAAGACGATAATGATGCTATATCCATATTGACCTCCAGATTAAATAAGTTGAGAAAAGGACCAGTAGAGATGTTGTGGGAGTTAAGAACATTTGGCCTCGAGTGCCATGTTCCATTGTATATTAATTTTGATGATGCATATGAGATCATTGGTGGAGAAAAAATGCTCAACATTTCATGCATACAACTATGGTGCATGTAAGTTTCCTTGATTATGCAACGGTTCAACATTACCTCTCCATTGTCCACTTCAGTAATAAAGACGATAAGAGAGGATTGGGCATGATATTTGAATAAACATTTTAAATAGCTATAGCTTTAGGTTTTTCCTTTCATGATAGTAGCATTTGCTTACTTGTGCAGCTTTTAAACTGTTAATAGATTATTGTGAATAGATGAATATTGTGAATAGATGAATGGAAAACTGGGTTCTTTTAAGTTTTGATGATAGCATTAGCGTCTTTTAGTTTTACTATTTAATTGGAATTGATGAATTGATGATAACATGGTTTAAATTAATTAATTCTGTGAATATATATGAATTGGAAAACTGGTTTCTGTATTTCAGGTTTGGTTGAATGAGCTAAACTGAATCAAATCTAAAAAAAACACTGAAGGTAACGTCAAAGTATACACCGTTCGACGTTCAAACATCGACAGTAACGTCCAATATCGACAAGTTCGACGTTAGCCTTACGTCCATCCCCTTATACTTGACGTCAAATATTCCTTTAAATATAAATATTTATTCAAATATTACTCAAAAATTGACGTCCTCTTTGAACTTCGACGTGAACACTACGTCCGTTATCTTCCGCAACGACATTAACTTTACATTAATTCCCTCGTACATGAGACGTCAAATCTTACTATAAATATAAATATTTATTCAAATAATGGACGTCGTTTTCTTTACTAACGGACGTAACCTCACGTCGTTGCACAAAATCGACGTTAGGTTTACGTCCATTCTCGATCGACTCGACGTCAAATTGTCCTATTAACGTCACCTAGTGATATTCGACGTAAAATTTACGTCACCCGCTATGACGTCGGTCGCGAATTCATCGTTAAAAGCCAAAAATAACCGACGTAATACGTTGTTTTTGTACTAGTGATTATTGCCACAATTTATAGTACACCTCGCTATAGGAATGAGACAAAATATTTATTCAAATCAGTTGGTGTATTTTAGTTAACAACAACTTCGTTATTATATTGAGCTTCATGCCATGGGATCACCATTCATGTGAAGATGAGTTATCATTGTTACAATTAATTTATGGGCTTTAGTCTCATTTCCCTCGACGACTCAAGTACTTGTTAATGCATTTCACAATAATTTTTTCTAACATAAGAAAGTCAATAGAAATATTACCATGAGTAATTAATGTTTTATGTCTCAGACTCAGGTGCCTTCTTTTTCAATTAAATTTTTTGCTTGAAACTTTATATGTTTTCATTTGACTATCACAATGCATTAAGATAGGAGGTATAAGCTTTCATATAGAATTTTTTCAAGTTTGTCTCAGTAGTAGTCGTATCTAAAACGATAATCTCTTCTTTTATGGTAGATCGTAAAATAACAAACATATTTCTATCGTAAAACATAATAACAGTTGATTTTTGTGTCATCAAAAATTCAATTTACATCACTATTTTCTTTAATAACAAGAGAAAATTTCATGAATTCTATAATTAATTGTTCGTTTCAAATATTTAAACATCATTTCTAATGTAGTGCAATGAGAATAACTAGGATTATGCGTATAATTTTGTAACCTATCAATTACATAAGCAATATTACATATATGGATAAATTTGTCATATTATATATAGATAAATTTATAAAATATAATAAAGAACCTTTAAGAATATTTATGAGAAACAATGTCTTCACCTAAATTTTTCTTTAATTTAATAGATGAGTCATAAGATATTAAAATTGGTTTCACATGAAAATGATTGAATTTCTTCAAAATTTTCTCTACATAATGAGATTGAGTTACAATAATGTCATTATCTTTTTTATAACCTTATTACCTGGAATAATGTCTACAGGACCGAGGTTCTTCGTATCATAATTAACTGACAACAAGTGTTTCATATATTTTATAATATCTATATCAACACACAAACATAGAATAACATAGACGTCATTCGTCACTATTAATTTGAAAATCATGAAAGAATAATTTGATTGAATGTTCATTCAAGTACTTGTTTTAAACCATATAAAAGACCTTACAAGTTTACATATTTTATTTCTTGACTCTTAGCCCTCAAGTTTATTCATATATATTTTCTTTTCTAAATTACCATTTAGAAAAATAGTTTTAATCAATTTATCATGTAATAAAAATCTAAGAAAACATTTTTAAATTTCATAATAGTATTAGTAGAAATTTTACTCATTTTAGAATTAATAAACAATAATCTATAAGTAGTGTTATGCAAAGAGTAACCAATATAAACATAATAATCTCTTTTAATTCCTATTCTTATTAATAAGAGATATAATAACCTTTACAACACACTCATACTTTATAAAGAATTCTATTGAGAATATAACAAATAAAGTACAAAGTTTCATCCTACATATTTTTAAGCTTGTTTTAAACTTTAAAGACAAATAGATAACATGAAAGCAATTTTGAAATCATAAATCACAAACATGACGTCCGATACAACAATTTCTTTTAATTTCATATGTCATAAACAATATTTTCAAACTCATGAATACGATAAGAAAAAGGTTTCTTATAAATATGTTCAAATTCCTCCTACTTTTTCTAAAAAGTTAAAAAGGGTCCCAACTTCTGAAAAAACTGTTCAAGTTAATCCTTTTTTGTTACGACGTCAAATTTTTAACGGTGCAGCTGCCAACCTGGACAAAACATAATGGTGTGTCTAGTTTATGTCATTGTGTGACAGTGTGAGGTTAAATGACGCGTAAAATTTAAATTAAAAAAAAATATTTTGACAGAGGGTAGGGGCTGCTTTGCTCTGTGTTGAAGAAGATGCAGATGTTGATGGCATGATGAAGACTGACGATGAAGGGTTTGCTTACAGGTTCGAAGAGTTTGATGTGCTGATGGAAAATCTTGGTTGGGTGATTTTCGCGAGAGGGTTGGACGTTTTTTATTCGCGATGAACTCGCGATTAGGGTTCCTAATTTGGGATTTTCTGTCCTGCGATTAGTGGTAGGCTTAAAACTTAGAGTGATATATAGCAAGAATAAAAAACAAAATACGAGGGTGTTGAATGTGTTAAGTCCTACAAACAATTTGTTCACTAAGATATGACTTATTACAAAGGCTCAATCAAATACATAAACAAAATACAAGTCTTGTAATATATTTTGTCATCACTTTAAGTTTTTGGAATTGCTTTTATCACCATCAAAATTTACTCTTGAAGAATGATCTCCATCACCTTCTTCTTTGTCCAACAAATTTATTATTTGTTCGGCCTATTATGGCACTGATTATCGAGTGATTTGCTGTTTGTTGGTCCTATCATGTAACCCTTTATTGGACCGTTATTGGATCATCTATTAATGTTTAATCTCATGCTCGAGATGTATGCCTTGGCGTAAGGGGGTGTGCTAGAGATCCCACATCGATTAAAGATAAAGCAAGTATACAATATGTAATTGGGTGCAAACTTCACTATATAAACTGGTTTGATAAAGTTGAGTTAGGTTTAAAGCCTACTTTTTAAGAAAATGTCTTATAAATGTTACGAAGTAAAACACTTAAAATATATCCATAACATCAAATATCTTTATTAGAAACATGATGTTTAAAAGTAGAAGATGTTGAAACATCACATAATACAATAAAAAAAACAATGGATTTAGATATAATAGAAAAATAACACTATTTTAACTAGCCAAAATTTCTATTTTGTTGTGGCTAGCATAATAAATTTTCACCGGTAAATATTTCAAACTTACTAATTATATCCATAACAAAAATTTTATAAAATTTATCTCTGACTTTTGTAATAATAAGAATATTGAAGAATAAAAAATATTTTTCTCTCTAAGGATGTTAAGTAAAAATCAAAATAAAAAATATAATAATACAGTTTGGGTTGAAGTGCATAGATGTTATCCTTAGAGAGAAAACACCCCTATTGCATATGGCAAGAAAAAATATGTGTTTCTTTTTCATGATACCACAATCCCGTCAGATTGATCGAGTGCAGTGAAGGAACTTTGAACCTTATGAACTACAATGTTTTAAAAGATAATATAGAACAAAATATTGAAAACACCTTTATGTGATCTTGACCAATAATTTTAAGGGAGTAAAAATAATACACTAAAAATTTAATCATATAACTAATAGAACAAAAAAAAAACATTATTAGCATCATACTCCATAATATGTTAATAAATTGAATTTGTGTTGTTTTCATCTTCATATATAAGTTTCCTTTTATCACTTTAGAAAATGAATTTATTCTTTTATTTTTCTTAAGTATACTTATTTAAAAAAAATAGTTTAAGACTAATAGATAAATTATTAAAATCTAATTAAATATTGAGATATGTAATTATTAAAAGGAAAATATATGATAATCTTTCCATAATTAAAATCAAGTTATGCATAATAGCTATTTTTTTTTCTTTTAAGTTCATAACAAAATTACTATACAAAAGACTCATAATATAAAAAAAAGCACAAAAGTAATATTTTAGTATCATGTGCAACAAGATAGAGTTATATCTTTTTTTCTTTGAAATGGAACAAAACATTTTTGAGAAATGAGAAAAAAAAAATTAGTGTTTAACTTTTTTTTCAAAAACAACAAAAAAAAATGTGAAAAAGTAAAAGATAATAGAACAATAAGTAAATCAAGAGAGAAACAGAGAGAGAGAAATATCTTAACGAGTTTTTATTCTATTATATTTATTTCCATATTTTAGTATTTATTAATATTAAAGGACGTGTGCTAAAAAAAAGTTACAAATCTTCCTACACTCTCAAATATAGAATATTATAAGTTTTTTTTACCCTTAGGTTGTATTTACAAGTAGAAAAAAAAGTAAAAAGTTAAAAAAATTATTCACTCATAAACAATATTCACCTATATAATTAATAGTTCATAAAAAGGTTCAAACTCTCAAATGATCCTCGTATTTATTCAAGAATCTTAATTCGGTCCTCTTGTTTAAAACGGTCTCAATTGGGTCCTAAATTTTATAAATTAGTAACAATTAAACTTTTTTCGTTAAGTGGTAGCAAAAGACATCAAGACTTGTTGAGCTGTAATATTTTTTGGAGGACGTGTCATTCTTAATTAATTTCAATGACTGATGTGTTTAATGATAATAATTTACACGTGGAGTGAATTATGACTTGCAATTCCCCACCCAAATTAGGGTTCTAAAGTAGAGGGGATTCTTGCGTCGCAAGGACATGGAGAAGTTTTATAGTGGCTGTTGGTTTTATCACGATGGCGCATTACATAGCTGGGTTATGTGGTCTTCTCTTTTTGCAGGTTGAAGAAGGTAATGGAGGCAGTGCACGAGGCTCCCTGAAGAAGATGAGGTTCGCGTGAAGCTCGCGAGAACGCCATTTCTTGTTGGTTTCGATTTGCAGGTGATTCGCGGTTGTGACACGATGGAGAGACCATGGTGACACAATTAAGCTCGTTATGAAGGAGGATTGCATGACGATTTCAGACTAGGGTTTCATTTTCTCTACAGGTTAGAGTGCACGATTTGGGTTTCGTTGGTGATTGTCGACGAGGTTGATGGTTTTGCGGTGAGAAGCTTGCGAACTCGCGAGTTAGGGTTTCAATTTGCGTTTTCTTTAGATTTTTCTAGTTTTGGGTTATCTATGATTGTAAGTGCGTGATAATGGAACTAGATGCTCCATGTGCACTACGGTTGCATGATTTGGGTGGCGCAATTCTCGCGATTTTGTATCTGCAGGTTCACAAAGAAGATGATTCACAATGGAAGAGGAACAAAGACACAATATCGTGGTGGCGCTTCTCTGGTTCGCGTCTTGGTTGCAATTTTGGGCTTTTAACAATCTGAGTTTTCTAGTTTTCAAGTCTTCACAGAGTCGCGATCATTGTGTAGTAGTGGAACTCTCGATTTTTGTGATTAGGGTTTCATCACGGTGGCTGAATAACGGCCTACTATGTGATGGAAGCAGCTCCAAGCTCCATGCTAAAGCAACTACACGAACCAGAATGACGCAACAGATTGATTGGATGAGTGAAAGCAAAGGTGCACGCCAAGTGTTTGTGAAATGATTCAGTGAAGGTTTGGTGATGTATGAGGTTTCTCAAGCTAAAAAAGTCTTCCAAAAGGGAAGAAAGCTAGAGGAGGGAGTGCATAATAAGCACAAGATCGGTTGAACTCTGAAGATAAGTCTAGAGTAAACTCAACAACATTTCTTTATCATTTCAAAGTTGGATTTTACAAAGGAGAGTGCCTCTCTTTTATAGGTGAAGAGAGGCTCTATATCTGATCTACAAAGCTCTAAAGAATGGCAAAAGAAGTGTGTTGAAGACGCAATCCAAGCTTGGGCCAAAGTCTCGCATGAATTACTTTAAAAACGTGTTTTAAATGCTGAAAAATATGGTGCAGATTGGCTGAGCGTGAGCAGCAGGTGGTTGAGCGAATTTCCATTCTAGAAGCCAATTTCCTTTGTATTTATAATCTGGAAGGTAACTTTCTCAATCTGGAAAACACCCTTTTTCCTTCTTCCTTTGCCTCCTTTGCTTCCCTTGGCTCACCAAGCTTCTTTGGGTGATTGTCCATGGTCTTCAACCTTTATTTAAGGCCTACAAAACAATGCAAATGTTATTTAGCAAAGTTAATCCATCTAAGACTTAGATAAGGAAAGATTTTTTTTGTTAAAAGTCTTTATTCACTTCCCTTTCTTAGTCTTAGTCTAAGTTGATACTTCTTTGGATGGGAAGTCCCTAAAGGAGTTGCCATCATTCCCTCCCTCTTTAAAATGATTTGTCTTCAAATCGGAAAGAAAGAAAGAAGCACAACTTTGGTTATTGTTGTCCGCCGGGGTCAAATATATATCTACAAAAGATAGCAAAAATTAATATGATGAAAAGGATGTATGCAAAAACAAGAAGACAAAATGAAGGCCTTTTATTTTTTAGAAATATTTTCTTAGAAGTTGTATTGGAAAAATTGAGAAGTTCATATTCACAAGTTCCTTGACTTTTATCTTGAGTTACTTGTTTCCACAAGGGTAACATTAACTCAAGATTTGAATTGCCATATTTTGAAAAGGATTGCATAGAATATGGAATGTCAATTGTTTGGAAAGAGAAGTTAATATTTGAAGACTCAATAATGATTGGAAAAGAAGTAAAGAATTGGAAACCTTCCCTTTTAGGTTCCATGATTTTTGGAGGAGTTGAATTTGCCATCAGTAGCAATTTCTCTCTTTCTTTATTTTCCACTACTTTCTTCTTTTCTTCTTCTCTTCCATTTTCCTCTTCTCTTCTTTCTCTTTGTCGTCTTTCTTCTTCTCTCCTTCTTTCTTCTTTCTCTTTTCTCTCTTCTTCTTTTCTTACTTCTGCTCTTCTCTCTCTTTCTTATTTCTCTCTCTTTTCTTGTTCTCTCCTTTCTTCTTCTCTTTTCCTTTCTTTTTCTTTTCTTTCTTCCTCTCTTCTTTTAATCTCTCTTTCCCTTTTTTTATCCTTCAACTCTTGAAGTCTTGCCCCAAATTCTATTTCTCTACGAAAGAAACCATGATCATTTAAACTCTCAAGAAATATTTTTCCATTTTCAATACTATCTCTCATTAGTTCCAGGTTTCTTTTGATTGTAAGAGGCACAAACTTTCTTCTCATGCAAGCTCTTATTAATTCATACCAATCATGAATAGAGGATTTTCTACCTTTATTAACCCAATATTGTATTTCATCCCACCACTCACGTGCATGATTTTCTAACCTAGAGAGATATAAACTAAGAACACGATATTCACACTCTCTAGAAAGAACAATGGGACTATAGGATTCAATTTCACTTTGTCTAACAAGGAATGGATGCATTTTATCAATTTCTTTTTCCCAAACTAGGTATGATAAGGCATCTATGTCTTTACCAAAGAATGGAAGTTTACTAGCTTGAGTATACAAATCATCCTTAATATATGAATTATATTAACTATATAAACTAGACGACATATATGAATAACAAGACATTTTATTTCTAGAAGTTTTTCACAAACTTTTTGGATATTTGATGAAGGATTTCTTGAAAGATTCTAGAGGTAAAATGAACCAAATAGCTCCCAAGAAGGAGAGGTGAGTCACAAATGGACAAGCTTAAGAAACTTGTCCTTCCTAGCAAGAGTGTCTTTGGTTGTTTCTTACCTTAGTTTCTAGGTAGAAATCTTTCAAAAGCTTTTTTGAATGCAAGATGAAATGCACCTAGAAACCAAATGAAGGTTTAGCTAACGCGGCCCTATGTATCATGGAGACTTAAAACATAAAAGACAAGCAAGCAAAGTAAAGTAAACAATGCAAATGCAAAATGTTAAGCGGTCCTAAGTGAAAATGCAAGTGACACTTTGAGCCCCTTGACACACTTTCACACTAAGAAGTGGAAATTAAGTTATTACAATGTTTAATTGTGCAGTTGGAATTGCTTAAAAAGCATTTTTCCAAGCCACTTTAACTTGCAAAATGAAAATCCAAATAAACTTCAAATGTTCCGTGATATAAAGCTGTAAAAACTCTTGAAATTGTGCTTAAAATGATACAAAATACTAAGCTATAAAATCTGGAGTGTGTGCAACTCCAAACTGTTTGAAAAGATTGTGCAAAGGTGATGAAATGCTACTGAATTCAGAAGTAGGAATGCAGCTTTGAGAGCAACTCCCTTGGCCAATTCTACAATCTCTCCACTTTTTAGGATGCTACCCTCTTGGAGAAAGGTTTCTACACCTTGGACACCTCACCAATATGTCACACCACCAAAGCAAACACCAAACCAGTCAACAAAAACCAACTACTGCACTAGATTAACAATTTACACGAGACAAATTTTGTGGCACAATTTGAAAGCCAAACAAGTTGAATTCAATTGAGTTTACACATTGAATCATAGGAGGGACACAAAAGGAACCTAGGAAAGGCACTAGAAAAGATTAAACAATCAATAAAATAAAAACTGGATTAAACAATCAAGAAAATAACAAACTATTTGATGAAAGTCCCCAATGAAGTGCAGATTTTTGGAATTTGGAGTTTTGGGGTTCAAAAATCTGGATTGCTTGGTTTTTCTTGCTTTTTATGATTGTATTACTGTGCATTGATCATGTAATTATATTTGGAAACACTAAACCAGCTTTTGCCAATCCAGTAATGAAGATTATAGATTTGAAATTGTCAAACAGCACTTAAAATGCACACTACACCAAATAATGACTTTGAAAATGGTGGTTTCAAACCCAAAAATGCTTGGAAGTGTTTCAACAGCTCAAGTGATGCTTCAAGCAAGTTTATATCATCAATTTGAAGGTGTGTAAACACTTAAACAACCAAGAAACAGATTACACAACAAGATCATTGGTCCACTTCCAAATTTAGGCAAAATTAATGTTGTAGATGGTGATTTTGCATATATGCTCAAAACTGACCAAATGAAGAGTGCACACAAGTTTGAAATTGTAAAATAAGCCTTTTCAAACGTTCACAATGCACAGAAACAACTGGATGCATCAAATGACAATACCAGTTGCCAAAAATGAAGAAAAATGCACTAAAAACGGCACCATAATGCAAAGAAGGTACTGGAATCAAACTGGAGAGCACAAACAAAGCTTATGGAAGTTCTAATTGACTAGATCTAGCTGTAGAATATGAGCTAGCAGAGTTTAAGTAACCTAAAACATAGCAAGGAAATTAAGCATGATGCATAACTTGGATGAAACAGTAACATCAATTTGTTACAGCATTGTGAACTACTCAACCATACTTTTTGCAATTTAGTGATTAATTTGAGTTTCCATTACTTGAGACATGTGTAATATCATGAAAGAAACTTGTCTCAAGCTTTTAAAACAATAAATCTAGATAAAAACAAATTACTCAAGATTAAACCAGAATTGATTTTTTATGCAGATATTTGAAACTGAAATATGTTTTGTAGAGTTGTGAGCTCTTATGATCAAAGCTAGACTTGATCTCATTGCTTTATATGATCAATATATGGCTAGCAACTGCACTGAACACAATTAAAAACAAAAGTCACAGCTAGAATAGAATCAAATACATGATGACAGAGTTGAATGGATGTGCGACGTGTGAAAGATTCTACTCGACGTGTGAAATATATATATAATATTGTTTTTACATTATACTCAATATTTCCAACATGCTTTCATTAGATAAAGTTTTTTGAAATTTTTGGAAAAGATTTAATACACTTATTATCTTTATTTTAATACACAAATGAAAATTCGTTTGTTTTCACACTTATTATCTTTATAAACAAGGAGTCTAATGAGGTTTCAACAAGAGCTAAAATTAGAGATTACATATGTACTTATCAAACCTATTTTCTTGAATATTGGTTTTTCTTTGAGTTTGGGATGCGTTGTCTTCATGTCACCCAGTTGTAACAAATAATCTTTAGTTTTCTTCATCATTCCCTTTTATTATGAAGCTTTCTTTTTTTATTTTGGGAAACTTTTTTTCTATTGTCCCCTCCATTTCAACATTTTCTTGAACTTTTTAGACATTAGAGATATTTTGTTATCAATTGAGTTTTTCCGACTCAACCTTGGATGCATCGCTTTTCTTCTATAGATTGTTCAGTTCACTAACTTCCATGTTCTTGAGTTAGTTGTTCTTCAAGAAAACCTTGCCTATAGGACTTTCTCAGATGATGTCAGATCTTTTTTGTCACAATTTTGGAGATGCACCTCATCTTATGTGGGCTTCTTTAGATCTCGTGCTTCTTGTATGGTGGTGGTTTTAGGTTTCCAAACCTTTGGCATGTTGTCTATTAACTTTAGGTTGATCCATTGGTACAAAAACAACATATAACGTCACGCGTTTAACGTCCAACCACTGAATAGCCAACGTTAAAAATGACTGGTGGCATTTTTGTAAATAAATGCAATTATTAAATGTTGTTTAGAATTGTAATTCGACGTAAAAGGATATAAAACTTCGAATGCCCTAGTGTTAGACGTCAAAAGGTCAGTGAACTCAATAAAAATTTGAGCGGAAGATTGAAAATTCATTCAGTTTATCTTAGCGCGTGACACCCTCTTCTCTTCTCAAACTTTTCTCGGACGAAGTTTAATGACCATCACATGTAATCTTTCTTTCATTTGATACAAATGCATTTTATGTATGATATTCGTTTGTTTTGAGTAATTATTTTCGTGCTTTTGTTCTTCATAGGCGCATTCTGCTTTCTTTGTCATCGGTGATGACACTTTATTCTGACAAACCCACCTTTTGAAGGTTAGTTTTCATTTTCGTTTTGAAGAACTTATTTGTTGAAGTTGTTTGTTGTTTTTTTGGTTGAACTTGTTTGTTGTTTTTTTTGTTGAACTTGTTTGTTGTTGTTTGGTTGAACTTGTTTGTTGTTGTTGTTTGATTGAACTTGTTTGTTGTTGGTTATTGTTGTTTGTTGTTGATACTACGTTCATGGTTCTTGCTTTATAAAATACCAAAAACTGAAATTTGTTCTTTTTCTGCTTTTCAGGTCTCGTAGATCTGTAAAAAAGGATCACAATTAATTAAAAAAACAAAAAAAAATTATTAACGTCGTATATTAAACAAAATTCCACATTAAGTTAACGTCGTATATTGACAAAATTCGACATTAATTTAACGTCGAATTTTTTAAATTCGACATCAATTTAACGTCTCCAGATATGACGCCGTTCGCCAATTCGCCATTAAAAATCCAAAATATTCGACGTTGTACGCGATATTTGTACTAGTGATCTAAGCTTTAGAGAAACTTTTTCTTGAAGTTTTTAACTTGTTTAGTAAAACCTACATTCTTCCAAAAATGTCATCTATTATGTCACCGTCCTTTATGATTAAAGTTTCATATTTGAGTGTGAGGTTGACAAATTTCCTTAGTTTGACATCCTTGTTTCCTAAATAGAACCTACATTTCACTTTGCAATCTTTAACCTAAAAGAAAATGCTTAATACCATTTTTGGTCCCTAGTTTCGTTATGTGTGTTCAAAGTGATCCTTCTATTTTTCAGAAGTTCATAATGGTCCTATATTTTTGAAAATGGTTCAAGTTGATCCCTTTTGCTTACAGCATTAAAAATGCTAATAGTGTAATGTCCACCATAGCCAAAAGGGAATGACATGTTCAGTTTTGCAATACGTGCCAACATTAGTCCAATTGACGTGGCAATTTCCTTGTTTCTAGGTTGTTCAATTATTCGATTTGGGTTTCCTGCGTTTTGAACATTAAGGTTTTCTACATTTTGTGGTTTCTCGCAGGTTGAATCACAAATACGAAGCGCGACAATGGTTAAGGTTCCTCTGTGTTTGAATTTGCAGGTCTATTTGTGGTTACAAGTAGCTCGATGATGGTGGCAGCACAATTTGGGGGTTTTGTAATCGTGCGATTTCATGGTGGAAGAGGGTGGTTGCATGAGCACAATGTTGCTCGAAGGTTGAAGGAGAACAGTGGTTTGCGGTGGTGCTCGTGAGGTTCTTGTGAGTGCGATTTAGTTTTTGATGGAGGAGAAAGTCGCGAGATTGATTTGCGAATTTAGGGGTTCTCGTGGTTGACGATTTAGGGTTTCTATAAATTGGTGAATTAGGATTTCTGGAAATTAGGGATTTAGGGTTTGCTGTAGGTAATGGAGGATTTGTGGTTGATGGAAAAATGAAGGAGCTCTCACGCCAAATTGAAACCAATTTTACCAAATTGGGGTTATTCATTAAAATTGAAACCAATTTCACCAAATTGGGATTATTCGGCGCAATGACTTTGCTCAATTCAAGGAAGAACTTTCACGAACCCTAACTCTTTCCTTTTACCCAATAACTTTAATTTTAACATTTCCACACCAATAAACCTAACGTTCTCAAATCAATTGACCTGAGCTTGCCAAAAAATCAATAATTGGAAAGCTCATTCACTTTTAGCCAGTATGGACATTACACCGTTAGCGTTTTTAACGCCGTGAGCAAAAAGAACAAATTTGAACCTTTTTTACAGAATACGGAATCACTATGAACTTCTGAAAAATAGGAGGACCCCTTTGAACATACGTAACGAAATTGTTGATAGGGAGAACACAATGTTAGCTAAACCCAATCCCTGTGATGTTTGATTTTTATGATGACAACACATTGATAATAAAAACACATGTATGTGTACTATGTTATGTGTTGTATGTGTTAATGCTTATTGTGAAATATGCACATATTGTGTTTGTCATATTTGTTGACATATTGTGTTGATTGTTGCATACTATTGTATTTGAGAAATAATCATATATGTGTATGCATAATATATGTTTTGGCGATATAGAAACACATGCACAAAAGCATATCTGAATGACTAAATCGATTACAGTGGTGTGATAATCGATTAAGGTCATCAAACAACTTGAGTTTTAAACTATGGCAAAACAACTAGTTTTGAATCGATTACATTAGTTGGTGAATCGATTAAAACTTGTGTGTTTGCACATATCTTTTTCAAATGTGCTGTGATGTGTTTTGAGAAAGAAAAGTTTTCAAAAAATCTTCTAAGTGTAAAAGCTTAATCGATTACATGGTTTATGTATTCAATTAAGTTCGTTATGATTTGAAAACTTACTTATGCTTGTCATAACTGCTATAACAGCCATATTTTAAAATATGTTTGACCAAGCATTTAATCAAAATCGATTGCATTAATTGTATATTCAATTAGGAGCTTATTTGGTTGTAATTTTGTTACATTTGTTTAATGTAACTGATTACATTAATATGTAAATCGATTTGATATAAACTATATATTGACGCATTGTTTAATTTTCTGTAGAACAATTGAGAATTACACTTTCATATCTGATTGATTTTCATCTGAGAAGTTTTACAGATTTATCAAAGGCTCCAAGAATCAAGAACGAGAAGCGATTTACAGATCTTGAAGGATTCTTGAGAAGCAAACGTGACTGCACTGAAAAATGCTAATTGATTCTGCACAACTGAAGGTGCATTATGTTTAATCAAGAGAAGAAGACTTGCAATCTTTGATTTGTTGTTCCCTGTACATGTCGCGTCAGGAAGAAGAGTGGTGTACTCTTGACTTTGAGAGGGGATATGATAACGATTGAAATATCGTTATTTTTATACTTAATTTTGATATTAAAAACACCCTTTATGATTTAGAAACTAGCTTGAACTCATGTTTTTGCTTTAGTTTTGTGAATAAGAGAGTTAAGGTTATACTTGATGATTTTATCACTAAATTCCCCTAATTTTTTGTAGGTTATTGATATGATTTGGAAGAAGAATAAAAGTACCAAGAAGTTGGAACCCAGAAAAGACAAAAACATCACCAAACCGAACAGTAGGATACGGGAGAATCCAAACCGAACGGTTAAGAATCCAGACCGACTAGTCTGATACAGGAGAAGATAGACCAAACGGTCTGATAGAAGTGAAGATAGACCGAACCGTGAAGAAGATAGACCAAACGGTGTGAAGGTGGTGGAACCTAGGCCAAACTGTGTAAGCAAGAGAGACAATTGTTGAACGGTGCAAGGCTGGCCAAACGGCTGGACAAAAACCTTGACAAACTGAACGGTTTGTGAAAGGAGAAGCTGAGTGAAGTGGTAGAAGATATGCCGAACGACCAACAGTGTAAGGCCGAACGGTATCAAAGTGAAATCGAACGGTCCATCACATTTGCTGAATGTACTCTGTACCGCATCACGCCCAAGCGCCCTTCCAAGGGCACTGAGCGGCAGTTAGTGTCGTAGGTTCCGCTTGGGCGCCCCACTTAGGGCGCTAAGCGCCAACAAAGTGGGCTTGTACCCGTTTTATGTTATTTACTGGGGTTATACCTGTTTTCTGTTATTTTTATGGTCTATTTAAGGAGTTGGACGTCCTAGGGAATGTATCTTTTGATGGCTTGAGCACAAAAACACACTTTTCACCCCTTCGGGGTAGATTTGGGGATGTAACAACTCTCATATTCTCTTTCTGGGGTTTGTTATATCTCTTTCATTCTTTCATTACATTGTTCATATAATTTCTCCATGATAATGGGGAATTAAACCTTATTTGTTGTTGGGAAAGATGTAACCTTTTAAACTCTCATGTGTTGAATTAATTCTTATTATAAAATGCTTTACTTCATTAATTGTTAGGGTTTTTCCTCTATGCTCTATGCATGCTTTGTTTAACTCATTCAATTGCATCATTTTTGGTTTTGTCACTATGGACACATATGGGAAAATCTAGAATTGGGAAAATTCTCCCAAAAGCAATATTACCTAGACATAGGGATAGGAAAGTTGGTTGCCTTTAAGCTTCTGTGCGAATGTAATGCATGATTAATTGCTAGGGATACAAGACATTGTGAACTAGTAATTAGAAGTAGGCTTTCTTCACCGAGACATCGGGTTTAAGGTAAATTAGAAAGTGGCATTAACATTAATGAAGAAGATGAATTCTTATATGCATGAGAGTGATTAGGTGAAATCTAAACCCCAACAACATATTCATCTCATATTTTCAATATCGTCCATTCACCCTTATGTTTATCCTCAATTGATCAAATTTGGATTCATGTTTATTTTTATTGCATTTGCATTCAAAAACCCCAAAAATTGTTCTTAAGTCTTAATTCGTTAAGCGATTACATAACTGTTTAGTGTCGTGAGTCTCTTGGGAAACGATACTTGGTCTTACCATTTATTATTACTTGATACG
The DNA here is from genome assembly GCF_029865625.1 of Vigna umbellata. Classification (NCBI taxonomy): domain Eukaryota; kingdom Viridiplantae; phylum Streptophyta; class Magnoliopsida; order Fabales; family Fabaceae; genus Vigna; species Vigna umbellata. The sequence goes on along the minus strand of NC_142172.1, from coordinate 4,204,533 downwards.
ATTTGGTACACTTGCCGAAGTGTTAACAAGTTTTTGGCGTCGTTGTTGGGGACTCGTGGTATAACTATTCGATTTGTGTGATTCTTAACCGATTAGACTTTATCTTTTTATTTTATTTTTTTTATCTTTTCATCTTTTTATCTTTTTATCTTTTTATTTTTTTTTTATCTTCTTATTTTTTTTATCTTTTTATCTTTTCAAATTTCTTTATCTTTTTATCCTTTTTATCTTTTTATTTTTTTTTATCTTTTCATCTTTTCATCTTTTCATCTTTTCATCTTTTCATCTTTTCATCTTTTTATCTTTTCATCTTTTCATCTTTTCATGTTTTTATTTTCTCATCTTTTCATTTTTTTTAATTTTTTCATCTTTTCATCTTTTCATCTTTTTATTTTTTTATCTTTTCATCTTTTTATATTTTTATTTATCCTTTTATATTTTTATTTATCCTTTTATATTTTTATTTTTTTTATCTTTTTATTTTTTCTTTTTATCTTTTTGTGCTAATTGGGTGCTCTTGTGCAGTGTTCTTTAGTGTATGCAGGATTAAATTCGAAAATCTGTACTAGGAGCACAAGATCATCATCAATAAAAGAAGGTTGAAGAAGGTCACAAGGTGCGCCTGGGTGCCCCATTAAGGACGCTGAGCACCAGCCTTCAAGTTCCATGTTCACCAAGACTCTATGCATGAAGTGATTAAAGATATCAAAGAGAATGGAGTTATTAAGATTGAGACTCCTTATTCAAGGAGGGTAAAGATGGTGAACAAGAAGATGCTGCAGATAAGTTGGTGTGATGAAAGCAAAAGGAACACCAACATAATAGATGCAGATCGTGCTTAATGGTGTTAGGCTCGTGACGTTAATCAAGCACTTATTGGGAGGCAACCCAATTTCTGATTTTTCTTTTTAAATTGATTATTTGTGTGGTTTGGATTTGATTTTGCTTTGCAGGAATGACAACATCTACTGATGGGTGCTGGACAACATCTACTGAGGAATGTTAGGAGGACTCATATGACAACATCTACTAATGGATGCTGTTATGAGGGTGATGAATGACAGTGTCTACTGATGGAGGCTATGTGATTAAGCATCTACCGTTTGATGCTACTGAAGGCGTCTACTGATGGATGCCGATGAAGATGAGAAAGATTAGCATCTACTGATGGATGCTTATGAGAAGGATTCGCATCTGTTGATGGATGCTAGGTGACAGAGTATCTACTGAAGGATATTATTCCTATACACACCTACTTATGGGTGTTGGGGAGAAGGATATGCGTCTACTGAAGGATGCTGGAGGATTCATGGATCAGGCTCGTGACGTTAAACAAGCGCTACCTAAGAGGCAACCCAGTTTTATAAACTTGTCTTTTTATTTTTTGTGAACTTTATTTTGCTTTTGTTTTTAGAATAGGTGTTGATGTACTCAGTTTGAGACTTATATCTGATGCGATGGTTTGATATTGATTTGCGTGTGATGAGTATTGCTTGATGATGCTTGATATTGATTGATGTTGAGATTGCACAAAATGTTGATATACAGGTGGTTGTTCACAAATTGTGTGAACAGATGCATGATGTTATGATTGTGATTATGATGCTAAGCAGGATACGTATTTGGTGTATGTGGAACATTGAATTAGCTTATATGTGAGGTTTTGAACTCCATAGTAGTTGTTGTGAATAATTGTTATTCTTTTGAAAGCATGATTGATTTTCCCCAGGTTTCTATGATTGAACTACTTGCTTACTTGTGTCATATGATCAGGGTCATTTTTGATGACCATTTTCTTAGCCAATGTATGATTTTAGCCCAAATGAAAGAGAGCACGAAGTGTTCTACCCTTTTTGAACCTTAAGCATTAAACAGATTATAAAAATCCTTTGTGAAAATCTTTACCTCGAGTTAAGTTGAGAATCATGGTGTGGTATTGATAAAGGTTCAAGTTTGGGGTTGATTGGGAGAATTGAAAAAGAAAGTAATGAAAAGCACTGAGCTAAGTATTGAGCAAGTATGAAAAAGAGAAAAGAAAATAGAATGTAAAGAAAGAAAAGCTCAATGCAAAAAGGGGAAACTTGGGAATTAGTGAGATTGGTTTGTCTAAAGAGAGATTGTATTTGAATCATAAATTTATGAATGACTCTCTTAACTCAAGTATTTTGTGATCTTAATAAACCAATTTTTCTTCTTAGCCCAGCCACGTTACAAGCCATGGAAAGTCATTGTGATGATACTTATCTGTGAGTATGGTTGATTGTGGTAAATGAAAGGCAATTTTGTTCTATGTGACATTGGGATAAGTAGAGTGAAGGAGTAACCTCTATATACACATGTGTGATTGAGTGAAACACTTTGTCTGGTAAGGAAGAGTTCCATGAATACATGATTACATTAATGCTTAGTTAATTGATCATTCATGAGAATATCATATCTTGGATATTATGTGATTATGTGAACACCATGATGAGTGATTTTAAACAAGGCATGTGTACATCTTGACTGAATTCTATTTGATGAGCTGATTTGAGTAATTACTTGTCTTGGAAGAAAGAGTTTTTGAATGGGTTTAACCATTGTATTGATTGGTGGAAGACTAAGTTATATCTCATTTGCTTGAGGACAAGAAAAGTTCTAAGTTTGAGGTTGTGATAACGGTTGAAATACCGTTATTTTTATACTTAATTTTGATATTAAAAACACCCTTTATGATTTAGAAACTAGTTTGAACTCATGTTTTTGCTTTAGTTTTGTGAATAGGAGAGTTAAGGTTATACTTGATGATTTTATCACTAAATTCCCCTAAGTTTGTAGGTTATTGATATGATTTGGAAGAAGAGAAAAAGTACCAAGAAGTTGGAACCCAGAAAAGACAGAAATAGCACCAGACCGAACGGTAGGATGTGGGAGAATCCAAACCAAACGGTTAAGAATCCAGACCGACCTGTCTGATAGAGGAGAAGATAGACCGAACGGTGAAGAAGATAGACCGAACGGTGAAGAAGATAGACCGAACGGTGTGAAGGTGGCGGAACCTAGGCCGAACGGTGTAAGAAAGAGAGACAATTGCTGAACGGTGCAAGGCTGGCCAAACGGGAACGGTGTAAGGCTGGCCGAACGGCTGGAGAAAAAGCTTGACAAACCGAACGGTTTGTGAAAGGAGAAGCTGAGTGAAGTGGTAGAAGATATGTCGAACGGTCAAGAGTGTAAGGCCGAACGGTATCAAAGTGAAACCGAACGGTTCATCACATTTGCTTAATGTACTCTGCACCGCATCACGCCCGGGCGCCCTTCTAGGGGCGTTGAGCGCCAGTTAGTGTCACAGGTTCTACCTGGGTGCCCCACTTAGGGTGTTGAGCGCTAGCAAAGTGGGCTTGGACCCGTTTTCTGTTATTTAGTGGGTTTGGGCATGTTTTATGTTATTTTTATGGTCTATTTAAGGAGTTGGACGTCCTAGGGAATGTATCTTTTGATGGCTTGACCACAAAAACACACTTTTCACCCCTTGGGGGTAGATTTAGGGATGTGACAGCTCTCCTCTTCTCTTTCTAGGGTTTTTTCTATCTCTTTCATTCTTTCATTCCATTGTTTATATAGTTTCTCCATGATAATGGGGAACTAAACCTTATTTGTTGTTGGGAAAGATGTAACCTCTTAAACTGTCATGTGTTGAATTGATTCTTATTATAAAATGTTTTACTTGATTAATTGTTAGGATTTTTCCTCTACGCTCTATGCATGCTTTGTTTAACTCATTCAATTGCATGATTTTTGGTTTTGTCACTATGGACACATATGGAAAAATCTAGAACTGGAGAAATTCTCCCAAAAGCAATATTACCTAGATATAGGGATAGGAGGGTTGGTTACCTTTAAGCTTCTGTGCCACTGTAATGCATGATTAATTGCTAGGGATACAAGACATTGTGAACTAGTAATTAGAAGTAGGCTTTCTTTACCGAGACATCGGGTTTAAGGTAAATTAGAAAGTGGCATTAACATTAATGAAGAAGATGAATTCTTATATGCATGAGAGTGATTAGGTGAAATCTAAACCCCAACAACATATTCATCTCATATTTTCAATATCATCCATTCACCCTTGTGTTTATCCTCAATTGATCAAATTTGCATTCATGTTTATTTTTATTGCATTTGCATTCAAAAACCCCAAAAATTGTTCTTAAGTCTTAATTCGTTAAGCGATTACATAATTGTTTAGTGGCGTGAGTCTCTTGGGAAACGATACTTGGTCTTACCATTTTTTATTACTTGATACGATTAAGTGGACTTGCCGAAGTATTATTAAATATCTCAAAGGGGTTGCTGCGACAAAAACAGGGTAGTTCTGTGTTGGCAGGTTTTGTTGTTCTATATTTGATTGAGAGTTTGTGAGGTGTTTACATTTTAGAGTTGCTCTGTAAAGCTTTGACTATAATACTCTGATCATTATAGTGAATTACTCTCCGATCTAAGGTTGATTAGGATGGTGACTGGATGTAGGCATTGAGGCCGAACCAGTATAAAAATTGTGTTTGATTTTCTTCTCCCTATCTCTTTACATTTGCGCATACATTCTGTAATTGTTTTACACGCATACTGTTTTCATAGCACACTATTGCCTACGGCACAAGAAAGGTTTCAATAACCATACCATTTGCGAAAAAGATTTGAAAAGTGTGATTTGTTATTAAACACCAATTCACCCCTTTTGGTGTTGAGAAACAAAGCTCATCAATTCTAACATAAATTAAGGATCAAAATTGATATTAGGGGAAAAAAACATGTACTTATTTTTAGATAAAACACTAAAGTATGTTTGGCTTTATTTTTCAACTATACCTAATCGAACTTATCTTTGTCTTGCATCCAATATTTCTTTAATGATATCTCCTCAAGTTATGATGGTCCAGAATATATAATGTATGCACTTTATGCAAATATGTATACTTTTTTTCCAATATAGGTAGTTTCCTCTAGGAATGTTGTTATTCTTTAGATAGCTAAAATTTGTGATGTTCCCACCAATATACCCCCACAGTCTTTCTTCTAACTAGTACATTCATCATAGATATTTTCTCAACACAATGGAACCTATTAATGTTGTGAGAACTCCTATTCTGAAAGCACCAATGTCAAAAGCTCCAACCTATCCTCAAAAACATCTTGATTCTCCATTTCAAATTTAGAACATGGACTAAAAAATGTTAATAATTATTTCAAAAATAATATAGTACATGAGATCTAGTTTAGATTTGTCTAAAGTGAAAAATGATGTAGTATAAAATTTAAGGAATGCTTCATTGTCAATGAAATACTTTTCCATGCCAACTATGTGTTGAATCTTTGCTCTAATCGTTGTAGGACACTCAACACTTTAGATATTTAGTTTTGTTACCAATTATAAAGACACACGAAATATTTAAGGAGGGTTGAATTATGTATATATAACTTTATTTTTTACAAATCAAAATGTGATAAACAATAATATAATGAAGTTTTAACTCAACAAATGTATTACAAGAAATTCTCGTAAGAGTATCGTCAAGAAAGTTATACGCAATTTTAAATTGACGAATACATTTTCAAAACATGTTACAAAATTTATTTTGGCATTTTTTATTAGTTTCAAATTAATAAAATGCAATTTATAGAAATGAGGATAGAGAATCTGGTATTTTTATTCGTTTCGTCTAATAATTCAGACTACTTCCAATTTTTTATTAACATAATCAACCTATAAAGTTTTGCATCTTTTAAGCTACTAATTATATGAGCATTTTATTAAAATGCAGTTCTTTATTTCGTGAGTTACAAATTTTATTAACTATAATTAAGTTTACACAAACAAATTTGGCAATTTTTTTTAATGTAGCTTAAACTAAACTTGTCAGAACTCTTAAATTCTGTAGAGAAAGTGAAAGTCAGGTGGAAGGGTGAGAATTTAGAAATTCAGAAAGTGGAAGACAGGTGTGACCAGCAGAGTGGACCGATCGGTTTTGATAGTAATATTTAAGTAAAAATTTTAAATATGGTGCCACTTTTTGCATGCATTTTCTTCCCCAACTTTTTGAACTCACATTTTCTCCTCCTTCTCTCTATCTTCTCTCTAAACTATCATCCTTTCCTCCAATGATTCTCACGTTTTCCTTCATCCGATCATTCATCAAATTATGTTTGAAGTTGGCTGGTGGCAAAGGTTCTCTTTTTAATCTGTCAAGTGGTAGTTTGAGCTGGTAGGTCTTTCTACTTCTAAGAAAGTTTAGTTTTTGGCACATGCAAACCAAGTTTCTGTTTGCATGTGTTTATCTTCTTCTTCTTCTAAGATTCTGGTCACGCTTCTGGTCCTGTGGTTGGTCTATTTTCTTCAAAACAGTGAATCTTAGCTTTTGAGAGTTTTGGTGTTGGGCAAAATTATGTGTTGTGAGTGTTTCTTCTGATTAAGAGGTAAGGGAAGCTATTTAATTTAATTGCGTGAGTGATGATTCTGTTTATGTATGGAATGAATTGATTTGATGATTTGTATATGAAATGTATGTTTCTGGGTTTTAGTGATTCTGTATAAGTCTATAAGAGTTATGCAGAAATGTTGGGCGTTCAGTATTCCCCGTTCGGTCATGGTTAGTTAATAATTCAGTAATAGAGTTAGCTTTTTAGTATTATCGTACATGACCGCTCGGTTTTGGGAATGATTGGTATCCTAAAGTGATAATGGTTATGTATTAATGATCAGTCTTATCGGATTGGGTATTCGGGTTAGTGATAGTTTCTATATTATTATTAGATCTCGTCCTCGTACTAAGCTTAAATACGTTGGTTATACTGAGATAGTTGTTCCTGTGCATAGTTTGACCCTATTGTCGTAACGATCGGTTTCTTAAAAGTGTTAAGCTTTATTAATAGTATTTAGAATCAATCTTAAGTGTTCGGAATAAACTGTAAGTAAGTGTCTTAGGGTATAGAGTTTTGTTTCTTGTTAGTATTTTAGTTGGTTCTAGTAGTCAGCTATTTCTCATTCTTACTTAGTGAAATATCGTTCGGTCTCGTTTTGTGGATAATGGAATACCGTTCAGTCCTGATTGGTGAATAGTGAAATATCGGTCGATCTTATACTAATGGTTCAGTATTATTAATGTTCGGTCTAAGCTCTAGTGTTTGGTTTTTATAAGTTAGTGAGTTTCTGTTCGATCTCCTTCTATGAATGATTATTTTATATTTAAATAACATTTTCCAAGTGTGACTCTGATTATTTGAGATAATTGTATGGATCTAAGGTGTACGGGAAATTTTCTTGTTATTCAAATAAGGTATATGTTTCATGTAAATGTGAAAGAGAATTCCAAGGAGGAATGTCTCAGTGAAATGTGTATTTATGTGGTAAAGTATGAATATGGATAGTGAAATTCACGGAGTTTATCTTGATATTCTGATGATTACTAATTCTCAAGTAGAGATGGGTAATGCATTGTGTGAGAATGGCAGGAGGTCCTAGCCCATAGGTTCTTGGGTAAGTTATAACGGACTAACCTCGGGTGGAAGCTGATGGTTTTCTAGTTACTACACCATTCGAGTGCATGAACGGCCTTAAACTACGTATTCATACAATCCGGATGGTGAAGTCAGGTGTTCGGTTTATGCATGTATTATAGGGTTAAATTTGTATATGTCTATTTGCATGGGTTTTGGTATGCTATAGTGTTCGACTTTGTATTGTTTGTATTTGAAATGAATTGTATGTATGCATGCCAAATTAAATTGTAGTAGCTTACCCTTATTTTTCTGTTTTCTCCATGTTATCGTTCAGTTTTTCCCGTGCGATGATCATCCTTTTTGGGTGTGAGCAGAAGGGGAAGATTTTACTCTGGAACAGTAGCTGGACGGCGAGACTCCTGCTGAATAGATCATGACCGTTCGCTCATAGTAGTGTGGATAGTTTTGGGTGAACCGTTCGGTCACCATTTTCGTTCTGTAAATATAATTGTTCAGTTATATGTGTTTAGTTTTGCAATAGTATAGGAAGCTTTGTAAAGTTTTAAATTTTATGGTTATTTTGTAATAATTATAAGTTTAACTTTATTAATGCATAAATTGTTTTATAATATTATTAAATGATGACACCTGTATATAGTGTTATGCTATATTTTTGGGATGTTACAAAACTCAACAAAACACCGTTGCACTGTGGCTAAGAAAACAAGGTGAAACTTGACGAATAAATTACAAAAAAACAAAATTGTCATAGAAATAAAAAACTATTTATTGTCCTAATTTTTTTATAGCATATATTCATAAGACGTTAATTATTAATTCTCTATATTGTATTGTTAAGTTTGTTTTACTAGAAAAATTAATAAATAATTTTTAGTCTTTTCTTCAATAATAAATAACCTTTATTTTTAAGAAATTACTAAGAAAATAAAAACTAATGAAATACTTTAATTGCAAATAAAAATCACTACAATTTCAAAGTAGCATAAACAAATTAATTTGAAATAAAAGTCCATTCAAAGAATAAATGCGTTGAAAACTCTATTTAAAAGAAAAAAAAAAGTAATTATCTTCATAATAAATACCGGAAAAATGATCTGAAAAATAAAAATTATAAATTAATATCAGTGCAACATGAATGGTGATCATTGAATAAAATATCAACACATGTTGCATGATATTGCATTTTGGTTTTTATAAATTGAATATCTATGATAGTCTTTTATTCAATAAAAACATTATTTACATAATCAATCAAAAATTAATAGAATCCCATTCAATGCTATAAAGCGTTGACAATTTTTCATGCTTAAAGTATACATACCTCAATTTTAATGAACAAATTAATAGAATCCCATTCAATGTTATAAAGCGTTGACAATTTTTCATGCTTAAAATATACATACCTCAATTTTGTGTACTTTTTAATTATATTTAAATTACCTTTTGACTTTATATGTATATAAAAATTATATTTATTATGAAACAGTAATTATTTCTTAAGCATAGAATGTCTTTATTTTTTCTTAAGCATAAAAAGTCTTCGTCCAAGTACTTTTTGTTGTTGGTATGGCTTTTTTAATACAAAATTGTAAATAAGCTTTTCTTAAATTTTTTAATCAAGTTATTTTGAAAACTATTAATTTAAAAGTCTAAAATATTTAGATGAAAATATAATAAATAAAATATAAAAATTTTGATTATAAAAACACTATGTATCAATTAAAGTGGAAGATTCTTTAGATAATTTCTAGTTGCACAAGTTGGTGTATCTAGTAAATAAGGGAGTGTGGAAAGAAAATACTGTTTTCGATTGTTCAGATAGTATCCTGAATTTGATCCCACGACTGAATGAATGATCCAATCCAAAACACAACGTAGCCTTTTGAATGAGGCTTCATTTTAACAAGGCCTAAAAGTTACTTTTCTTCTATTTACAGCTTCTTTGTTTACTAAATACAGTTCTTTTCATTTTATGATAATCATACTTATAATATTACGTTTTAGATGGCTACTTCACTTTCTTCCCAAATTACATATATGTTGTTTTATCATTTATTCATATACTTTAATAATAAAGAATACTTAATCGAAAGATACCTTATAAGGATATTATGTATCCTTCAATTGAAAATTTTATGTGGAATGCATTGCATATAATTTTACAATTAAGTTGAAACAAATTCTTTAAATATAAATATGTATTATTTGTTTGATATTCAAAATTTTTAAATTCTACATTTAATATATATATATATATATATATATATATATATGTATATATATATATATAATTGAAAAAAATTATAGTATTTATAATAATTTAATAGATATGTATAACTGATCAAACAACCTATAATTACTTAATAGGTTTAAAAGTAAAAATATTTAGGAATTGTTAGCCTCACTTTACTTTTCCTTTTCTTTTTATAATTTTTTAGTATATTATTATTGTACTCTTATTTAAAAAAAGTGTATTAACATCTAATATACATGTAAAGAAAGAATAAAAATAATAAATTTATAGTTTATGTGATGTGATAAGAAAAAATAGATATAGAGAAGAAAATAAGTGTATAATATATATAAACAAAAACAAGTTTTCATTAATGCACATACTCTCATGATATTATAAAATATCTTTAAAATATTTAAAATTAATACTTTATAAAATAATAACTTATAATCAGATTATGTTATATCTCAATGATATTATAAAATATCTCTAATAAATTTAGAATTAATATTTTCTGGTATAATAACTTATAATTAGATTATGTTATATCCCATAATATTATAAAATATATCTAAGATATTTAAAGTTAATATATTATGATATAATAATTTATTATTATGTTAACAACAATTTATTATTTAATATTTCTAAAATATTATGATATAATAATTAATTATATAATATCTTTAAGAAATAATACTTGATTATATTCAAGTAGTTGAATATATTTGTTTACTTATGGTCTAGAAAGTATTTTAAAGCTATTTAGGATATATTACATTACTAGAAAAAAAGTTTTAGTAACCGAAAAGCTCAGTTATAGAAAGAGATATAAGGGAAGCACAAAAAGAGAGCCTCAACAACTTTGATTTTGTACCATTCATCACATCTCTTATTTCTTTCCATTCCCCCCTTTTTTCACTTTTTCTTTCATTTATGATACCACCCTGGAGTGCTAGGTTTTTAGGAAGTAAAATGATTTTTACAATTTTAGATAACTGGCTAGGTGTTTTAATCTATATGTATACACATTGATAATTTGAGTTTAAGGGGTTTTAAATTTAATTGAGACTTTAATTTTATTTAATTTAAAAACTTTCATGTGATTAAATGAGTTTTTACTTATAATTGAACTTTTACTTTAATTAAAGGTAATCACTTTAAATAAAATTAGTTGTTGGATAAAAATGAGAAAGTAGAGTACTATAAAAGTGAAAGAGCCATTAACACCTATTGCCTTAAGGTTTTGGGTAGAGAGTAGAGTCAATCCCTTTTACTGTTGGGCTCAGGTCTCATTGGTGTTATAACTTCCCAGTGAACCTCCTATTCGATAGACGCAATAGTGATATCAAAGTCGATGATTTGTCTTGGTGACCGGCTCAGACGAGTACAATGGTCCCCATATTGAAAGTCTTCATGGCAAAGGGTTTCAGGTAAGCGTGTCCCGTTAAGAGGAACAGAAGTACGAATGGGTACCCTGTGGTTGGTTGGGAATGCTTCTGCTGGAGGGGAAGTGTATAAGACTTTATTTTTTATTAATAAACTTTGAGTTTATAAAATTTGATTGATATTATAGTTTAGTTGTATTTTTATGAATAATCTAAAAGTTTTCACTTCTAATTAAGAGTGTACTTGAGTTAAAAGTGAGAATGATTTATTGAGACTTTACATTGATTGATTTTTAAATTTACAACAATAATCAATTTAATAATAATTTTTAGATAATCGATGATTCTATTTTTTCTTTAAATAACTTATTATTCTATTTTTTGAAAGAGAAGTGAAATCGACCTTTTTCAACATCATTATTTTAAAGACCTTTTATTAATTTCTTGTTTCATTTATAATTATCAAATTTGCCTTTATACTTTTGCATATCATTATTTATTAATTTTAATTCCATTAGGCTATATCCTTACTTTTATCTTTCATTATTTGCATTGTGTTTTACTAACAAGGTTGTTATAAGAATTAATTTGTTAAGAATAGATTATGTATTCATTGGAAAATGGGTTGATTTTATCCTATATAATTTATTAACTATTGACGTGTGTTGCTCCCTCCACCAGCTCAAGTACTTCTGCACCTTTCCACTATTTTCTTTTATTCCAAAAATACTTTGTACCTCCCCACTATTTTCTTTTATTTCAAAAATACCCTAACCTCTCAATTATCCTCAACAATCTTTCTCTTTCTCTCTCTGCATTAATGGAGCATTATCTTTCTCTTTCTCTCTCTACATTAATGGACCATTCATATGGCTTAGATTTAAACTTGTGATATATTGCAAAATATAAAATTGAGAGGAAACTTCAATATTAGTGTTTCTACCACTTCCATTTTATAAACTTAAAGGTTAGATGCAAATACAAAATAATAAACATAATAATATTAATAGTAAATAATATATTATTATTATATACTAACTTTATAATGACGAAAGAACTAAATAAATACCAAATCTTTAACAAATAACTTTTCTTTTATATTTTAAGTATTTAATAATATTTTTATATTATTTATCTAATAAATTAAATACTTTATTCAAGTTATTTGAGTCAAACATGTCGGTAAGTTAAAACATAATATAATGTTAAAAATTATAGATATTAAATGTAAAAAAAACACACATATATAAACATTTTTCTAGAAATTTAGAACAAAATTTTACCATTTATTAAGTGATTTGAAGCAAAAAAAAATATATTGAATAGTGAAAATAAGATTGAATCAAGCTTATTTAAGGGAAAGTGTAAATAAAATTTTACAATATATCACAAGTTTAAATCTGAACCATGTGAATGCTCCATTAATGTGGAGAGAGAAAGAGAAAAATTATTGAATATAGTGAGGAGGTGTAGGGTAATTTTGGAATAAAAGAAAATAGTGGGGAGGTATAGAGTATTTTTTGAATAAGAGAAAATAGTGAAGAGGTGCAGGAACACACACTTGGGGGTAGTGGAGGGAGCAACACTCACTATTGACTTAGCAATACAAAAGTTACTTTAGTTAAGTAGTGTTAATTTGATAACATCAACCATAACTTATAAATTTAGTGATGAATTGGGCCCAAGCCCAATAGCAAGTCATAAGCTCATTACTAATGAAGTGATCAAAATAAACAAACAAAAAAGAGTTGACACTTATGAAATCTTGCAATCAAGGCCCCATGACTAAAGGAATGATTAAAAGGCTTCAAGAAGACCTAGAAGACACTTCCAAGCAAGCAACTTTGAAGAATTACTTCATTTAGAGCAAGGTAGAAGTTGAATTCCAGATTGGGCCGCGCTCAGCCAAGTTCCCCTCCCGTTCAGTGCCCATAGGAAGCTCTTTGCACCAGCATGTGCGAGCTTTCCAGCTGGCCTTCCAGATTCATTTGTAGTGTGTCCCACATGTTGAAGACGTGTCACTTGATCCATAGAATGCGACTAATCATCAGCTTCCCTTCTTTGCACCATGAAGAGATTAGATGATTCTATAAATCATAATTTCTCACCATTTGTAAAACACTTTTCAAAATATATGAGTGTTACTCTACTACCTTGATTCCAGCCCCTTACTCTATCTGAAAGTCCTTCATTGAGCTTCCTCCTAACACCCCTCTAGCTTCCTTCCAGGGATGGAAAGCCTTTTGAGTTAGAGTCGCTCCCTTAAATAGCTCTCATCCACCAAAAACATCCACCGAATTCATTTTCTTTCGTTGTTAATTATAGTTGTTAAGCAACCATCATCAAGCTCATGGATCCATGGCTTCTATCTTGCTGAAGCAAGCCATCATTTAGCCTTGTTACCGAGGAATACGGTTAATATTTTTAATATTTTTATTCTTAATTAAACTAGAAATGTTTCTCCCCAAGTTCACAACCTCATTATTCTTAATATTCCTTTTATGTATGCAAAGTTTTTTCAAAAACTTGACATATTTGGGCATTTGTCTCACAACATTCAATAAAGGAATATTCATCTCCACCGTTTTGAAAATGTTCAAAATTTCGTGTCCAACTCCTCCAATTTCTTATTTTCAGGTATAAACTTATATTGATATAGAGGAAAGAGAATAAGAAGAAGAATTTTAAGAAGAAGATGAATTAAAAGATACTAACCTAGAGTCATCACTAGGTTTAGGTGTCTCAAATTTTACTTGTTTTGCTTCGCCTGATCCTCCATTTCATCATCAACTTCATCTTCTTTTTCTTTATCCTTGTGGGTCTCCCTAGGTCCTTGTACTTGAATTCCTACTCTCAAAGTAATAACACTTACATTGTGCATGTTGATCACAGTTTGTGTAGGCAGTTAACTTGATTCTCGAGCATTAAGTTGATTTATATTAGATGTCATTTGCTCAATTTGATTTTACAAACTTTGATTCATGGATTCCATCCTCTTATTCAGCTCATTGACTTGTTGTTGATTTGTCTGATTCATGTCTTCCATCATTTTTTTCATTTCAGTGTTATGCTCAACCATCATCTTGATACATTTTTCTAACTTGAATCATTAAATTTAATATTTGGTTGAGATTGTTGTCTCTATTGAGGTGGGACACAGGGTTGTTGTTCCTGAACACCAATGAGGTGCAGGGATACTCCAATGAGCTCTTGTAGTGAAGAGAAAGTGTTGCACACTTAGGAGCATATAGAGGATGAATACGATGCTGCGAAAATCTATTATTGGCCAAATTTATGAGTAAATGAATAGATGTTATGTGGCAGCTTCTGGTTGGTCAACTTTAAAAGTGGTGGATCATGACATGCATCATATGATTGGATAGATTGAGAGTGAAGATTGCAACATGACATATTCTGGTTGGCCAAATTTCTAGACACATGGTAGCTTCTAACTGGGGCTTATTTTTGAGTGGACCATTTGTTATAAAATGGAATGTATATGTAAATTAAGAGATATAGGATAAAGTTTTTCAAATGCTGATTTTGACCTTACTTTAAAGGTGGATTTGTAAACTTGATTAATTTATTTTTAGACCATAAATAAGCTTAACCATAATTTTAACTTCATCAACAACATATTAGAATATCCAAGAAAATATTTTATGCAATTAAAAAGTTATTTTTAAAACATTTTTATCTCATAAATTTAATAAGCATAATTATCACAAATTCTAATTAAATTAATCTTTTAAGCAAAAAAATTAATTAAAAATTCAAGATGAAAGCACTAGTGCAAAATTCACTTTTTATAGCGATTTTTTACACCGGTTGAAATCCACCAGGTATAAAAAATCAGGCGATGACAGTATTGTAAATAAAATAAGTTTTTTTATACCTATTGCAGTTAAATCACATGTAAAAAATAACATAATGGCAAAATTTAATAAATGACAAAGATTTTTATGCCGATTACATTCAAATCAGGTATAAAAGTTATTTTTCTATACCCATTAAACTTATAACCGGTGTAGAAAGGTGTCAAATAATATTAAAGAAATATTTTTAAATTACTAAAACCTTCACAAATATTTTCCCCTCTTCCACCTTCACAACCAAACCCTAAAACCCACACTGACCACATCCTCACCCCTAGTAACCCCTCTTTCCCTTCCTCTAACATCCGCCACCACCGTGTCACCCTTACCGTTGCCAACTTGGTTCAACCTCCACAAACAACCACCTACTCAACCACTTACCGGTGAGGTCGCCAAAGTTGACCCCGTAGTCCTCCGCTCTTTCATCGCACCAGCCACTTCCTGGTCGTTACCTTCGTCGCCGCCGACAAGTCCGGGGACATCCTACAAAATTAATGCCGACACTATTGATGGAGAATTGCTACAATGCTTTCCGCGGAGAAGCTAATTCTACTGACAGATGTGGCGCGGATCCTGGAGGATCGAAACGATCCAAATATCTTAGTGAAGAAGAGTGACATAATTACGGCCCGTTAACTGCTCTAAGGCACTAGCTGAGGAATTCAGGGAGAAATTTTGCAATACTTTGCTGCACTTTTTACTAATGCATATTTTGCATATTTGAAAATTGAGAAGGAAACTTCATGCAACATAACAAGAATTTGAGTTGAAACCCCTTCAATCACACCTCATAGTTGCTAATGAATTTTTTTCATTTGGTTGCTGCTCCTTTTGTCCATAATTTCACTGATTTTGATTTCAATACTCGAGTTGATTTTAGTGCTCCACCTATCTATGATTATTATAATGAGTCAGCTACTATTACTGAATTTAATATTCAAGCTTTTGAAATTGATGCAACTCTCACACTTGACACTTCTGACGTTTCTGATTTTAGTACTATTGTAGATTTCAACGTTGATTTTCATACTAGTGCTCATACTAAATGTGTAGCTATTGAAGTTGACACAATTGTTCACTCTAAAACTGAATTTACGCCTGATGATTCTTATATTGACATACCTATTTCTGCATGCTATGATTTTGCAATTTATGATTTTTAAAGTGTTCATAATAAGTTTTATGTTGTTGATCATATGTGTTGTGATCTTATGAACTGACACTGTTTCTATTATTGATTTAACTGATATTTCTTCTCATTTTAATATTCTTGCTTCAACATTTGTCATTGATTTTATTAATGTACCTGTAGTCAGTAATACTGATTCGTATTCATAATTAGGTGCATTTTTTGCTAATGAAGTTGATTCTAAGTTTAAGGATACAACTTTGTAGTGTTTGAGGATACTACTTCGAGTAACGACGGTTTGCTTATTGCTGCTCCAAGTAACAAGATTTCCCTAAACAAATGTGCACATACCTGAGGTTGATTTCCTATCAATTAGAGAGCCAGGACAATCGGCATCTGTGAACACTTCAACTTCTCATCTGTCGGACTTTCTAAATAGCAAACCCAAGCCCGGGGCTCATTTTAAATATCTCAGAATTCGCAAAACAACCTCCATGTGAGTTTCGGATGAGTTGTTCATGAAACGACTCACCATAATTACAGCGAACCCAATGTCAGGTCTAGTGTGAGCCAAATATATTAGCTTTCCAACAAGCTTCTGATACCGTGTTTGATCAACTCCGACTTCAGTTGTTCTGCTATACAGTTTGTGATTAGGATCCATAGGGGTATCAATAGGTTTGCAATTGATCATACCTTTCTCCTTGAGTAGATCCATCGTATATTTCCTTTGAGATATCGAAATACCTTGCTTAGAGCAAGCAACTTCCACTCCCAAGAAGTATCATAGTTGACCGAGATCTTTAATCTCAAATTTTGTAGCAAGAAGTGTCTTAAGCCGAGCTATGTCTTCGAAATCATCTCCCGTGATTATAATGTCGTCTACATAAACACTCAGGATGGTGCACTTTCCGGATGATGAGTGTCTAGTAAACAATGTGTGGTCGGCTAGACTTTGACTGTAGTGGTTTTGTTTTAAGACTTTAGTGAACTTGTCGAACCATGCTCTAGGAGATTGTTTCAGCCCATATAATGAATTTCTAAGTCTGCACACTTCGCCTTGATTTTGTTGAGTAGTAAAACTAGGAGGAATACACATGAATACTTCTTCTTCCAAATCACCATTGAGGAATGCATTTTTCACGTCGAGTTGATGTAATGGCCAGTCTAAATTCGTTGCAAGAGAGAGTATGACACGGATCGTATTAAGTTTTGCTACAGGGGCAAATGTCTCATTGTAGTCTAGGCCGTAGGATTGAGTGTACCCCTTTGCAACCAATCTTGCTTTTAATCTATCCACAGTTCCGTCGACATTATGCTTTATCGTAAACAACCATCGACAACCCACTGCTTTCTTACCCGGAGGAAGAACTGTTAATTCTCATGTGTTGTTCTTTTCCAGAGCCTTCATCTCAACATGTACGGCTTGCTTCCATTCAGTGACACTAAGTGCTTCTTCAATGGATCGAGGAATTTGGATTGCGTCAAGAGAGGATACAAAAACACAGTGGCTATTTGACAAACTTCCATAATACATGTAGTCATCCATCTGATACGGGCCGCATGATCGAGATTGTTTCCTCAGTGCAATTGGGAGATCCAGATTAGTATCACTAAAATTAAGAACTTAAGATGAATTAACAGTACCTGGTTTCTCTTCACATTGCTCAGTGTCAGAAGTCAAGAACTCAGATTGAGTATGTGATCGAGCTTCATCCGCTTCTGCTAGACTTGGACTCCTGTCAGGGAGATTCGTGTTTGGGACACTCGACTGACTCGTGTTTGGGATAACTGGAATTGTCGGACTCGTGTTTGTGGTGGCTGGACTGGAAGTGTCAAAATGATGTGAAATTTGAGATGGTTCGGTTGTTGGCACGAGTATGGGTGTTGGGAAAACTGTGGACAAGATTGAGGATTCAATATGATTTTGTTTCTCCCCTGAAGCCGAGAGCTTAGATAAAAAGATTCTTATTCATTGAATGTAACATCCATGGTGATGAAATAATTTTTGTGTGAGGGAGAGTAACATTTGTAACCCTTTTGAGTTGGTGAATATCTGACAAATATGCATTTAATTGACTTTGGATCAAGTTTTCCCTGATTATATAAGTGGACAAAAGAGGAACACCCAAAGATTTTTGGTGGGATTCTGGAAACTAACCGATAGGCTGGAAATAACTCTTGGAGTGTCTGACATGGTGTTTTGAACTTGAGGACTCTTAAAGGCATTCGGTTGATTAAATATACTAAGGTGAGAATAGCATCACCCCAATAGAACTTAGGAACATGAGAGGTGAACATGATTGACCGAGCTACTTGTAATAAATGACGCAATTTACATTCTGCAATGTCGTTTTGTTGAGGTGTGTAGACACATGAACTCGTATGAATAATTCCATTACATGAGAAGAAATTGCTAAGGTCTTTGTTGAAAAATTCTTTTGCATTATCCGAGTGAAAATTGGTTATTTGAGTTTGAAATTGAGTAATAACCATTGAGTGAAACTACTTGATTATTGATATGGTTTCAGATTTTGTTTTCATAAAATAAACCCAACATAGACGTGTATGATCATCAACAAGAATGAGAAACCACCAAGCTCCATTGATTGAGGAGATTTCGGAGGCTCCCCAAATGTCACAGTGAATTTTTGAAAAAGGTTTTGATGCAACATATGGTAATGGAATATAAGATGCACGAGTATGTTTTGACAACTGACACACTTCACATAAAAAATCATCCACCCTTTTATTAATGAACAAATTTGGAAACAATTGTTTGAGATACCCAAATATCGGGTGACCTAATCGATAATGAAGAAGCATAACATCACCAGTTTTATTGGAAGAAAAACAACAAGGATAAGACACTGAGGCTAACTTTGGTGGATGAGAATGATTACTTGGTTTATTGTAGAAAAATGGTAGAGTCCATTTATGAGTTTAGCACATCCAATCATCCTTCCTGACTCCCGCTCCTGAAACAGACCAAAATTGCTTTCAAATATTGTTAAACATTTCAAATCCTTATTTAATTTTGACACTGACAAGAGGTTGCACTTAAGATCAGGAAGGTAAAAAACTTGAGTCAAGGTAAGTTTTTCATAGAGTTTAACAATTCCAACTCCCTTTATTAGTGACTTGGTTCCATTGGCAATTGTCACAGTGGCAATCGAATTACACGAATTCAATGTGGAGAATAGAGACGAGTTACCAGTCATATGATCAGATGCACCAGAATCAACAATCCATGAAAGGTTGTCGGCAGAGGTGAGGAGGGCTTTATGCTCACTATTATCGTGCATGACAGTGTTGGCTTGGACCGAAGGTGTCGTGGAATGATTTTCACTAATAAGTCGCTGAAGAATTTCCATTTGTTCCTTGTTGAAGGCAGATGTTGAAACTGAAGCATTGGCAGTGCGATTTGATGAATCTCCTGTGGGTCTGAAAGGTTTTCAGTCTAGTGGCTTGCCGTGGATTCTCCAACATGTCTCTCGTGAGTGACCCGGACGATGACAATGATCACAATACGGTCTACCTTTGCGTGGTCTGTTATTGATTTGGTCCTTTGCTGCAAAGGCGTTGGAATCAGCAGAATTCAACACTGAGGTTTCATTTGGCGCTGTTGCAATATGCTCTTTCATCATAACTTTCCTCCGACTCTCCTCGTGACGGACCGTAGAGAAGGCAACACGTAACGAGGGTAACAGTTTGATGCTAATGATGTGTCCTCGCACTTCATCGAGTTCTTTATTGAGACCCGATAAAAGCTTGAAAACTCGCTTCGTTTCAACAACTCGTTTGTATGTGAGGGCGTCTTCGGAGCACTTCCATGAATGAGTGTCGTATAAATCGATTTTCTGCCATAATCGAGTCAATGAATTGAAATAATCAGTGACAGAGTTATCACCTTGTCGGGGATCGTGTAGACTGCTCTCGATCTCGAAGAGTTCAGAGGTATTATCTGCAATCGAATAGGTCAACTTGGCGGCTTCCCAGATTTCTACTATGGTGGAGAAAAGCAAGAAATTTTCCCCGATATCAGGCATCATTGAACTGATGAGCCATGACTGCACCATATTGTTCGTTGCAATCCAATTTTTGTATGAAGGATCGGTTTCAGCAGGTTGAATGGATTCACCGGTAAGAAACTCATCTTTTCCTTTTCCGCGAATGAACATACGAACCGATTGTGACCACGAAAGATAATTGTGGCCAGAGAGTTTATGGTTTGTAATTTGTGGAGTGAAGGAATCCATAATGATTTGGCTCCGGGAAGATCCGGTTGAGGATGAGTTCTCGCCAGTGGTGGTGAAGGATAATTGATTGTTTGAGGTCATGGTTCAAGATACGATCACCGCTCTGATACCATGAAGAAATACTTTTGGGATAAAATCATCACCTCCTTTATTCATCATACTGCACTATTTTATAATACAGGATTCTCCCGTAACTTTAGGAGTTGTTACAGTCCATAGCCTATAATTAGGAAAGAACAATAACAGCAAAAATCTAATCACAACAAATTAGCTAATCAAATTAAATGCAATATTTCCACACATTTCTTGGAGTATATAGTGAACCTTCATGTATGATCTTTATTTTCCAACAGTATGCACCTAAATAATTAGCTGCTATAATACTGCATAAGGAGGCTTATGCTATATGATTGTATTTGTATGGTCTGTTGGCTTACTCACTGGATGGCTGGATTATTATTAAGTGACATGCTCATATGTTAGTTGTGAATTTTCGGCAGAATTCTTCAATGTCTGAGGAGTTTGAGTGAACAACTTTATTAAGCACTTAGGTAGCTCTTATCACATTAGAGATTATCTCAAATTTGACTGTAAAAACAATTAAAGAAGCAAGTTAGAGATAACTTGTGTTGATAAACTTCGCCAAAAAGCTTATTTAAATAAGCTAAAAGGTGCTTATAAGGGTAGAGGCCCACATAATATCTGTGGAAGCTCTTACAGTTACCTCCTAACATGTGTTGAAATTTTATTCTTTTGTCCATAATAAATTCAGTGCTAATCTGCAGTTACAGAAATTAGATGTAAATGCTACAAAGATAGATTGGGTTCCAGAACTTTTGTTTCATTTTTACCAAAGCCTTCAGACTTAATCTGTAGAAACTATCTGAAAATGGAACATTTGGATTTACTAATTTGTTACTCAAAAATGTCTGGTGGGGAGAGAGGGAGGAACTGGAGTGAAAATTTACAAGGGAAAAGTTGAAAAATCCGAAGTCCAAACTTGGCGAGATATTTTGAGAAGTTTCAGATTTGATTTCTATTGTTTTTAATTCTCTATGTTGACTATATCTTGATTTTATTAATAGCATATCAATCCCACAATCTAAGGCATTTGTTTCCTAGAATAGGCAGTGCTTGCTTCCAAATTTATCCAATTAATGTATATATGTATATCATATGTATGTAATGAGACTATAAATTATTTTCTTCTAAACTTGAGAAAACTTTATTATCTTGAATGGTACTAAGCTGGGTTGAAAATAGGATCACTAAAACCATATGGATTTTAGTTTTACCAGCTTCCCTATATTTCAAGCTCTCATTGTACTGTCTATGTTCATATTTTCATTTTATTTCTGCTGACATATTTTCTAATGCTAAAAAATGGAATTTATTTCTGACTTGCTAGAAAGTTCTGTTTAATCTTGTTGAAAGGATGTTCTAATTAGCTTATATCATTGTTCCTAGATGACAATTGATGAGGTGAAGCGCACTGCACAACAACAAATGAACAGAGCATTAAAGGATCATGCCAGGTTATATTCTCTGTCTTGCTCTATTATGTATGTGAGCCACAAGTAAGAAATTGTTCTATCACTCATTTATAGGTGCTGATTGGATCCTCTTGGAACTAACGATGTACAAATATTCATTCACTATTATAATTAGTACTTTTAACTACCTAAAATACTTTTTTTTTCTGGGGTAAATAAGTTCCACATTTCCAGAAGATTGTTTGTGTAATTATTTGATGAAACTTATTATGTTCATTATGTTTCAAAACTTTTGTCATGGACTTGTCATTGTTCCTTTTTCATGTAGCATCATGAACCTATTTGGTGTCCTGAAGTAAATTTAATTCAATTTTACAATACTAATTATATAATAAAATTATACTTGACATTGAGAGTTTTAGTATATTTTTTCACATCTAAAATTTATATAATATAATTTGATTTCATTTCACTCATACAATCTTCAACATATTCCTTATATCGAAACTTTATATCAACTAGATTTTCAACACATTTTTTTCTATTGAAGACTGCACATTTTTTAGAGTCTAAGTCTAAATATTTGTAGGAAGTTAATATTATAATTAAGATATTAAGTCATTAATATTATAACTTGACTCAAAATATTCATTGTGTAGATATTTAATGACACATTTTCAATGGAGCAACATGTCATAAGGATGTTCAGGAGCAGTGGACTGCATTTTTTTTAACCATTTCTAAATGATTAGATGTTTCAATATTACATTTTGAATTTAGGAACTATTTTATGTGTAACTATATTAAGTAACTATGTTAGGTAAATATATTTAGAAACTTTGTTAGGTAAATATTACATTTTGATGTGTTATTGAAATAATATTGATTATTTTACTCGTTATTGGTCATTTAAACTGTATTCTGGGATTGAATTTTATGCAGGTCTGAATATGGATAGTAGTACATACAAATCAAATATTTAAAAAATACGTCACTTTTTACACCGGTTGAATCTATATCAGATATAAAAAGTCTTGTTTTTCACACTGATTATAGTACCAGCAGGTATAAAAGTGAAATTCTTTTATACCTATTCTAGCACCAGCAGGTATAAAAAAAGTGTTTTCTCTCTACCATTAAGGGATTTTTTATACATGTTCCCAGAATACTAGATATAAGTATCAGACTTTTATATCTATTATAAACAGAACAAGTATAAAAGTAAAACTTTCTACACCGATTCTATAGCAAGTATAAAAACCGAAAACTTTCTATATACCCTTCTTCTATACTCAAAAATAGATATAAAAAGTATTTTTTAAAAGGTATAAAAAACATTTTTTGCACTAGTGAAGGTTAAATAAGAACATAAATATACACTCACTAGAAACCTATAAATATATGCTATAACAGGAATTGTGATTTTCTGATAATTACTTTATTCTCACATATCCACTTATTCTCTCTTAATAACTTGAGTTTCAGAAAGTTTTTATAGCAAATCTTTCTCTCATGATGGTTTAGAACTCGATTATAGTTAGTAACCAAGTCCATCTACATAAAAAACTATTCGACAAAATCTCGTAAGAATAATTATCATTTTATTCTTAAAATATAAACCAAAATAAGTTTATGATTTGTATTTAAAACAATTCACATTTTTAACATATTTATGTTTTCCTTGTCAAACTTTCAAACACAAAAATGTTTTTTGGTCATACATTTCGTAAAAAAATTTGTGAAAAATAATAACTAAACACAAAAATAATGTTTTTTTAATAAGAATAACATAGCTCAACTTTTATCAGTAGATATATTTGGACTATAAATTTTTTAAAAAGATAGAAAGAAAAGTTAAAATCAATTTTTTTATAAGTTATAATTAACTTATTCATAATTAATTTATATAAAAAAAATTCTTATAACTTTTATAAATTTTCTTAATTTATAATAAAAAGTAAAATAAAGAATGACTCAATTAAATTAAAGTTTAAACTACTATCTGTCTTACACTAAATTAGTTTGGAATGATTTTGAAACAATAGTTTGAATAGAATTTAATTGTAATTGTATAATTGTTTAGAAAGAAAAAAAAAATCTAAACGTATCCGTGTGTGTAAACAATCAATTTTAGTTAAAAAGTTAGGATAAGAATATCCTTTTACTTTTGAATTTACGTAATTAGTTAAGGAATTGACGATCCACTGCCATTTTCAAACATATGACTTACAAGGATAATTCACTATAACTGTTTTTTTCTTCTCCTAATCATTGGATATGGAAATAAATCTAATATGGTTAATTAATAGTATATTTGTGCGGTCTATTTGTAAAGGCTAATTATTTCTATAAATATGTCATTAGTTCGCTTAATATGTCATTAGTTCAATATTGGTTTTTGAGTTACATCAATAAAATTTATTTTATGTTAAATTTTACTATAGTTTCTTTTTTATTTTTTTTCATCACCAGTAGGGGCGGATTACAGTGGTAGTACTTATGGCCCTCCAAATCTTTTAAATTATATGAAATATATAATGAGAGTTGATGGTATTAAATTAGGTAGATTTTTATTTCTTTTATAGAGGACAACATTTAATATTGATAAATGATAAAATATAAAACTAAATATTTTAAAAAGTAAAAATATTTATTAAGATATTTTTTATTTTTTATTTTTTATTTTTTATTGTCTTTTGAGGTTTTATTATATTGTACTCATATTTTATTCTCACATGTTCTCTTTTATTTATGAAGAAAAAAATATGAAGCTAAACACAAATTTATTATTTATACTCTTATTTTTCGTCTTTTATTTTTCATTGATGAAAAAAAAGTAACTTTCTTGTTAAACTTGATTGTGAAATATTAGTTTGTTAGTATTTTTTATCTCATGAGTTTTTTTTTATATTCAATATTTTATGAGTATAGAAGGAAATGTGATGTACTTTGTGTTTTTTCATAATCAAAATTTCTTAATCATTTATCAATTTTTTTATTAGATTTTGATAAATTATTTTTTAGTCTTAAACTTAAAAAAAATATAGGTATATTGATGAAAATAAAAGAATAGATTAATTTTTTAAAAGCTATAAAAGGAAGTCATTCGTGAATATAAAAACAAGACAAATTTAACTTTTTTATATATATTTGAGACATGATTCTACTTATCTAATTTTCAATTAGAGGAGTCTTTCTTAATATTCAAATAATTAAAAGTGAAGATTTCATATTAATTCTTTAGTACATAACTTAAAAAAAAGTTCTCCAATATGGGAATATCTAATGAAGAAAGATATGAAATTAGAAAAACTTACTTAAAATGAGTCCATATCAAATACAACTTCAAACTATAATTCCAAAGAGATTTCAGTATAAATTTTTTAAATGTTGTTATATTAGTGACAATGATTTAATATAAATTTTTTTGAGTATATTACTTTGACCCTTCCCCAAGATTCACCATTGATAACTAATGTTTTTTATATTTATTTTATCAATAAGTTAATGTTATTTTACACTAGCGTTAGTTAAAATTTTCTTTCTTGTTATTAGTAATGCATGATTAAATATCAAGTAATTTCTAGTAAACTAAACACTTTTTACAACTATCACCTTTAATATATGACAAATTTGTATCAAATTATTACTAATTAAACAAGACAACTTCAATATTAAAGTTAAGAAACTGATATGTTAAGTTAACCTTGAGTTCGATCCCAACCAATATAAAATTAATTTTCAACAATTGAATTTTATAAAATTCTACACAAATTTAATAAAATGCAATGCAAATAATAAAATATAAAAGTAAAAATCTAACTGAATAGAATTAATATTTAAGATTGATTGAAACAAATATAAATTTGAATTTGATAACAATAAATAAAATAACAAATTAATAAAAGACTTTAAAACAATTTTAATAAAATAGGCTACTTCCATTGTTATTTCAAAATAGATTGATCATCGATTATCTATAAATTATTGCTAAATTGATTATTGTTTTTTATTTCAAATTAATTAAAGTAAATTTTTAATTAATTTGTTGGCAGTATTAATCAAAGTAGATTCTCAATTAATAAAGGTTTAAACCCTCGTTTGGTCTCATATTTGTTGGTCAATCTCAAGTGAGTCCTCGTTTTTTTTTCAGTCTCAATTGAGTCCATAAACTTGTAAAATTGAGCCAATTAAGCTCTCTCCGTTAGGTTTCCACAGATGGCGTTAAAATTGGCTGACGTGGTGCACACTTAATCTGTTGATGTATATGTCTTATATTACGTGGAATTTGTTATTTAATTTGTTATTAAGTATTGTCTAAGTGTTATATGATGTGTTATGTTATATTATTTAATTGTCCAGATTAAGAATTTCTTCGAATTAGGAGATTTTTAATGAAATAGGGTTAGAGGCGCGTTGCGACCAGAAAGAGCCCTCCGCCAACAGCGACAGTGATGGTTGTTGACAATGGTGAGAGACGACAATCGGAATTGTTGCAAATGGCACCCTGATAACATAGTGAGCTTATGAAAGAACTGGACTTTGTCCCTCTCTCAGTTTCGAAGCGCCTCCACCTCAGCTACTCCCACATCACTCCAACCTTAGATTTGATTCTCCAAACCCTAAACCTCTGTCCCGAAGCTGGCCGCAATGTATTAGGCTTCCATCAGTGGCTCTCTTCCAATCCACAATTCACACACACTGACCACACACCATCGATGATATCAGACTCACTATCTTGCAGAATATAAACTAAGGGCAATTGAAACCTACTGAAACAGAAATAACAAAAAGGGTAGGAAAAATAATTAAAATTTTCGGAGAAGGTGTAGCTCTTGGCAGAGAAGCCACGGATCTGGCCGTTGAAGCGGGTGGGAAACTCTAACGCGTCGAAGCGATCGATGGCAATGATGGCACTCTTTCCGGCAAGGACGATAATCAATAATAACAAAGGACGATAATCAAAGGGCCTCTGAAATAATATGAAAAATGGCCCTCGTATTAAAACTAAAATGAAAATCAAACAGTACAATATAGCAAAGCTCTTTTTCTTTCTCTTCTAAACTTGCATATTACTAAGGTTAAAATCGAACAAATCGAACCACCACAACAAGGAGATTTCACTTTCACTTCAAGAATTCTTCACGAGTAACCGGATGAAAATCTTCACTCTGTGAAAAAATTCCGTCTAAAGGTTCGAAACCAAAGCAACAAGATCGTTATTAAACGATCGAGACTACGAATCAGACGAATCTGAATTCGGTGAACCAAACCCCTCCAAAAGTAGAAATCTGAAGAAGTCGTGACAACATAAGAGCATAAAAGCTTCTCGTAATAACCCTCGACGTCGTTGCCGAACACGGACGCAAAGTGGAGACGAAGAAGACGCGATTAGGGTCCTTCTAGCGCTGCAAGGCAAAGACCTCGGGCACCGCCGTGGCGGAGACGAAGAAGACGTGTTTGGCGGTGGCTGCCCTTCTGTTGGCGGCATTGTTGGGAGCGCGAAGCGGGTCCAACGGAGAAACGCGAAGGGTGAGCGAGTTTAGGGCTTGCATGATGGCGGAGAACGATGGTTGGGTGAGGTTACTACTTCGTCTTCTCTCGTGTGTTCTTCTACTGAATTTACAGATGAAATCCCTAATTCCCTTTCTCTAACCCTATTTTATTAAAAAAATTCTAATCCTAAAAAATTCTTAACATTACTAATTCAATTTTGTGTCACGTCAAACACGATTAATTTAGTTAAAAAATTCCACGTAATATAATAGTTTTACATCAGTACATTAAGTGTGCACCACGTGAGCAAATTTTAACGTCATCTGTGAAAACTTAACGGACAGGGCTTAATTGACTTAATTTTTCAAATATTTAGACCCAATTGAGACAATTTTACAAGTTTATGGACCCAATTGAGACCGAAAAAAAATCGATGAGCCACTTGAGATTGACCAACAAATATGAGGACCAAATGAGGATTTAAACCATTTATAAAAAAACTTTTTACATTATTCATAATAAATTCAACCAAAGTACATTCTTAATTAAATTTTATTGTGCTTAATAGTGTATTCTTTGACCTCCTTATCAGGTAAAATGTTAATTAATCAAAGTACATTTTTTATTAAATCTAGTTAAAGTTTTTACCACTAATCCAAGTACATTTTCGATTGGTAGCACAAATCTTTCTAACTTTAATCAAAGTATATTCTTAACTAAAATTAAAAATCATTGCACTCATGATCAACATGCACATATAAATTAAAACAATTCAATAATTAACTATAATGTAAAAATTATTACTTTTTACGTGATTAAGAGATAAGAGAAAACTAAAATAATAATAAAAAAGAACACGTATATTATTTTAATGGTTTAATTGCTTGCTTTATCCCCAGTTTTATTGAAATGTGTCAAGTTCGTCCACCTTTTTAAAAAAATTATAATTTTGTCCACACGTGGTTTAAAAGTGTCAATTGCATCGAAACATAGAAAAATTTGCCTCAATTAAGTCCCTTCCGTTAAATAGGCACAAACGACGTTAACTTTTTTTTCTCTCTCGTGTTTCTTTGGATAGTAACTTTTTTTCAGTACACCCTTTAATATTTTATGTGCATCGAGAGTTGGAGAGAGAAGGTTTAATCATTTAATTATTGAAAAGTTGGAGAGAGAAGGTTTTTTTCGGTCAACATTTACAAAAATTGAAACAAAGTATTAATAAATAATAATATTTGATATTTTGAAAGCTTTCTGTATGAAACTATTCAGATTATCTTTATTATATTATTAAAATGATTAAAAAATCATTTTTATTCATATTTTTCTAATAATTATTTAATAGATTAAATATATTTTTCTAGTTTTAATTTTTTTAAAAACTATATTTAATTTTTAAATCAAATTATATATTATTTGAACCTTATACTTTATTATAGGAATATGAAATACCTTGTCAATAGATAAATGTGACGTTTGTTACGAAAAGATATTTTATATAATTTTTATAAAATACAAACGGGTAAAAAATAACATAATTTAACTAAGCCGGAAATTTACTTTTTAAAATAATTTGAGAATAAAAATTATATTAATTTTATAATTTCTAAAAGCTTGTATTTACAAATTTTGAGGTTAAAAATAAATTTTTCATACAATTCTTTATAAGTTGCTTTTTAAATGGTTGTATTTAAAAAATTTGAGATTAAAAATAGCTTTCATGGACGATATTTATTTTACAATATCCAAAATATATTTTATAACCTATTTTACTTTATAATAAAATATAATTTGTTTACTAAAATTTTAACATATATATTACTTTATGTTAAAATGTAAAAAAAAAGTCATTAAAATATTATTAATATATTAAATTAAAAATATTATTAATATATTTAAATATATCCTTTGAAAAATCTCTATATCAAAGCAAGGTAAAATTAAACAAAATACTAGGACCTTTATAAATTTTAGTATATCTAAATTTTTTATATTTTATTTTTTTATGACATATTTGTTATCAGATTTAATAATAAAATATATAAAACTATAATTTATTATAAAAATAATTATTAATATAATTGATTGTTGTACCAATCAAAGATAAGTAATGTGAACATAATCCAAAGACAAAAGACATTAATAGCACTAACAAAGAATGACGCGTTGCATATGGACTTGATTGAGACAAATTTTACTTTGGACAAAATTGACACTTTTAAGCCACGTTTGACGAAATTGAAACTTTTTTAAAAGAATGGACGAACTTGACACACTACATCCAAACCAGAGATAAAGAAAGCAATTAAACCTATTTTAATCTAGCATTGTTATCCATAACAAAAT
Source organism: Vigna umbellata (assembly GCF_029865625.1). Lineage (NCBI taxonomy): Eukaryota > Viridiplantae > Streptophyta > Magnoliopsida > Fabales > Fabaceae > Vigna > Vigna umbellata. The sequence goes on along the minus strand of NC_142172.1, from coordinate 4,174,823 downwards.
TATGATGAAACCAATTCTATAAGCTTAACCTTCCATGGATGGGTGAAATACATAATAAATCAAATAAAAAATCAAATAAAAAGTAAGAAAGGTGGAGCAAAAGTGAGAGATGGAGTGAAAGACAAGTGCCAAAATTAAAGTTATTAATGTCTCAAGCTTCCTAAATCTCTTTATATTGAATTTAATTAGGTTTGAATTCTGATTTTTTTTGTTAATAAAATATCTTATCTGATAATATAATATTTCTCAAATGATTAAGAAATTTGATCGGTTTTTAAAATTTTTTTATAAGTATTTTTGGTTGATAATTTCATATATGATTAAATTAATTATTTTATAAAATATTTAACAAATTATCAGTAAATGAATTTTTCTTAATTTTCAATTTAAGCATTCGCACAATTCAAAATTACATAAAAGTCCAAAAATATTAATTTTTCATTTTAACTCGTTTTATTGATCAGCTTTAAAATTTTGGCCTTTTTAACCATAATTGGCCCTTTAAATACCCATTGAAGGACTCTCACATGGCAGTGGAGCCTGGAATTGGAAATTGTACGTAATGAGTGCCCATAGCTAAAATTTTGTAAAACTAAGTGAAAACTTAGTACACTTAAAAAAGCTATCCCAAATTTTATAATGTTAACTGTCGAATTCTAAAAACCCTGCGTATTCAATGAACTAAGAAAAATAAATTTCATATATTAAAATATAAATATGCCATTTTATTTATTAAAAAATATTTAATGACTGAAAATATATCATAAAATATTTTCTGTTATCCAAACGACATGCGTATATACTTTTATTATTTCAATTTAGGTCCAAAGTGTTTTTGAGTATTTTAACTTAAGATATTATAAGTGATATAAATATAGATTCACTTCCAAAAATACCTTTCTTTTAAGCTCAGGAACACTCCTTTCCAGTAAAAACCACTGTTATTTTTTTAGTTAATAGTTATATATAATTAAATATTACAAACTTTTTCATACACTTTTTAAAACAAATTAATCAAGTAGTGAATTGTGAAGATGAAGATAAATTGCACTTTTAGAAATATATTTAAAATTAAAAATAAAGTTTTTTAAATAGCTTTATAAATTATGAAACAAGAACAAAAAGAAAAGATAAAAAACAAACTAGAAAAAAGAGAGCGTCAAACTTAGTATAAAAGATAAAAAAAATAAATAAATAGAAGAAGGTAGTTTTAGAAGGTAATGTAGCATAAATTACTTAAGGGTCTTCACATATATTATTGAATTAAGTTATTCTAGTATAAATAATAGTATTTTATTTAAATGTGATTGATAAGATGTGTGTTAAGAAGGGAGATGATACAAGAAAGACAAATATGAATTTATTTTTATTAGTAATTACTTAAAATTGAGGACTAATAAGTTATATGTCTTAGCTAATCAAATTCAACAGATATATTATGATCATTAAATATCCTAATTGACCAGTAATACTAAAAACCCACAAGATTGGTATGATATGCTAAATTATAAAAGTTATCACCTAATATCCTAATTCACTAGTAGTACTAAAAAAACCACAAGATTGATATGATATGCTAAACCATACAAGTTATTGATTATAATGACAAAGAAAGTTTGATGATAATGACAAAGAAAGTGATGATGAAAATATTTTTCAAATGATAAAAATATTTTTAACACACAATAAAGAAAACACTTTTAGTGACAAAGATGATAACAATGACAATTGAGTATAATTTTATATAAAGAGAGTAATGAATTGAATTTTTCAAAATCTAGTTTAGATATCCAATAAAATCGATTGAATTTATAATTCATATCCATTTTAATTAAATCAACTAATGTTAAATTTAAATTTAAAGCGAATATGTTATTTATTAATATCATAATAAAAAATATAAATGTATGAAATAAAAAATAATTTAATACATTATCAAAACAGATTATAATTGTAAAGTGACACAATGAAAGTAACATGAACAAAAGGACCTGGATTCAATTATAAGGTGAAACAAATTTGTTAATATAATAATAAAAACTAATATATGTTCATCAAATGATATATTTCATCATTTAATAATGATATTTTTGTAACAAATTAGAAAATAGTCACAAATAATATATAAATAATGATAAATTTTATATTTATTACTATTAACTACATTTTCAGAAAATAAAAATAAATTTCCTATTTTTAACCAATTACGGTATCATAATTGAAAATTAATATTATACTATTATTAATTTGTTAGCATTCAACAATTACTTTTCTAATTATATACTTATCAAAACAAAAGTAATTCTATCATGTATGACATTTTATATTAATGATCAATTATTTGTCACATATATATTTTGTCATTTAATGAAAATTAGTGACAAATTAGAAAATAGTCACAAGTAATATATAAATAGTGACAAATTTTACACTTATCACTACTAATTAAATTTTTGAAAAATAAAAACAATGTTGTCTAATAAAAAAATTTAGTTCAAATCTATAATATACAAATTTAATATTTTCTTGTCACGAATAGATATATAAACGTGTAATTTTTTCATTAAATATGTAATCATCAAATTATTATTGACCCAAAATATTTTAATTTTTGTAATAATTAATAAATTTTCACTAATAATAAATAAATATTACTTTATAAATATTCAATATATTTTACATGAATTATATAATTATCATAAGAAAAATAGTTTTATTTATACAACATTTTTTAATAAATATTTATGATATATATATATATATATATATATATATATATATATATATATATATATATATATATATATAAATTTGAATGTGTCTCTAATTTGATATTATATATTGAAGGACATCAAAGCACATCACGTTTGATTTTGTTTTTTTTATCACATGTTAATTAATAATATTATTGAAAGTAGCATATAATTTTTATATAAACGAAAAATATCCCGAAAGGAAGATGTTGTTAGCATTTTTTAAAAGGTAAGTGTTATGAGATTGTTGCGTGCAGCATGTTGAATGTTGCCATTTGCGCCCACATTACAATTTATAATTAAATGAAATTTGAAAACCGATGTTTTTACACGTTAATTATAGACGTTAGAATCTTGGTTAGAATGTGTCAAGTCCTTTTCCTCGTACAGAGTTCGCCATATTTTGAACATATCTTAGTATCACATATCTAACGCAGCGTGTTCTAATTTGACCATCTTGTAACATTTTATGTTATTTATCCCACGATGTCCCAAGGACGGCTTAAACTGAAGCCAACCTTGATTTTTCAGTTCTAACTACGAGAGATAATTACAGTTTAGCATTTTAAGATGAAAATAAGCTTATCTCATTCTAGTGGAAGAATAAATTAGCATTCAACTTTATTTAATTTAAAAACAATTTGATTTTATTTGTTTAAATTAAATGTGTGTGTTTCTCTGTGTTTGTGTGTGTGTCTCTTTTTTGCGTGTGTTTGTGTTTGTGACGACAAATGTCCTAGCAATTGTCAAACAATTTCAAGAGAGTGGAAGTCATCCATGAGAATCGTATCAACTCTACCTTGTGAGTCACCTTTGGAGCCATCATGAAGCATGGATTGAAGAATAGTGTAGGATATCTAGACCATTGTATTCGGTCATGTAATGTAGGTTTGTTTAAGGTTTGTATTAAGGCTTAAGTAGCATAGTATTTTTCTTAAGTTAGACATCCAAACTAAATAGAAAGTGTGTGCCATGTGTTATGCTTCCATTGGAGACAATTTGCTTTTTAGAAATGGTCACATGGTACCTTAGGAGTGGAGATGATTTCTTTTTCGTAGTGGTCACATGTTCCTGCACCATTGGAGATGATTTGTTTTTAGTAGTAATCACATTGCACTCTAGGAATGGAGAGGATTGTGTTTTGTGAGTGACCACATGTCCTCCCATCATTGGAGAGGATTTGTGAACACTTGTCCACTCCTTAGAAGGCCTCATTTTTAGTCAATGAGAACAAAGGTGGGAGATCATGCTTTTAGGCTTAGAAGGAGACACCCTTGGCCTATAAATAGAGGTGTCTCCACCCTTGTATATCATCTTGGATTAGTGTAATGTTATGTTGCCAAATTATGGTCATACACTTCCTAGATCAAAACTAGAGCAACCCTAGAGGCCCCTTTAGTCACCTTCCTCCTTAAGTTGGCCTCACCTCTCTTGGATCCATCAAACACCACCTCACCATCACCATATTCACCAAAATCGTGAGCATATCACCTTGTCCAGCCCTAGCTACATAATCTTGGATCTTTTCCCACTCTATTTCCATACTCATCATCCAAGAAAACATCCTCTTCATGAACATCTCCTAGTTTTGGTCAAACCTAGCTAAGGAGGTTGCTATCAGTTTGTGTCTGTGTGTGTGCGTGTGTACGTGTGTGTCTATGTATGTCTGTGTGTATGTGTGAATCTATTAAAATAATTTTTATATTTACATGTTAAATTACTATATTATAATTAATAATTTACACTTAATTTAATATAGAAAAGTTAATATTTTAAATTTATTTTATTTTACTTTTAATTAAAAAAGTTCACTGGTTCAGCCTGTTGCGTTCCACTAAAATGCTGAACATGGATAGGATTAGATGAAAAAAAAGGATAACATGAAGTAATAAACATGGATTAGCAAAAGTACTCATAAAATACAGACAAAGTTTTCACCAATTGGAAATAATTTTAAGGTTGAAGATCATACTAGTAACTTAACCTAATCAACAAGGTATTTTGTTAGAGTAAAATTGGCAAATGATATGGCACATTTGTGCTGATTAAATTAAAAAGAGTGAAAGATTTTACAAAGTAATCAAGTTACTTGCAAGTATTGTAGACAAGGGACCCTCCTACTTTTAGGAGTATGAAAACATTAGTGACAAGATTAAGTTGTAACCAGCCACAAAAGGTATGTTCGTTAAAATAAAGTGAAATCTAAGACTAATTGAGTTCATGCCTTGAATTATGACAAAAATGGCAATAGAAACAATCTACAATATCTTCTTCACGTACTTTTGGGATAAATATGCACAGAAATTTAAATTTATGAACATGAAACTGAAATCTTACTAGTTTATTATCACATTACTAAAAATGGAACAGGTCTTATTTGCAAGTTCAAATTTAAATAAAATTTGTACATTCTTGTTATAATATGCTTTGATGATTTGATGTTCATACAGTCCTCGACAAACAATGTTTATGGAGTAACATAATAAGATCATAATTGATAGGCCTTCTTAATGATGGCTTTTTTCCTATTTTATTTGTTATTGTCTAAGTAGACATTCCTTGTTATCTCTGATTCTCTATTATATTTTATAAGGTCTAAAGCTTACATTGCAGAGTCAGCTAGTTTAATCATCTTAATCACTCAAACTCTTCAAAAATTTATTTATATACCATAATCAATCACTTCAACATTGAAATTTCAAAAATGTTTTAGGCATTACACATAGAGCATACTCCAAAGAGTGTCTTAGTTGGTCATTAGCACGCCGATATCCCTTAGACTTTCTATCAAAAAAGGAAAACATTCAAAGCTAATGCCTGACATTGACATAATAAATCATCTTGAACCATGTCATCAATAGCCAATCTGTTCTAACTCTTAGGCAATGAAATGTTGTTTTTATTTTGTACCATACAAGCAAAGGGGACAATAAAATATAGGAGAATACCAATGTAGTTTCTGATTGTAGATGAGGTAGGATACAATCTTAACCAAGATCTTTTCAACCAAACCATTTTGTTTCTCGAGCTCGATTTCCCGCGTTTTAACCAAGAACAAGCTCGATTTTCCGAGTTATAACCTAGAACAAGCTTAGTCTCTATCTTAAGCACAAAAACCTATGAATTCATGTCTACAATTAAAATAAACAACCAACCAAGGATTCAATTTCCAAATGCTCTTGCTTCACTGAATTGTAGGTCAAATCACTTAAGATTGAAACTGTAAAATAATTCTAGACGGCTTAATTGATCGCTCTCACAATCTTCTATTTATAAGAATAAATTGATACACAAGTACATGATAAATAGGGTAACCCTAGACATAATATAATCATGATAAATAGGGTAATCCTAGACACAATATAATCATGATAAATAGGGTAACCCTTGACACACTATAATGATGATAAAATAGGATAAATATCCTAACACTCCCCCTCCAGCTGGAGCATACAAATTGTATGTACCAAGCTTGGAACAAATAAACTCAATCCGAGGACCCCTTAATGACTTGGTCAATACATCTGCGAGTTGATCGTTTGACCCAATAAACTCAGTACATATTTCTTTGGTCAACAACTTTTCACGAACAAAATGACAATCAATTCCTATATGTTTAGTCCTCTCGTGAAACACTGGATTTGATGCAATGTGGAGAGCAGCTTGATTATCGCAATACATCTTCATAGTATGGATGTCACAAAATTTAACCTCTTGAAGGAATTGTTTCACCCATATAAGTTCACATGTTAGTGATGCCATTGCCCTATACTCGGCTTCTGCGGTTGATCGAGCTACTACATTCTGTTTCTTACTTTTCTATGAAATAATGTTTCCTCCCAGAAAAACACAATATCCTATAGTAGACCGTCTATCAATAGGTGAACCTGCCCAATCTGCATCACAATACCCAGAGACCTGAATGCTTCCTTTATCTTCATATAACAATCCTTGCCCGGGAGCCTTCTTTACATACCTTAGAATGCAAATGAGAGCATTCCAATGGTCAACACATGGAGCCTACATGAACTGACTAACCACTCCAACTGCAGAGGATAGATCTGGTCTTGTAATAGTGAGATAAATCAGTTTTCCAACCAGCCTCCTATACCTCTCTAGATCGGAGAATAATTCACCTTCTTCTATCCTTAATTTCTGGTTTGGGTCCATGGGACTGTCTACTGGTCTACAATTAATCATGCTTGTTTCTTGTAATATATCAAGAGCATACTTCCTTTGGGAGATTACAACTCCATCTTTTGATTGGGCTACTTTAATGCCTAAAAAGTATTTGAGACTTCCAAGATCCTTGGTTTGAAAATGTCTACACAAGTATTCTTTTAGTTGAGATATTTTAACAACATCATTTCCTGTAATGACAATATCATCAACATATACTATTAAGTAAACACATTTCCCGAGAGAAGAATGACAATAAAAAACTGAATGGTCTGCTTCATTGCGTTTTAGCCCAAATTTTTGAACAATGGAGCTAAACTTTTCAAACCAAGCACGTGGGGATTGCTTGAGGCCATATAGAGAGCGATGCAATTTACATACCATACCAGACTCCCCCTGAGCAACAAACCCAGGAGGTTGCTCCATATAAACTTCTTCCTCAAGATCACCATGTAGGAAGGCATTCTTGATATCCAATTGACGAAGTGGCCAGTGACGAATGGCTGCCATGGCAAAGAAGAGACGAACAATAATCATCTTGGCTACAGGAGAGAAAGTGTCACAATAATCAAGACCATAAACCTGAGTGTAACCTTTTGCAACAAGCCGAGCTTTGAGCCGATCAATTTCACCATCAGGGCCAACTTTAACTGCATACACCCATCGACAACCAACCGCCTTTTTTTCTAAGGGAAGGGGCACCAGCTCCCAAGTATTACTGTGGTCAAGAGCCCGCATTTCTACAATCATAGCTTGTCACCATCCAGGATGATCAAGTGCTTCTTTCACATTCTTGGGTATAACAACAGAGGACACTGAGGATAAAAGAGAAAAATAGGGGGGCGACAATCGGTGATAGCTTAGAAAATTATAAATGGGATGAGGGTTTCGAGTGGAACGAGTACCTTTTCTGAGGGCAATAGGCCATGCTGAATCATTTACACCAGGAGGCGTGGGAAGAGGTGACAAGGGAGAAGAATCTGAAGTAGGAGATTCGCCATTGTCTTGGGGAGGTGGACTGTCCATTGGGGGCATGTGTGGGATGATCTCAGTATGTGGAGAAACAGGTGTAGAAGGATTGTGATCAAGACTTGGAATGACAGAGACAGTGGAGCTATTTGACTCAGCCATTGGAATAGGAAGGACCTGCTGGAGGATAGAAACATCCTAAACAGATGGAGAGAAGTAAGGAGTTTGTTCAAAGAATGTGACATTGGCAGACATGTAATACTTCTTAGTTTCAGGAAAGTAACACCGATATCCTTTTTGAAGTCGAGAAATAGCCTAAGAAGACACATTTGAGAGCGCGAGCGGAGAGTTTGTCTAGACCTAGAGACATGTCATGAACAAAACATACACAGCCAAACACTCGGGGAGATGTATGAAAGAGAGGATCATTAGGAAACAAAATGAAGAAAGGGAATTTATTATCAAGAGAGGAGGATGGCATCCTATTAATAAGATAACATGCAGTTAAGATGGCATCCCCCAATGATGGACAGGAATATGGGCATGAAGCAAAAGGGTACGAGCAGTTTCAACCAAGTGTATATTTTTTCGTTCTGCTATACCATTTTACTGTGGTGTATGAGGACAAGTAGACTGATGTAAGATACCATGGGAACTCAAGATGGAAGAAAAGGAGGATGAGAAATACTCTTTTGCATTATCACTTCTTAATATTTTGATTACTTGACCAAATTGATTATTGATTTCATTCAAAAAGGATGTAAAGATAGCTAACAATTCAGAACGATTTTTCATAAGATAAACCCAAGTACATCTTGAATATTCATCAATAAAGGTAACAAAATATCTAAAATCAAAGGAGGAGATACGACTAGGTCCCCATATATCAGAATGGATGATGGAAAAACTAGAATTACATATTGATTGAGACCTTTTAGGAAAGGAAGATCTAACATGTTTTCCTAATTGACATGACTCACATTCTAAGGTTTGGAGACCACTAAGTTCAGGACACATCTTTTTTAATTTGGACAAATGAGGATGGCCAAGTCGATCATGTAGCACTTTAGGATTAGGAGCAGCAACACATGACACCCTTGGACGAGATCCAAAATGGTATAATCTGTCAGCTTCATATCCTTCTCCAATCTGTCTCCCCGAACCACGCTCCTTTATAACAAAATATTTATGATCAAAGGTCATTGAACAATTTAACATTTTAGTCATCTGGCTTAGGGAAATTAAATTAAAAGGACAATTAGGGACAAAAAGGACTAAGTTGAGATTGAGGGAGGGAGACAAAAAACATGACCGACTCCTTTGGAAGAAGTTTTAGATCCATTTTCAAGGGTTATGAAATGAGGTTTTTCTCGAAAGGAAATAGATGAGAACAAAGAGGTATTACCAAAAATGTGATCAAAAGCACCTGAGTCAATTACCCATGAATTTTGACATTCCATATATTGAGAAACACAGGCTATTGATGTATTGGGAGATTGAGATGATTGTGCCAAGCTGTTAAACTTTAACCTTAAATATTCTTGATATTCATCCTCAGAAAACATAGAAGTGGAAGTTTCAGTCTTTGAAGTGGAAGTTTCAGTCTTCGAAATATTGGCGGTTTTGGAAGGGAAACCATGTAAGGAGTAGTAATTCTCTTGAGTATGACCCATCCTTTTACAGTATGTGCATTGAGGACGTCCCCGACCTCCTCGTCCTCCTCCTCTAGTGCCACGTCCTCCTCTTCCTCGTGTGGCAACCATGACAGATGGTTCCACTAGTTCATGCGCTTCTTGAGTTTGAGGTACCGGGACACGCAGAAGGCGAGTGGTTAATGTTTCCATAGAGGGGACCTCATGACTAGTTAGAAGTTGATCTATGAGATGATCAAAATCGGGATGTAGGGCACGAAGGATCAACACCATGTAAAATTTGTCTAGTTTCTTTTTTATATCCTCTAATGGATCTACTTCCAAAAACATCCTGAGTTCTTCGACAACAGATTGGGCTTCAGCCATGAAGGACACCATATCATGGTCTGCCATTTTAAGAGATGCAAGCTTGTTCGTAGTGTCATAGAGACGTTGAATATCGTTGGCATAAATGCTTTGGGCTTTCTTCCAAAATGAGTGACAAGTTTTGAAAGCCCTCAAAGATACAAGAAGTTTGGGTTCCAGTGATTGCCATAACAGGGCACACAACTGGAAATCTGCTTGTTTCCACTGATAAGCTTTTTCAGTAGGCACATGGCTTCCATCTCGCTCAAGGTGGTCATAATGCCCTTGGCCAAGGAACCACATTTCAACGGCAGCAGACAATGATAGATAATTTTTTCCATTTAGCTTCTCGGAGGTAATTGATGGACTTCCGGAGAAGGAAAGAGTACTGCCAGACGCCATTTCTGAAGAAGACGAATAGTACTAGCGAGGAACAAGAAAACCCTAAGGGTTTAGACGAAGGAAACTGTGACAGTGATGGACGACGGTGGCCGGCGGTGAATGGTGGCCGGCGGTGAGCAGTGACGGACGGTGGCGGGCGACGAAGAATTGTGGTGCCGGACAGATATATATTACGAGACATAAACCAGAGCGGGATCGACCCGCTCTGATATCAACTTAAGATTGAAACTATAAAATAATTCTAGAGGGCTTAATTGATCCCTCTCACAATCTTCTATTTATAAGAATAAATTAATACACAAGTACATGATAAATAGGGTAACCCTAGACACAATATAATCATGATAAATAGCGTAATCCTAGACACAATATAATCATGATAAATAGGGTAACCCTTGACACACTATAATGATGATAAAATAGGATAAATATCCTAACAAATTCATATTCTAGATTTGATGTGTGAATCACTACCTTACATGCGGGATTATATAAGTGATTGGAAATTATTCTACTTATATTTACATCTCTTTCATTTAGTCAAAATCCAAAATATATGCAAAACAAAAATATATTTTCTATCTAAACAGAACCCCAATCGAGTTTAGGATTCAAATGAATTTTTTACCCTAACCTTGGTAAGCCTCGCTGGAGGTGAGAAGACACAGTGGTGATCGTGGGATGAGAGCTTTGTGACGCAATGATAAGGATGCAAGCTTTAAAAGTCGAGCAACCTACAACGAGCTCAAGTGGAGATGGTTCCAGGGGTGGGCCAATGCAAAGGAGGTGCAAGCGGTGGAGGTGATAAAAGGTTTTGACGTTGTGTGGGTGAACGATAAGGGTTCGAGAATAATGAAGAATAAGTGGTTTCGAGAGGGTTTCTTCCCTATGAGTGATTTTTGAGTGAGTGAGAAAATATGTGAGTGTTTCTTCTTTTGGAGTAAGAGAGCACGAGTAACAAAAATTGAGCCAGTGAGCGGGAGAATAAACCTTGGTTTTTTTTTTAATAATTAATATTTTCTAAATATATATGTAAAATTAGTAGGTAATTTTTTTTATTCATTTACGGATCTTCACTAGTACAAAAAAAACATATAACGTCGAATATTTTGGGTCTTTCACGTCGAATTCGAGAACGACATCATATCAGAAGACGTTAAATTGACGTCGAATTTAAAAAATTCGACATTAAATTTAACGTCGAATTTTATCAATAAACGACGTTAATCAATTTTTTTATTTTTTTAAAATTAATTGTGATCCTTTTTTACAACTCTACGAGATCTGAAAAGCAGAAAAACAACAAATTTCAGTTTTTGGTATTTTGTAAAACATGAACTATGAATGTGTAATATAGTATCAACAACAAACAACAATGACAAACATCAAACAAGTCCAATCAAACAACAAACAAGTTTAATCAAAAACCAACAATAAACAAGTTCACCCAAACAATAACAAGAAACAAGTTCAACAAAAAATAACAAGAAACAAGTTCAATAAATAAGTTCTTCAAAATGAAAACGAAAACGAAAACTAACCTTGGTTCATCGGAATAAAGTGTTGCCACACGTGAGAGAGAAAGCAGAATGCGCCTATGAAGGACAACAACACGAAAATAATCGGTCAAAACAAACAAAAATCATACCTAAAGTAGTAAATTAACATGCATTTGTATCAAATGAAAGAAATATTACATGTGATGGTTGTCAAACTTCGTTCGAGAAAAGTTTGAGCAGAGAAGAGGGTCTCGTGCACTAAGATAAAGTGAATGAATTTTCAATCTCCCGCTCAAATTTTTATTGAATTCACTAATTTTGACGTCTAACGTTGGGGCATTCGATGTTTTATATCCTTTTACGTCGAATTACAATTCTTAACAACGTTTAATAATTGTATTTATTTACAAAAATGTCACCGGTCATTTTCGACGTTGAACGCGTGACGTTATACGCTGTTTTTGCACTAGTGCTTGTACCATTACCTACAGATACTATCCTTCACAAATGTTCCCGCTCTAATGCACTAAATGTACATACAAAAAATCAGTGGGAAATATTTTTTCACATTACTTACGAAAAAATTCATTTGTAACGCAATTTTACAAAATCGTAGGTAAAATTCGTATTAATGTCCATGTTACCTACAAATTCAAACCCCTTTGTAAATATGTATAGATAAGTCACATTTTTTTCTTGTATGGGTGTAATTAATATAGTGAACATTGCAAGGATAAATGGTATAGTTCACTTATTTATGGTGCATATTGTGTCTCAACCTAATGTTAACACTTCGGCAAGTGTACCGAATCGTATCAAGTAATAATAATTGGTAATACCAAGTATCATTTCCCTAGAGACTCACAGCCTAAACATTCATATGGTTTCTTGATTAATTAGGACTTGTAAACGAAATCATTGTGTTTATATTGCGGAAAATAAATATGAATGCAAGTGTTGATCAATTGGATTGAAAGATGCAAAGGTGATTGATATAAAATATGGAATGATTATGTTGTTGGGGTTTCCGACTTATCCTATCCACTCTCATGTATTTATGAATTCATCTTCTTCATTAATGTTAATGTCACTTTCTAATTTACCTTAAACCCGATGTCTTGGTGAAGAAAGCCTACTCCTAATTACTAATTCACAATGTCTTATATCCCTAGCAATTAATCATGCATTACATTCACACAGAAGCTTAAAGGCAACAACCCTCCTATTCTTATGTCTAGGTAATATTGCTTTTGGGAGAATTTCCCCAGTTCTAGATTTTCTCATATGTGTCCATAGTGACAAAATCAATAATCATGCAATTGAATGAGTTAAACAAGGCATGCATAGAGTGTAGAGGAAAAACCCTAACAATTAATGAAGTAAAGCATTTATAATAAGAATCAATTCAATACATGAGAGTTTCAAAGGATTACATCGTTTCCCCAACAACAATGGAGGTTTAGTTCACCATAGACATGGTGAAACTAGATGAAAATAATGAAAAGAAAAAAGATAAAACCCTAAAAGTTGAAGATCGGAGCTTCCGCATCCAAAATCCGCCTCCAAGGGGTGAAAGGAGTGTATTTTTGCCTCTTTTTGTCCAAAGATATGAACTCTAGACCGTCCAAAACCTTAAATAGTTCATTAAAAATATAGAAAAATATCCCAAGCCCACGTTGTCAACGCTCAGCACCCCAAAAGGGCGCTCAGCGGTAGCTGCGGCACTCTTTTGACCCTCAACGGTGGCGCCCAAGCGTGAAATAGTGCTTTCAAAACCAAACTGGCGCTCAACGGTGGCGCCCAAGCGTGAAACAGTGCTTTCAGAACTGAGTTGCACTTAGTGATGGCGCCGAGGCGTGAAATAGTGGTTGCAGTTCCATACTGGCGCTTAGCGGTGGCGCTCAAGCGTGAAACAATGGTTCTTCTATGTGCCACTTTTTCAACCTTTCATGACTCCAGCTCCTTGCTACTTCAACTTCTTCATCCAATTCATCTTAATTCTTGTCAAAACAAGCATAAAACCCATTCAACTCTTTTATTCTCACAACTTAATCAAAAGCATGATTTCAAGCTAGTTTCTAAGTCATAAAGAGTGTTTTTAATATCAAAATTAAGTATAAAAATAACGGTTTTTCAACAGTTATCACCTAAGATAGTAGACAATCTCTTAGTACAAGATTGAGAGAGTGATGAACCTGAACAGAGTGGAAGGGTACTATGTTGAGCCTTAGTGTAAGCTTGAGGTTAAGGGTGAGAATGTGGTTGGGGTTAGGGATGTGAATAGGATGGGGTTAAATGTGAGGGTGAGAGTGAGGCTAAAGGAGAAGTTCAAGCTGAGGGGGAGGGGGAGTGTGAAGTTTAATATGAAAGGATTAATGAGAATGAGGTTAAAGGAAACATTATGAATTAGGGTGACATTAATATTGAGGTTAAGGTATACAATTAGGTTGAGTTTGAAGGAGAGTTTGGTTCTGAAGATGTAAATGGGTTAGTGATTGTAGAGCCTAATGAAGAAGGAAATTTTAGTACATTTATTAAGTTATAAATGGTTGAATAGGAAGTTGTAAACATGGGCAAGAGAAACCAACATAATAATATAGCTATGAAGAAATGAAACACTAGTATTTCCAAGTCTAAGAGGAATATAGCGTGAAGGCTATGGCAATTAAACATTTATAGGATTCATTTCAACTGTAGTGCAAGAAAATTTATGATTATGCATATGAGTTGACGAGAACAAACCCTGGTTCAATAGTAAAAGTGAATGTTAAAGAAAATGATGGAGTGTCAATCATTGGTTTGTGTGTTTGAAATCATGCAAGGAAAGTTTTATCTCATGCAGGCTTGTAATTGGTTTGAATGGTTGTTTTTTAAAATTCTATTATGGAGGTCAATTGACTTTAGTTGAGAGGGATGGTGATGATCAAATATTGTCAATATCTTATGCTTTAGTTGAAGTAGAGAGCAAAGATGCTTGGTCTTACTTCGCAAAATTATTAATTAATGACTTGGGGAGTGTTGTAGTGTGTAGCTCATGCACATTCATGTCTGAAGAAAAAAAGGTATGTTTGAAGAACATATTTTGTTATAATAATGATGAAGGTGACTTGTTATGATTTTGAATTTTAAAGGGATTGTTACTTGCAATACAAGAACTATTACTAGGAGTAGAACAAATTTGTGTTAGTCACTTTTATTCCAACTTCAAAAAATAAAAATTACCATAAATACCAAAAGTTTGATGTGGAAGGCAGCAACAATCACATATTCACATGCAAGGGATTCATTGCAATACCCCCTACGTATGTGCATTTCATTGTTATTGTTTAAGGGAAATGTTTTGATGTACTATTGTGTTTGACATAGGTTTTGGTCAAAATCTAAGTTTACATCTAATGTTATGTTTGTCACACTTGTTAAAAACATAAGGGAGGTTTTTAATAGTGTGTTTGTCAATGCAATAGCTAAAATAGTAATAATAATAATAATAATGTTGTAGAAAATAACAATTTATATCATGAAGAAATGGAAAAAGAAAACATTAAAGATAACATTATTTCAAGGTTCCTTTTGCCAAAAAATAGCAAATGAACTAGAAAATGAATCACAACAAACAAGGTTTTGGATACATAACTACTAATGCCATTGTTTTAGATTTTATTTGGAATTTGGAATATGTACTTATATGTGGGTCTAATGTATGTAGCAATTTTGTTTGGAGAAAAATTGTTTGAGGTGAGACTTGTCAACATCATTGGTGATAAGTTTGTGGTCTACTTAGACAAAAAGGAATTTAGTTGTAGGAATGGATGATCAGTAGGATCCCATGTACTCATTCAGTCTCTGCAATTAAGTTTTTAAATTTGAATCACCTTGACTACATTTTTCACTGATTAAGCAAAACAACATATGAAGATATTTATAACTCAATCATTTACCTTATAAATGGAGAACATATGAGGGGTACACCTATATTACCTTATGTATTGCCCAAGCTCATCAAAGATTACCTCATAGGCCTAAAAATAAGTAGGAAGGAACCTTGGGAATTAGATACGGATAACACCTAGTTAACACAAAGTTGGTAAAAGAAAAAATGTAGCATTTGTCAAGGAATGAGCCACAACATAACAAGTTTTCCATCCAAGCCATATGAAGCAAGACCTTCAACCTTCCCAAATGATCCCTTACATCAACTTAGTGTTTTCAACAATCATAACAAACACCTCTTTCATCTTGGTGGTTTTGGTGTGTGGAAACACAAAGAAACTCAAAACTTGGTTAGAGGCAAAGAAAGTAGTTTTATCATTACATTACCCATTGATCTACTCAATCACTACATTCTTTAAACCTCATACATATAATTACATAACTATATGTTGTACTCACTCACTACATTTGTACCTCATGAAAGTTTTAACAACACACAAACCCTGATTGATTTAATCATACCAACAAAAATAATCACTCTTACTAATAGTTGGACCCATTTTCTCAAAACTTGGAGAACTTTCTCTAGATTTGCAATCTTCTTCCTTTGTCTCACAATAATTGTATAAGATTTATTATTAACATCTTCAAAGCACCATTTGAAGTAATAACCTACCTATTTGGATTGTCACCTTATTCCTCAACAAAAGTATAACACAATATTTGTTATTATCAAATAATTACAAAAATAAAATATAACAAACCAAAATTTTATAAATCTAACTTTGTAGTTATGACAATCCCAAAATTTCTTTCTAGCATTTATGAGAGTTTTGATTGTCCTAAAAATTGATACATCTCTAGAGTTGAAAATAAAGGTTATGCAACAAGCCTTATTACCACCACCATGAGAATAACTACTTTGGTTTTGCACCCCGCAACCACAATTGCATGACAAAGACGACTACAACCGAGACATGAAATGCACAAAGTAGATCAATGGATGGCAAAGAAGAAGAACAAGAAGATGAACAATGTAGGGGAAAAAGACCATAAACAACACCAACAATGCTAGTGTAACGAAAGGGTGAACATTATCCAATTTTAGGTAACGTTATTAAATTAAAAACAAAACATATAAAAAAATAATTAAATATTTGGCGCAAATATAATGAACAAAGTACTAACTAAATCAACTTTCTTTTATCTAACCTATTGTATTTTATACATGAAACCATCTCATAATAATTTGTAACAATTATAGTTATCTAACCTAGTGTGACAATTCATGAGATCAACTCATAATAATTTGCAACAATTAGAATTATTTCATATTTAAATTCAAATATATATATATATTGGTGACAATTCATCTAGGATTAATAGTAAAAAATTTAGTGTTATTAAACTCTTGAATTGCTATTTGTTTTAAAAATTTCAAGAATAAATAAAACTTTAAAGGTAAAAAAAAGAAAATAAAGAAATATAAAGAATAATAATTATAAATGTTTTTATACACCTAATAGTCTTACATTATTTAGGAATCGAGGTCAAGGTAAGTTTAAATAATCATTTCTCTTGCAAATTTTTAAAGTGTCGTTTAAGGACAAAACCATGATGGAGCTTTGTGTTCTAAAGGGGACAATATCTCGGATGTAGCTATTGACCTAACAATGTTATCTTATCAGACTTGGGAACTAGACATTGGCATCGTCTAAGGGAACAAAAACTCCCTTAGCCCTTGACTGAGGGCTTGTTTCGGTACACCCAATAGTCCTATATTGCTTAGTAGTCGAGGTTAATAACAATTTAAATACCCCTTTCTCTTCAACCTTTTAAGGATAAAACCCTCATTCTCCTTAGACCTCGACTATGGGGCTTATGCTTTGATACACTCAATAGTCTCACATCACTTAGAAGTCGAGGGAAAGTTTATATAGTTCTTCATCCTTCAATCCCTTAAGGCATTTTTTTAAGACAAAACTATGATGAAGCTCTAAACTCCAAAGCGAATAATACCTTGGATACAGTGATTGAGTCTAACGATGTCACTCGACGAACCTAGGATTGAACATTGGCATAGTCTAGGAGAAACAAAAATGATTTTCCTTAACCCTTCGTTGGGATGAACCATCATTCCTCTTAGACCTCGATTGGAAAGCTTATGTTATGATAATATCCAATAATCTCACATCGTTTAGGACTTAAGGTACTCCTTCCTCTTTCAACCCTCTAAGACACATTTTAATAATAAAATCATGATAAAATTTCAAGTTTGAAAACATACAATACCAAAATATAATTATTGACCTTAAAAATATTACTCTCGCAAACTTGAAATCGAAACAACAAACAAAATCTCACGAACTTGAAATCGAAACACACTAAACAAAAGAATACTATAATTTAAAAGTATTGATTCTTAAAGTATTATATGAAATTTTAATTGAATAATATTTTTTATATAATATCATAATTTTTATTTTAAACTCTTAAAGTATATTATGTTCTCAAGAATAATTATGTCAATTAAGTTAAACATATAACTTGATCACCTTAAGTAAATGTTTATATATATATATATATATATATATATATATATATATATATATATATATATATATAGGGGTTTGCTAACGCGCGTACGCCTGTTTTTCAGTTGATACATTTTAGCAATGTGTACCAGGTTTTAGTAGACAAAAATATCCTTATATATCATGGATTCTAAGTTTTAAGGTTAAGGGTATTTTAATAATTTTCATTCTCAAAACTAAAAAAAAAAGAAACCCCCCAAATCCTTACTCACCTCTCTCATTCCTCTCAACTCTTTCTCTTTCCCTCACTCCAATCTTTTCTTTGTCAAGCATAAAAGAATTGGTAATTGACCTGAAAAAAATTCAGAAATACTCGCTGTTAAACAATTTCTTACAAAAAATGATTTTATAATGAGTTTTTATTTTATAATTTTTGTCTTATCTAATTTTATCTAATTTTCACAAGCATAATGACATCAAAGGAATTGGTAATTGGCCTGGAAAAAAATCAGAAACACTCAGTTGTTAAACAATTTCTTACAAAAAAATGACTTTATAATGAGTTTTCATTTTATAATTTTTGTCGTATATAATTTTATCTAATTTTTACAAGCATAATGACATCAAAAAGAATTGGTAATTGGCCTGGAGGATTTTTTTAGAGATGATGATTCAACAAATACAGATGATGAAATTAGAGAGGTTAGTGAAGATGGTGAAATTGAAGAGATCTTGAATGAACCTTTGCCTTGAAGGTGAATATGTCAATGACTCAACTCTTTACAAAGGAAAATTTTTTAAAGGCATGTGTTTATGATTTTTTTTTTCAATTGGGACTACAGTAGGGATGACAGAGAAAAGGTTGGAGTGAGAGAGATGAAAGAGAAAGGATTGACAGGAATGAGAGAGGTGAGTAAGGGTCTGGGGGGTTTCTTTTTTTTTTTTTAAGTTTCGAAAATAAAAATTATTAAAATACCCTTAACCTTAAAACTTGGAATCTATAATATATAAGGATATTTTTGTCTACTAAAATCCGGTACACATTGCTAAAATGTACCAACTGAAAAACAGGCGTACGCGCGTTAGCAAACCCCATATATATATATATATATATATATGTATGTGTTTTGTAAAAGACATCATGCGCTCTTAATTTGTCAGATGCATGTGGACCAAATTAAAATGTGTCAAAGCGATCGAATTATAAATTGGGTGATGCATATGAAACAAATTAATATCATGTAGGAGATAACGATGACAGAAACGACAAAACTTTAACCAATTTAACAAATTTTATAGTAGAAGGAACCAAATTAAAATATTGATTTTAAAAAAAAAGAAATGATAGGTTTAACCTTCAAATTGATATTACAAATTGTAATAAATTAAGAACACCTAAAGCTCTATTCATATTAGATTAACGAAAGTGTCTTTATTTTGAACGTGATACTTTACTTTTTATTATATTAGTTCTCTCTCGTTTGAAAGAAACTAGTTCTCTTTTTTAGACTCGTGACGTGATACTATTTTAGTACCTTTTAGTACAAATTTCTAAAACTAATGACAATTTCTTTTAAAGAAATCACGTTTTAACATTGCTCTAAAATGTTAATTTTTTACACACCCATTTTTTTTAATTTATTCCTGTTACGTTAAAAATTCTCTTTTGTTTTTGTTTATTAAATATCAACTGCTCTATACCTGCTCACTGAATTAGAGTTATTACGTTGAAATGACTTAATCTCTATTTTATTTTGATTTGAATAATGATACTTATGTTTCTTAATATCTCTTCTACCAAACGTTTAAGTTGAATTGTTTTAAATTAAGTCTACTTACCTATTTGTTAGTCAATATATTTATAAAATATCTAAATTAACCACGTTTAAAACACAATATATTTACCATGTTTTTGGGTTAATTTTGCATGGAAGTGGATTGAAAACAAAGTCACTTCACAATAGAGATAAGAAAAACACATTCCCAAAGTTCCATTGTTCATACTATAATCAATTATTTGTTGGGTTACTCATTAATCTCAGAGAGTTCCAAGTTGCAAGAAGAATGGGTCGTCACACGAGACCTCTGAGAAAAAAAAAATCCAAAATGGGGAAACAAAGAAAAGAAGAAAGTGTCAAAAGCCATAATGAATGCCTACATTACTTAGATGAACCGTGTATTCTCGATTTACCCAAACATGGTCTTTCTCCTTTTCTCCACACGCTCTTCTTCTTCTCTCCTCCAAAAACCTTCATATATAACCCCAAACCTCAATATCAAGGGAGTGTTACATTTATCCCAAGACAAGACATGAAGATTCCTTTTTTCACTTGCTTCTCTTCACCCACCAAAGAACAAAACGAAAGCGGTACACAGCACAACTGATACAAACGTAAAGTTGAAAACTTTGGTTTTTGTTTATTATCTTTGATGTCTTTTCTTTCATTGCAGACTACCCAGAGGAAGAGATCAATGATGGGAGCTTCCGCTTGTTCACTTATGGCGAATTAAAATTGGCCACGCGAAATTTTCATTCCTCGGAGAAGGTTGGAGAAGGTGGCTTTGGCTCTGTCTATAAGGTTAATTATACATTCTCTGATCTCGTTCTTTTGAAAAGTCTGTTCTTTGCTTAATTGGGGCATTGAGATGCAATGTGATTTCATAAAAAATTAACCAAAGGTTTATGTTCTGAGAGACTGATTTGGGTTTTGACTTGTGAAGGGGAGGCTTCTGGATGGTTCTCTTGTGGCTGTGAAGGTGCTTTCGGTTGAGGTGGAATCCATGCGAGGAGAGAGGGAATTTGTGGCGGAATTGGCTACACTTGCAAACATCAAACACCAAAATCTTGTAAGCTTGAAAGGGTGTTGCGTGGAAGGTGTTCATAGGTATTTGGTGTATGATTATATGGAGAACAACAGCCTCTACAAAACTTTCTTAGGTATGATTAATTTCTGTTATGTGTTTCTGAGTTTCCAATTTAGGGGTTGCAGTTGGAGGCAGAAGTTATAATGGTTCTGTTTTTGTGGCTTTTTGATTGAAAGGTTCGGAGGAGAGAAGAATGAGATTCAGCTGGGAAACAAGGAGGGAAGTATCTATAGGAGTGGCTCGGGGACTTGACTTTCTCCACGAAGAGCTTAAGCCTCATATCGTACACAGAGACATCAAAGCCAAAAATATTCTTCTTGATCAGAATTTCACCCCAAAGGTTTCGGATTTCGGTTTGGCAAAATTGCTGAGAGACGAAGCTTCTTACATCAGCACTCGTGTTGCAGGGACATTGTAAGTTAGAACATTAAGAAACAAAAGACTTGATTCATTAATTTGAATCCTTTTGATTCCATGACTAAAGGGGTTTGTTCTGATAAATGAACAGGGGTTATCTAGCTCCAGAATATGCGAATTCCGGACAGGTTTCAAGAAAATCCGATGTTTACAGCTTCGGAGTGTTACTTCTGCAAATGGTGAGTGGCCTAGCAGTGGTGGATGCGTATCAAGACATTGAACGTTTCATAGTGGAGAAGGTATGAAATGAAATTGAAGTCAAAGAAACCCATAATTGCTTTTAGCTTTGTGGCGTTGGAAAAGGGACTAATTAAAATGGGATTTTTGTTTGTTATGGTTTGGTAAAATGGAATGTGGTGGGTGTGTGTTTGAAGTTTGAAGTTTGAAGTTTGAAGTTGAAGATTATTACAATTGCAGGCGTGGGCAGCTTATCAATCTAACGATCTGTTAAAACTGGTGGATCCCATGTTGAACAAGAATTTTCCCGAGGAGGAGGCCATAAAGTTCTTGAAGGTGGGGCTACTTTGTGTGCAAGAAACAGCGAAGCTTCGGCCACGAATGTCAGAGGTGGTGGAGAAGTTCACCAACAACGTTGAAATGAAAGATGTTAAGATTTCGAAACCAGGGTTCGTTGCTGATCTGAGGAACATCAGAATCAGAAACCAAAACTCGTCCCCGGAAACAAGTTCTGCTGGAGCAACCTTCGCAAGCTCCATTTGGAGTTCAGCCAATCTTGCTCGTTAGTTAGATTATTGAACATGTTTTAGGATAGGATCTTAGCTAATTGGTCACATTCTGAAGACCAATGACACGGATTCACACAGTGTTTATAGTCATTTTTTGTTCTTTGGTTTCATTTTTTTTAGTTTTTATTTTGTTGAATGCTTCCCGAGAGACTTCTTCTCTCGCACTAAATGGTCGCATTCGGCGTGCTTGCTGCATAGGGTTCGTACAAAGTGTAGATCCTCAACAATTTTTTCATCAACTTTTTGAAGATGTTAATTATTACTTTATTAACAAGACAGGAAAACAGTCACAAAATGGGATGGGATTTTATGTTGGGATAGACTTTTATATTATAATAATTAATCAACTTTAAATCTAATTCATCAATCTTAAAACAATAGAGCAAAGAGATGATAAGGTCTAAATTATAACTATTTGTTTATTTTAATTTTTTTATATATCTATTCTGTGTGACTTCAACTATGTTAACTTCAAAATTCTCACAAAAAACAAAAATATTTGTCAATTTAATCATACAAACTTTGGTAGAAGCTAAGTTAAACGTATGCTTAGCCCTTTTAAATAAAAAGGGGAAAGGGAGAGTTTTTTTGTTTTTATTTGGGAAAGGTCATTACATCATAACGTAAGAAGGTGAAATTTGTTTAGCAGTCACTAAGATAACTATAATCAGGGAAGTTGACTTTATAACATCAAATAAAAATTCCCCTTTACGTAAGGCAATCAATTACATTCATAAGAGAAAAGGAAAGGAAAAAAAAACACGTAACAAATAGATCCCACGTCAATCATATTGAGTTAGAACGCAAAATAGTTTTATATTATTATTCAAAAGTTATATAAATGATAATTGTTAATTGGGTTAAATATGTTTTTAGTCCTTCAAGTATTATGTTATTTTGGGTTTCGTCCATCTTCCAAAGATTTGTTTATTTTTATCTTCTTTTTTAGGAAACTCGAATTTTTAGTCCTCAAAAAGCAACGACGTTAAATTTTCTTTTAGGTGGCTAACGATGTGCTACATCCCTATTCCTTTTTCTGAAACGTGGATCCTTTCTTCCTACATCTTCACGCTGAAGCTTCTCTCCCTCCCTTATTCATCTCCATCATCCTTCAACTATTTTCATCGTCGGGTCATCCCCTCTCCCTCCGTCTCTAACTGGTGACAAATCCCTCCTCACCGACCAGATCGGCGCTAACATCTCCCGCTCCGTCTTCATCACCGACGAATACCTTTTCCTTCCTCTGTCTCGTTTCTTCCTCTCACATTCTACAAAAAAAGTAAACTGGTTCTACAAGGATGTCATTATTATCACCAAGAACCAATAGAACCAACAATAATAATAATAATAATAATAATAATAAATAATACCACAAACCTGTGGCTACACTTCAAAGGATAAACATGCACATCAAAACCTTTTTTCTTTAAGAAAAACAATGTTTATTTATTTATTTTTTTATTTGAAGCAAGTTTCAATTCATAAATAAAGTGTCAATGCATAGATTTGACGTGATATAAAATTGTACATGAAAGTGACAACAATGTGGTAAAAGTAAATGGTAACAGAAGTGTGTAAAAATTCAAATGTCATGGTCTCTTCTGCATTCAGGGGGAAGTTGAGGGTGGCGTTTTCTGTCAGTGCAGTAGTTGTAGATGGTGAATTTCTGACGCATCCATTTGAGTCTTTGTCATTGAGAAGCGTCAAGGTCACAGAACTCTGGTTGGTCCCACCATCTCTTGCCTTATGTGTTGTAGAACTTAGCATTCACAAAGGCCTCACACCCATCGATGTGGAACCCCTTGTACACTGCTATGAAAGGAACTTTCGAGCAATCTATTTTCTCCAAACCACCCCTTGTTGCCTAGTCATCAGCATGCCACAAACTGTTGTATATCTTCATTGGTTGGTCGAATGGAAACTTCACTCTCAAGTCCTTGTTGTTATTGAACACCCTCATTGGCACATTGTCAACAAAGAACTTGCATACCCCACATTTCAATCTTTCTCATCAAGAACAAAAAAGAAAAGAAACCGAACTTCTGCACCTAGATCAAGTGCGTGCGAGGTGTTTGAACAAAGAAATTGTTAGAAATAGAAAGTTCTTCTTCACCATTATATGTCTGTATTTTCTACTGATCTTAATATCACACTTATTATTGTAGAATTAGTTTGGTTGTGATGATTTTCCATTAACTAATTAGAAACCCAATATTATTAAAGGTTTAAAGCTTATTAAATGACCTAGCTATTATTAATATTTTCCCCTTTTACAAAAGGTAAATAATAATGTAAAATACATGACTGTCGGAGTTCCCAACCCAGGCATAGGGGAGGGTGTAACCGACCTTGGAGGGGAAGGTGAAATAGTGGAAGCTGCAAATGGCGCAACATAAGTCCTCCATGGTGATGTCCTCGGCCGTGAGGATCAGGTAGATCCCATTATGATGATCAACGGGAAGGGTTTGGCGCGAACGACGGTCGCGATGACCTCCTGCGCAAATATGCACATGAGATGGGTGTCGTGGTAGTAGAGGAGGTCGATGTACTCGCCAGTGATGGAGACAGAGCGAGAGATGTTGGTGCCGGTCTGGTCGGTGTAAAGGGAGACAATTTGCTACTAGTGAAGATGCATGAATGAAGGATTGACACATTTCAGAAAAAGGAAAAGTAATGTGGCATATCGTTAGTCACCTTAGAGAAAATTTAATGTCATTGCTTTTTGAGGACTAAAAATTCGAGTTTCCTAAGGAAGATGATAAAAATGAACAAACTTTTGGAAGACGGAGAAACCCAAAATCGCGTGATACTTGAGGGACTAAAAACATATTTAACCCTTGTTAATTAAGTGATAATGTAAAGTTTATGCTAGTCTAAATGTTTAAATATTCATTTCTTCTAATTTTCGTTACAATATTTTAAATTG
This sequence comes from Vigna umbellata, assembly GCF_029865625.1. Lineage (NCBI taxonomy): Eukaryota > Viridiplantae > Streptophyta > Magnoliopsida > Fabales > Fabaceae > Vigna > Vigna umbellata. Next base: position 4,149,606 of record NC_142172.1, on the reverse strand, counting down.
GTTTCCAATTATATTTTAGTCTTAATGAGGTTTCAATTTTTATTTTTTTTAAATTAATTTTTTCTATTAATATTGTATCAACAACTATCAATTCATAACTTTTTTTAACTTTTTTTAAATTTTTTTAATTTTTATTTTATCGTGTCACGTGACACTCTTAGTGTAACGTGGTCGTAGTAGTGTCACAATTTAATATTAGTATCATATGTCTTATATTCAATTTAATCATTATATTTGTTATTTTGATTTAATTTAATTTTAATTTTATTAATAGAGTAACTTTTTTCTCCAAATTTAATTTAATTTTTATATAAATGTTATACAAAAGTTAACATTTTTATTAAATATTTTTGAAAATATTTTAAAATTAACTCTAATTATATTATTAAAATATAATTATTATATTTATGTTTAGCTTTTCTATTCTATACTTTTTCGTAATGGTTTTATTTTGTTGTCAAACTTATTATTAATGAACATATCTAATTATAAGAAAAAAAAGTAATAAAAGTATTCAAATATTGAATTACTGACATAGTTATAAAGAAGTAATGATATCTAGTATTGAACTATAAATGTATACAGATTAACTATCTATTAAATTAGTTATAATTCAATTTTATAAATTTATATTTTATTTAAATGTGAATATTAAATTTATATTTTGTTACTATGGGTTATGGCCCTTCGATCGGGTAGGATCACATATTGGTTTTAAAGGAATGAGTGATCCAAGCGTAGAAAAGAGTCTCGCAACGATTCGATCTTTGCAACAGTTAAACAGAGTTAATATGCAGTTAATATTACAACAGCTACTGATGAGTGGTTAAGGTTGGCATTAATGACCATTAAGAGATAAATTAATTGGTAATATCCTTATAAACTCTAAATAGGGGTTTAATTTCGAGGTAAAGTCACTTTTGACTCATAATTAAACTATCATAGACCTCAGAGAAAGAATCTGACTTAAGCGTCAGAATGTATTATGCAGGTCACCCCTTCACCGATCAGTTACACAAAACAAGAAGCGGAGAGAACGTTCGACAGAGATAGAAACTTCGCAGGCGACATCCTCATCCCAACTTAATCAAAACATATTTTATATTAACTTAGTTTAAATTTGGTTTTAAAATTTTTAATTTATTTGTATTGATATTTTATAACATCATACTTTAATCTTGTTTTTTTATTTGAATTTATATTCTAAATAATTGTTTATAACTTTATAAGAATAAAATATGCAGTATAGCACTTAATAATTTTTATCTATAAATGTTAGAGTTGTTTTAAAACTAATTTAAAAGAATTTAATAATAATTTTGATTCTAATAAAAGTATTTATATAACATTTAATAATATTAAATGTGGTCTTAATTTGAAAAGAATAAAATTGTTCTATTTAAAAAAAATTAAAATTTAATTAAATCAAAATAACAAATACGAAATAAAATAAATATAAGACATGTGACACCGACACTTATACATGATATCATTAATGTCACGTCACATTAAGAGTGTAATGTGGTGTGGTATGAAAAAGAATTGATATGTAAGACATTTTTTTAAATGAGATAAAAGTTAAAAATATAAAAATTAATAAATTAGAAAAAGAAATACAAATAACACATACATATCTTTAACATAATTGATAATTACTAACAGAATATACTTAATTACATCAAATTTTCAAACACTCAAACACTGAAACCTAATTAAGAATAAAAAAATTTAGAGAATCAATTAAAATTGATGAAAACTAGAACCAAATATGAATATTTAAACATAGTCTAAAAAAATTTACATTAACAATACATTATCATTACATTAAATAAATTTGATGAAAATTTTAACTTTTTAACTTTTAGTGTACTTAGTTCATATACTTAGAAAGTGAATTTCAATTTCATCTTTCTGATGATTAAGTAATATGATTTTAGGAGAATTATCACATTCTCACCTTATCTATACCTTATAATTTCATCATATTTCCTATTTTAGAATTGATTTTAGTTCATATACTTTATTTTTAATATCTTGTATAAAAGGCTTTAGCACTATAGAGACCAGACTTTAGGTAAATTAAACAACTATTACTAGAAAGTTGTCGCTTTCTGTATCAGTCCGTGCTTTGGTAACCATTTCTCCAAAAACAAGCCGCCAACGTTTTACCGACAACGTTTCTGCGCAGTCATTTTCATGTTCTTTCTTGATTTTCTAGTTTGGTTTAAATTCTATAATATATTCTCTATGTTTTCTACAATAATAGTTTAAGATCTTTTATTAAATAAATATTTTTTAATTATTTTTTTATAGTACAATTTTTTAAAGGAGTTATCTATTATATTTTTAAATTTCTTATCTCAATTTTCTTTATCATATTTTTTCTTTATTATTACAATTAATTATTCTATCTTCATATCAACTAAACTAATGATAAAACTGTAAAAATATATTATTTTGAATTTAAAAAAATAAGAAATGAAAAATTATTAAAAAATGAGAATTTAAACTAATAGTCTTTATTTTAAGCTCCACCTCTTGTTTTGTCTTATTGATGACATCCTTTGACTATGGAAATAACATGATTTTCTCATTTATTGAGATAAACTCCAAATCATAGACGTACGACGTGGAAAGCATGGGGTAGAAACTTTATTTTTGAAGAAACACCTTCAATTGAAATTCCTCTTGTAACCCTCGGTTTTCTATTATTTAGATTTGAGTTTAATTGAAAGGATTAAATATGTTTTTAGTTCCTAAACTATCAAATAAATTTGTTTTTAGTACCTCTTTCAAAACAAGATACATTTTAGTCCTCTCCCTAAGGAAACCTTAATTTTTGGTCTTTTAAAACTAACACCGTTAAAACGTTATGATGTAGAGGGTGGATCGGTGTCACGTTCCAAGAGTTAGGAAGGAAAACGGTGAACACACGTGGCAAGACGTTAGCCATATCAGCTGGTTTTTAACGGTGTTAGTTTTGGAGAACCAAAAATTAAGATTTTCTTAAGGAGGATGACTAAAATGTACCTTACTTTGAAAGAGGAACTAAAAACAAATTTACCTAATAACCCTAATTTTAATTATGTTGTTTGAAAAAAAAAAGAGTTAATTAAAACAATTCAACTATAATTTTATACAAATTAATAGTCCCATCGCACATGATAATACATTATTCAAATGACAACTTTAACTAAATTTTGTTCTTTTATTACATTTAAAATATTTTCTTAAAACGGTGTTTTTGAGTACCACGAATTTTACATTCTAAATATATTGTTTATCCTGATTCTAAATATGAATTTTACAAATTAATATCATACTCGTTAGTACAAGACTATTTTTGGCTCGACTCACGCAATATCTCCTTTCATAGTATCTCTTCCCTTTGATTCACTTTAAGTTCATATGTATATATATACACGAAGTAATTATTGTTTAACTTATTACATTTTGAACAATTTATTTCATTTCTTGAACAACTAATTTGAAGTTGTTCTAATCAGTAGATTAAGCATATAATTTTTTATATAATTTAAAAATTATTTAATATTTCATTAATTAAGTTTATTTTGACGACTCTTCAAAACAAAACAAAACAAATACTGATTATAAAATTACATATATGTGATTGTTCAATTTATACATTTATTTTACCAACATATTAAATGGGTTTGACTAACATAATTTTATATTAATAAGATAGTATTAACAAAACAATTTCGTAGAAATGTAGTTTTAAATATATATATATATATATATATATATATAAACATTTAGTGTGAAAATGTCAGTAAAAGCTAACAATGTCTTAGTTTGAAACATTGTTGATCGGTAACAGCATGATGATCATTGCATGATGGCATGACAACTACATTTATATCATCGTTGACAAATGCTATACTATTTTTAATTATCCAAACCTCAAATTCAACTTTGTAAAAGTATGTATTAACTTTTAGATTGACTTTTTTATATTAAATATAAATTAATTTAGAACTCCAAGTGTATATGACTGTATGTCTAACATCATCACTCACTTAACGTAAACAATTGTCAACCATTGCAACTTATTGAAAAGGTTATTATTCACCCTTCAACCTTGCATATATGACCAAAGTTAGAGGAAAATATTCTTTGTTAGTCTAGTTCCCACCAATCCACAAATAAAATGGGTATGAATGAATGTCTAAAAATTGTAATTTTAAATTATGAATGAATGAGGAAACAGTGAACCTTCTGTAAATTGTAATTTTAAATTATGAACAAAAAAATATAGAAAGCTTATCGAAAACAATAAAAATTAACAACTATCACCATAAAATATTTGCGAGTTTCATTATTTTAAAACGTATCATCTCTCTAGAAATCACTTTTCTAGAGTTCTCTACCTTCTCTGTAAGAGTTTTTACTCATGAGTCATCTATTTGATGATCAGGAGATGTATAATTGATCACGACATCAAGGACTATAATTCTAGTCGATCAATTTTTGTCATAGAGCAAGTAAGTTTTTACTCATTTTTCCTGCATGTGTAATCATGCTTCTCCTAAGTCATTCTTGGTTCATCTAGAGTTCTAAGCTCTCTGTCCACTTTCAATTTGGTATTTCATAGGTTCGTCTAGAGATTCCTTGCGTTTCATGTAATCGGCGGTGTAAGAATAGTTTGGCCTTATTTCTCTTACCCATGGGGGGTGAATTGGTTTTAATTGAAAATACTTTCTTTTACTATCTTTTGGAAAATCTTCAGAATATTCTTTAACACACAAGACAATAAAGAGAATAATGCAGTAAAAGAGTTAAGGGATAGAAAAACCAACACAAATTTTTATTATGGTTCAGCCAAGCTTACATCCTGTCTTTTTTAACAACCTTAGTTGAAGGGAACCACTATAATGATTGAGTTTACAAGCAAGAATACAGAGACTACCTCACAATGCGCTCTCCTTCCCTACTCTAAATCACTTATAGCAAACAAGAGGTGAACACCCTCACACTCTCACACCCTAGAAAGCAATCTCAACTTTCTGTCACCTTAAAGCAATCCTAACTCTAAGAAAACCTTGAGAGCAATCCCAACTCTCAATGAGAACAAACACAGTTCTCTCCTCTGGCACAAACGCACAGAAACTCAATCTACAAATTGAAAAAGATAAACTTGATCTTCATAGCAAACACTCCAATAGTGCAGATATGATCAAAAACCTTTGAGCACAGTTATTGACAGAATCTTGATGTATTAACCCATATTTGATCCTCGATTCTTCAAGATGGTTCTTGGACGCTTTCTGTAATCAAAACTCAATCAAATGTTAGTTATGAAATTGAATATATTCTGTTCGGTGTATTGAAACAGCGCGCAAAACAAATATTTATAGGATTTTAAAATCCTAACACATTTTAATCGATTACCAAATTAATGTAATCGGTTAAGTATTTAACAGTCGTATGCCATATTTACATTAAAATAGATTTAACTGATTAAGCAATTAATGTAATTGATTATTCATTTATTGTAAGTCAAAACAATTTAACATATGACCATTATGACAGTTAAGACTTAACATGAAAACAATTTTCAATATGTACCAGATTTAACTGATTAAGGAAATAATCCTCTTTATTGAGTAACTTAAACAAAATTAAAATGCATTTGATACCTTAAGAAAGAAAGAGAAGTAGGTTCAAAACAATTATCAAAATTTTCTTTTCAAGTTAAAAACTCCCCCTTAATTTGACAAACCATACTTTACCAAGTTTTGGTGCACACCTAAAAACTTCTTCCTTCAATTTGAAATAACTTGCAAAATAGAAAAATAATATTTTGGTACCCAAAAATACTTATTTGGGTCCTTTAAAGTTAGAGACAGGTTATTTTATAATAGGAATCCATGCATATATTCCATTTGGAACATCATAATGTTTTATTCTACATTTATTTGATGTATGACCATTTTTCATGCAATAAAAACAAGTAACAACATTTCGGTTCCTATAATTTCTATTTTTATAATTATAATCATAATAATAATTTTGATTATAACGAGAAACATACTTGATTTTATTTTTATAATTATAATTATAATCATGATAATTATAATTATATTTAGGAACACTTTTAATTTTATTACCATAATTATAATTGTAGTAATTATAATTATTTTTAGGAACATATTTTACAACCTTTTTAATTTTTGAATTATTACTACTTTCAACATTTGTTGTTTTATCAAGAGGCTTCTTTTTATTTAAACAAGAAATACATTCTTCAATTTGGTATATTTTCCTTTTTCATAATATAAAATCTTGCTTTTCAATTCTTTATTTTCTTCAAGAACTTTTTCATGATTTGATTTTAATTCTTTAAAATTCTTCTTTAATTTTTTATGAGCATTATTTAGTTTTCTGATTCACATAATAATTCTTTATACGTATCAAGTAATTCCCTTTCACTATAATCTGAATTTTAAGAATCGCTAGAGATACTTACTTGACTTTCAGAGATGTCATCATCAACCATCCGACATATGTTGGCTTGCTAATCAGAGTCGTTTGAGCTTGTTGTAGAATCATTGTCTTCCTCCCAAACAATATATTCCTTCTTTTTCTTAAAGAATTTCTTATGGCCTCTTTCTTCACCCTTCTTTGGATTTGGACAATCTGCCTTCATGTTTCCTTTCTCTCCGCAATCGTAGCAACGATAGTTTGATGATGATTCCTTGTTTTCCTTGTTTCCATTTTTAAATCTTCTTTTTCCCTTGGACTTCATGAACTTGTTAAATTTCTTAATAAAGAGATCCATATTTTCTTCATCTTCTTCAGAGTCATCTTCTTCATTGAGATATTTGCTTTTATCAATGTCAGATTTGAACGCCATAGTCTTTTTCTTTCCTTTCTCTTCATCCTCGTTTAATATCTTGAGATCCAGTTCATGTTCTCTCACCTTACCAAACAATACAGCCATTGACATGGTGTTGAGATTTTGTGACTCACTGATTGCAGTCACCTTTGGTTGTCAAGACCTGTCCAAAGATTTAAGAACTTTTATATTTAATTCATCATTATCAAAGGACTTACCTAACCCAATGAGATGATTCACTATGTGAGTGAAGCATTTTTAGACATATATAATTGTTTCTCCCTGCTTCATTCAGAACATCTCATACTCTTGGACTAGAGTATTTCTTCTGGCTCTTCTAACATCATCAATTCCTTCATGGTTGAGATCCTATCAAATTTATCAACAGTTAAAGTAGATGATGTTATGTTACGAGCCCTTACATCCTGTTGGGATCTTCTTCTATCATCAGCATTCCATTGTTTTCGCGGTTTGGATTCCTGCAAATTGTTAATAAATACAATATGAACAAAAGGACCATTTGTGACAATTTCCCAAATCTCACTATCAATAGATTCCATGAAAATTTGCATTTTCACTTTCCAAAAGGCATAGTTTTCTCAAGTAAACAATGGAGGTCTATTGATAGAGGCACCCTCAACAAAGGTTTGATGTTGCCCAGACACTTTTGAAAAAATAAATTTGAATAACTATCAAAACAAGCTCTGATGCCAATTGTTAGAGCAGCGCAATGGAATGGTTAACGCGTTCAACAAACCAAGAGGGAGGTGAATTGATTTTTTATCTCAAATTGTTATTTTAATAATTTTCTCAAGTAAATATAAAAATTCCTTAAAACAATTTAAACAAATTAAAGAGTAAGGAAGAGAGAAATTGCACAGGTGTTAACACTTCGACAAGTGAATCGAATCGTATCAAGTAATAATAAATGGTAAGATCAAGTATCGTTTCCCAAGAGACTCACGACACGAAAGAGTTATGTAATCGCTTAACCAATTAAGACTTAAGAACAATTTTTGGGGTTTTTGAATGCAAATGCAATAAAAGTAAACATGAATGCAAATTTAATCAACTGAGGCTAAACACAAAGGTGAATGGATGATATTGAAAATATGAGATGAATATGTTGTTGGGGTTTAGATTTCACCTAATCACTCTCATGCATATAAGAATTCATCTTCTTCATTAATGTTAATGTCACTTTCTAATTTACCTTAAACTCGATGTCTCGGTGAAGAAAGCCTACTCTTAATTACTAGATCACAATGTCTTGTATCCCCAACAATTAATTATGCATTACATTCGCACAGAAGCTTAAAGGCAACCAACCCTCCTATCCCTATGTCTAGGTAATATTGCTTTTGGGAGAATTTCCCCAGTTCTAGATTTTCCCATATGTGTCTGTCAATACCAAATTTCGTCCGGATTGGTTTTTGGCTTTATCATATTCTATTGTCTTATATTCTATTATTTACTCATTTTCATTTACATTGTCATTTTCATTTCTTTTCTTTTATTTTATTCTTATTTTCTTTTTAGTATTCTATTTTTATTTTATTTTACTTCTCCTTTCATAATTTTCATTTTATTTTACTTCTCCTTTCATAATTTTCATTTTTAAACTTTGTTTTTATTTTTTATTTTTATTTTTAGTTTTGTTCTAATATAATTAATATCATAGTTTTTAAAAAAAAAATGAAAAGAAAAAGGTTTGGAAGGTCTCATTTTTGTCTTCAGTAAAAAAAAAAGAAAGAAAAGGTTTGGTGGAGAAAAGGACAACGCGTGTGTTGGACGGGAGGGAGCAGAAAACGGTTTCTGCAGGTAAGGATTACAGAGCGGGGCAGAGGCAGCACCACACACACTGACACACGCTCCCGTTTGCTCCTCTCATCCGAAACCACCCCAATAACATCACCGACACCACGCCTCAGTGCTAAAAGAAAAACGACCGTTCCCCAACCTTCATCCTCATTCCTTCATTCTCCATTGCCTCCAACACCCATCATCATCCATCCCCTGCTGCAACTCCCACTCGCCATCACGGACACACACACAACTCTCAATTCCTCTCTGGATTCGCTCAACAGAAACTATTCCTCCAGCACACACATCACAAAATCTCATTCTCCCACCCAACTTCAACTTCATCTTCCAACTATCAAGAACCCCAAAACCATTTTCATACAGAGAGGGAAGAACATTCGATAGTCATCTCTCGCACACAAATTGATTCCTCTTTGTCTTCATGACAGCCATTTCCACTGGCACAGAGAAACACCTTCTTCATCATCCATTTATTTTCCATTCTCCCCCTATCTTGTTCAACACCTGAACAACAATTCATCTTTTATTCTCCCTCTCTATCTTGTTCAACACCCGAAGAACAGAGAAAAGCTCACTCATTTTCCTAGGCTCTTCCCACGCAGCTGCGAAGATGAAGAGACGTGCAAGTGTTTCGTTTTGGGGCTGGTTGGCAACGTGAACAATCTGTGCGAGGAGAAGAAGCAGGCTGACATAAGGTTTGAACGCTAATGGCTCACTGTCTGGTCCGTCCTAATTGTTAGCATTTGTTTTTGGGGTTCTTTTTATTTTATTTATGCAGGTGTATGGATCTGAGGATGGCCTACACTTTGTTCACGGAGGCTAGTGATTTGGTGTGACGGTATGAAGGCTGAGGAAGAGGATGCCTCTGACTCATGAGAGAAGAAGAAGATTTCTACAAATGAAGAGAGAAAAAGAAACCAAGGTTTCTGCTTTAAAAGAAATTGGACCTGGGCCAAGCTTTTCCTCAATATCGGTTCTAATCTATATATCTTTGGTTTTATTAGATTTGTTTTTTTATGTGTTTATTTTACTTTATGCAACCGTATATGTATTTTTGTGATTGTTTTTGCTTTGATTTTTTTTTCTTTTTTCTCTCACCGTAATTATTTGTCACACGTACACTTTTCTTGCACAGTTTATTTTACTATTATATTAGTATGTTTTCACATTCATTTATTTTTTATACTTATTTTCTATACTTATGTAACTATTATTTGTTCATAAAATATAAAAAGGATAAAAATTAAAAAAAACTATAAAAAAATAGATTTAATAGTTTTTAGTGTTTAAAATTCTTCTTTTATTTAATAACTAAATAAGCTCTTATTTCATTTTAAGCAATTATTTTTATATGATAAAGATTACCTAAAAATAAAAAATTTATAAAATATAAAAAATTAAAAAATTTTAATTATGGTTTTCGCGTATTTCAAAAAGGGTATAAGTACTCGTGCGATCGTTCGCATCAGCCTAGTACTTAATATCTTCCATCTAAAAATTAAATAATGGTATGAGTGCTCGTGCGATCGTCCGCATCGGCCTAGCATTCAATTCTCCTAAGTCTTTCTAGAAATTTAAATAATGATATGAGTATTCGTGCGATCGTCCGCATCAGCCTATTACTTAATATCCTCAACCTTAAAAATTAAATGATGGTATGAGTGCTCGTGCGATCGTCCGCATCAGCCTAGCACTCAATACTCTCAAGTCTTCCTAAATAAGTAGATAACGGTATGAGTGCTCGTGTGATCGTTCGCATTGCCCTAGTGCTTAATATCGTTATTTCTCTTTTAAAAAAATAATTAAAAATATTTAAATATCATTCTAAAGGTATGAGTACTCGTGTGACCGTCCGCGTCGGCCTAGTACTCATTACCTTCTTTTTCTCAAAAATATATAAAAAAAAAGATATAAAATCTTCAAAAGCCAAAAACATCAACACTTTCAACCAAACAAATATTCTTTTAGCCAGAACTACGTGATCCTTGATTCTCCATCAAGAGTGGAGATACGTAGGAGCAAGGCTAGTCCTTGTCAGGTTCACTTCCCCAAAAGTCCAAATTTATCCTTAATCATTTTCCAAACAAATTTTCTAAATAATTTCTAAAACAAACTTTTCAAGCAGTTTCCAAAAGAACTACGTAACCCTGATTTCTCATTTTGAATGAGAATACGTAGGAGCAAGGTCAATCCTTGTCGGGCCCAAAAAACAAAAAAATATATTTTGTTTATTTAGAATTTTATTTTAGGGGATAGTTAAAGATTTTGAAAACCACATCATATTCGCGCATTTAGTTAAAGGTACTGCCTTAGGGCAGGCGTTGTAGGGTGCTAACGCCTTCACTACACGTAACCGACTCCTGAACCCAGAATCTGGTTTTCGTGGATTGTGTCTTATCATATTATGGTTTTTCCGTAGTTTTCCATAATAAACTATGGTGGCGACTCCAAATCTCTTTTCAAAATTCGTTTCCTTTTTTGGATCGTCGTCCCGTCGCGATTTCGGTTGCGACAGATGGCGACTCCACTGGGGACTGTAGAGAGTCAAGCCATTTAATTATATGCACGAACTCGATGTGGTTTTTCTTTATGTTTTCCTTTCCTTTTTCTTTATCTATGTTTGATATTTATAATAATTTCATGTGAGTTGTTTTGCTTGTTCTTTGAAAAATCGTTGTATGTTGAACCCCAGGGTAGAAACCATGTTTATATTTGGCTGGGAATTTTTCTGGTTGTTTTGCAGGTGGGGGTTTGGGTATGCATTGCATTCTCCCTTCACACACACACACACATTATGCATATCATGAGTGGGACCCTATACTCAGGTTCGAGTGCAACTTAGAATTAGAGGGGTTGTGCAGCGGTGCCATTCTGGACATACTTCCTGTTTGGCTATCGTGAGAACCCCAGCTAGAGTTTGTTCTCTTCACTTGTGTCTCCGCATCTAGTTGATTACTCGACTGTTGTGGAGATGTTGTGAAGGGGGCCATAGCTCTAGTGACCATCGATCTTTAGGTTCAGGGAACTATCCTTGTGAGATTGCATATACTTAACCTTGAATCTTAAGTGTTGAACCTTCTCTAGGGCACGAAGGGAGATTTGTGCAGTCTTGTAACCCTCATTTTCACTTAACAAAACCACGCACCTTGTACATATCATCATATCTCTTTATACATTTTTTTTCTTTCTTCTTTTTTCCTTCTTTCTTTTTTAGCTCATGCTTTTTATGGTCTTGTCACATTTTGTGGATTCTAGTCGAGAAATTATAAATTTGTGACTAAGCCTTTAAGATAAAATGGAAATTAACATGAGATCTGAAGTCAAGGGGGGTTCAAGTTCAGACATTTTAAAGGAAATGTTAGCCATTGAAGTAAAGGAGGGTAATATGGATGGCCTGAAAGAGTTGCTGAAGAAAATGAAGACAACCCAAAAGGATGCATTCAGGAAGGAGTATGAGAATTTGTTGAGCCTGTTGAAGGTGGATGTTCAAACATTGACCATTATTGTTTTAGTCCAGTACTATGAACCACCACTTAGATGTTTCACTTTCTGGGATTTCCAATTGGTGCCTATGATGGAAGAATTTGAGCAAATCTTAGAATTACTTCTCGAGGGCAAAGCTCCATACAATTTACCTTGGGCAGTTTACCCATGTCTTGCAGCTAATGAGAATTATAAAAGTACACCATGTGAAGTTGGAGAGAGAGAGTTCATGCTTAAGGGTAAAGCGAGGAGCCTTCCTCGGGGTTACTTAGAGTGGTACATGTATCGTTCGACTAAGGAGGAAAGGTGGGAAACAACTACGAGTGTACTATCTCTTATCCTCTATGGTGTCATATTCTTTTCTAATATCATGGATTTTGTCGGCTACGTCGTCATGAATGCATTTGTGGGATACAAAGTTCGCTCTAAAGAATCTAGTCAGTATTGTCCTAACTGAAGTTTCCAAGACCCTTAGTCAAGGTTATGAGCGATGCAGAAAGAAGATCTCTCGCATGAGTAAGACACATTGAATGCTACCTGTCCCTTGGGTGAGCTATTGTAGTGTAAACCAAAGATGAAAAAGGGAAATGTATGAGCGCAACTCTGTGTAGGCTTAGAGGAGGAAAAGTTTAAATGACGTGTTTTCTTGGGAGCAAAGATCGTGTATCATACACCATTGCAGGAGTTATCCTGATGCCCCCTCATGGGTATCCAATATTGTGTATTAATTACATCCGTGTGTCAACACAAAAACAATTTGGGTATCCTGTGAGAGGATTGCCAACGCCTGCATCTCTTGCCACATTGCAGATCTTATGAGGAATGAACCTTTGCTGAAATGCTTCATCAAGTTAGGGACGCTTGGGGCAATGTTCTTCACTGCGAAAGAGGCCCAAGATCATGGACTGTTAATGAAAGATTCATTTAGCCAATGGATCATAGAAAGAGTTAAGACAATCCAGTTGCCATTCGAGTTAATCTCCCCTGACCCAAAGTGTGAAAAGAAATTTCACAGTGATGAACAATGTGAAAGCAGTAGTGGCAAAACTGGAGAAGAAATGTCATCGAGCTAAGAAAAAAGAGACATCAAGAATTGGTAATTCAGTTGAAGGGGCATATTGTTGATCAAGGGCGAATTAGATGATAAGTCTATCACATCTAGCTTCCCTCGCCAATGAAGCCATTGAAGGTGTTCCGAAGTTATTAACTGATCTTGAGTATGTAGTGTCAATCTTTAACCCGCCTGAGGGGATTGAAACTTTCCTCAATTGCTGCAAGAGCTGACTAAAGAAATAAAGAATGTGATGGATAAGGCCCGAGATGGTTGACCAAGACTCTCTATGCTTCACATTTTGTGAACTTCTGGATGTGGTGGATGTTTCATTGTATGAACCACCCTGTTGACTCTATTTCGTGTTAATTTCCAAACTATATCGGGCAATGTTTCCACAGCTTTATAATTTTCGACTAGAGTATTTGAACTACATTGTCTTTTCTTTTTCTTTTCATTTTTATTTTCTTTTTCTTAATTTGTTTCATCTAATTAAAAAAAACTTAAAAATACGGCTAAACAACCAAGATACCCTAAAGGACTTGAGCCAGTTACAGAATCTTGGAGAACCAAGGAGAAGTTCAAGAAGGGATGAAAGTTGATATCCAACGATTGAAAGAACAAATGAGCTGAATCCTAGAGCTTCTAAATGTCTTACAAAGCCTTGTAGATGCGCGCGCATCACGAGCGCAACAAAGAGTTCTAGGAGCACAAACTTTCCCTCCTTATGGTCTCCCCTAGAATTACATTACACCCTTGGGAGTGGACTTGGGACAACTTTGCATGCAAAAGGCCAAAATAATACAGTGAAAGAGGCAACAAGCTTAGGGCAACCACTTTCATGGTCCCTACAAAAATGATTCAGCCCATTGTAGTGAGCAAGACAATGACAAAGCAACCTAAGTTGAAATCTTCTCCTCATGTCGTTACGCCAATGGATGTTGAGGCTGGCAGACGTAAATTGGAGATGTTGGAAAAGGGCAAGAGTCATAGAAGTTGGAGGACGCCTTAACTTTGAAAATGTCGAAGGGCTATGCTTAGTCTCAGAGGTGGTGATACCTCCTAAAGTTTAAATTACCTGGAGGGACCACTTGTCTTCAGAGCCATCTCATGACGTATGTGAAGAAAATTGTTCACGCATGTGATGAAAAGTTGCTAATTCATTTCTTCTAAGGTAGATTGGCTGACATGACACCAAACTGGGGCACTCACCTTGAACAGTCGTGCATCCGGTCTTGGGAGGATTTGGTGGATGCTTTCTTGAGGCAGTACAAATATATCAGGGATGGGGCACTTGATAGATTACAACTGCAGACCTTAATGAAGGAGTCCAAATTGTTCAAAGAATATGCCAAAGGTGGAAAGAGACTGTTGCTCAAATGAAGTTTCATGAGAGTGACAGGGAAATGGTTCCCATATTCCTCAATACTCTGTAATCACCCTTCTGTGAGACCATGGTGAGCAGTGTTTCCCTAAACTTTACAAACTTGGTGATAATCAGATAAAGAATTAAAATTTGTGTGAAGACTGAAAAGATCGCTCAAGGTCCTACCATGGTAGTAAATGTGAACAAGTCTGGTTTAAGCTTGGGATAAGGAGAGAAGAAAGAGCTCAATCACATCCCACCGCTCAAATACCGTTGGCCTACCCTTTGAAACCGTTCTGAGGAAAATATGAGACTAGACCCAAACTCAACTTCCTACCAAGCCGCCAGTCAAAAAATATTGATCAAGACGAAAGGTATATGAGTTTCACTCCTAACCTTCTGACTTATGCAACGTTTCTTCCAAGTCTCCTGCATAAAAGGCTTGGTCTCTACTTGTTACATGAAGCCTTTAAAGCCTCAATACCTCAAGACTCGTGATACATCATACACAAAAGGTGATTACCATGGAGTGGCTATCGGTCATTCCACCAAAAGTGCTGGTGGTTCAAGCGCAAAGGCAAACTTTGATTCATTCAAGATGATTAAAGTGTGAAGAAAGTCAACCCAACACTGAGGCAAGGCTTGAGAATGCCTCCACAAATGCCATGAAGAAATGAAGTGGGCTTTAAGACCACATAAGAAAGCATAAGTCATTGAACAAATGAATTTGATGTTGTGAAGTGTCTTGCTATAGAGAAGTATGCTCATCGGTATCACGTCTTCATCCATGACTTTCAATGTGAACATTCACTACGGAGTTTCTCCAAGTACTACTGGAAATTGAGTCCTAAAAGGGTAAAAAAAAAGGCGAAAAAAAAGAAAGAAATAAGACGAAATCAATCTTGAGTCACTTGTCTTTCTTGTGAATCGTCAAACTCTTGTTTTTTGAAAATAGAAAAAGGAAAAATGATGAATAATCAAAAAGAAAATTGGGATGTCAAGTTTTTCTGAGGTCAAATGTTTAAAAATAACAATTTGATGTTTTCTTTCAAGATGTTTGTGCACGTGTTGCTTGAAAGCCTTCACCCTTCACTTTCTCTAAAATAAAGCATTTTCCCCAACAAACATTATCACTGTCCTCAGTAACAAAACCTTTACACTGGGGCAGATTGGCCGAACCAAAATTACTCTCGCTTGTGCTAGTTGGGTGATCCCTGAATTCATTGAGACAAAGAAAAGAACTTTCAAAAAGCGAATACATCCACTAGATTGAAAATCCGAAATGACGGTAAAAAAAAGAAAAAAAAACAACTCACGTTGAGGTCATTTAATCGTAGAGTTAATCTTTTGAAAATAAGGCATTCAAATTTCAAAATGATGTGTGGCCTCCTTTCTTTATCCAAAAAAAAACAAAAAAAGAGAGCAAAAACTATAACCATTGTTACCCCGTTTGAGCCAAAAATAAATTCCTTTTCAAATTATCCCCAAGCAAGGGTTGTCACCAGGTAGAAGTCAACACATGATGCAAATGAAGAGCACTCAATGATCAAACGAAGAAATTTCATCAAGAAGAGTGAACAAAGGAAAAACAAAAAGAACAAAAAATCTCAAAGTGATGATGAAAAAATGAAAAAATGAAAAAATGGAGTTCAAGAAAAAAAAAGTGCTCAAAAGGTCAAATAGTTGACACAATGCCAAATGACAACCTTTGTTTCAAAAAATAACCGACAAGCATTCATTTGGGCCTTTAACCATTTCTTTCGATACCTTCTAGCCCTAACCACATTACAAGCCTAATAAAGTCCACGCAGATTGAATAATGATTGCTCAAATTTTCATAAAGCTTAATTTTGCGATAAGACGAAATGACTTGCAATGTGTCAAAAAAAAAACAAAAAAAAAACAAAAAAAAAATTGAAAAAAAGAAAAAAAAAAGAAAAAGTAATGTCTCAGGAAGAAGGGATCTCTTTGCCAACCAGCCAACAGCATACAAAAGAAAATCAAACCAATTGGGGTCATCCTTTTAACCAATCCTTTTCATGCCCACTACCTCTTCCAAACATAACCCCGTGCCAAAAACTAGGGCAACTTTGTGAGTCTCATATGAGTTTTCCATCAACCTATACCACGATAAATAAAGAAAAAAACTGGGGCAGATTTGTGAATCTCACACGAATTCTTCGCCTTGCAACTCATTGACCCATAATCCCAAGACTGGAACAGCTGTGCGGGTCTCACCTGAATTTTTCACCTGAACTATCATGGATCCAAACCCAATGCTCATTTTCCCTAACCCCAAACTGGGGCAGCTTTTGGGTGTCTCGTTTCCTTTAAGAAATTTATAAGGAATGATGTGCTTATGTGGTTGTCCCAGACTTCTCCAAACCATCCTAAACAGCTCTTATTCTTCACTTGCCAGTAAATTCAAGCATGTGTGCATTGATGTCACGAAAGAAAAAGTTAAAAGGTAATCATACCAAACATTAGACCTCGAATGTATGACATTTCTCACTTTCACAAAACATTGAAAATAAAGATCAGTTTGATGATAATTGCAAGTAAGATGAATGACTCAAGTAAAAAAAAACACAAAACAAAGCAAATGTTTTCCATATGTGTGCATCCATCCATCAAAAGAAATTCTTTCAGATCGAAACCCTCTTCATTCATATGAATGGTTGTCGAATCCTTCTTCAAAAATACAAAAAGAATAACATTATGGTCTTCTCTTCAAGTCATGTTGTTTCTTGTTGATCATGTTTTTTTCTCTCATTTGGGGTTTTGACACCCACATCTACACCCTATTCACCGCTTTTAAGTTTGAGTTTCAACATTCTACCATGGTCTTTACACCTTGTTTCTCCTATCCTCATATCAGGACCTTCTCTTTGGGAATGGTCACTGATGCCTTTCAAATATCAAATTTCTCTAAAAAATTACAAAAAAAAAAACTTTTCACAAAACTAGAATTTCAAAATTTGAAAGCCTAGTTTCCACTGGCCCACAAAGCCCAATTTTCACATTGGTCCCAAAGCCCAGTTTTCATACTGGCCCCAAAGTCCAGTTTTCACACTGGCCCCCAAAGCCCAGTTTCCATACTGGCCCCAAACCCCAGTTTTGCGTGGCACCCTAAGCCTAGTTTTATCTGGCACCCTCAGTTTTCTTCTTCGATATTGGCCCTCTGCAAGGCAATGGTCAAATTTCGGTTTGTTGTTTTGCGATATCGACCATCTGCTCGGCAATGGTCAAATCCAGGTTGTTGTTCTACGATATTGGCCCTCTGCAAGGCAATGGTCAAGTCTAGATTTTTGTTTTTCTAACGGCCCTCTACTTGGCAATGGTCGAATTTAAGTTTTCTTCTGCGATATTGGCCCTCTGCAAGGCAATGGTCAAATCCAGATTGTTGTTCTGCGATATTGGCCCTCTGCAAGGCAATGGTCAAGTCCAGATTTTAGTTTTTCTAACGACCCTCTGCTTGGCAATGGTCGAATTTAAGTTTGTTCTGCAATATTGGCCCTCTACAAGGCAATGGTCAAATCCAGGTTGTTGTTCTGCGATATTGGCCCTCTGCAAGGCAATGGTCAAGTCCAGATTTTAGTTTTTCTAACGGCCCTCTGCTTGGCAATGGTCGAATTTAAGTTTTCTTCTGCGATATTGGCCCTCTACAAGGCAATGGTCAAGTCCAGGTTTTAGTTTTTTAAACGGCCCTCTGCTTGGCAATGGTTGAATCCAAGTTTTTGTTTGGTGAATCGCCTCTCTTTGGGCATTGGCCAAGTTTTTTTGTTGCGTTGTAATCTCCTTCCTGAATTCGGTCATTATATGCTTGAATTGGTTGTTATTCTCTCTCATTCCCTTTGAAATTCAGACGAAATTAGTATTTCTATCTTTACTTATCTTTTACTCTGATAATATAAAAACGTTGTTTGTCATATTATCTAGTAAAATCTAAGTAAAGAGGGGCAGCTGTCAATACCAAATTTCGTCCGGATTGGTTTTTGGCTTTATCGTATTCTATTGTCTTATATTCTATTATTTACTCATTTTCATTTACATTGTCATTTTCATTTCTTTTCTTTTATTTTATTCTTATTTTCTTTTTAGTATTCTATTTTTATTTTATTTTACTTCTCCTTTCATAATTGTCATTTTTAAACTTTGTTTTTATTTTTTATTTTTTATTTTTATTTTTAGTTTTGTTCTAATATAATTAATATCATAGTTTCTAAAAAAAAATGAAAAGGAAAAGGTTTGGAAGGTCTCATTTTTGTCTTCAGTAAAAAAAAAAGAAAGAAAAGGTTTGGTGGAGAAAAGGACAACGCGTGTGTTGGACGGGAGGGAGCAGAAAACGGTTTCTGCAGGTAAGGATTACAGAGCGGGGCAGAGGCAGCACCACGCACACTGACACACGCTCCCGTTTGCTCCTCTCATCCGAAACCACCCCAATAACATCACCGACACCACGCCTCAGTGCTAAAAGAAAAACGACCGTTCCCCCAACCTTCATCCTCATTCCCTCATTCTCCATTGCCTCCAACACCCATCATCATCCATCCCCTGCTGCAACTCCCACTCGCCATCACGGGCACACACACAACTCTCAATTCCTCTCTGGATTCGCTCAACAGAAACTATTCCTCCAGCATGCACATCACAGAATCTCATTCTCCCACCCAACTTCAACTTCATCTTCCAACTATCAAGAACCCCAAAACCATTTTCATACAGAGAGGGAAGAACATTCGATAGTCATCTCTCGCACACAAATTGATTCCTCTTTGTCTTCATGACATCCATTTCCACTGGCACAGAGAAACACCTTCTTCATCATCCATTTATTTTCCATTCTCCCCCTATCTTGTTCAACACCTGAACAACAATTCATCTTTTATTCTCCCTCTCTATCTTGTTCAACACCCGAAGAACAGAGAAAAGCTCACTCATTTTCCTAGGCTCTGCCCACGCAGCTACGAAGATGAAGAGACGTGCAAGTGTTTCGTTTTGGGGCTGGTTGGCAACGTGAACAATCTGTGCGAGGAGAAGAAGTAGGCTGACATAAGGTTTGAACGCTAATGGCTCATTGTCTGGTCCGTCCTAATTGTTAGCATTTGTTTTTGGGGTTCTTTTTATTTTATTTATGCAGGTGTATGGATCTGAGGATGGCCTACACTTTGTTCACGGAGGCTAGTGATTTGGTGTGACGGTATGAAGGCTGAGGAAGAGGATGCCTCTGACTCATGAGAGAAGAAGATTTCTACAAATGAAGAGAGAAAAAGAAACCAGGGTTTCTGCTTTAAAAGAAATTGGACCTAGGCCAAGCTTTTCCTCAATATCGGTTCTAATCTATATATCTTTGGTTTTATTAGATTTGTTTTTGTATGTTTTTATTTTACTTTATGCAACCGTATATGTATTTTTGTGATTGTTTTTGCTTTGATTTTTTTTTCTTTTTTCTCTCACCGTAATTATTTGTCACACGTACACTTTTCTTGCACAGTTTATTTTAGGCTTAATTACCTACTTAGTCCCCATGTTAGGAGATAATTTTCTGTTTAGTACCCAGTTTTAAAAATGTAGACATTTGGTACCTATGTTTTGAAATTTGTATCAATTCAATCCTATCCAGTTAACGACGTTATAATTGATGCGAGAAATTAAGGACGTTAATAATAGCCTGGGTGGAATAGCTATCAAATGTTTGAATGCATCTTCATTAACGTCCTTAATTTCTCGCATCAATTATAACGCCGTTAACTGGATAGGATTGAATTGATACAAATTTCGAAACATAGGTACCAAATGCCTACATTTTTAAAACCGAGTACTAAACAGAAAATTACCTCATAACATGGGGACTAAGTAGGTAATTAAGCCTTTATTTTACTATTATATTAGTATGTTTTCACATTCATTTATTTTTTATACTTATTTTCTATACTTATGTAACTATTATTTGTTCATAAAATATAAAAAGGATAAAAATTAAAAAAAACTACAAAAAAATAGATTTAATAGTTTTTAGTGTTTAAAATTCTTCTTTTATTTAATAACTAAATAAGCTCTTATTTCATTTTAAGCAATTATTTTTATATGATAAAGATTACCTAAAAATAAAAAATTTATAAAATATAAAAAATTAAAAAATTTTAATTATGGTTTTCGCGTATTTCAAAAAGGGTATAAGTACTCGTGCGATCGTTCGCATCAGCCTAGTACTTAATATCTTCCATCTAAAAATTAAATAATGGTATGAGTGCTCGTGCGATCGTCCGCATCGGCCTAGCATTCAATTCTCCTAAGTCTTTCTAGAAATTTAAATAATGATATGGGTACTCGTGCGATCGTCCGCATCAGCCTATTACTTAATATCCTCAACCTTAAAAATTAAATGATGGTATGAGTGCTCGTGCGATCGTCCGCATCAGCCTAACACTCAATACTCTCAAGTCTTCCTAAATAAGTAGATAACGGTATGAGTGCTCGTGTGATCGTTCGCATTGTCCTAGTGCTTAATATCGTTATTTCTCTTTTAAAAAAATAATTAAAAATATTTAAATATCATTCTAAAGGTATGAGTACTCGTGTGACCGTCCACGTCGGCCTAGTACTCATTACCTTCTTTTTCTCAAAAATATATAAAAAAAAAGATATAAAATCTTCAAAAGCCAAAAACATCAACACTTTCAACCAAACAAATATTCTTTTAGCCAGAACTACGTGATCCTTGATTCTCCATCAAGAGTGGAGATACGTAGGAGCAAGGCTAGTCCTTGTCAGGTTCACTTCCCCAAAAGTCCAAATTTATCCTTAATCATTTTCCAAACAAATTTTCTAAATAATTTCTTAAACAAACTTTTCAAGCAGTTTCCAAAAGAACTACGTAACCCTGATTTCTCATTTTGAATGAGAATACGTAGGAGCAAGGTCAATCCTTGTCGGGGCTAAAAAACAAAAAAATATATTTTGTTTATTTAGAATTTTATTTTAGGGGATAGTTAAAGATTTTGAAAACCACATCATATTCGCGCATTTAGTTAAAGGTACTGCCTTAGGGCAGGCGTTGTAGGGTGCTAACGCCTTCACTACACGTAACCGACTCCTGAACCCAGAATCTGGTTTTCGTGGATTGTGTCTTATCATATTATGGTTTTTTCGTAGTTTTCCATAATAAACTATGGTGGCGACTCCAAATCTCTTTTCAAAATCCGTTTCCTTTTTTGGATCGTCGTCCCGTCGCGATTTCGGTTGCGACAGTGTCCATATCGACAAAATCAATAATCATGCAATTGAATGAATTAAACAAAGCATGCATAGAGCGTAGAGGAAAAACCCTAACAATTAATGAAGTAAAACATTTATAATATAAATCAATTCAATACATGAGAGTTTAAGAGGTTACATCTTTCCCAACAACAAATAAGGTTTAGTTCCCATTATCATGGAGAACCTATATGAACAATGGAATGAAAGAATGAAAGAGATAAAAAAACCCTAGAAAGAGAAGAGGAGAGCTGTCACATCGCCAAATCTACCCCCAAGGGGTGAAAAGTGTGTTTCTGTGCTCAAGCCATCAAAAGATACAATACCTAGGACGTGCAAGTCCTTAAATAAAACATAAAAATAATAGAAAACGAGTCCAAGCCCACGAAACTGGCGCTCATCACCCCACTTAGGGCGCCCAGGCGTGAAACAACGAGTACTGGCGCTCAGGGCCCCTCAAAGGACACCCATGGCGAGTTTTGCGGCACTTAACTGGCGCTCAGCGCTACTTTTTTTGCACACTGGTTGACTTTTCTACACTCTGGTTGACTTTTCTACACTCTGGTTGACTCTTCTGCACTCTGGTTGACTTTTCTGTACTCTGGTTGACATTTCTGCACTCTGGTTGACTTTTTGGCACTCTTGTTGACTTTTCTGCATTCCAACTATTTGGTATTTTAACTCTTCTTTCAAATCATTCCAATAGCCTACAAAATCAAGGGAATTTAGTGATAAAATCATCAAGTATAACCTCAACTCTCTTATTCACAAAACTAAAGCAAAAACATGAGTTAAAGCAAGTTTCTAAGTCAAAGAGGGTGTATTTAGTATCAAAATTATATAACAGATAACAATATTTTCAACCGTTATCACAACCCCAAACTTGAAACTTTGCTTGTCCTCAAGCAAAACGTAACTTGGCTTAAACAAAATAATTATACTATAATGATCTAACACACCAAAAAGCATTTTCCTCTAGGACAAGTAAATCACTCATGTTTGCTCATCATAGAAAGATTAGTCAAGATATAATGATGCTTTAGCCAATCAAGCTTCAACTATGGTGCTCACATAATCAAGACATACACAACAGATGCAAACCTCATAAATAATCAACAACCAAGTAAGAATGTTATCATAAAGTGCATGGAACTATTCCTCACCAAAGACAGTGTTTCACTCAAGCATTCAAAAGTGTTTCACTCAAGCATTCAAAAGTGTTTCACTCAAGCACTCAAAAATGTTTCACTCCAAGGTGTATAATGAGATGACACTCTTACTCTCTACCATCACAATGTCGCATGAATCAACTTTGCCTTTCATTTAACCAGATACCAAACACACTCACAAGCAAGTTATCATTACAAGGGCATTTCAAGGCTTGTATTGAGGCCGGGCTAAGAAGAAAATTTGGTTTTTCTGGACAACAAAGTTCCTTGAGTTAAGAGAGTGCACAATTCATTCATTCACATTGACAATTAATCTCTCTTTTACTTTTTTTAGGTGAGAAACTAATCTTCAACTCATTCCCAACTTTACTTGGATTGAACATAACCTTTTATTTTCTTTCTTTTCTTCTCTTTTGCTTTTTCTTTTGCTTTTTCTTTTGCCCAATGCTCTTTAATGAATTTCACAAAGTTCTTTTCGGTTTCTCACCACCCCAAACTTGAACAATTCTCCATTACCACAAAAACATACTCTACTTAACTCAAGGTAAAGATTTCAAAAAGGGTTTTTCAACTTTTTAAATTAGGCTTAAGGTTCAAAGGGTAAAGAGAAACATTGTGTCAACACTCAATTTTGTCCGGGTTGTAAAAATTCTATTGGTTATTTATTATTTTCCTTTTATTTTATTTTACCTTTTTGTTTTATTCTATTTTTATGCTTTTAATTCAATTTCTATTTTAGTTCTTATTTTCAATGTGTTTTAATAGAGTTAATTAATCAAAATAATTAAAAAAAAATTAATTAATTAAAAAAAATTGAAAAATAATATTAAAAATAATTGATTGAAAAATAAAATAAAATTGAGATAAAAAAAAATAGAAAAATAGAAAACGTGGAAAAGGGGATATGGGGGACGTGTCTGAAGGAGGGGGACAAGGTTGTTAGAAAGGATTTTTCTAAGATTTTTTTTGGAAAAAAAAGGGGGGGACCAGGTGGTTACGAGGAGAATTCCAAAGATTTTGGGGAGAGGTTTTTTTTTTTTGGATCAGAGAGAGGAAAAGGGGAAAGGAGTGCACACGAGGAACCATCATCTGGAATCATCATCCAGAGTCAGCATTGGCACCGGCACCAGCGAGAAGAGATCACCGGCTATGCAGCGAATGATAGCAGCAGCCGTAGCAACAGGTAAGTCTCTGTTTCATCTGTACATCCAGACTCATCATGACCGCTTACTGCATAACTGCTTCTTATGCTTATTCCATCATGAATGCTTTTCCTCTGAACATCATGAGTTCCCTCATCACCAACCTCCCCTTCCATTCATTCTCTGTTTCACCACGTTCCCTCTCTCCTTCCTAACTCTCACGCTCACGGCCAATCTCAACAAACCAAATCCAAAACCCATCGCACAATCCAAGAATGAAGGGATGAGCTGGAGCGATGGCCGACGATGGTCTCGGCGGTGAAAGGCGGAGAGCTCGACGAAGAAGAGGCAGCCCGTTTGTTTGAACTGGCGGAGACGAACCCCTCCCTGGGTTGCCGGTATCGGAGAGTGCAGACAAGAGCAAGGAAGCAGTGGCGCGGTGGATAGATCGAGAGAGACGACGGCATGGTAGCTGGTCCGTAGAGGCAGTGATACGGTGGCCACCTTCGTTGCGGTGGCTAGTCTGGTCCGCGGTGGTCAATCGGAAGAAGACGTGGTCGTTGAGTGACAGAAGTGAGTGTCTCTGAACCCTTTTGATCAGAGAGAAGGAAGCATTGGCCTCATTTGAGAGGAGCAGCATGAGGAGTGAATGAGAGTGGGAAGGTAGAACCCCTAGGAAATTCTAGGTTAGAAACCATTCAATTGGGCCAGGCCCAAAATCGAGCGTACGTCCAGGAACCTTTGGCTTTTTTTGAACGTTCGTCATCCAGCCACATCTTCCCAACGAACGCTCGTCCATAACGAGCGTTCGTCATCCAGCCACATCTTCCCAACGAACGCTCGTCCATAACGAACTTTCATCATCCAACCTCATCTTCCCAGCGAACGCTCGTCCCAAACGAGCGCTCGTCATTCGGTCTCCACTTCCCACATCTTCCCAAAGAACGTTCGTCCATAACGAGCGTTCGTCATCCAGCCTCATCTTCACAACGAACGCTCGTCCTAAACGAGCCCTCGTCATTCGGTCTCAGCTTCCCACATCTTCCCAACGAACGCTCGTCCATATCGAACGTTCGTCATCCAGCCTCATCTTCCCAACGAACGCTCGTCCCAAACGAGCGCTCGTCATTCGGTCTCAGCTTCCCACATCTTCCCAACGAACGCTCGTCCATAACGAGCGTTCGTCATCCAGCCACATCTCCCCAACGAATGCTCGTCCATAACGAGCGTTCGTCATCCAGCCACATCTTCCCAACGAACGCTCGTCCATAACGAGTGTTCGTCATCCAACCTCATTTTCCCAACGAGCGTTCGTCCTTAAGCTTCCATATCTGAACGTCCGTTCGTCATATCAATAACGAACGTTCGTCCTTAAGCTTCCATTTTTGAATGACCGTTCGTCATGTCAATAACGAACGTTCGTCCTTAAGCTTCCGTTTTTGAACGTCCGTTTGTTGTTTCAAACAATGAGCGTTCGTCTTTAAGCTTCCATTGTTGAACGTTCGTTCGTCATTTCAATAACGAGCGTTCGTCACAGCCTCAATTTCTCAACGTCCGTTCGTCATTTCTTCAACGAGCGTTCGTTATTCAGCCTTCGTTCCCAACGTTCGTCCTCCCCCCAATGTACGTTCGTCCTCTCCCCAACGAACGCTCGCTATCCTTAATATTGTCCCCAACGGACGTTCGTCCTCTCCCCAACGAACGCTCGCTATCCTTAATATTGTCCCTAACGTCCGTTCAGTCTCTCCAATTTCTTTTGTTTATTTATTTTTCTTTATTGTCTTATTTTATTTTGTTCTATTTATTTATTTTAGACATTCACTTATCCTAAAATATATATTTAATAATACAATATTGATAGTTTAAATAAAAAGAATTTACAAGAAAAGTTTTAAAGGTTTAAAGCGCACGTGTGACCGCTCGCGTCGTCCTTGTGCTAAAAACCTTTTCTTCTTTTCTTAAATAAAATTTCAAAAATACGTTTTAAAGGTTTAAGCACACGTGTGACCGCTCGCGTCGTCCTTGTGCTAAAAACCTCTTCTTCTTTTCTTAAATAAAATTTCAAAAATACGTTTTAAAGGTTTAAGCACACGTGTGACCGCTCGCGTCGTCCTTGTGCTAAAAACCTCTTCTTCTTCCTTAAATAAA
The DNA here is from genome assembly GCF_029865625.1 of Vigna umbellata. Taxonomy (NCBI): domain Eukaryota; kingdom Viridiplantae; phylum Streptophyta; class Magnoliopsida; order Fabales; family Fabaceae; genus Vigna; species Vigna umbellata. Next base: position 4,123,307 of record NC_142172.1, on the reverse strand, counting down.
TTTACAAAAATATGTTTTAAAGGTTTAAGCACACGTGTGACCGCTCGCGTCGTCCTTGTGCTAAAAACCTCTTCTTCTTCCTTAAATAAATTTACAAAAATATGTTTTAAAGGTTTAAGCACACGTGTGACCGCTCGCGTCGTCCTTGTGCTAAAAACCTTTTTCTTCTTCCTTAAATAAATTTACATATTTAAATATCATTTTAAAGGTATGAGTACTCGTGCGACCGTTCGCGTTGGCCTAGTACTCATTACCTTCTTTTTCTCGAAAATATTAAAAACATAAAAATCTCCAAAAATTAAAAACATCTGCTTTTTCAAACAAACAAACAGTCTTTCAGCTAGAACTACGTAACCCTGATTTTTGATTTTGAATGAGAATACGTAGGAGCAAGGTCAATCCTTGTCGGGCCCTAAAAAACTAAAAAATATGTTTTGTTTATTTAGAATTTTATTTTAGGGGATATTTAAACATTTTGAAAAACCACATCATATTCGTGCATTTAGTTAAAGGTACTGCCTTAGGGCAGGCGTTGTGGGGTGCTAACACCTTCCCCACGCGTAACCGACTCCCGAACCCAATCTTTGGTTTTCGTGGACCGTGCTTTATCGTTTTGAGGTTTTTCCATAGTTTTCCATAATAAACTATGGTGGCGACTCCAAATCTCTTTTAAAACCCGTTTCCTTTTTGGATCGTCATCCCGTCGCGATTCCGGTTGCGACAGATGGCGACTTCGCTGGGGAGTTTTTAGAGAGTCGAGCCATTTAATTAGATGCGCAAATTTGGTGTGGTTTTGCTTTGTGTTTTTCTTTCCCTTTTCTCTATCTATGCTTGATATTTAGAATAACTGCAATAACTGTGGAATATTGAACCCTAGGGTAGACAATATGTTTATATCTGCCTGGGAATTTTTCTGGTTGTTTTGCAGGTGAGGGTTTGGGTGTGCATAATTTCCTCCCTTCACACACACACTTTCGGCATATCATGAGTGGGGCCCTATACCCGGGTCTGAGCGTAGCTTAGAATTAGAGGAGTTGTGTAGCGGTGTCACTCTGGGATGTACTTTCTGTTTGGCTATCGTGAGAACTCCAACTAGAGTCTGTTCTCTTCATATGTGTTTTCACACCTAGTTGATTACTCGACTGTTGTGGAAATGCTATGAAGGGGGCCATAGCTCTAGTGACCTTTGACCTTTAGGTTCAGGAAATCATCCTTGTGAGATTGCATATACTTGACCTTGAACTCAAAGCAATGAACCTTTGGTAGGGCACGATGGGAGGAATATATGCTTCTGTAACCCTCACACTGTTCATGTTTTTTTTATGATATTACATTTCATACCATGCATGTGCTTTGTTTTGTCATGTTATTTTATTATCATGCATCATATTCATACATCATTTAGTAACATGTTAATTTTAAGGGAAATCACAGGTACCTACTTGATTTCATACGAGATGGATGTTAACACAAGATCTGATGCCACACGGCACACCGACTCTTCCGATTTAAGAAAGAAGTATAGTCTAAGGACCCATGTTGGAAATTTGACCGGGCTGATAAACTTGGGCAAAAGGCTTAAGACTATAAGGAGAGAAACCTTTCAGAGAAGATATGGAAATTTGTTGAATTTAATGGAGGTTGAAGTACAAATACCCGCTATCACAGCCTTGGCACAATATTATGATTCTCCACTTCGATGTTTCACATTTCAAGACTTTCAGTTGGCGCCAACCATAGAGGAGTTCGAGCATATCTTGGGTTTGCCATTGGAGGGCACCACTCCCTATCAACATTTAGAGCATCATGCCTCTATACCCACCATTGCTGCCATCATGAAATTACATCCCAAGGAGCTTGAAGACAGGATGATGATGAGGAATCAAGTGCATGGGTTATCACAGGGATATCTAGAGCAGTATTTACATCATCTGGCTGATAAAGAGGATTGGGAAACTTTCATGGATGTATTAGCCCTCACCATATATGGCATTGTCTTGTTTCCCAAAATAGAAGAATTTGTGGATTACACCGCGATAGACGTCTTCGTGGCGAGTAAAACCAGGTCAGAGAATCCTGTAACAGCAGTTCTTGCGGATGTTTATGGGACTTTGAGTTTTTGCCATGAGAGAAAGGGAAAGAAGATTCTTTGTTGCTTACCGGCGTTGTATACATGGATGACAACGCGCGTGTTTAAGGAGATGGTCGACGTTAAGAGTCTATCGGAGACTTTGTCACACCAAGGGCTTAAAGGTAAAGGAGGAAACGATTGGGCCCGATTCCTTGCCGGCTTGAGCGAAAGAAGTATAAAATGGCGCCTTCCTTGGCTCGGAAATAAACTGGCTATACAACATTGTGGTGGTTTTCCTAATGTGCCTCTCATAGGTGCCCGGTACTGTATCAATTACAACCCTCTTTTGGTGCAAAGACAATTTGGGCATCCCATGAAAGGGGCACCTTCATCAGATTACCTTGCTACCCTACTCATTTATTACGAAGACGGGCATTTCATCGAACTATTAAGAAAGGTTAAAAGCGCCTGGGAAAATGTTGTTCGAGCAGAGAAGGACTTGAGGGATGGAGTAGTGGATAGCAGTGTTAGTTATCACACCTGGATTCTGGAGAGAGTGAAAGTAGTCAAGCTGCCTTTTAAACCGATCAAGGATCAATCAGCTAGTGAAGGACCATCCCAAGCTCCAGAAAGTGAAGAGGTGCAACAACTAAAAGCTGAGATGGAGAAATTGAAAATTAGGAATGCTAGGTTGGAAAACGAATTACAAAGGGCGCGTAATGATCTTTTTGATATGAAAAATGATAATGAAGAAAAGTCGCGGGCTTATGAAAACCTTGTCAAAAGCCAGAAGGCTGAGAGGGATTACACATTTCGAGTGAAACAGGATCTAGCTGCCGCGAGTAAGGAATTATCCATGAGGGTAAATGAGAAGAAGGTGGCTTTAGAAGAGGGAAAGGAGTGGAAGCACCTCTACGAAGAAGCCAAAAGAGATAAACGAGAAGCCCTGAAGAGATTAAGAGAAGCGCAGATTCAGATAGAAAAAGCGGGGCATGAGATGAAAGAGATGGCCATGTCGTTTGAGGCGGATATGAATAGGGAGCGTTGGAAGCTAACAGAAGCAGAGGAAGAGCATCGAACTCTGATAAAACAAATGGAGGAATATATCGAGGAACAGGAGGAGCGATGGAGGTCGATAGAATTTGAAGAAGGGCATCAGGCCTTGATAAAGCGAATGGAAGAGCACATCGCCGAGCAAGAAATGGCTGTAAAGCACTGGAAGGAAAGATTCTCTCAGTTGGCTGCTTTGGCAAACGGGGCAATTGAAGACATCCCCAGGATGGTGTCGAATGCTGAAGCAAGCACTCATTTTTGTAACTCACCAGCGGAAATAGAATTGTTTATTAATCATTGTAAATGGTTGGTGGGAGAGATGAAATCTTTCATTGCCCGGGCGCGGGATTGATGTACATCAGAATTATGCGTTTTGTTCCTTAGACTATGTAATGGATCAAATTTTCTTTAAATGAAAGATAAGGGATGTTTGTTTGGTATCGGCTTGTGTTAATTTTCCATCGGTATTGTCATCGTTATCCTGTGATTTCCACTTATCACTAGCATGCATCATGTTTTCTTTTGTTTTGCATCCTTATCTAATTTAATTTAATAAAAAATTAATAATCAGCAGTACAAGTGAGAAAACAACGGCAAATTTTCCACGACATCCGTACAGGACCAGAGCTAACTCGAAGGTCATGGAGAATTGGGAGCAGTCACACGAATCTATTAAGGCTGATGTCAGCCAGTTGAAGGATCAGATGGCCCAGATTTTGGCGGCTCTCGAAGCCCTGAAGACTACGGGAGGGGCGACGCCTGCGCAAGTCGAGGGAAGTGCTCAATATTACCCTCCGGTGTTCAGTTCTGGAAGCCAATCTGTTCCGTTCCCAATGTATGGATTACCTCTAGGTTACACCCCACCTGTGGGAGAATACACAGAAGGGGAGCAGGCTTCATTCTCTTTCCCTACCACTGTCAACATACCGCCAATCAGTACACAAGGACCTGTTGTAATGTCCGCACCCATGGTAAATGAAGGAATGCATGCAAGCATATCTGATGGAATACGAGTAACTCCGGTGCCACCTGTGATTACCGGAGAGGGCTTTTCTACAGGGACTGCACCACATACCTCGTTTCAGGGGGTAATTAGTAATGTCGATGGAGCAAAGGATAAACTTGAGAGCCTAGAGGCAAGATTGAGGGCTGTTGAGGGGTATGAAAGTTATGGATTCGGAGACGTTGCCAGATTGAGCTTGGTTCCTGGCGTCAGAATACCACATAAGTTCACTGCGCCAGATTTTGAGAAGTATAAGGGAAATACATGCCCAAAGAGCCATCTAACCATGTTTTGCAGAAAGATGGCTGCATATGCTTATGACGAGCAGTTGCTCATCCATGTTTTTCAAGATAGTTTGGCTGGAGTGGCATTAAACTGGTATACTCATTTGGAGCCGACTCGAATTCGTTGTTGGGCGGACTTGGCTGATGCTTTTGTGAAACAATACATATACAATACCCATGTTGCACCAGATCGTTTACAGCTGCAAAATATGTCAAAGAAGGACAACGAAGCTTTCAAAGAATATGCCCAACGGTGGAGAGAGTTAGCTGCACAAGTCGAACCACCTTTGTATGATAGAGAAATGGTGGCAATGTTTGTGAACACTCTCCAGCCGCCATTTTACGAGCACATGGTCGGGAACGTGTCTGCCAATTTCGCTGATATCATTATAATAGGCGAAAGGATAGAAATTGGGGTTAAAAGTGGGAAAATTGCATACAGTTCGCCCGCAACTGCAAATTACAAAAAACCCAATTTCAATGCGGGAAAGAAGAAGGAAGGGGATGTGCATGCGGCATCGGCAATGCCTGTATGGAGAGGTCAAGCTCCCGCTCATAGCTTCCGACCATACTTGGGGCAACCCCCTCTTACAGCTAATGCGGCGTTTGTTCATCAAGCCAGGCCTCAACAACAACAAGGGTATTATCAACCGCCATTGCCCCCAACTGATACTGGGAGGGCTGGGGCAATTGCAGGTCCAAATCAGAATGCGGGCCAAAATACTTACCCAAGAAGGAACCAATTTGTAAATTTCACCCCTATCCCTACAACTTACACAGAATTGTTACCCCAACTCGTCCAAAGGGGTTTGGTTGCTATTTGTCCAATGAAGCCCATGCAACCTCCGTATCCCAGGGGTTATGATGCAGAGGCCAAATGTAGTTACCATGGGGGAGGTGTTGGTCACTCAACTGAGAGGTGTCTGGCTTTTAAACACAAAGTACAGACTCTAATCGACTCTGGGTGGTTAAAGTTTCAAGAAGATAAACCCAGCATTGAGACTAACCCACTTTCTGGGCATGGGAGTGCCTCGACGAATGCCATCGAGGATGGAAAACATGAGTTGATAAGGGACGCGGGTGGAATCCGAAGTTCCAGAAAGTTTATCTTCAAGGCGCTGATAAAGGTGGGCCTTTTAAAAGGTGATTATGACGAGGATGTAACATGTGCGCTTCATCCGGATGATGGGCACTCTATTGAGGAATGTGGTGAATTTGAGTATGTTCTGCAAGACCTGCTGGATCGGGGTTTGATGCAAGTATGCTACAAGGATAAGGAGGGGGAAGTGTTTACACAGATTGGTGGAGAATCCGACGTAACTCTGCCTGAGCCGTTGGTGATCCATTTCACTAGAACCACCCCTGCGCCAGAGGCTGAAGAAAAGTCGTCTGTCATCATCCGGGCGCCGTCTCCTTTTCCTTACAAAACGGGAAGGCTGATGGAAGAAAGGAGAGAGCGCGGTCTAGCTCGTGTAGAAAGGCGTGAACCCAGGGTGGAAAAGATTCGTATTCGTGACATCAAGGAGAAATTTCGTAGTGCTGGTTGGATCAACGCGGGCCATATAACAGCCGTGGAGGATGAAGATAGCTTTGAATGCTCAAGTTTCGTGCGGGCCGGCTCCCCAGATGCACCACTCAACAATTGGAACTCTGAGTTTACCCGTGATGCTTAATTTGAATAAAATGTAATAGTTTTAATTAATCCTATAGCTTCACCCGGGGCTTTAGGATTCATGACATACGGGTTGACGTTTAGTTTTGTGCTCAGCGTGATAATCGAATCGTGTTTGTTTTTATCATCATTTCGCATTAGTCATCTTTTTTCCTTTTTTATTTATTCCTTTTTTTTTCATAAATTTAAATAATGCAGATGTGACAATGAAAGTTTTGAAAATAACAATGTCGATATTCCTAATTTTGAACACCCTATCGATAATACGGAAGATGATTATGAAGATAATCTGGAACCCTCTCCAGAGCTCTTGAGATTAGTGGAACAAGAGTCTAAAGAGATAAAACCTCATCTGGAAGAGGTTGAAGTACTCAACTTGGGAGAGGAAGAAGAGAAAGGAAGTAAAAATCGGTACTGGCATGAAAAAGGAAGTGAGGAAAGGGTTGCAAGCCCTATTGAAGGAGTTTAAGGATGTGTTCGCTTGGTCTTACAATGACATGCCAAGTTTGGATACCAATATTGTGCAACACAAGCTCCCACTTAAACCGGAATATCTTCCAGTCAAGCGAAAAACTAAGAAGAATGAAAAATGCATTTGACAAAAGGGTGCATCCCAGAGAATTCCACGAAGGCGAGCTGGTGTTGAAGATGATCTTGCCTGTACAAAAGGATCATAGGGGAAAATGGACCCCGAATTATGAAGGGCCATTCGTAGTGAAGAAGGCATTTTCTGGTGGGGCACTAATTCTCACAAGGAAGGATGGAGAGGAGTTACCATTACCGGTTAATTCGGGTGCAGTCAAAAAGTTTTACACATGATGATTCCGTGATAGGGGATCAATATTAAGGGATATTGACATGATCTTTATAGTTTGTTGTACTCTGTGTTATTTCATTCAATAAATACTGCATGGTTTCATTCATAATTTTTGTTTGCACGCTTCTTGAAATATTGCATGTCGCGTTGAGCTTTTAGGTAAATAAAGGAAAATAAAGGTAATGATAATTAAGCACACATGAGTAAAAGCATCACGGGTATATTCGGTTGGCACCAGCTCGTTCCTGAGGGATGTCGTGAAAGACTAAAAAAGGAGAGAATAAAAATGCACATGTTGAATTCATTGTCAATCAGGTTGTCTAGGGCATAGTACGTTCAAAAAAAAAAAAAAAAAAAACACAATAACTGGAAATGGCAAAGATGCAGAGTCTTCTCCTGATTCAGAGTTTCGGGGGTAACCTGTGTTCATTTCTCGTTAAAGCATCCGCTTTCTTATTGCGTGAACCCCTAACCTTTTCATTTCCCTTCAAAACAAAGGATTGTCGTGGATAGAACACTGGGGCAGTTGTCATGATTGTACCCATGCCCAATGATTCGCGATCGGGGAGCAAAAATAATAAAAAATTTGAAAAAATGAAGTCGATGTATCAACTGCTACAGAATTTCGTCTCATGGTTAAGGTTGTGGAAAGCAAGTCAGGCAAGCTTCAGGATGACGTGTGGCCGTTTTCTTTATCCAAATGATAAAAGAGGTTTAATCAATTGCACCCACTTTGAGCCGTAAGTCGTAATCATTTTTCATTACCCTAGACAAGAATCATTAGCATATCGACGTCAACTCAAAAACATACATCATAAGCATCCAAAGTTGAGGAGGAAATCTCTAAAAAAAAAAAACAAAACAAAAATGAAAAGGAAAGTATCATAAAGGACCACAGCAGGGGCAACAAAAAGAATGATCCAAAAGGAAAGAAAGAAAAAAACAACAATAAAGGGATGCCTGAAGTTCAAATCTCTAAAGACAGTTGACTGGGCACCTTGCAAATGATTCTTGTTTAAAAACTTTAACCGTCAAACACTTATTTGGGCCTTCATTATCCATTTTTTTCATAACCCGTTTGCCTTTTAGCCACGTTACAAGCCGATTAAAGTCCACGCCGACTGAAGTTTGTTCGTCCTGGTCTTTCTTACGAACTTAACTCTGGGAGGGAATGATGTGGTGACTGATATCATCACTAGAAGAAAAGAAAGGACATTGAAAATGAAAAGTGAAAATACAATGTAAAGTCTCCCCGTCAATTGTCATGTCAAGAAGGAACCCTCAACTGGGGCAATCCTTCCTACCCAAACCTTTTCACCTCCCCAAATCGTACTTACTGTGCACAACAAAATTGGGGCAGTCTTGTGGGCCCTACATGTTTCTATGTTAACCATACCTCCCCAGATGAGGAGAACACAAATGTTAGCTCCACATACAATCATTCAGCTATCTACTTCTCGTCCCTATTTTTCCCTCACCTTCTCGGGTTCAGGCCAAATTGGATTGCAGGAAGCGATAAAGAGAACTTGAACTCATGGTTACACCCTTCTCTTTCTCATTAGAGGGCTCACTGTCTCCTGACATTTTATGATTACGTTTTGAACGTACATTAGGTTTGATGACAATGTTGACAATGAGTTTCAAACATGGGCAGTCTAATTAAGAGAGAGTGGCAAAAAAAAAAAAAAAAAAAAAAAAAAAACAAACAAACAAAGCAAAGGTTTCATGTGTTTATTCATTCATGCACCCTCATGACATTACATCATACATTTCATAATAAGCAAGGTATTTTGTTTGAAAAATTCTTTAGGCACAAGAGAAATTGTGAAAAGGTTAATACAACATTTGCTTTTAAGTTTATTCGATGTTTTGCTAAGTGTTTACCAACGTTTCAGAAAGTTTCAAATCCAAGTTTTCTTCTGTAATACCGACCCTCTTCTTCGCAATGGTCGAATTCAAGTTTTTCTCCTACGATATTGGCCCTCTGCAAGGCATTGGTCGAATCCAGTTTTCGTTTTATGACCCTCTGCTAAGCGATGGTCTAATCCCATCTCGTTGTTGTAATACTGGCCATCTGCTCGGCAATGGTCAATTTCAGCTCGTGGCTCTGTATTGTTGACCCTCTGCGTGGCAATGGTCGAATTATAGTTTTTCTCCTACGATATTGGCCCTCTGCATGGCAGTGGTCAGATTTAAATTTATGTTCTGTGAGTTTGGCCCTCTGCGAGGCAATGGTCAAATCCAGGTTTTAATTTTCTGTTATCGACCCTCTGCATGGCAATGGTCGAATTTAAATTTCTGTTCTGTGAGTTTGGCCCTCTGCAAGGCATTGGTCGAATCCAGTTTTCGTTTTATGACCCTCTGCTAAGCGATGGTCTAATCCCATCTCGTTGTTGTAATACTGGCCATCTGCTCGGCAATGGTCAATTTCAGCTCGTGGCTCTGTATTGTTGACCCTCTGCGTGGCAATGGTCGAATTCAAGTTTTTCTCCTACGATATTGGCCCTCTGCATGGCAGTGGTCAGATTTAAATTTCTGTTCTGTGAGTTTGGCCCTCTGCGAGGCAATGGTCAAATCCAGGTTTTAGTTTTCTGTTATCGGCCCTCTGCATGGCAATGGTCGGATTTAAATTTCTGTTCTGTGAGTTTGGCCCTCTGCGAGGCAATGGTCAAATCCAGGTTTTAGTTTTCTGTTATCGGCCCTCTGCATGGCAATGGTCGGATTTAAATTTCTGTTCTGTGAGTTTGGCCCTCTGCGAGGCAATGGTCAAATCCAGGTTTTAATTTTCTGTTATTGACCCTCTGCATGGCAATGGTCGGATTTAAATTTCTGTTCTGTGAGTTTGGCCCTCTGCGAGGCAATGGTCAAATCCAGGTTTTAATTTTCTGTTATTGACCCTCTGCATGGCAATGGTCAGATTTAAATTTCTGTTCTGTGAGTTTGGCCCTCTGCGAGGCAATGGTCAAATCCAAGTTTTAATTTTCTGTTATTGGCCCTCTGCATGGCAATGGTCGAATTTAAATTTATGTTCTGCGAGTTTGGCCCTTTGCGAGGCAATGGTCAAATCCAGATTTTAGTTTTTGTTACTGTTACTTTACTTGACATTGGTCGTTTGGCATCGTGACTTGAATCATTTTGTTCGTTTTGTTTTCATGATTGAAACCTAGACAAAATTAGTGTTTTTATCTTTACTTAGCTTTACTTAAATAATACGAAAAGATTAAATTTTCATATTATTTAGTAATATCTAAGTAAAGAGGGGCAGCTGTCAACACTCAATTTTGTCCGGGTTGTAAAAATTCTATTGGTTATTTATTATTTTCCTTTTATTTTATTTTACCTTTTTGTTTTATTCTATTTTTATGCTTTTAATTCAATTTCTATTTTAGTTCTTATTTTCAATGTGTTTTAATAGAGTTAATTAATCAAAATAATTAAAAAAAAATTAATTAATTAAAAAAAATTGAAAAATAATATTAAAAATAATTGATTGAAAAATAAAATAAAATTGAGATAAAAAAAATAGAAAAATAGAAAACGTGGAAAAGGGGATATGGGGGACGTGTCTGAAGGAGGGAGACAAGGTTGTTAGAAAGGATTTTTCTAAGATTTTTTTTGGAAAAAAAAGGGGGGGACCAGGTGGTTACGAGGATAATTCCAAAGATTTTGGGGAGAGTTTTTTTTTTTGGATCAGAGAGAGGAAAAGGGGAAAGGAGTGCACACGAGGAACCATCATCTGGAATCATCATCCAGAGTCAGCATTGGCACCGGCACCGGCGAGAAGAGATCACTGGCTACGCAGCGAACGATAGCAGCAGCCGTAGCAACAGGTAAGTCTCTGTTTCATCTGTACATCCAGACTCATCATGACCGCTTACTGCATAACTGCTTCTTATGCTTATTCCATCATGAATGCTTTTCCTCTGAACATCATGAGTTCCCTCATCACCAACCTCCCCTTCCATTCATTCTCTGTTTCACCACGTTCCCTCTCTCCTTCCTAACTCTCACGCTCACGGCCAATCTCAACAAACCAAATCCAAAACCCATCGCACAATCCAAGAATGAAGGGATGAGCTGGAGCGATGGCCGACGATGGTCTCGGCGGTGAAAGGCGGAGAGCTCGACGAAGAAGAGGCAGCCCGTGTGTTTGAACTGGCGGAGACGAACCCCTCCCTAGGTTGCCGGTATCGGAGAGTGCAGACAAGAGCAAGGAAGCAGTGGCGCGGTGGATAGATCGAGAGAGACGACGGCATGGTAGCTGGTCCGTAGAGGCAGTGATACGGTGGCCACCTTCGTTGCGGTGGCTAGTCTGGTCCGCGGTGGTCAATCGGAAGAAGACGTGGTCGTTGAGTGACAGAAGTGAGTGTCTCTGAACCCTTTTGATCAGAGAGAAGGAAGCATTGGCCTCATTTGAGAGGAGCAGCATGAGGAGTGAATGAGAGTGGGAAGGTAGAACCCCTAGGAAATTCTAGGTTAGAAACCATTCAATTGGGCCAGGCCCAAAATCGAGCGTACGTCCAGGAACCTTTGGCTTTTTTTGAACGTTCGTCATCCAGCCACATCTTCCCAACGAACGCTCGTCCATAACGAGCGTTCGTCATCCAGCCACATCTTCCCAACGAACGCTCGTCCATAACGAACGTTCGTCATCCAACCTCATCTTCCCAGCGAACGCTCGTCCCAAACGAGCGCTCGTCATTCGGTCTCCACTTCCCACATCTTCCCAACGAACGTTCGTCCATAACGAGCGTTCGTCATCCAGCCTCATCTTCACAACGAACGCTCGTCCCAAACGAGCCCTCGTCATTCGGTCTCAACTTCCCACATCTTCCCAACGAACGCTCGTCCATATCGAACGTTCGTCATCCAGCCTCATCTTCCCAACGAACGCTCGTCCCAAACGAGAGCTCGTCATTCGGTCTCAGCTTCCCACATCTTCCCAACGAACGCTCGTCCATAACGAGCGTTCGTCATCCAGCCACATCTCCCCAACGAATGCTCGTCCATAACGAGCGTTCGTCATCCAGCCACATCTTCCCAACGAACGCTCGTCCATAACGAGTGTTCGTCATCCAACCTCATTTTCCCAATGAGCGTTCGTCCTTAAGCTTCCATATCTGAACGTCCGTTCGTCATGTCAATAACGAACGTTCGTCCTTAAGCTTCCATTTTTGAATGACCGTTCGTCATGTCAATAACGAACGTTCGTCCTTAAGCTTCCGTTTTTGAACGTCCGTTCGTTGTTTCAAACAATGAGCGTTCGTCTTTAAGCTTCCATTGTTGAACGTTCGTTCGTCATTTCAATAACGAGCGTTCGTCACAGCCTCAATTTCTCAACGTCCGTTCGTCATTTCTTCAACGAGCGTTCGTTATTCAGCCTTCGTTCCCAACGTTCGTCCTCCCCCCAATGTACGTTCGTCCTCTCCCCAACGAACGCTCGCTATCCTTAATATTGTCCCCAACGGACGTTCGTCCTCTCCCCAACGAACGCTCGCTATCCTTAATATTGTCCCTAACGTCCGTTCAGTCTCTCCAATTTCTTTTGTTTATTTATTTTTCTTTATTGTCTTATTTTATTTTGTTCTATTTATTTATTTTAGACATTCACTTATCCTAAAATATATATTTAATAATACAATATTGATAGTTTAAATAAAAAGAATTTACAAGAAAAGTTTTAAAGGTTTAAAGCGCACGTGTGACCGCTCGCGTCGTCCTTCTGCTAAAAACCTTTTCTTCTTTTCTTAAATAAAATTTCAAAAATACGTTTTAAAGGTTTAAGCACACGTGTGACCGCTCGTGTCGTCCTTGTGCTAAAAACCTCTTCTTCTTTTCTTAAATAAAATTTCAAAAATACGTTTTAAAGGTTTAAGCACACGTGTGACCGCTCGCGTCGTCCTTGTGCTAAAAACCTCTTCTTCTTCCTTAAATAAATTTACAAAAATATGTTTTAAAGGTTTAAGCACACGTGTGACCGCTCGCGTCGTCCTTGTGCTAAAAACCTCTTCTTCTTCCTTAAATAAATTTACAAAAATATGTTTTAAAGGTTTAAGCACACGTGTGACCGCTCGCGTCGTCCTTTTGCTAAAAACCTTTTTCTTCTTCCTTAAATAAATTTACATAAAAAATACGTTTTGAAGGTTAAGTACACGTGTGACCGCTCGCGTCGTCCTTGTGCTAAAAACCTTTTTCTTCTTTTCTTAAATAAAATTTCAAAAATACGTTTAAAGGTTGAACACTCGTGTGATCGTTCGCATCGTCCTAGTGTTCAATACTTTTCTCTCTTATTTCCGTAATATTACACGAGAGTATGAGTGCTCGTGCGATCGTCTGCATCAGCCTAGCACTCATTACTCTCAAGTCTTCCTAAATAAGTAAATAACGGTATGAGTGCTCGTGTGATCGTCCGCATAGTCCTAGTGCTTAATATCGTTATTTCTCTTTTTTTTTTTTTAAAAAAAAAAGATGATTAAAAATATTTAAATATCATTTTAAAGGTATGAGTACTCGTGCGACCGTTCGCGTTGGCCTAGTACTCATTACCTTCTTTTTCTCGAAAATATTAAAAACATAAAAATCTCCAAAAATTAAAAACATCTGCTTTTTCAAACAAACAAACAGTCTTTCAGCTAGAACTACGTAACCCTGATTTCTCATTTTGAATGAGAATACGTAGGAGCAAGGTCAATCCTTGTCGGGCCCTAAAAAACTAAAAAATATGTTTTGTTTATTTAGAATTTTATTTTAGGGGATATTTAAACATTTTGAAAAACCACATCATATTCGTGCATTTAGTTAAAGGTACTGCCTTAGGGCAGGCGTTGTGGGGTGCTAACACCTTCCCCACGCGTAACCGACTCCCGAACCCAATCTTTGGTTTTCGTGAACCGTGCTTTATCGTTTTGAGGTTTTTCCATAGTTTTCCATAATAAACTATGGTGGCGACTCCAAATCTCTTTTAAAACCCGTTTCCTTTTTGGATCGTCGTCCCGTCGCGATTCCGGTTGCGACACATTGTTCTTTGATGGGTTTACCTATTGAAAATGGCTCTAAGGGAGAAGAAACCATGGTCTTGATCATGTGTAACAAGCAAGCAAGTGGTTCAATCATAGAAAATTAAGCAAAATCAATCATGCTTCCAAAGTAATAACATTTAATCTATAAAAACTGTAGAGTCCAATCTCTCACAATTTAACTCTCAAGTTCCACAATTTGATAAACATCATGCCTAGCATATTAATCACCAATTAAAATCATGCATCTGTTTTTAACAAAACTATGAGCAACCACCATCTATGCTTAAAAGCCTCACCAATCATTAACTCAACATGCATCATAAAACAATAGAGCAAACACAAGAATATTACTCATCACAAACAATAGTTTATCACATCATACCAAACCATTGCAGCACAATTCATTAAACCAAGTACATAAGCAATAAAACAAAATAAACAAAAACATAAAAATCCTGATCCAGCAGCATCCACAAGCAAATGTCTAGTAGCATAGCATCCATCAGTAAATGCTCTTAGTAGCATCCATTAGTAGATGCTCTCATCTGAATCTTCTAGCATCCATCAGTAGATTCGAATCCTTCTCATCAGCATCCATCAGTAGATGCTAATCTTTCTCATCTTCATCGGCATCCATCAGTAGACGCCTTCAGTAGCATCCATCAGTAGATGCTTAATCACATAGCCTCCATTAGTAGACGCTACCATTCATCACCCTCATAGCAGCATCCATCAGTAGATGTTGTCATCTGAGTCCTTCTAGCATCCCTCAGTAGATGCTGTCCAGCACCCATCAGTAGATGTTGTCATTCCTGCAAAGCAAAATCAAATCCAAACCACACAAATAATCAATTTAAAAAGAAAAATCATTAATTGGGTTGCCTCGCAATAAGCGTTTGTTTAACGTCACGAGCCTGACACCATTAAGCACAATCTACATCTATTATGTTGGTGTTCCTTTTGCTTTCATCACACCAACTTATCTGCAGCATCTTCCTGTTCACCATCTTTACCCTCCTTGAATAAAGAGTCTCAATCTCAATAACTCCATTCTCTTTGATATCTTTAATCACTTCATGCACAGAGTCTTGGTGAACATGTTTCTAATTGCAGTTGAAGTCTGGCGCTCAGCGCCCTTAATGGGGCGCCGAAGCGCGCCCTATGACCTTCTTCCTCCTTCTTCTCTTTCTGATGATCTTGTGCTCTTAGTACAGATTTTCGAATTTAATCCTGTAGACACTCAAGAACACTGCACTAGAGCACCAAATTAGCAAAAACAGATAAAAAAAATAAAAAGATAAAAAGATAAAAAAGATGAAAAGATAAAAAGATAAAAAGATAAAAAAAATGAAAAGATAAAAAATAAAAAATAAATAAAAAGATGAAAAGATAAAAAGATAAAAAAATGAAAAAATATAAAGATAAAAAGATGAAAAGATAAAAAGATGAAAAAATGAAAAGATGAAAAGATGAAAAGATAAAGAGATAAAAAGATAAAAAGATAAAAAGATAAAAAGATAAAAAGATAAAAAGATAAAAAGATAAAAAGATAAAAAGATAAAAAGATAAAAAGATAAAAAGATAAAAAGATAAAAAGATAAAAAGATAAAAAGATAAAAAGATAAAAAGATAAAAAGATAAAAAGATAAAAAGATAAAAAGATAAAAAGATAAAAAGATAAAAAGATAAAAAGATAAAAAGATAAAAAGATAAAAAGATTAAAAGTCAATCGGTTAAGAATCACACAAATAGAATAGTTATACCACGAGTCCCCGGCTACGGCGCCAAAAACTTGTTAACACTCCGGCAAGTGTACCGAATCGTATCAAGTAATAATAAATGGTAAGACCAAGTATCGTTTCCCAAGAGACTCACAACACTAGCAGGTGATGACATCCAGGAAATCCAAACTGTGAAGGCTCTATTGAATGCAAAGTTTAAGATTAAAGACTTAGGCCAACTCAAGTATTTTCTGGGCTTAGAAATTGCAAGATCTTAACGGTGCATTAATTTGTCACAAAGGAAGTATGCTCCAGAGTTACTAGAAGATGCAGGATTGTTGGGATGTCAACCTGTTTCTACTCTCATACAACCAAGCACAAAATTTTCTAAGACAAAAGGGAAACCCTATTCAGATGTGCAGGCCTATAGAAGACTTCTTGGCAGGTTACTATATCTAACCAACACAAGACCAGATTTATGTTTCGTTGTTAGTACTATCAGTCAATTTCTTTCCAATCCTTTGGAAGATCACTATGCAGCAGCAATAAGAATCCTGAGATTTATCAAGAACAATCCAGGACAAGGATTATTCTTTCCCTCCAACACAGAACATGCTCTCAAGGCTTTTAGTGATTCTGATTGGGCTGCTTGCCCTGACACTAGAAGGTTTGTGACTGGTTTTAATGTGTTCTATGGTGCATCATTAATCAGCTAGAAATCCAAGAAGCAAGGTACTATATCTAGATCATCAATCGAAGCAGAATATAGAGCTTTAACTTCCACAACATGTGAAATTCAATGGCTTCTGTATTTGCTCCATGATTTGAAATAGCCTCTACCACAACCAGTTCCTCTATTTTGTGACAATCAATCTGCTATACAAATTGCACAGAATCCAGCCATGCATGAAAGGACAAAGCATATTGAAATTGATTGTCATCTCATAAGAGATAAAGTTCAAGCTGATGTAATTAAGCTCCTGTCCATTCCTACTTCAGCACAACTTGCACACATTCATTCTAAAGCTTTGCATCCAACACAATTTCAATCTTTGTTGTCCAAGTTGAGCATTAAGGATATATATGCTACATCTTGAGGGGAGATATTGGATTTAATTTATTTATTTTTCGTTCATATCTGTGCATATTTATGTTCCTATATTTATATTCTATTTTTATATTTATATTCCGTTTATACATTGTTTCAAACAATTATATATATATATATATGTAAATTGTACTCTTTCCTGATTATGGAATAAGAAATACAATTCTTATCCTTTCTTTTCTCATAACACAAATATTCATAGTACTCTTCAATCACCCAATCACATAACAATGAAACTCCTGTATAACTTTCATTTAAGGGTCCTAAAGACAAATAAGAGCTTAGAAGATCTTTATGAGTCCATGAAAATGTTAAAAAATATATATTGTATAACTGCACTTAAAGAATACAAGCTAAGAAGAATATATGGAAACCCAAACACATGTTCCTAATAAAGTCCTCGAAATTTTCAAAGATTACAACCTTGAATTGAATTTACAGGAATTATTTTTAAGGGCATATTGAAAAATAGAATTTAGATAAATTTGATCCATCATTAGTTAGTTGGATCTAGTTTTAGATTCATAGTTTGTTTTCTATGCATATGTCTTTAGGTTCAAGTACCTAAATTTCTTCAAATATATATACCCTCAAGTACAATATATATATATATATATATATATATACCCTCAAGTACAATATATATATATATATATATACCCTCAAGTACAATATATATATATATATATATATATATATATATATATATATATATATATATATATATATACCCTCAAGTACTATATATATATATGTACCTTCTAATAAAAAACTACTCACTATTTTTTTTTTAAATATGATATCACTAAGATAGATTCGGTCTCCTTCAACCAAAACCATCTTAAATTGTGAAACACATGACGACATGTTTAAGGATGCATGTCTTATATCTCGTAGAAATACTTATGCATCAGAGAAAGAAAAAGGTAAAAATATAAATGAAGTCTTTTTAAGTCCTAAAATTGATATATCGCCATGAAAATCTTTTGGCAAGTGGATGGATTTAGTATGCACATGCAGTATTGGTTGGCCGGTTGAAACCAGTGTTGATTACAGAATAGTTTAATAAAACATTGTGATAATATTAACTATAAATTATTATCTAACTGTGGTCTTAGACACTAATCTCCTGGCATGTGCAAGTTTTGTCAACTGACTAACAATATCAGTAATTGTTATGATTTGTTTATTTTTCATATTTGAAACTTTAAATGCTAATGATATTAGGTATATATACTGTTAGTTAGTTGACTAAATTGTCTATGTATCAAAACAACATTGACGGGCTTGACAAACAACTAAATAAATTTTGAAAGAAATTATTTTTAAACTAATATCAATGCAGTGTTTAATCTCCATATATACAAAGATAATAAAGTTCATTTTTCATACAGGAATTTAATTTAAAATATGTAACCAGGAAAATTTCACTTTGAAAAAATAAATTAATTAACATACTCATCATATAGCTCCATCCGTTAATCAAGTTTAGATGGGTGAAAAAAGCAAGTGTTTTTAGCAGAAAAGACATATTTATTCAAAACCTAAATGAGTTTCAGGTGTAGGAGTCCAAAGGGGTATCAAAAATATCTGAGCAAGAACAAAAAAGAAAGAATATAAAAAGGAAAGTAGTTGTTGGGTAAAGGTAGTAACATTCTTATGGTGTAGATATATGATGCTACTCTTTTTCAATGAATGAAACAGTATATAATAAAAGGCCTGGTGGCGATTTTGAATTGATTTGTGCTGAATATAAATAAATGTGTGTGACGCCAAGATGTTAACCACTCAGTTACAACAAAAATGACAACACAACAATGAAAACGATTGGTGACTACGTCCACTCCAACCTAATAATGACCCTTGCTCCATGGAGGAGGACTGCATAAATCAAATTAGCCACTGAACACAAGAGAGATTAATGAAGGAATATCAAAACAAAAAGCAGAATGTTTATTTCTACTTTTAAGAATCTATTTCGTTTTCATTTGAAAACATGTCACTTTTTCTTTTTCTTTTTTTCTAATTCATCTCTCATTTAAAGACTAGTTCAGAATATGGTATAAAATACTTTTCTAAGACAGTAAAAAGAGCACTGATATTTTCATAGTTTGGTACATGGTTTTTGAAAATAACTGATATAATCCTTTTAATTTCTCACCAACTATATATCCTAAATTTCCTTGTCTCGTGTACCTAATAAACCAACCAACCAATCGAAAAACCAAGTCAATGCCATTTTGGACCAGCAACCTAAATTGGACAAACTAGTGATTAATTGCACACGAAATGATGAACAAGATCTGATCCAGGGAGACCTATTCACAAGCCAGAAGTCAGAAACAAACAAATAAGAGACACCGGAAAAGATTGAAAGTTAATAATCTCAACACGAACTTGATTCTATAGAAGAGAAATTGGCATTACAGCATGCATGACTCCTCATACGCCATTTGGTAAGGCCATGACCATTGTGATGGGGTGAACAAATGGCATACAGGGAGCCAGGCACACAAAGTATGCTAATAGAGAGAGAAGAAAGAGGCAAAAAAGGTCACAAGGGTTAGTTGTTAGAGAAACATGCAGAAGATGGAAGATGTTGATGTTATGATGAGAAATGCAAGAGAGATGATAAAGGAAAAGCAAAGGGTACCGTTGATATTGAATGAAGTAGAGTGAACGAAGGATATGTGATCTGAAAGCGAATTGATTTGAGGAGTAGCATATATGCAATAGGAGGGAAGAAAGAGGGTAAAGTATGAGAACCAAAAGGACAAAAAGGGCCCCTCTGAGTTTCATAGGCTACTGTTTTCTACTTGGAAACCAACCAAGCAGGTTTAAAGTTGAGAATTTGGCATGAAGTGTAGATAGCTTTGAAAATACTCTAGGTTGAAGACCATGTCTTTTTCCAACCTTTTTAAACTCTCTTAAGGTTAGGATATGACTTTGGAGAGATTAGGGGTCACATATATAAGGACTTTAATAAAGAGGGTAAGAGGGAGATGATGAAGGTGGATAACAACGAGACCCTTTTCCTGTTTGCTGGACGCTATGATGACTCTAGGTTATGCAATTTCTTTTTCCATTCCACATAAAAAGTGCAATTTCTTTTTCATCTTCTGCAACACATTTGTCTGCAAGTGTTTGGATCACCTTAGATTCCCATCACTCCCACAATCGAACATCTTCAAACAACCAGATCTTTCCCTACCCTTGTCCTTTTCCTTCTACGCTTTGTTTCTTTCTTCTCTTTTCTCTCTTTCTCTCTTTCTCCTTTTGGTACACGTGATGTATGAATACATTATTGTCTTAAACATCAAGGGAGGTCCATTACAGAGAACTTAGGTACTTGTTCCTCTTCTTTCTTTCTCTTCCTTCACCCTTCTCTCCTCTCGTTTCAACACCCTTTTTCAAATTTATGTCGTACCTTCATATGCTATATATACACTTCTAGACACATCAAAATTAACTTTTTCTTAAAACAATCATTTCCCTCTTCACCAGATATTCCCTTTATTTATACTTCTCATTGCTTAAAAACAACACCTTTGTAATCTACGAGGTACACGTATTACATAACACTTAATACTATATCTTTTGCCTTTCATCAATTTTTAAAATTCCCAAATATCATACCATTTTAATACCGATAACGTACACCCCATAAAATTCACTTCAGAATAATTCATGTTTCAACAACTCAGACTCCTTCTTAGAAAAATATCAAATGTTGTCTCTTTCGCCCTTTTATGCGTATTAGTATCATAACAAACATAATTAAAGTGGCATATGTGCTTCAATTAGTTACTATTTTCTCTGAAAATCATTCTTTTAACAGTATATGATTCAACTAAAGAACTGATATTATTCATATTACTTATCAGTAAATTTCTATGCTTGCAAAGTAGAATTCTTCATGCAGCCATTGTTGTACTTTAGAATGGCCAACTCTCTCACTAGCAAAAGTATAATTTATTTATTTTTAAAATCTTTTACTATGGAGTAACTCATACTTTAAAAGCAAGAACCACTTTAACAGTTTACATAAACAATTTATTTTGGGACCACCGCAAATTTAAAAGTTATAATCATGACAAATATAACTTGAGTGAGGTTAAATCTTCTTTTTCTAAAAATGGATTGCTAATCTTTCTACTATATAAACAAATTATTAAATAATAACAATAAAAGTAAAGTATTTATTTATTATCTTGTAAAAAAGTACTTATTATACAGATAAATGTAAGAGAACTAATAAAAATGCATATTGGAGGAGGATTTTATAATTTTGCTTAAAAAATTCATTATAAGTGATGAAAAAAAAATCAGAGAATATAAATGCATAAAATTTAACACTACAAAAATAATATAATATAAGAGGATTTTTTTTCTAACGATTTTAAAAACTTCAGATAATTTTCAATGATTTTAGATGGAAACCACAACTATGTTTTATTTTCTTTTTTTAAAAAAAATCGGCCATTTATAATCAAAACTGCAGATAAATTATATTTTTTTTAATAAATTTTCAGTGGTCTTTTACTCACACGCTCGGTAAGTTTGTAAATATTTTTTTAATTTTAATTTCTCCTTCGTTACGCCTTCACTTCGTGTTTTGCATCTTCTTCGGTTGAGTTTCCTTTGTTAATTTTTCACTTCACAGCTTTTTTCCTCTTACAAATCTCTAATCGTTTTCCTTCCCCTCCTTGAAATCAAATATATAATTTTATCTCCCAAAAAGTTGAGAAACAGCTACAAACCTATAAGCCACAAATGAGCTGAATAACACGCACATAACAAGTAAAAATTAATATAAAGGGTAAGAATGAACATTTGTACCATTTTTGCACAAACTGTGGAATATATAGCTAGGGCTATAATCAACCACATATATATCATTCACAAACTTTATCATTTCATAATGAGAATTTGTAATGTATCAATAGTGAATCCAGGGTAACTTTAATAACCCTCCATGGAAGATTTTATTCTTCTCTTGCACATTGGTTTAGAGGCGTAATGTGAGACCAGGTTTAACCTTACAAAGGTTTCACTGCTCAAAAGAGTAACGACAAAAGTCAGATATTCAAAGGTTGCATAGTGATCACCTAAAACATAAACCTTTTGTATTATTTAATTTGTTCATTGTGGACAATTTATTATTTATATAATGAGTTGGAAGGGTCAAATATTTTTAATGAAGACAATATTAAAATTGATAATTTTTGTCTTATATTATAAATATGTTTTAACTTTTGAACATAATTCATGTGTTATATACTCTCTTCTCACTAGGGATAAAAAAAAATCTATAATCACATATAAATAGATATATGGGATATGAGTATTTTTTATTTCTACATGTTAACGGGGGAATTTGGATTAGGCTAATATCTAAATAAAAATATTTGAATAATTGCTTTCTGTATTTCCTCAAACTTTGATCTGTACATCTCAAGTGCATTGAAATGACAAAAATAATCTTGGTTTGGAAATGTAACTCTAATTTTCTCTTTCTTCTCTAGTGTGTGAGCTCTATTCTTCCCCTTCTTTCCATTTTCAACCTCATTCGTGTGAGCTTTATTCTCCTTTACTCTTCCCGTTACATTTTCATCTCCATTCACTTGGTTGAGTAATAGATATATTAGTTCTTGGAGAACGTAGGTTAGTTATTGAAGCTCACAAGTGGTGGAGGATAAAGTGCGACATTTTATTTCTGAAGAATTGCTTATAGGCTTTGAGATGATTAATGTTGTTGTAGGTGAAGAAAGATCCCACTAATAAGAGTGCCTTTTAGATACCTGAGGATACGATTAGCGACTTCTTAGTGTAGAGTGATTGAAGTAGAGACGAATTGACTCAAATTATTAACGAGGAAGGATATGTTAGGCCTAATATTGGTAAGATATACTAATCGTCTGGTCAACCTTCATTAAGAAGAAACATCTTCATCACTTAGGAGGTCTTTGATTGGTTAGAAGAAAGGAATGTGCCATGAGGGTAGGCCAAGGATCACAATTCATCATTCTGGTTTCTTACAAAAAATCAAGAATGTATTTCTGCTAATCGAGATGAATTCCAGAGTTGTTGCGAGTAACCTCCAAAACAAGAAAATATTTAAGATCCCCAAAAAGTTTTATCTGGAAGTTGGGACCAAGAAGAGGTATGATTTTTTGTATCTCGTTAGCAACATTTCCTGTGAGAATAATATCGTCTACATAAATCAAAATAGTGGTAGTAGGATGTGTGTATCATGTTTCAGAAAAAAGGGGATGAACAATAGATAAACGTGTTAATTTGTTTGATAAAAGAAAAAGGAAATCTTTGCATCCTATTTTCGTCTAGCTTGCTTCGGCACATAGATAGATCGTTAAAACTTGTAGACTTCAATTGTTTTGTGGGTAGTAAGTCCAGGAAGAACCTTTATATATACTTCTTCTTAGAGATATCCATGAATAAATGCACTGTTGATGTCCAGTTGTTTCAAGAGTCATTTATTTGAGCAGTAACAGCAAAGGAGACACAAAGTTGGGAGCTTGTCAACAGGTGTAAAAGTTTCAAGGTAATCCAATCCTTCAAGTTGGGTGTATCTTTGGCATGCTTTGAATCTATCAATGGATCCATCTTATTTATGTTTGATCTTAGTATATCCATCTACATATCCAATAAAAGTTTTTCCTGGGAGGAGATGTGTAAGAATCTTTGTTTGGTTATCCTCTAAGGCTTTGAGTTTGTCCTTCATGACTTGAACCCATTGTGAAGACTTAAAGGTGTCTTTATAGCTACGAGGCTTAGTAATAGAAGATATAGAAAAATTGTGTTTAAAAGTAGCAAACAACTTATATGAGATGAAATTAGTCATAGGGAATCCAACAAGAATGTGAGTATGAAAATCAGCAAGATAAGTAGGAGTTTTTCTAAGATAGATGTAATGACGCGAGGTTGATTAATATTTTCATCCAAAGCTTCGGTATTCTTATTAACAGACAGGAGAATGATTTGTATTAGCAGAAACAATATTAAAATAATTAGTATTCGCAAAATGAGTGTCAGTTGTATATTTTATATCTGTATTAAGATGTAAAATAAAAGAATTATTGAAAAATATAATATCATCATAATGTGTACTATAATTATAATTATGAGGAATTAGAATAGATAAATTGCTACGATTTACATTATTAGTAGTAGAAGAATTATATGA
Organism: Vigna umbellata; assembly: GCF_029865625.1. Lineage (NCBI taxonomy): Eukaryota > Viridiplantae > Streptophyta > Magnoliopsida > Fabales > Fabaceae > Vigna > Vigna umbellata. Next base: position 4,099,355 of record NC_142172.1, on the reverse strand, counting down.
AAAATGATTTTCATAAAACATGATATGGAAATAAACTTTTATTCTAAAGATTAAGAAACATAAAAATACCAATAACAACCTTAGCATCAAGTTTTTTTTATATGATAGTATTATAATAGAATAGACAGAAAGAAAACACATAAAACAAAGATATCACATGGATAAAATACTATACGAATATATATGTTGATATATATATATATATATATATATATATATATATATATATATATATATATAAAGTAATAATATCATAACAAATTTTTACATTTATTTAAAATATAATACAACAATAAATTGATTATAAAGAAGTAAATTTTTGTAATTTTTAAGAAAAGAAAGTAAAAAATAAAAAAAATAGTATAAATGAATATAAAAAATTTATGTACGTGAAAGTATATTATATATATATATATATATATATATATATATATATAGGGGTTTGCTAACGCGCGTACGCCTGTTTTTCAGTTGGTACATTTTAGCAATGTGTACCGGATTTTAGTAGACAAAAATATCCTTATATATTATGGATTCCAAGTTTTAAGGTTAAGGGTATTTTAATAATTTTCATTTTCAAAACTTAAAAAAAAAAAAAGAAACCCCCCAAACCCTTACTCACCTCTCTCATTCCTCTCAATCCTTTCTCTTTCATCTCTCTCACTCCAACCTTTTCTCTGTCATCCCTACTGTAGCCCCAATTGAAAAAAATCAGAAACACATGCCTTTAAAAAATTTTCCTTTGTAAAGAATTGAGTCATTGACATATTCACCTTCAAGGCAAAGGTTCATTCAAGATCTCTTCAATTTCACCATCTTCACTAACCTCTCTAATTTCATCATCTGTATTTGTTGAATCATCATCTCTAAAAAAACCCTCCAGGCCAATTACCAATTCTTTCTGATGTCATTATGCTTGTGAAAATTAGATAAAATTATATACGACAAAAATTATAAAATGAAAACTCATTATAAAGTCATTTTTTTGTAAGAAATTGTTTAACAACTGAGTGTTTCTGATTTTTTTCCAGGCCAATTACCAATTCCTTTGATGTCATTATGCTTGTGAAAATTAAATAAAATTAGATAAGACAAAAATAATAAAATAAAAACTCATTATAAAATCATTTTTTGTAAGAAATTGTCTAACAGCGAGTGTTTCTAAATTTTTTCCAGGTCAATTACCAATTCCTTTATGCTTGTGAAAATTGGATAAAATTAGATAAGACAAAAATTATAAGATGAAAACTCATTATAAAATCATTTTTTTGTAAGATTGTTTAACAGCAAGTGTTTCTGATTTTTTCAATTGAGGCTACAGTAGGAATGACAGAGAAAAGATTGGAGTGAGAAAGAGGAAAGAGAAAGGATTGAGAGGAATGAGAGAGGTGAGTAAGGGTTTGGGGTTTTTTTTTTTTTTTTTTTAGTTTTGAGAATGAAAATTATTAAAATACCCTTAACCTTAAAACTTAGAATCCATGATATATAAGGATATTTTTGTCTACTAAAACCCGGTACACATTGCTAAAATGTACCAACTGAAAAATAGGCGTACGCGCGTTAGCAAACCCCATATATATATATATATATATATATATATATATATGAGATAAAAGAATGGTTTAAATGCTTACTTCGTCTCCATGTTAAGAGGTGAATTTCTTTTAGTACCAGTTTTAAAAGTGAAGATATTGAGTCCCAAAATTGTATGAATAAAGTTTTATATGTTAAGTTGGTAGGAAGGTGGTTAACTTGGCTGCACTTTTTTTCTCTCTCCTCTACTCTTCCTGTCACCTTTTTCTCTCTCTTCTATTTCTCTCACCATCAATGTTTTTTTAAACTTTTTTGGCATGGATTTCAGTGGCATTTAAATCCAGGGAGGACCATTGGAAATAGATTGAGTTGGAGGAGACACAAAAAGCAGGGCTTGTGCCAGCTGAACTTGATGAGGATGGGAAGGAAATCAAGCTTCATATTCCCTAGTATATGTCATTTGCGCCTTGGTATCTTAATGCCGAGAGACCTGTAAGTGTTTCCACCTTTTAGAGTTATTGAGATCGGTAGGAATTTGGGGTGTTTAATGTATAAAAATTAACATTTTCTTTCGTCTTATTGTTATGCTTGTAGAATTTGAAACATCAAAGAAAATGGAAATCTGATCCCAATTACACCAAATCATGGTACGATAGAGGTGCTAAAATTCATCAGGCAAACAAGTATAGAAAAGGCCCATGCGAAAAGTAAGTGATCTTTATCTGTCAAATATCTGAGCATTTGTTTGTGTTTAATGTATACTTCTTGTATGAGAAACAACTTGTAAACTCTTGATTAAACATTTACTAGTTATTGGTTATAAGACAATAAATAAATATGATGTTTACTTGCTTGTCAATTTTTTTCCTGAAAGTAATGTGTTTAGGTAGACACTCACATAATCAGTCAATGTGTATTTTAGGTTTTCGAAGTCTGAATCCTTTATTTAGTTTTTGTAGTGTTCTTTAAACTACATGATAATGGCTGCAAGTTGGACTATATATAGCATAACAAATGACTTAATTATTTATGTTTTTACCTTATAATTTCATTACTTATGAGTAAGTGAATATGTTATTTGATATGTTTTGTTATTAAGACATGTTTTTTAAATATTATCTTTCAAATCCCGTAAACTATTTGACAACCAGGCTTGTCTCTGAATTTATTTATGGACCACTCCAATCTTCTTGTTACAGTTGTGGAGCTATGACACGTGATGTGAAGTCATGATGTATGGAAAGACCACGAAAAGTGGGAGCAAAATGGACAAACACTCACATTGCCCCTGATGAGGAGAAGAGCAACCAAAATGGTGAGGATGCTGCAAGTGATGAGGATGAAGATGAAGATGATTTAAGGGTAGATGAAGCAAAGGTTGATGAGAGCAAGCAAATGGACTTTGCAAAGGTTGAGAAGCGTGTGCGTACAACAGGTGGTGGGAGCACAGGAACTGTGAGGTAATTTTTATGTTACCGTCATTTTAATACATCTGGTCAGTTTAATTTGTCTTATATTTAAGGTTATCTATTTCATTATTTATTTTAGATGAATTGGAGCTGAAATATTTTTTCCCACAGGAATTTACGTATTCGAGAGGATACTGTAAAATATCTTCTTAATCTTGATGTTAATTCAACACATTATGATCCCAAGACCAGATCCATGGGAGAGGATCCACTTCTACATGCTGATCCAAATGAAATGTTTTATGGGGTAACTTGTCTCTTGAATGAAAATTTGTAACACTTTAACTTGTTTCTACTTAGACTGAACATGCTTTTGTACTGTAGGGTCAATGATGAGAGAAATATAATAGAGAGAGAAAAAGGTGACAGGAAGAACATAAGAGAGAAAAAAAAAGTACAGTAAAATTAACGTTATTATTATCAATTTAACGGATAAGACTTTATTGATATAACTTTTGCAATTTTGGAATTCATCCTCACTTTTAAAATTGTGTACTAAACAAAAATTCACTTCTTAACATAAGAACGAAGTAAGCATTTAAACCTAGAAAAATTTAGTGGTGTTGCTTAAATAAAAGTTTCCCTTGTTTGGTACGGTGACAAATCAATAAGAAAACAAACCCTCATGAAATTCCGAAAGTAACCACTGATTGACACCTGTTTCAAAACAGGGGTTTTTGGGTCAATGCAACAGCACTGCTTTGACCAATGCTTTCGAACGCGGCAAACCCTTGAGGAAATTTCAAAATGGCCCACTGTAATTCCATGTTTCAGTCCAATTGTGATGGCCCCAACTTCTTCAGAATTAATTTTAGTATCTTTATAATGTCTTCAATTTTTTGTATATAGCTATGAAAAGTTGAAGTTGTTCATGGATTAAAAATATTATATATTGCATAATCTTTAATTTATTTTAAAATTTATAATTTAAATTAAAAAAATATACATTTTTAATTTCATAATCTAAAAACATTATTATGAAAGTTCCTTATGTCAATACTTTTTTTGTCGATAAATATTCCTGTGTTTTTCTCAAATTTTTTTGGAAACAATTATAGCAATTTATTAAGTGAAATGCATTACGAAATATTCGAGGGATGTTACCAAATTTAATGTGAGTAAATTCCCACTAAATAAATTTATGAACAGTTTCTGACTGCATAAAAATGTTCTGGAATACAATTCACTTTTTTATCCACAAAGTTTCAGTTGTATAAAATCGATGGAAAAAGTAATATTTTATATAAATTTTGAGAGTTTTTCACGAATATTGATGATGAAAAATATCAATCTTTTAAATGATTTAGCTTATAAGTTTGGTTAGCAATTTGAGTTTAGAATAAACAATGATTTAGTTTTATAATTTGATCACCAATTAAATATATTATAAAAGAACTAAATATATTTGACCACTAATTGGGTAAGAGTTAATCTGAAAGGAGAACTCAACATGGAAGAACGAATTAATCAAGAGAGGGAATTCAATTTTAAGGAAAAACTTGGTCTCGAGAGAGCTTAGTCCAAAAGAGAGTGCTTAGTCCAAAATGGAGAGCTCGAGCGAGCTCTACCTTGAGGGAGAGTTCGCCCTAGAGGAGAGCTTGGCCTTGAATGGAAGCTCAACTTGAAGGAAGAGCTCAACCTCGACGGAGAGTTCAACTTGGATGGAGAGCTAGACTTTTATATATCACTCAACTAAGTTATGTTCATTTCTCTTCCAAAAATCTTTTAGAGGATTTCACTATATTTTCAATAACGTTACACTTGAGTATTAACACCTATCCCATGGCTTTTTTGGTCATTTGCATCTATATTGATTTGACAGTTCACTGCTTTTAAAAATACGATACTTCAATTTCGTGAATACCTACTCATTTAACTCGTCATCCTGTAAGAACTTGATTTAGAGACTTAGGCTTGTGATTGAGGGGATTTGAGAGAATTTGAAGGTAAATTTTTTTGTTGTTTATTTGAGTGGATTTGGAGGTAAGTGAGTAGGATTTGATTGATGTGACACTAAAAAATTTACCTTCAAATTCCCTCAATCACTCTCTTCCAGATCCATTCAAGTGAACAAAGCCTTAAAGATCTCGGCTTGGAGGAGGTCGGTCTCTAATCCTTTGTTCACTTGAATGGGATTTGGGGGAGAATAATTGAGTGGATTTGAGAGGATTTGAAGATAATTTTTTTTGTTGAAAACGTTTGTGAGAATTAGTGTAGGATTTGATTGATGTGACAAATTAAAAAAATTTACTTCCAAATTCATTCTCAGCTACCTCCAAATCCATTCAAATAAATAAAAAAAATATATTTTCAAATCCTCTCAAATTCATTTAATCACTCTCCCCCAAATCCATACAAGTGAACAAAGAGTTTCGCTTAAAAGAATCTGGCACGAGAACTCAACTTAAAAGAGGTTAGGCTGGTGGGCCTCGACTTGTAAGAACTCGGTCTAGAAAACTCTGTAGTAGCTAGAAAAATTCAACTAACGAATATATAATATAATTATTTTAATAATAATAATTACAACAATACAACTTAATTTTTATCCTATCTCATTACATAATAATTTCATTACTTTATTATTTTTATACATAGAATGAAAACAATTATTAAAAAAAAAACAGCCCACTCGACTAGTATCACCAAAATAAAAACAATATAATTGGAAAGATGTATTTGGTTTTTAGAATATTCAACCGATTATCAGAAAGGTGACCTAATCTTAAGTGTCATAAACTAGTATCTTTTACGATACTATTTGAAAGAATAGAAGCAGTGTTGGTCACCAATTTAGCATAGTCAAAGACATAAATACCATCTTTTTGTTTAAATAAACCAATCTTCTGAAAATTGTGAAATATATAGAAAATTAGTAAGACAAAATCTATGATCAAAATGCATAGTACCAGAATATTAAGAAAGGTTTGATATTGTTATAAGATGAAAATTGATTTAGAGAAACACATGTTGAAATTATCATGGAGTGAGGCAAATTTCTGTTGGATGAATGGGCTTCTTATCTCTTTTATTTTATTTTCTTCTTGAGTAGAAATATTGTGAATTTAAGATTGTTTGGTATTAAAGAATGGATGATTTTTGTAAGCGATATCAACAGTGAGGTCAATGAGTACAAAATTTGTTGGTATGTGTGTTATTGAGGTTTTGTTGTCATGAGTAACTACTTTCAGAATGATCTTCTTTTCCAAAAATGCAATTTTCTGGAGGTGTATGTCCAAATTCCATTTTCCAGTGAAAAAACATTTCATATCTCAATATAACTTCTACACTCTCTAACTTCCACAACAACAAAACCACTTTCTCCGCGAAGGAGACTAATTTCAAATAAAGCTTCCAAAAGTAAATTTGAAATTCCAAAAAATAAATTTTTTTTTTTTGAATTTCAAGGACATTCATCAAGGTAAACTAAAATATAACTTATGAATTTTACTATAAACTAAGATTATAATTCATGCTAATATAAATAAAATAAAATGTTACGATAAACAAGTGATAGAGTTAAAAAAAACAAAAAAAAAACTCAATATGTATACATTATTGACCTTAAAATCAAGTAACAACACATAACGTTAAATTTATCATTTATTGACTGTATTAATTATAAAAGAAAGTAAGTAAAATAGTTTACGTGTTGGTTCAGCCTTTACATGTAGTGTAATTTTATTAGGTTTTTTTCTCTCTAAACCCATAAGTTTTAAAATAATTATTTTATCCTTCCTAAAAGTGACTTTCAGATTATTCCCTTCCAAAATTCTTCGCAACAAATTTGTTAAACTATTTAAAACATGATTTTAACAACAGAATTTTTATAATAGAAATTCGAAATAAAATTTTCAGAACATATTTTACTGAACATATAAAATATATTTCTAGATGAATTTCTTAGAGTAAAATTTCTGGAACAAACTTTTTAAAACATATACGATAATTTATAAAATGATTTTTTTTTCTGTCGGTGAAATGGAGAATAAAGGTGCAAACGGAATGATGTTTATGGCGGCATAAGACGACAATGACAACAAATGACAGAGGCACGGGGAAATATATTTTATACTTTTTTTTGTTACTATGATATGTAGATAGTAATAATGGGGTGCGATAAGAAAACTTTTATTTTAGATTCAATCGATAAAAAATATTCAGCCTCAAATATTCACGGCCTTTTTCAGTCTAGCCCAATATCCTTTTGGATTAGCACGTTCATTCGTAGTTAAGACATGTAAAGTTGAAGTAACATGGTGGATAGTAATGCAATTGCTTCCTGCACCCATCAGAAAGCTTCCCAAAAATGTTTTCCAGAAAACGAAGGATGATTGATTTCTGGAAAAAAAATTCTAAATTATTTATAGTATTCTGGAAAATAAATTCTGGAAGTGATAGGGTGCAGAAAGGAAATGATAGGGTGCAGTACACAATCACTTGACCGAGTTTTATTTTCCTTAATTAAGATATATCAATTAAAATTCTGATTAAAGTTGATATTTTGGAAGTTTAATCAACCTCTCGGAAAGCTTTAGTAACTCTAGATGATTTTCGTGCATCTATTTACTAGAGTTTTGAATTAGATATATTGGAATGTAGTGCTATTTTGGATTGATGTTGAGTTTATTTTGAATTGAAATTGGATGGAGATATGATTTTAATTGTGTACCATATTTGGGTTTATCTGGAGTAGTCAAATTCAATTGGAAATATTCTTTAATTAAGTTTTGGCTTATATTAGTAGTATTTTAATGTTTTAAACTCATTAGAACTTGCAAAATTTTGATGAGCAATTTTAACTTGTAGGAATATTTTTATTTTGCTAGTTTTTGATAATTTCTGCTTAAGTGCTAAGCTGACACTTAAATTGTGTACCATCATTGTTTGCATCCAGCATTGTCCTTCAAGTGTTGTCAGAGTCACCTAAGAGATTGTCCTCTTTGATGAAGCTATTTGTTTTAAATGGATGGAAGAAATGAATGAGTTATCTTTGAATGATATTTTTGAATGCTTGTCTTAATTTTCAGTTGAAAAAATTGAAATTAGTTTATTTTTAAAGTTTTGATCTAATTTAACCTCTTAATTTTAGAAATATATAAATTTAATTATTTTAATTAAATTTTGTTAAGTTTATTTAACGTTTCAAATTCATTTTAGAATATAATTTGATTTGTCTAGACAGATTAACAAGACAAGTTCAAATGACTTCTAAAAATGAAAAACTAAACTAATTCAAAATTTGAAAAAGAAATTAACTTCAATTTATCTAAACATTAAGGAATAAAAATATATTTAATATTTGAAACTTGGCTTGTGCATCAATCATGTTGCTCAAACGACATTGATGACATTGATATGGAGTCCATGTTAATGTTTTTAGTAATTTTTTTTATGTATTTTCATCTTTAATTAAGTATATTTCTTATTTTAAAAGAGAAAATTAGAAATTGTCATAGACTTTAAATTTAATGAATGAATTATGATTGATTTATAAGAGCATATTTTGGTTAAAATGATATTAATGAATCATTAATATTTCTGTGATAATTTTGTACACATATCAAATTAATTTGCATTTTTAGTTGAAAGTAATTTGAACCATTTTTTTTATGTGAAATTATTTGAATTTTTTTATTCTAATACTTAAAATTAAGAACATCGAATAAGAATGGACTGAAAAGATATTATATTAACTTTAAATAATGATACTGTATAGAAGGGCATAAAAAAGAAACTCATAATCCTAGGATTTCATTGCATAAAAAAGTTAAGTATTCTCTCTATACTATTTACAATGTGTATAATTATTGTTATCAATAAAATATATATTTTTTAAAATTAAAATTACTTAAATTTCAAGAGAAAAATTAGGGTATCTTTCATTGGTAGATGAACGGCTTAATCTCTAATAAAAAAACAAGTTGTTTTGAAGGGTGAAATTTGATTTTAAATTATTTATAAAATTATAACTTTTTAATAAAATCTTTCAAAATCTGTTTTTGATTCTTAGTGTTTAAACGGTTTTTGTTTTCAAAGTAACGTTGAGTGTTTAGGATAAAATTATTATGATTTTAGCGTTTAGCATGTATATCCTAAACAATTCACTTTTATCAATTGTTATTTCGTTAAACACTATTTGTAAACTTCAAAACATGAGTTGCTAGATAGTCTTGTCTTATTAGACATTCTTATCTTATTAAACGATCTTGTCTTAACAAAGTGAAACATGTGAAAGCATAGTTTAGATAAAATTTTTTCATATATACTTTAACTATTGAAAAATAAGGAGTTCATCATTTGAAGTCCTCATTCATGATTATATGTTGGAGGTAGTTGGGTATACCATTTGGTGGGCATAGGTATGAATTTCTTCTTTAGAGTTTTAAATTCTTTGGGGTTGTTTACAAGATCAATATTACAAAAAATAATCTTTCTCTAAATCCTCTAAATCTTTAAATGTGTGGGCACAAAAACATAAATTTGCACAAGTCCTTAATAATGCGTGTGATATTTCTTTGTCCCAATTACATTCTCCTTGTATAAAGGGAGATATGGTCTCTGTGCAGATTTGTGAAAAAGTTTTGTTAAGACAAGATCGTCTATATGATAGGATTATCTAATACCTTCATGTTTGAAGTTTAAAAAACAACGATAAACAAAATGATTATTTGACAAAGTATTATCTGTGCGAAAGTAACATTGTTGGAAGAAAGACATCTTATGAAACAAGCGTTATGACATATGAATGTACAAAGAAAAGTTTCTGTAAAGGTTCTAGGACCAAACAATCCTATTGTCAGTAGACGCACTATTACTAAACGATGCTTAATGAAAGGACAACTAGACTAAACAATATTTTAGTAAACGAATCAATGTGCTACATGATATTTTTTCTAAACGCGCTCATTATGTATCTTACTAAACAATGGAACAATGTGCTACATGATGTTTTTTGTAAACATGCTAAAACTATAAACAACACTCTAAAAACAATATGTTGAACAACACCTTCCTATAACACACTCTCGTACTAAACAAGGATCACTAAATGATGTGCTAAATGGGTTTTAAAGGCTAAACGATACCTTTATACTAAATGACGTTTTCATCCAACGATGAAACCCTTATGAATCAATACTTATCTTTCAAAAGTGCTTAAACAATTTACATGCATAGAAAAATTGACAAAGTTGTTTTGAGCACGCAATGCAAAACATTAAATGCACAACTTTTCAAACCACAAAAGTAATACGAAAAAGGACAATATTTGTCAACATACATTTCTAGTATACTTTGTGCAGATGCCTATTAGAAGTATACACTTGCTCCATCATGAACAAGACAAAAGTGAATGTTACAAACAGAGAAGACATTCATGAAATTCTCTCTCCATAAAAAGTCGTGCTGAAGATTTCACATAACCAACTTTGGTTAAAGTATTGCCAAAAGCATGTCTACTCTGACACATTGACTTCAACATATGGTTGTTACCTACAAAAAGGCTACGAAGATCTGAAGATTGAAGACAAGCATCGTCTAATGGATCTTTTCCCATGTGATAAGTGTGATAATTACCTATTATTCACACTTATTATAACCCTTTATTTGTCTTTATATCATATGTTTTGTGTTGAATTCTATGAAAAGATGTAAGATTTGTGTATAATTTTTAGAGATAGACATAATTATCTATTTTTGGTTAATTTTGTAGGAAATTGGAGAAAAATATAGAGTTGCGCCAGAAGTTACTAGCCCATCCACAAGTACCATTATCCAAACCCATCTTGTTGGGGATAAATGTAGTTATTGAACTCTCTTGTATCTTATGAATGCTTTGATTATATATATGTCTCTTTCATTAAATGCCAATTTCTTATTTCTACTTTTAATGCTTGCTTGAAATAGGGACATGGATAGCTTGATAGGTGGTTTCGTTAGGTTTTAGGAAGAATCTAGTGAATCCTAGGCTTGAAACAAGAAATCTAGTGGGGCTTGTGTCTAGGAATGGAACATGACCCATTAGTTGTCTTAAACCTTAGTTCTTAAGGCTAGTTTTCTTGTTAAGTGTTCAAGGAATTGACGCTTGTTTAGGAAACCTAGGCTCTTTCACCTAAGGAATTAGGACTAGAGTGTTTTAGTGAGTTGACATTAGTGTTTGATGGAGAGGAGATGATTTTGTGTGTGCAAGAGAGTGAACCCGGTGAAATCTACCCCTTATTCTTTATGTATCTATTTACTTGCTTATAAATTTCCATTCTTTAGTCTAGATGAGTTATTAATCATACAATTATCTAGTATTACACGAGTCTCTTGCACGAGTCTCGTGAGAAACGATACTCGGTCTTACCATTTTATATTACTCGAGCGATTTGATACGCTTGCCGATGAGTAAACACCATGAAGCCTATAAATAGAAAATCCCTTGGAAAGAAGATCAAGAAGGATAAGTACACGAATAATGAAAAGGTCAAAACTCATACTTGTGGAAGAACAAAAACTCTGAGAATACACTCCCAAGCTTCACAGAGTCATAAGCTTACATTTGTAAGAAGACAAAAAATCCTACAAGGTATATATTAGATTGAGTTGTATTGTAAACACATCCTCTCTATGAGAGTTATCATCTAAAATTTGATTGATTGTGCATTCTGAAGAGAATTCAAACACTTAGTGGTTAGCTTAGTTGAGTTAAACACTTATTAGACAATTGTTTAGGGGAAACTAGGAATGGGTAAACTCAACTAGTCAGTGTAACAAGTGTTACCAAGATTGACTAGGAGAACTAAAAGTGATGTTAATACTCACTTCTAGTCAGCGTAACAAGTGTTACCAAAATTGACTAGTGTAACCAGGAGTGGTTTTAATACTCAATTCTAGTCAGCGTAACAGGTGTTACCAAAATTGACTAATGTAACTAGAGGTGATGCTAATACTCAGTTGTAATCTTGTTGAGATTATAGTGGAACCCTCTAAGAGGTCTTAAAGGAGAACTGAACGTAGCTTAGTTGAGTGAACCAATATAAAATAATTGTATGTTTATTGTTTTAGCTTTAAAAAGCATCTTATTTGAAAACACTACAGTTACTTACGAAGTTAACCATTGATAAACGTTCTTGTCATTATTGGGTGGTTCGGCAAGTGCACCAAATCGTTTTAAGTAATAAACCATGGTAAGACCAGGAATCGTTTTTCCAAGAGACTCGTAATACTAGAGAATTGTGCGATTAACAACCCATCTAAACTCAACAGAACAACATTCATTTACAAACATGTGGAACAAGATACAATTACAAATATACATGGTTGGACTTTGGTATTGAAGGCACATAGATATGGCATAGACTATAAATGATAAGAAATGACATTGTTAAGGTTAGTTTTCACCTATTTCACTCTTGTGCTTACCCAATTTCATCTCCTCTCCATTAATTTACTAAAGTCAATCCACAAAAACACTCTAGCCCTAATCCCTTAGGTGAAAGAGCCCAAGTTTTCCCTATTAAACTTCAATCCCTTGTGTTGATAGGGGAAGCCATGTGAGTGCTGAACCTAAATCTTGTGTTTATTTTTTATGATAACACATTGACTGTAACAACACATATATTGTCATGACACAACAAAAATGTGTTTTCTGTATTTAATGCATATGTGGATATATAAATGCTTATTGCTGATTAATGCATATGTTGAACATATTGTTGTTTCTGCATACTACTGTGATTATTGTTACCAATGAGGAGCATTGGTACTTTGAAGATAAAAGATTTTGATGATGCTGCAAGTGATAAAACTCGAAGAATCAAGTTATAATTGTTTTAAAAGCACTTTCGTAGTTTGCAAATGTATTAGGAAAGATTTCAAATTGTAAAAACTTAGAAATCTCGTATCTTTAAGTTAGTTATGTATATAATCGATTATATGGTAGAATAATCAATTATCACGAGCCTTCTTGAAAAACCTTTTTGTTCTGGAATAATTGATTATTACTCCAAATAATTGATTATTACTCCAAATAATTGAGTATTTATAGTAACTCATGCTCTTTACAAGCTAAAATACATGCACAATAAAATGTGAAAAACTACAAAAAGAGGACACTGAGAAACACATCAGGCAGGATTCCATCACATTCATTCTCTGATACTCCTCTTACTTTTCTTTCTTCTTGTATTCAACTCCATTCATGGAGAGATAAGCATCTAGGGCTATTCTGCTGTAATTCCATGACGGATTCTGAGGTTACGTTCAGTTAATGCAATTGTTTACTTTGATTATTGATTTAAGTTGTTCTCTCTATGTCTTTCATCTCTCTATCTTGTTAAAAGCAAATATTTTTGCATCATAATGTGTTTGAATCTACATGCATATTGATTATATGAGTTTTAGGGTTTCTAGGTTTAAATTGAGAATCTACTTTGATTTAATTTAGGAACTTTCATATGATTAAATGGTTTTTACTATTAATTGAGAATGTACTTTGAGTGATTAGTAATAATTTCAACTATAATCAATTGAGAATTTACTTTGATTGATTAGCTTTTAATTTGGTTAGGAGATTTAAGAATAGACATGATTAAACATAATAGAATTTGATTGAGAATGTACTTTGGTTGAATTTATTGTGAATAATCTAGGAAGGTTTTGCATTTGATTGAGAATTTACTTTGGTTAAATGCATGGTCGCCCTCGAATTAATTAAGAATGTACTTTAATTAATTTGAAACTTAAACAATAATCAATTGAACAATTATCCGTGAATAACCGATGATGAATCTATCTTGGAAAAGCAGTGGAATTAGCCTATTTCATCGTAACTGTTTTTAAGTTTCTTATTTGTTCTTTAAACATTCTCCAAAACATTACTTTTATCCATAAGCATTGCATAGCATTCGTAAGATCCAGATATTCAAAAGCAATTCTGTGTTCGTTGGGAGACGACTCAGGGTTACTTTAGCCCTATCTACCTTCTTGAATACTACTTGGCAATACTGAAGTTGCCTTGAAAAGTAGTATTAATTTGATAGCTTCAACGACAGCGTATCAAATTTGGCGTCATTGTCGGGGAATACGGTTAGTATTTTAAATATTTTGATTGTTATTTTGATTTTTCTTTTATTTTTTATTTTTTTTTTATTTTTATCTTTATTTTTTTTATTTAACGCACATACATTTAATTTAATTTGAGTTATTTTGTAGTCTTTAGTCATTCTTGGTTTAGAAAAAATCTTTGTTCTTATTTTTATTAAGAATTTTTCTTGAGAAATACTTGAGGCTAGTTTGAGTACACTCTGGCTACGAAAGACTTGGTACTTAAGTTGTCCATTGTGATGCACCTCTCTTTCCTGGGAGTGGACCCAACAAGTCTCTCTTATCTCTTATTTGAAATCTTTATCTAAAGCAAGAACAAAAGGAAAAGAGAAGTAACAGAGGAACAACTTCCAGCAGATTGCGTAGTGCATGACCAGTGCTAACCCGGGAGAATTTTATCAAATTAACCCGGAAGTTGAAAGGAATTTGCGTAAGCTGCGGAGAAGATTGAAATTTGGGTGTTCTACTGAGGGAACACTTCCTACATCTGAAGTCATTCCACCTTCATTATCTCCAATCACAAACATACCATCCAATCCTTTACCTGATCCTAACCCAAACAATATGGCACAAAGAACCATCAGACAATTAGCCACCTCCCACAATACAGCTATCCGAAGTAACATTGAATATCCTAATGAGGAATGGGAGCTGAGACCTGACCTGTTAAATGCCTTACCAAAGTTCAATGGGTTATCAAGGGAGATCCACACAAACACTTGAGACAATTTCACATGTTGTGTGAAAACTTTAGATCTCCTAGGATCACAATAGAGAGCCTTAAAATGAGAGCTTTTCCTTTTACTCTTCAAGGCACAGCTCAAGATTGGTGGTATTATCTCTCTGCACGGATTACAAATTGGGAAACTATTGAAAGACTCTTTCTTGAGAAGTATTTTCCTGCATCCAGATTATCAGCTATCCGCAGAGAAATTCAAGATATAAGACAGAGAGATAGACAAAATCTTAGTGAATATTGGGAAAGATTCAAGAAACTATGTTCTTCATGCCCTCAACTCCAAATGGAAGATTTTATTCTAAGCTTTTATGAAGGCTTAAGTCCTACAATGCTGCAAGCGGAGGATCTTTCTTAGACAGGTCACCAGAAGATGGTATAGAACGGAAGGCAGTAGACAATCAACAGTATGGCACAAGAGAAAATTCAGTGACTTTGCTGAAGGGAGTGCATGAAATTGATAATGGTGCAGTTGATGGAAAGAGGATAGATGAAAGTGATGAGTCGTTATTTCTTGAATTATATTTAGTTTATTGCACTTAAATAGACCAGGGAATTGTGTTTAATTGTTTGTTATTTCCCCGTTTTCCGAATTGTGCTTAATTTGGTCGGAAATTTGTAATTGCGCTAATTTGGGTTTTCTGAGCTGATTAAGTGCATTTTTGAAGTGCAGGAAAATTTTGGAAATACATTTTGGGACATCAGGAAGAATGCCAAATAAATCCAAGACTCTCCACACAGACATTTTAGAATTAATTAAATTGTAATTCAGTAGTTTAGAATTTCTGTATCAACTTTTACATTTTGGGACAATTTTTGGTAAAGTAGATTAGACCCAAAATGTGAAGGAAAAAAATGACTTTGGCACCTTAGGGTTTTTGTGTGGACCCCACCCTTATTAAAGGTGACCCACGGCCCTTGGAAAAGCCAGCCGCCACACATTTGGCCACACACGGGACATTCTCTGTTTTTTTTGGTTTTGGGCGGATGGTGTTTTGGAATTTTTCTTGAGAGTTGAACGTGGTCTTTGAATGGAATGAATGAACAGTTTTAATGATTATTCCTTTTTCTGAATTCTGATTGAATTTTCCATTTGGTTTTGGTGCACTTTTATTCAATCTTTTCTCGCATTATGTGAGCTTGGAATGGGGAAAGTGTTGTCTCGGTTGGGATAAGAGTAGCTTGGTGAAGCAATGTATGAGGCACAGGTGGAAGCACGAGAATGAGGGAGAGATTAGGTGGAAAAGAGTGAAGCTTGGGCAGCAGCACACGTGGAGTTTCACGCGGGATGAGAGGAGCACATTGTTGAGTTCTTAGGTGGCAACGTGAAGTCACGGCTGCTGGAACGAGAAGGCTATGCTAATTTTAATATTGTGTTTAATGCTTTTAAGATGTCTTTTCCTTGAGAAATGAGGAATTAGATTAGGTTAGGAAAACGGTGTCACGACTGATTCTAGGAGTTGGGAGCACACACGGAGTTGTTGCTGCTGCCGCCACGTCCAACAAAGCATTTCATTCTTCTTTCTGGCAGCGGTGCACATGCTTGTGGGACGGGATTCAAGAAGGAGCTGGAGCAAGGATGTGCTGCCACCGCTGGAAGCATCTCTAGGTTTATTATTCCAACAGCACTAGGGATTTATTCTTTCTTTTAAATTAAGGAGAGGTGTTGATTCATTTTGATGTCCAGCAAAGTGGTGACAAGGTGATTAGATGGGGTGCGTCATGGATGGGCTTTCTCTTTCTTTAGAAATCAAGCACGGGTGATGGGTTGAAGCGTAGAAAGCACGCTGTTTTCGGCCAACAAAATTCCTTTTGGCATTGGTTCTTTATTTTATTTTTGGTTTAATGTCTCGGTAGGTCCCTATTTTTGGCGTGAATCTCAAATAGGTCTCTTTTCTTTTTGGCGTTTCAATTGCATCCTTATTTTTGTAAAATTGGAGCAATTAGGGGTCTGCCGTCAAATTGAACAAACGCCGTTAAGAAGAGTATTACGTGGCATGCTGACGGTGTAGTTTTAATTTACGTGGCATTAAAAACGTGTGTGAATTATATTTTTTTAATTTTTGAATTAAAAAATTAAATGTACATAGTCGAGTTTCTACGCTCCGTTCCCAATTCCTTCACTCAGTCCTTCTGGCCGCACCCTTTCAACGCCGATTCCGTGACCTCTTTTTTCGTCGATTTCACCGGCTACGTCTCCAAGGCCGCGCAAGCGTCGCTGGATTTTGCCGAGGAGCTCACTGCCTTCGCCGGCGAAGTAATCATTTCCGCGATCGGCGAACCTCGCTCCAGCATGGAAGCCGTGCAGCTGGTGGCATTGCGGCTGCGCGCGGTTCCGGTGGCGGCATACCTCTTTCGAAAAGAGCTCCAGAGCTCCAGAACATTCAGAGCTCCAGAAAACAGTTCTAAGCCTAGAACATTCAGAGCTCCAGAAAACAGTTCTAAGCCTCTTGCCCGTGGGTGCCCAAAACTTGGTCCTCGCTGACCCAGTTGCGTGTTAGAGCTTGAAGTTGAATCATCAACACAAATTTCTTGTGCATGTCAGTGAAAAAAAGTTGTCACTTATAGATCTTAGCATGTAGTCCAGATGCGCACTAAGTAAGAAATATTTAGAGTTTGGGAGTAACTAAGTTTCACTCACTTTTCAGTGTTATCATGTTGTAGTAATTATAATTGAATTCTGCCTTTCTATTTGATCAGTTCACTTCATACAAGTTTCAATACTCTTGATATTGATTATGCATAGCTTTTTTTACACTGTATACAACGGATCTTCTGGGTATGTACCATAAACACGCTAGGAGTTTTTGTCTTTCTTTTTTCTTTTGAGATATAGAGTGTGTTTATTAATAGGCTATTCTAGTGGTCTCCCTTTACCATTTATGTGCTGCTGAAGAAGTCATCTTCTGCCTTATGAAAATGGTAAAAAAGTTAATGTCAATTAACAAGCAGATGGAGTTTAACATTTTTCTTTTTATGTGTTTGCTTTTGCCTTATCAGTGAGCATAATTTTGATGCTCAGAGATTACACGAAACTTTTAAAACGTTTGATTGGAATTTGACAAAAAAGACCAGAGAATCATGATATGGATATGTCTTCCCCCTATAGAAAATGGTTTCAAAATAGTTAAACTAAATCATTTTGTTCAATAATATAATATTTTTGGCTATGCTTATTCTATTATTTTTAAATTATGAACCAGTTTTAAAATGTGAATATTGAGTTGGAAATATGTAAAGTGGCATGTGATATGCTTGCTACTAATGATAATTCACTGATTTTATGATGTCTTTCAAAACTCTGAACATATCTACCTTCGTCTGAACATAAATCTGGACTTTAAAACCTTCAAAATGGATCACAAGTATCTACCTTCCCCTTAAACAATAGAGTACAAAATAATTACCGAGGAACTCGCGTACTCATTTTATTGTACAAAGAAATACCTTTAATCTATATACTTTCAATTCAAACGGAATGAATAGTATGGTTTGACTCTACGAAGATATTTTGTCTAATGAAATCATCACTGATTGAGAAACAAGTAGGAGGATACAAGAAACCCCGAGCAGAACCGTGAGCTTGCCAGCAGAATTTGTCAACATGTGAGAGATTTGACTCTGTGAGCTTACCGTCAAAATAATCTTAGATCGACAAGGTCCACCAATGTCCACTAGATAGATAAGAAAAGTTTCCCCAGATGGAAAAACAAGATTTATAAATCCAGCGAGAGAACATGCGATTCCCCAAGCTTCCAGGAAGGCCTAGAAAGATAAATAAATAGACAAAGTCATGGGGACATTCCTAATCCTACCCAGTCCTTTCAGACAAATTATCATACATTTCATGGGCTGTTATGAAATCTACGATAAACAGTTTCAAGCAAAAGAATCATCTAAATAAACATTATTAAGCAAATCGGTCATTGTGAAGTTACACAAATAGAAGGAAGCAATTACCTCAGTGTCATTGTGAAGACCATCCCCTTTAGCACCATAATCACCGACATAAAGAACCCATTTCGATCTAGTTCGTGCTCTTCTCCACCTGGAACGTGGGTGCTGGATCACAGAATCAAACCCTTCTGCACGAGTGAGATATGGAGTGACAAGTACATTTACATGAATGAAGATAATCACAAATGCCCAACTGAAACAATATCTGAGGTTCTTCATTTTCTTTCAGATTCCGACCATCCACAGGTTTCGTGACAGAATCTTAGGTTGCTGGTTCAGCAGGAACAACTACTAAAAGAGTATCACGTGACAGAAACACCATTTGAAAACACTGCACACTACTACTACAACGTCAGTGGCGATGTTTCTATTCTATTCATCAAACCATAACCGAACCTAATTGCTCTTTACATCTGCATGCAATTCAATTTTTCTCAATAAATGTCACATTCATGGCGCAAAATTAAACTATTTTAGCATAGAATTTATCTCTTGTTAATCTAATACTTGCAAGACCCGAAATTTCCTTTTCTCGTACCCTTCTTTGCTTACTACAAGAACTGCATCCCAATGATAAAGAATTTCGTGCTATGTCGTTTTTTTCACTCTCTTTCTCTTGTTTTTTCTTGCTCTGCCCAGGTTGCTAAATTAGTAAATGGTAGACTATGAGGGCAGTGAGCTCCTCGGCAAAATCCAGCGACGCTTGCGCGGCCTTGGAGACGTAGCCGGTGAAATCGACGAAAAAAGAGGTCACAGAATCGGCGTTGAAAGGGTGCGGCCAGAAGGACTGAGTGAAGGAATTGGGAACGGAGCGTAGAATCTCAAAAATTAAAAAAATATAATTCACACACGTTTTTAATGCCACATAAATTAAAACTACACCGTCAGCATGCCACATAATACTTTCCTTAACGGCGTTTATTCAATTTGACGGCAGACCCCTAATTGCTCAAATTTTACAAAAATAAGGATCCAATTGAGACGCCGAAAAGAAAAGGGACCTATTTGAGATTCACGCCGAAAATAGGGACCTACCGAGACATTAAACCTTTATTTTTTTTTATTTATCCTTAATGTCCTTTTCTTTTGAGAATGTTGAGAGGTGCTGATTTTTGAAGGGTCACATCCAGGGAATTAGTCTTGCTTTTAAAATTTGGAAGCATTGAAGGAGTAGGTGTATGTCACGGCATGGAGAGAGCACATGATGGATTGAGCTGGTGAGTCACGGGAGTGATGCACGTCTAACGCGGATGGAAATTGGAAGCACACAACTGAACATTAAAATTGAAATGTTGCACGGTGATTGGCCTTTGGGAAAAGAAAAAACGGGGTTTAATTGTGAAGCAACATGATTGAATAGAAGTAGATTAAGTGGAAGAATGATGGGATGTTGGCAGCAAGTGATTAGGCTTGAAGTAGGTGCTGATTTGAGTTGCATGGTGAGTGAAATGAAGAAGCACTACTATTTCGTTTTTTAGGAGAAATTCTCGGTCTAGGCTGGACGTGTTTAGGAAGCTTCACCGAGAGAAGGAGGAAGAGCAATTGGTGTGCATCATCTTTTAGTTCAATAGTTGATATTTTAATTTGGTTTTGAATTCACTTTTTGTGTTTGTGTCTCAATGCATTTAGATCTGCACTTTAATTTAATTTTGTTCTATTTGAATTTTGTTTGATGGGTTGTTATTATTTGTCGTTGCAATTTCCAATTTTCGTTGCAATTTGATTTTGTTCACTTTCATGCACTTTAATGCTTTCAATTATGTTTGATTGTATTTAATTCCCTGTTTTAATTTTAGTTCATTTTGAGTCACAAAAACACTTTCAAAACCCCCCTACGTGTTTGACTTGAGACTCGAGCCACATTTGGTCCTTGAGAGACGACCTAGGAGTCACTTCCTAGCACTATACTGCATTCTTTTATGCAATCAACTTTTGTGGGAGGTGCGACCCTCTCATCAAAATGGCGCCGTTGCCGGGGACCAACGGTTCAGTTTTAGGTCTTTTGTGTTGATAATGTGTTGTTTGTGTGTTGTGTTTTGTCTTGTATGTTTGAGTGTGTGTGATTTGTTTGTTTAGGTTGTTTTGTGTGTTCAAAATTTTTGTGATATCGTTTCATGATTTTAGGGTGTTGTGACTTAGTGCATGACTAGGGGAAATCCTGGGCCTATACCACCCTTTGATCCTGAGATTGATAGAACTTTTCATAGGTTAGCTAGGCATTCTAGAAATTTATCTTTAGAGTCTGCTTTTGAGTCTGTTCCATTAGATACTGTGCATCCCACTGCTGAGTACTTTGTGCATACTGCATCCACTGCATCTGTTGCATCTGCACGCGATTCTGATTCTATGGCACAACCTCCACCTCGTGGGAGGACTTTTAGGGAGATGGCTGTACCTGATTTCGATATCGAAAGTTTGTGCATCCAATATCCTGATGAGGACGTTCCATTTGTTCTCAAGACTGGACTGATCCATTTGTTGCCCAAGTTTCATGGTCTTGCAGGTGAGAGTCCTCATAAGCATTTGAAGGAATTCCACATTGTCTGTTCTAGTATGAAACCACATGATGTTCCTAAAGAGCACATCTTCTTGAAGGCATTCCCTCATTCATTGGAAAATGTTGCTAAGGATTGGTTGTATGGTTTGGCGCCTAGATCCGTCACTAGCTGGGATGATCTGAAGAGGCTGTTCTTAGATAAATTTTTCACACTGAGAACAATATGGCACAACCTCCACCTCGTGGGAGGACTTTTAGGGAGATGGCTGTACCTGATTTCGATATCGAAAGTTTGTGCATCCAATATCCTGATGAGGACGTTCCATTTGTTCTCAAGACTGGACTGATCCATTTGTTGCCCAAGTTTCATGGTCTTGCAGGTGAGAGTCCTCATAAGCATTTGAAGGAATTCCACATTGTCTGTTCTAGTATGAAACCACATGATGTTCCTGAAGAGCACATCTTCAAATGTGGAATTCCCTCATTCATTGGAAAATGTTGCTAAGGATTGGTTGTATGGTTTGGCGCCTAGATCCGTCACTAGCTGGGATGATCTGAAGAGGCTGTTCTTAGATAAATTTTTTCCAGCAGCCCGGACCATAGCTATCAGAAAAGACATAACTGGGATTAGGCAGCTTGGTGGAGAGAACTTATATGAGTATTGGGAGAGATTCAAGACACTTTGTGCTAGTTGTCCCCACCATCAGATACCTGAGCATCTCCTTGTCCAGTATTTCTATGAGGGTTTGAACAACATGGACCGTGGTATGATTGATGCTGCCAGTGGTGGAGCTCTTGGAGACAGCACACCTGCTGAGGCCAGGCAATTGATTGAGAAGATGGCCTCCAACTCCCAGCAGTTTAGCACCAGGAATGATGCCATTGTGGTGAGGGGCGTACATGATGTTATTGCCCAGTCTTTATCAGCTGTTGAAAGCAAGTTGGAAGGAAAGATTGACTCTCTTACGAAGATGGTGACACAGTTGACTACCAACCAGAGATCTACAGCTCCATCTGCATCTGTTGCACGATTATGTGCTATTTGTTGTTAGCAAAAATCAAAGATGAAGTTTTGATGATGAACAGATTTGCACAAGTCAAGATCCATAAAGACAAAATTGAAGATCTCTGTATTTTATAAAGCTTTTATAATAATCAAAGTTGATGTAATAGTGCTCAAATATGTATTAGGGTTGATTCTTGTAATTCATATTTGATTTATTTAGTTAATCGATTATTCCTGAGAATAATCAATTAACACTAGCCGTTGGGGGTTTCAGATTTGAAAAACTAGCCGTTGGGGGTTTCAGATTTGAAAAACTAGCCGTTGTACTCATTATTAATCGATTAATATTTATGTTAATCGATTAAATGCGTTAATGGCCCGTTTTCGAAGAATGGAAGGGTATTAGGCTGAGTCTATAAAATGGCTCACTCTTTATCTCAAAAATAACTCTTCCCTTGTGCAAAAGATCTCTGAACTCTTTGAGAACTCTGTGAGATTGTTGAAGCTAAGGAAACTCTTGTCTGCAAAGTCCTGAAGTGCTACTGCGGTGACAGAGGAATAGCTTGTTCATCCTTGGTGTGTCCGAGGAAGTGCGTGGAAGAGAATCATCCTTCGTGAAGCATTCGAAGGAGGTTGTCATCCTTTGTGAAGATTCAAAGGAAGTGTAAGTTCGTCTCTTGTGGTTTCAAGAGAGGTGGTATCATCCTTTGTGAAGATTCAAAGGAAGTGTAAGTTCATCTCTTGTGGTTTCAAGAGAGGTGGTATTTCTAAACTCTTACAAATTGTTTTTCTTTGTGACTAATATTTGTAAGTGTTTTGTGTTAGTGGAAAAGGTTTATCTTGTTTGAGATAAGCGACTGGACGTAGGATCCTAGTGATCTGAACCAGGATAAAATCACCTGTGTAATTTTTCTCTTTCCCTTACTCTGTCATTTATATTTAATCATTCGCCCAGTAAGAAAAATTAAGAGAAAAATAATAAAAGGCACAATAAAAGTATATAACCAATTCACCCCCCCTCTTGGTTTGTTCCACGCTAATAATTCCGTTGCAGCGATTCTAACAATTGGTATCAGAGCTTGCTTTGATAGTCATTCAAATGGCAGGATCACATCAAACCTTTGCAGAGGGTGCATCAATCAATAGACCCCCACTATTCACAGGTGAGAACTATGCATTCTGGAAGGTAAGAATGCAAATATTTATTGAATCTATTGATTGTGAAATTTGGGATGTTATTGCGTCTGGTTCTTCTGTTCCTACTAACAATATACAGGAACCAAAGCCCCGTGGTCAATGGACCATTGAAGAAAAGAAAAGATGTCAGAATGACGTAAAAGCCCGGAATATCATTGCATCAGCATTGACTGTTGATGAGTTCTACAGGGTCTCTGTCTGTAAAACTGCTCAAGAAATGTGGGACGTACTCAGAGTGACGCATGAAGGAACAGATGATGTAAAGAGGGCAAGGAAGAACTCCTTAATCCAAGAGTTTGAAATGTTCCGGATGAAGCAAGGAGAAACAATTTCCGACGTTCAAAAACGCTTCACCAACATTGTCAATCATCTCATTGGACTAGGTAAGTCATTTGATACTGATGAATTAAACATTAAAATCTTGAAGTCTTTAGACAGGTCGTGGCAACCAAAGGTGACTGCAATCTCAGAGTCACAGAACCTCAACACCATGACTATGGCGGCACTTTTTGGAAAGTTGAGGGAACATGAACTAGATCTTGGAAGACTTGATGAAGAAGAAGCAAAAGCCAAAAACAACAAGAAGAGTTTGGCATTAAAGTCGGAGGTTGAAAGAAGCAAAGGTAAATCGGAAGATGAAGACTCAGACGAAGAAGAAAATTTGAGACTCATGATAAAAAGGCTCAACAAGTTCATGAAATCAAAAGACAAAGGAAGATTAAAATTCGAAAAGAAAGAAAATCAAGGATCTTCCTCACACTATAAATGTTATGGTTGCGGAGAAAGGGGGCACCTAAAGGCAGACTGCCCAAATCAAAAGAAGAGTGAAGACAAAAAGGAGAAAAGATTCTTCAAGAAAAAGAAGGCCTACATTGCATGGGAAGATGACAACGAAACAATTTCCGATTTGAGCGAATCTGATGAAGAAGCAAACATTTGTTTAGTGGTGAACGACGACGCTGGAAGTCAAGTAAGTACATCTAGCGATTCTGATAATTATAGTCAAATTAGTGAAGATGAATTGCATGAAACTTATGCTGCTTTAATAGTAGAATCTGAAAAATTAGATAAAGCTCATAAGAAATTGAAAAAGGATTTCAAAAATTTAAAATTAAATTTTGAAAATATTTCTGAAGAAAATAAAAATTTGAAATCAGTCTTTGAAAATATTCTTGAAGAAAATAAAAATTTAAAATTAAATTTTGAAAATATTTTTGAAGAAAATAAAGATTTGAAAAATAAAGTTTTATTTTTTGAAAAGGGTAAATTTACTAGTAGTGATGAATGTGCTTCTTGTGAAAATTTTAAGAAACTACTAGAACACACAACCTTAGGAGAATGTAGTAAAAATAACGAAAATAAGATTGTTAAAAATAAGTATGTTCCTAAAATTAAAAATAGAACCCGTAGAACATGGGTAGAAAAAGGAACAACTTATAGGAACACAAACTTTGTATCATGCTTTTATTGTATGAAAAAGGGTCATACTTCAAATAAATGTAAAATTAAGCATTATGGTGTTCCAAGTGGTAGATATGTTTGGGTTGTAAAATGATTTCTTTTTTCTAAATCTAACCCAAAGGACCCATACAAGTAGTTGGGTACCTATTGTTTAATATTTAGAATTTCTTTAAAACAAAATTTAAGAAAATTTTATTCCAAGGCCGATGAAACTATTTTTTTGGATATCTTCTAATATACAAAGCATATATAGTTTTCAATTGGAAAACATTTGAAATAGAAGAATGTGTGCATGTTGTATTTGATGAAATTGTAGACCTTGAGGCAAAACCTCTTGAGTCAGTTGAATTAGATGCAGGCAATGATGAAGATTTGTAGAAGACAACAAATGAAGCGAAGAATGATGACAATCCTCAAGATGAAGATCTAAACAAAATGTGGAAACAACCTAGAGGATTATCATTACGAAGTTGGAGGCATATCTAAAGGGGTAAACATTAGAAGAGACCTAAGAATCTTTAGAGATATCTTAGGATTAAATTTTTAAATGCGTTCCAGTTTTGCAATTTTGAAAAACTAGCCATATTTTTGTATGCTTTAAAATTCCTATCTTATATAGTTCAATGTATGTTTAAACAATGTTTTATAAGTTCTTCATCCTAAAATTATTTACTTTAAATATCCTATTGTGTATGTTTGAATGAATCTTTAAATTTGAAATATTTTTAGCTCATATGCATACATGCTTTTATTAAGGGGGAGTATTATCTTAGGGGGAGAACATCAAACACACCTTTTTAATTATGATCAAAAAGGGGGAGAAAATGTTTAAAGCTTATTTAAGCTTATTTGCTTATTTGTGTTTATTCACTAATGCACTTTTTCTTCCATAAGTTGTGTTTTATCCAGATTATTACTAAAAGCTTTAAATCAAAGTAGTTTTTGATCATCATCAAAAAGGGGGAGAATGTTAGCAAAAATCAAAGATGAAGTTTTGATGATGAACAAATTTGCACAAGTCAAGATCCATAAAGACAAAATTGAAGATCTCTGTATTTTATAAAGCTTTTATAATAATCAAAGTTGATGTAATAGTGCTCAAATATGTATTAGGGTTGATTCTTGTAATTTATATTTGATTTATTTAGTTAATCGATTATTCCTGAGAATAATCAATTAACACTAGCCGTTGGGGGTTTCAGATTTGAAAAACTAGCCGTTGGGGGTTTCAGATTTGAAAAACTAGCCGTTGTACTCATTATTAATTGATTAATATTTATGTTAATCGATTAAATACGTTAATGGCCCGTTTTCGAAGAATGGAAGGGTATTAGGCTGAGTCTATAAAATGGCTCACTCTTTATCTCAAAAATAACTCTTCCCTTGTGCAAAAGATCTCTGAACTCTTTGAGAACTCTGTGAGATTGTTGAAGCTAAGGAAACTCTTGTCTGCAAAGTCCTGAAGTGCTACTGCGGTGACAGAGGAATAGCTTGTTCATCCTTGGTGTGTCCGAGGAAGTGCGTGGAAGAGAATCATCCTTCGTGAAGCATTCGAAGGAGGTGGTCATCCTTTGTGAAGATTCAAAGGAAGTGTAAGTTCGTCTCTTGTGGTTTCAAGAGAGGTGGTATCATCCTTTGTGAAGATTCAAAGGAAGTGTAAGTTCATCTCTTGTGGTTTCAAGAGAGGTGGTATTTCTAAACTCTTACAAATTGTTTTTCTTTGTGACTAATGTGTTAGTGGAAAAGGTTTATCTTGTTTGAGATAAGCGACTGGACGTAGGATCCTAGTGATCTGAACCAGGATAAAATCACCTGTGTAATTTTTCTCTTTCCCTTACTCTGTCATTTATATTTAATCATTCGCCCAGTAAGAAAAATTAAGAGAAAAATAATAAAAGGCACAATAAAAGTATATAACCAATTCACCCCCCCTCTTGGTTTGTTCCACGCTAATAATTCCGTTGCAGCGATTCTAACATTTGTCCTTCCAGTGACCACTATACAGATGCTTGTCCTTCTTTGCAGCACTCTGTTGCCTCTGATGCGCCTCAGGCTTATGCTACGAACATCTACAACAACAGGCAGCAACAACAGCAAAATCATGACTTATCTAGCAACAGGTACAACCGAGGGTGGAGGAATCACCCCAATCTGAGATGGAACAATGCGCCACAGCATCAACAGCAGGCACCATCTTTCCAGAATGCTGGAGCAACTAACAGATATGTGCCTCCACCTATGCAAGAACACCAGAGGCAACAACAACAGCAGCAGCAAGAGGCAACAACAACAGCAGCAGCAAGAGGCACCTACCCAACCAGCTACCCACCCTTCCACTTCGTCTGAACCTTCATTAGAAGAGTTAGTGAGACAGATGACTATGCAAAACCTGCAGTTTCAGAAAGATAACATGCAATTTCAACAGGAGACTAGAGCTTCCATACAGAGTCTCATTAACCAGATGGGTCAGATGGCTACTCAGATAAACCAGGCGCAGTCTCAGAATTCGGATAAGTTGCCATCCCAGACTGTGCAGAACCCAAGGAATGTGAGTGCCATAACCCTTAGATCAGGGAAGCGGATTTTTGTGCCTTCAGAGCCCGCTTCTACACCTACACCCATGCCTGCTACTTGTCCTAGAAAGAACGACCATGACGGTCCGAGCAAGGCATTTGAGGAGGGTGAATCTTCTTCTCCAGCCGGTGGTTCTTCTTCAAGTGGATCTTCTTCCTCTTCCACCACCACCGCTGCCGCACCTTCTCCATTGGTTGACCGACCTATCCCTCTACCCTTCCCTTCACGGGCACTTCCTAGCAAAAAGATGGAAGATGTGGATAAGAAAATTCTGGAGACCTTCAGGAAGGTAGAGGTGAACATACCTCTACTTGATGCCATCAAGCAGATACCGAAGTATGCCAAATTCTTGAAGGAGCTGTGCACACACAAGAGGAAGATGAAGGGAAATGAGAGGATTAGCATGGGAAGGAATGTATCTGCGCTTATTGGTAAGTCGGTCCCGCACATCCCTGAAAAGTGCAAGGACCCAGGTATATTTTGCATTCCTTGTGTGATTGGAAACAATAAATTTGAAAATGCCATGCTTGATTTGGGTGCTTCTGTTAATGTCATGCCTTTGTCTATATATGCATCTTTGTCTCTTGGTCCTTTGCAAACCACGGGTGTGGTCATTCAGTTGGCCAATAGGAGTGTTACCCACCCAGCAGGTTTCATAGAGGATGTCTTGGTTAGGGTTGGTGAATTGATTTTTCCTGCTGACTTTTATGTTTTGGAAATGGAGGAGGGATTCTCTCATGGATCCGCTCCCATTATCTTAGGCAGGCCATTCTTGAAAACTGCCCGAACTAAGATTGATGTGTATGCTGGAACTTTGTCTATGGAATTTGCTGATATTGTTGTTCATTTTAATATCCTTGATGCAATGAAATTTCCAGCTGAGGACCATTCTCTGTTTAAGATCGATGCATTGGATGACATTATTGATAAATATGTTGTTGATGATTTTGATTCTTTGCATAAGAAAGAGCATTCTTTTCTATCTGCTCTACATACATGCATTGAATCTGAATTTGAGAATGATGTTGATTTTGAAGAGAATTTTATATCCATGATGTTGATGATGTTTTTGATATGGATGATGTTGATAATGTAATTGTCATGGATATGGATTTGGAGCTTGATGAGATAGGTGTTCCGCCTTTACCTGTGAATTCTTTGGAGTCAGAATGCACTAACGACTTTGTAGGAAGTACAAATGAATCTGACTTGCAGGCACCTACTCTTGAGTTGAAACAGCTCCCAGATAACCTCAAGTACGTGTACTTGGAGGATGATGAGAAGAAACCGGTGATCATTTCCACCTCCCTTGATTCTGTTCAAGAGGAGAAGTTGCTTGGTGTGCTGAGGAAGCACAAGAAGGCCATTGGTTGGAGTTTGGCTGACATACCTGGTATTAGCCCATCCACATGCATGCATAGAATTCTTTTGGAAGATGGGGCAAGGCCAGTGAGACAGTGATAACAGTTGAAAAACTGTTATTTTCATGCTTAAAAGTGATACTAAAAGCAACCTTTAGACTTAGAAACTAGCTTGAAATCATGCATTTTGTTTATATTTTCAGAAATAAGAGAGCTGGACAGGTTTATGCTTGATTTGAGTGTTTTTGTGCAGGTTTTGAGGTGAATTTGGTGAAAGAAGTGAAGAATGAGAGAGAGGACATTAGAAAAGACAAGAAAGAGTGCAAAAAGAGAAGTCGAAGGCACCGCTCAGCGGCAAACTACCGCTGAGCGGCACTCAAGAGGTGGCGTTGGAACCGCTGAGGGGCAAATGGCCGCTGAGGGGAAGAAAGAAGACGCGTAACCACCGCTGAGCGGTAAATGGCGCTGAGCGGCACTTTTTGGGCTTGGGCTTTTGTAATCTTTTGTAACTCTAGATTAGTATATAAGGGCTTGCACGTCCTTTAGTTAGGCATCTTTGGCAGAAACGAGGCAAACACTCTCTCTTTCACCCCTTTGAAGGAGGATCTTGGATGCTCAGGCTACCTCTTCACCTTTATTGGGTTTATTCTTTCATACTTTCATTGTTATTCATCTAGGTTCACCATGAATATGGTGAACTAAACCTTGTATGTTTGTTGGGGAATCAATGTAATCTCTTGAAGCTCTCATATATGGATTTGTTGAATACATCTTTGAATTAAGACATATGCTTTCTTTTCATCATTAGTTAGGGTTTTTCCTCTTTGCTCAATGCTTGCATTGTTTAACTCATTCTAATGCATGATTATTGGTTTTGTTGATACGGACACGTACGGGGAAATCTAGATCCGGGGAATTTCTCCCAATATTTTACTGACAACATTATATTGGTTGCCTTAAGCTCCTGCACTCATGAACTAATCATTAGGAATGCTAGGAATTGTATGAACTATTTGATTAGGGAGAAGCCATCTAGAATGGTACATTAGAGAGTGGCATTAACAATGATGATTTGAAAGAGGAATTCCTAAAATATATGAGAGTGGATGAGATGAAATTGACCCCCAACAACATATTCATTCATTTAAATCCATTGAAAGTGTTTATCTTATGTCTTTGCCATTGATCAATTCATGCATACATGTTTATTTTCGTCTTGCATATTAAAATTTCAATTATTGTTTTCTTAAGTCTTAGCTAATCAAGAAATCACATAACTAAACTAGGCCGTGAGTCCTTTGGGAAGAACGATACTTGGTCTTACCAAGTTTTATTACTTGAACGATTCGGTCATACTTGCCGATTGTGAAACAAGTTTGTGACATCATATTTTGGTGCTTACAAATTTGTCCATCAAGTTTTTGGCGCCGTTGCCGGGGATTCGTGGTTTAACTGGTTAATTTGTGTGATTATTGATTATCTTTGACTTATTTTTTTTATTTTTAATTTAAATTTCGAATTTTTTTATTTTTTTTATTTTTTTTTTCTGTTTATATTTTACAGTTTGTATTTTATTTGATTTGATTGTATTTTTCTGTTTTCTGTTTTTTTTATTTTTTCTGTTTTTATTTTTATGTTATCTTTTTAGATTAGATTTTATTTTATCTTTTTAGATTAGGTTTTATTTGTTTAGATTTTATTTTATTCTATCTTTTTAGATTAGGTTTTATCTTTTAGGTTAGATTTGATTTTTTAGATTAGATTTTATTTTATTAGATTTTATTTTATCTTTTAGGTTAGGTTAGATTTTATTTTTTAGGTTAGATTTTATTTTATCTTTTAGGTTAGGTTAGATTTTATTTTTTAGGTTAGATTTTATTTTATTTTATCTTTTAGGTTAGGTTAGATTTTATTTTTTTTAGATTAGGTTTTATTTTATTCTATCTTCTAAATCTTGTATCTTTTCTATCTTTTTATCTTCTGAATATATATCTTCTTCTCTATCTTTTTGTGCTAACAAATATTTTCTAGAGTTTTGTGCCTAATGCATGCAGGATGCAATTCGATCAAGAATTTAACTATATGGGCACTCAATTCTTCCAAGGTCAACAAAGGAAAGCAAGAGATCTCATCTTTCAGGCAAGGCATGGAGGAATCACTAGGGCATGCATGGGACAGGTATAAAAGCCTATTACGAAAGACTCCCACGCATGGATTTAACGAAGGAGAAGTAGTCCTAATCTTCCTTGGAGGTCTTGGTTCACAAACCATGATGATGCTTGACGCCTCAGCTGGAGGCAATATCAAATGGAAGACTCCAGAGGAAGCCACAGAAATAATTGAAAGCATGACTACTAATGACAATAAGCGGAACAGTGAAAAAGTAGTTCTGCAGTTGCAATCCAATGATGCCTTGCTAGCTCAGAACAAGATACTAACTCAACAATTGGAGAATCTCACAAAGATACTTGCACAAATACCCAAAGAGTTGAAGACTGCTGCACAGGTACAATCCCAGCAGCAACCCACCTTATGGCAACAATTATCTATGCTTAATGAAAGGTCCATGAGGATGGAAGAAATTCTTCAGCAATTTATACAGAAAACTGAATCTTCTCAAAAGAGCACTGAAGCTGCTATTAAGAACTTGAAGATTCAAATGGGGCAGATTACCAAGCAGTTGGAAGAAAGGCCTGACACGGATTTTGGGGCTAATACTGAGGTTAACCCCAGGGGAGAGTGTCAAGAGCTAGTGAGTGTAAATGTTGAAAAAGTTGAGTTGGAAAAAGAAGAGAGAAAAGAGAAAGAAGAGAAAGAAGAAAAGAAAATTTGTGTGAAAATAAAGAAGTTGAGAAGAAAAAGAGAAGGGAAGGAAAAAATAAGAGAAAAGAAAAAGAGAAAATTTGGGGAGAGGAAGCATAAGAAAAAGAAGATGAGAGGAAAGAAGAAGGAATCATATGAAAAATCCCATCCTCATCTAAAGAAGAATCATAGGAAGGAAAAGAAATTTAAGTGCTTTATGGAAATCTTCAAGAAATTGGAGATTAAAGTTCCTATGATTGAGACACTGCAACAAGTTCCTGGTTTGATCAAATTTCTGAAGAAGTTCAGTAGAAAGAAGAAAAAGAAGAAGGAACTTGGGCTTTACTGGGTCAAGCTAATGACGTTAAAAGAGCGCTTGCTGGGAGGCAACCCAGTGGATTTACAAACTTTTGACTTTTGATTTGGTTTTGTAATTTTTAATTTGTGGACATTATTTTGTGAATATTTTGTTGGATCCAGCATCTACTGAAGGATGCTAGGTGGTTAAGTATCTACTGAAGGATACTAGGTTTGTAACACCTACTGATGGGTGTTGGTGAGAAAATTTTGCACCTACTGATGGGTGCTGGTAAGTTTGAAACACCTACTGAGGGGTGTTGGTGGATTTTGGGTCAGGCTCGTGACGTTAAACAAGCGCTACCTGGGAGGCAACCCAGTTGATTGATTGTTTTTGTTTGTTTTATTTTAATTAGGTTTTGCATAAGCATTTTTAACATTGAATTGCAGGGAACCTATGAGGGGTATGCTAGGAAGGCACGTAGGTCAAGAAAAGAAGGAGAGGAGCACTTCACGAAAGTGCCGCTGAGCGGAAATTACCGCTGAGCGGTACTCTCGCAGATGGGCTTTAGTTCCCCTTAGCGGAACCCGAGCCCATTAGGGTATTTTTATACCTCAAGCTGCGTTTTAGGGTTTCTTTCCAGGCACAAACACTTCCACACACCTTCTCCTAGGTTTTCCACATCTTTTCCCTATTCCCTCTTAAGAAAATCTCCCTTTCACTCACTTTCTCACTAGTTTTCCATCTAAGTTTGGGGTTGGGAGAGAGCATCATTGAAGGGGATGATTTCTTCAGTGTGGTTTACTAATGTTTAACAATGTATCTTTTGGTTTTGTGAATTATGTTTGATGCAGGGATGGCCTCCTCATCGGGCAAAAGGAATCAAGACTATAAGATCCAAGAAGAGGAGGATACAGATGACAGCTCAGACTGATGAGGAGCTCAGATAGCATTTGCTGATGAATGCTATCATATGCTTATGTTTTTGTTGGTTTAAGTTTTCTGAACTTATTTGATTTTGTTTTTAGATTAGGGTTGATGTACTCTATTGGAAACCTGGTTTGTGTGATGGTTTGCTATTAACTGTGATTGTTTGATAAGTAATACTTGATGATGCTTATTGATTGATTGATGTTGAGATGGATGTGCACATAAAATGCTTATACAGGTGATTCACAAGCTTTGTGAACAAATGCATGATATCATGATTGTGATTGTGAAATTAAGCAGGATGTGCATGTCAAATGTGAATGAGCTTATATGTGAGGTTTTGAGCTCCAGAGTTGTTATTGTTGAATGCTATTACTTTGAAAGCATGAATGATTTTGCCCAGGTTTTCTATGATTGAATCAATTGCTTGTTTTGCATCATATGATCAGGGCCGTGTTGTTGAAACCCATTTTATTGGCCAAATTCATAAAGTTAGCCTACTAAAAGAGAACACGTTGTGTTCTATCCTTTGAACCCTTAGCCTTAAACATACACTGAACACCCTTGATTGAAAATCTTTACCTTGAGTTAAGTAGAAGATCTTGTGTGGTATTGTTAAATGTTCAAGTTTGGGGTTATTGGGGAAACATGAAAAAGGAAAAGCATTGAGCTAAGAGCTAAAAGTAAAAATATGCAAAGAAAAAGCAAAGAAAAGAAAAAGAAGCAAAGCTCAATGCAAATGCAAAAAAAAAAAAAAGGCAAAAGAAAGTTGGGAATGAATAAGAATAATTGTGATGTTATGATTCTCTTAACTCAAGGATTTTGTGATCCAGAAAAACCAATTTTCTTGTTAGCCCAGCCACATTATAAGCCATTGAAAAGTCCTTGTGATGATGCATGCTTGTGAATGTTGTTGATTGTGGTAAAATGAAAGGCAAAGTTGATTCATGTGACATTGTGATAGTGGAGTGAATGAGTGAAACACTTTACCTCTTATACACTTGTGTGTTGAGTGAAACACTTTACCTAGTGAGGAAAGATTCCATAAGCACATGAACATCCATGCTTAATTGATTGATCATTCATGAAAAATAGCATTTGTTGGAACTTGAATGACTTTGTGAACACTAAAGCATGTGCACATCTTGAATTAACTCTTGGTCATAAGTTTGAGTGAAGTTATTACTTATCTTGAAAAGAGGATTTTGAATGAGTGAACCATCATATGAATTGGTTGGAGATGGAGTTACATTTTGTTTGCTTGAGTACAAGCAAAGTTCTAAGTTTGGGGTTGTGATAACAGTTGAAAAACTGTTATTTTCATGCTTAAAAGTGATACTAAAAGCAACCTTTAGACTTAGAAACTAGCTTGAAATCATGCATTTTGTTTATATTTTCAGAAATAAGAGAGCTGGACAGGTTTATGCTTGATTTGAGTGTTTTTGTGCAGGTTTTGAGGTGAATTTGGTGAAAGAAGTGAAGAATGAGAGAGAGGACATTAGAAAAGACAAGAAAGAGTGCAAAAAGAGAAGTCGAAGGCACCGCTCAGCGGCAAACTACCGCTGAGCGGCACTCAAGAGGTGGCGTTGGAACCGCTGAGGGGCAAATGGCCGCTGAGGGGAAGAAAGAAGACGCGTAACCACCGCTGAGCGGTAAATGGCGCTGAGCGGCACTTTTTGGGCTTGGGCTTTTGTAATCTTTTGTAACTCTAGATTAGTATATAAGGGCTTGCACGTCCTTTAGTTAGGCATCTTTGGCAGAAACGAGGCAAACACTCTCTCTTTCACCCCTTTGAAGGAGGATCTTGGATGCTCAGGCTACCTCTTCACCTTTATTGGGTTTATTCTTTCATACTTTCATTGTTATTCATCTAGGTTCACCATGAATATGGTGAACTAAACCTTGTATGTTTGTTGGGGAATCAATGTAATCTCTTGAAGCTCTCATATATGGATTTGTTGAATACATCTTTGAATTAAGACATATGCTTTCTTTTCATCATTAGTTAGGGTTTTTCCTCTTTGCTCAATGCTTGCATTGTTTAACTCATTCTAATGCATGATTATTGGTTTTGTTGATACGGACACGTACGGGGAAATCTAGATCCGGGGAATTTCTCCCAATATTTTACTGACAACATTATATTGGTTGCCTTAAGCTCCTGCACTCATGAACTAATCATTAGGAATGCTAGGAATTGTATGAACTATTTGATTAGGGAGAAGCCATCTAGAATGGTACATTAGAGAGTGGCATTAACAATGATGATTTGAAAGAGGAATTCCTAAAATATATGAGAGTGGATGAGATGAAATTGACCCCCAACAACATATTCATTCATTTAAATCCATTGAAAGTGTTTATCTTATGTCTTTGCCATTGATCAATTCATGCATACATGTTTATTTTCGTCTTGCATATTAAAATTTCAATTATTGTTTTCTTAAGTCTTAGCTAATCAAGAAATCACATAACTAAACTAGGCCGTGAGTCCTTTGGGAAGAACGATACTTGGTCTTACCAAGTTTTATTACTTGAACGATTCGGTCATACTTGCCGATTGTGAAACAAGTTTGTGACATCATATTTTGGTGCTTACAAATTTGTCCATCAGACAGCCACAAAGAAGGCAAAACCCCGTGATCATGGACGTCATCAAGAAGGAGGTGACCAAGCTTTTGCAAGCTGGGATCATCTACCCTATTTCAGACAGTCAGTGGGTTAGCCCCATCCATGTTGTGCCCAAGAAAACTGGCCTCACTGTGGTGAAGAATGAGAGGGATGAGCTTATCCCAGCTAGAGTTCAGAACAGTTGGAGAGTCTGCATTGACTATAGGAGGCTCAACCAAGCAACCAGGAAAGATCATTTCCCCCTGCCATTCATTGATCAGATGCTGGAGCGCCTGGCAGGTAAATCTCATTATTGTTTTCTTGATGGTTTTTCTGGTTACTTTCAAATAAATATTGCACCTGAGGATCAAGAAAAAACCACATTCACCTGCCCCTTTGGCACTTTTGCCTATAGGAGGATGCCCTTTGGTCTATGCAACGCCCCTGGTACCTTCCAGCGGTGCATGCTTAGCATTTTTAGCGACTTTCTTGAGAATTGCATAGAGGTGTTTATGGATGATTTTACTGTGTATGGATCCTCCTTTGATGCATGTTTAGACAGTCTGGAAAAAGTTTTGAAAAGATGCATAGAAACAAACCTTGTTCTCAATTTTGAGAAATGTCACTTCATGGTTGGACAAGGTTTGGTTCTAGGGCATATCATTTCTGAAAAGGGAATAGAGGTAGACCCTGCTAAGATATCTGTGATTTCGCAGTTGCCTTACCCCTCTTGCGTGCGAGAGGTGCGATCTTTTCTTGGACATGCAGGTTTCTACAGGCGCTTCATCAAAGATTTCAGCAAGAAGGCGCTTCCCTTGTCCAGACTGCTGCAGAAAGATATTGACTTTTCTTTTGATGATAGATGCAAGCAGGCGTTTGACTGCCTGAAGGAAGCTTTGACCACCGCCCCTATCATTCAGGCACCGGATTGGACAGCCCCATTTGAGCTCATGTGTGATGCGTCTAATTATGCATTAGGGGCTGTCTTGACACAGAAAATTGACAAACTGCCGAGAGTGATCTACTATGCTTCACGCACTTTGGATGTTGCCTAGGCAAATTATACCACCACTGAAAAAGAGTTGTTGGCAATTGTTTTTGCCCTTGATAAGTTTAGGTCATATTTGCTTGGATCACCTGTTATTGTGTATACTGACCATGCAGCTCTAAAGTTTCTGTTGAAAAAGGCGGAGTCAAAGCCTAGATTGATCAGGTGGATGCTACTGCTCCAGGAGTTTGACTTGCAAATTGAAGACGGGAGTGGAGCACGAAATTTGGTTGCAGACCACCTAAGCCGGATTGAAAAAGCTGGGAATGAAGCTGATGTGTTGCCCATACAGGATACCTTTCCTGACGAGAGTTTGTTGATGATTTCTTACTCTCACCCCACTCCTTGGTTTGCACACATTGTAAATTATTTGGTTGCTTCTGTTTTTCCTCACTTAGCATCACGTGCTCAGATTGCTAAAATTAAGAGTGATGCTAAGTATTATGTTTGGGATGACCCATATCTGTGGAAGTTGTGTAGTGACCAGGTTACTAGAAGATGCATTCCAGACCATGAGATTTACTCGGTCCTGCAGTTCTGTCATGCTTCCTCACCTGGTGGTCATCTGGGGATACAGAGAACAGCTCGTAGGGTGCTTGACTGTGGTTTCTATTGGCCTTCCATCTTCAAAGATGCGGAGAAGATTTGCAGCACTTGTGAGCCTTGACAGAGAGCAGGAGGATCAATTTCACAGAGACAAGAGATGCCTCAACAACCTATGTTGCTCTGTGAGGTGTTTGATGTATGGGGTATAGATTTCATGGGTCCTTTTCCTGTTTCTTTTGGTTTCTCTTATATTCTCCTTGTTGTGGATTATGTTTCAAAATGGGTGGAAGCTAGAGCCACTAGGACTAATGATGCTCGGGTTGTTGTAGATTTTGTTAGATCTCACCTCTTTTGCAGGTTTGGAGTGCCTAGAGCAATTGTTAGTGATCAAGGAACCCATTTTTGCAACAGATCCATGCAAGCTTTGCTCAAGAAATATGGGGTGACGCACAGAGTTTCTACACCTTACCACCCCCAAACAAATGGGCAAGCTGAGATCTCCAACAGGGAGATTAAGAGGATTTTGGAGAAAATTGTCCAGCCCAACAGGAAAGATTGGAGCAATAGGTTGGACGATGCTCTTTGGGCTCACAGGACAGCTTACAAAGCACCGATAGGGATGTCTCCCTACCGAGTTGTCTTCGGAAAAGCATGTCACCTACCGGTCGAGATTGAGCATCGGGCATATTGGGCTGTGAAGATTTGCAACTTCTCCATGGACCAAGCTGGAGAGGAAAGAAAGTTGCAACTAAATGAATTGGATGAGATCCGATTGGAGGCCTATGAGAACTCGAAGTTCTACAAGGAAAGGACAAAGAAGTTCCATGATAGTTCTATTGTTAGAAAGGACTTCGAGGTTGGCCAGCAGGTTTTGTTGTATAACTCTAGACTCGGCCTCATGGGTGGTAAGTTGAGATCAAAATGGACTGGACCTTTTGTTGCAGTAGAGATCCAAGGTCCATCTACAGCTAAAAGCTTCAAGGTGAACGGGCATAGACTGAAGCCTTTCCTTAGCAACCCTTCTTTAGTGGATGTAGTGGTGGAGGAGACGTCTTTGGTCCACCCCACCTATCCTCCCATCTGACTCAGGGAGTTTCTTTTCTCCTTCCCTCCTCACTTTTATTGCACTTTGTCGATATCTGATGATTGTTCTGATTGTTTGATCTACTGATTGTAACACACTAAGGACATTGTGTCGTTTAAGTGTGGTCTATTAGGGGAGGTTGTTTCTTTGTTCATGTTTCAGTTTTTATGTAGTTTGTTGTGTCTTGTGTACAGTTTTGCATGCTTTTCGTAAATTCTGGATTGTGGTTCAGTTGTCAGTTTTCCTTCACTTCATTGATACTCTGAGATGTGGATTCCTTGCTTTTCTTTGCTTGGAAGATGATCATGATGTTTGAGAGTTGAATTGATTGTGACACAAATGCCCTGTGTGAGAATTTGAGCCACTTTATGTTCTTTCTTGTGTGATATGTCTCTTGATTGCTTGCACATATGCCTTGGCTTGACTCTTGTTGATAATTCTTGATTGATATGCATGTTTGGAAGTGATAAAGGCAGTTTTGTTCTTGAGCCTCTCTAGCCAAATAAGCCTACCTTGTTCTAATCCTTTGAAAACCCTTTTTGAGCCTATACTTTCCCCCATTTCTTTGTTTTGAATGCTCATACACTAGCCCTAAGTGAAAAACCATGATTACCTTAACCTTAGGGAATTTTGGAGCTTTGGAAGTGTTTTGGGAACAAGTGTGGTCTCTTGGGGGTTTCTGATGAGTTGGCTGGTTGGTTCCTCTTCTTGTTTTGTTTTGGTAAATATGTGTATCTTGTCTCTTGAAATTGTGTGCTGAATAGAGAAAAGAAAAGAGACCGGATGAAAAAAAAAGAGAGCAGAAAAATAGTGAAAAAAAAATGTGAATAATTGTGAATAATGGAGTCAAGAAGAGGATGGAATTAGAGGTTGTGGGTGTGTTTGAATGTGTTTACACTTGTTCCCCATTGCTCCTCTGTTCCTTATGGTTTGTAGCTTCTTATCCAGATATATCCTGCCTTGTCCTTGGCCCCATTACAACCATGAAAAGACCTTTTGATTTGAACATGCGTATGTGCTGGAGTGTTGATATTAGAGGCTTGCCAAGTCTATTTGTGATTGCTTTCTTGAGTGCATTGAGTGACATTGATTTACCTTAAACACTTGAGAGAAACACTGATTGTGTGCATCTGTGAGGCTCTGTTGCTTTTGATTCATCTCTTGAACTGATTGAATGTTTTCCTTGTACTGAACTGTTTGGATGATTCTTGGAGTATCTGCTTTCGTTGACTCTGTGTTGGATTCTGCCTATACCTTTTACTGTCCAGATTTCGTGAGAATTATGCAACTGTGTTCTGTTTTGGAGTCTTTGTTGTCTGTCTGTCGAGTCTGTGTCAACTCCCTGATGTTTGAGCAGTCCCCTGGTTTTCGTCTTGGTTTTGCCCAGGAGTGCAAAAGACTAAGTGTGGTCTATTTTGATGAGTCGTTATTTCTTGAATTATATTTAGTTTATTGCACTTAAATAGACCAGGGAATTGTGTTTAATTGTTTGTTATTTCCCCGTTTTCCGAATTGTGCTTAATTTGGTCGGAAATTTGTAATTGCGCTAATTTGGGTTTTCTGAGCTGATTAAGTGCATTTTTGAAGTGCAGGAAAATTTTGGAAATACATTTTGGGACATCAGGAAGAATGCCAAATAAATCCAAGACTCTCCACACAGACATTTTAGAATTAATTAAATTGTAATTCAGTAGTTTAGAATTTCTGTATCAACTTTTACATTTTGGGACAATTTTTGGTAAAGTAGATTAGACCCAAAATGTGAAGGAAAAAAATGATTTTGGCACCTTAGGGTTTTTGTGTGGACCCCACCCTTATTAAAGGTGACCCACGGCCCTTGGAAAAGCCAGCCGCCACACATTTGGCCACACACGGGACATTCTCTGTTTTTTTTGGTTTTGGGCGGATGGTGTTTTGGAATTTTTCTTGAGAGTTGAACGTGGTCTTTGAATGGAATGAATGAACAGTTTTAATGATTATTCCTTTTTCTGAATTCTGATTGAATTTTCCATTTGGTTTTGGTGCACTTTTATTCAATCTTTTCTCGCATTATGTGAGCTTGGAATGGGGAAAGTGTTGTCTCGGTTGGGATAAGAGTAGCTTGGTGAAGCAATGTATGAGGCACAGGTGGAAGCACGGGAATGAGGGAGAGATTAGGTGGAAAAGAGTGAAGCTTGGGCAGCAACACACGTGGAGTTTCACGCGGGATGAGAGGAGCACATTGTTGAGTTCTTAGGTGGCAACGTGAAGTCACGGCTGCTGGAACGAGAAGGCTATGCTAATTTTAATATTGTGTTTAATGCTTTTAAGATGTCTTTTCCTTGAGAAATGAGGAATTAGATTAGGTTAGGAAAACGGTGTCACGACTGATTCTAGGAGTTGGGAGCACACACGGAGTTGTTGCTGCTGCCGCCACGTCCAACAAAGCATTTCATTCTTCTTTCTGGCAGCAGTGCACATGCTTGTGGGACGGGATTCAAGAAGGAGCTGGAGCAAGGATGTGCTGCCACCGCTGGAAGTATCTCTAGGTTTATTATTCCAATAGCACTAGGGATTTATTCTTTCTTTTAAATTAAGGAGAGGTGTTGATTCATTTTGATGTCCAACAAAGTGGTGACAAGGTGATTAGATGGGGTGCGTCATGGATGGCCTTTCTCTTTCTTTAGAAATCAAGCACGGGTGATGGGTTGAAGCGTAGAAAGCACGCTGTTTTCGGCCAACAAAATTCCTTTTGGCATTGGTTCTTTATTTTATTTATTTTTTATTTATCCTTAATGTCCTTTTCTTTTGAGAATGTTGAGAGGTGCTGATTTTTGAAGGGTCACATCGAGGGAATTAGTCTTGCTTTTAAAATTTGGAAGCATTGAAGGAGTAGGTGTGTGTCACGGCATGGAGAGAGCACATGATGGATTGAGCTGGTGAGTCACGGGAGTGATGCACGTCTAACGCGGATGGAAATTGGAAGCACACAACTGAACATTAAAATTGAAATGTTGCACGGTGATTGGCCTTTGGGAAAAGAAAAAACGGGGTTTAATTGTGAAGCAACATGATTGAATAGAAGTAGATTAAGTAGAAGAATGATGGGATGTTGGCAGCAGGTGATTAGGCTTGAAGTAGGTGCTGATTTGAGTTGCATGGTGAGTGAAATGAAGAAGCACTACTATTTCGTTTTTTTGGAGAAATTCTCGGTCCAGGCTGGACGTGTTTAGGAAGCTTCACCGAGAGAAGGAGGAAGAGCAATTGGTGTGCATCATCTTTTAGTTCAATAGTTGATATTTTAATTTGGTTTTGAATTCACTTTTTGCGTTTGTGTCTCAATGCATTTAGATCTGCACTTTAATTTAATTTTGTTCTATTTGAATTTTGTTTGATGGGTTGTTATTATTTGTCGTTGCAATTTCCAATTTTCGTTGCAATTTGATTTTGTTCACTTTCATGCACTTTAATGCTTTCAATTATGTTTGATTGTATTTAATTCCCTGTTTTAATTTTAGTTCATTTTGAGTCACAAAAACACTTTCAAAACCCCCCTACGTGTTTGACCTGAGACTCGAGCCACATTTGGTCCTTGAGAGACGACCTAGGAGTCACTTCCTAGCACTATACTGCATTCTTTTATGCAATCAACTTTTGTGGGAGGTGCGACCCTCTCATCAAAATGACCAGAAAGATTGAATAAGCTAGAAAGCAAACTCGACGATATTGCAAGTTTGTTTAAAACCTCAACTCCACAAATTGCTAAGAAGTGTGGAATTTGTATTTCAACTAACCATTATAGTGATGAATGTCCTAGCTTGGTGGAAACCACTGTGGAAAACCCATCTCAAGCTTTTGCTGCAAACATGATTGGAGGAAATAGACCATACCAGAATAATCGATTATCACTGGTCCTGATGAGAATTGCACAAGTTCCTGGAATAATCGATTGTTCCTCAGAATAATCGATTATCACTTTTTTAAAACCCTGTAACGGACTTAGATAATCGGTTATCACTAACAATAATAGATTATCACTGGAAGTTGTAATATGTCTTGTTGCTTCAGACCAGTTGTCGATATATAGTTGTTTGTAAAACCCTTAGAGGGTTAACTTTGAGCTTTTTAAGAATACAGTGTAACTGAGGAAGTTCTAAGAAAGCTGGTTCATTGCATTGCCTGGTCTCGTGAATAGGAGAAGCTCGCGCTTTGTGGGTCAAAGGTCGGAGCGGTTCTCTTCGAGTTGGCAAAGCTGCTGTTCTTCCAGTTCGTAGGTCGAAGGAAGATTTTGACTGCAGTGTTCC
This sequence comes from Vigna umbellata, assembly GCF_029865625.1. Lineage (NCBI taxonomy): Eukaryota > Viridiplantae > Streptophyta > Magnoliopsida > Fabales > Fabaceae > Vigna > Vigna umbellata. Next base: position 4,056,875 of record NC_142172.1, on the reverse strand, counting down.
GGTTCGTTGGTCGAAGGAAAGTGTGGTTGTTTGCTTCCGGTTCATTGGTCGGAGGAAGCACCCTTTCGGTTCGATCGTCGAAGGAAGGTTTTATCTTACTGTTTCATTCACTCTATTGTAAATTTGTGAAACTGATTTTAGGGGAGACGTTAATCACTTTTTATAGTGATTAACAACTGGACGTATAATCTTTTGATTCGAACCAGGATAAAAATTTTGTGTTAAATTTTTCTACTCCCTACACTCTTTACATTTTCCACACATCAATTGTTCGATAAATTTTCTCGAAGAAAACTAATTTTATAAAAAACGGACCATATTAACTTAAGTTGGGACCGAACACGCTTTCCGCTTACTTTATTCCGCCGCACGACTCTACGATACCGGTTGTCCTGATACCGACAATTATGATGTGATTATATCTCGGTATGCATACTGTATGTTTCTGAGTAATGAAAACCACAAGCACAAAAGCTTAAGTTTTGAATTGTGGCAAAAACAACAAGTTAGAATCGATTACATTAATTGGTGAATCGATTAAAACTCGTGTCTTTGCATATATCATTTTCAAATGTGCTGTGATGAGTTTTTGGAAGAGAAAAAGTTTTCAAATTTTTTTTAAGTGTTAAGCTTATTCGATTACACATTTTATGTAATCAATTAAGTCTGTTATCTTTAGAAAACTGTTATCAACTTAGTCAAAAATGCTCTAACAGTCATATTTTTTAAATATGTTTCATTACCATTAAATGAAAATCCATTACATTAATTGTGCATTCAATTAAGAGTTGAGTTAGTTGTAATTCTGTTACATCTGGTTTTTTATTATGTAACCGATTACATTACTAACATAATCGATTACTTTGCCTTTGTTATGACAGAAACTATAAATTGACGAATTGCTTGTATTTCTGAAGAATACTTGATCATTTTTACATTTTCATATCTGACAGTTTTGATATGAGAAAGTGTTACAGATTACATTGACGCTTCAAGAATCAAGAAGCAAAGATCTTGAAGAAACTTGAGTAGGAAAGGTGTTTACATTGTGAGAGTATGTTCATTGTAAAACCTTTGGTGTAATTCTCCAAGCATTATAATGAAATATCCTTCAATCAATGGTTGATTGGAAGGGTGACTAAATGTAGGCACTAAGGCCGAACCGGGATAAACATTGTGTTTAATCTTCTTTCTCTATCTCTTTACATTTCATTGCATATGCACTTTACTTACAGCGCAAGAAAGTTTCAAAGATCATTCTAATTCTCCAAAAGGATTTGAAAAGTGCACATTTTTATAAATCACCAATTCATCCCCCTCTTGGTGTTGAGAAACAAGATTCTTTATTTCTAACACCTTGGAAAATCTAACAAGCAAACCTGCATTAAAGAGCTAGGATCTTAAGACACATGTGAATCATCTTCCATCCCTAGAATCAATGACCACAAGGACTCTTGTTTCAGTTCTAGGTTCCATCTTACGTCCCCATAATCCATGAAACCCCAAAATCAAGTCATGAACATTCCTATTACATGCAAGCTTTAAGATTGGAAACAAGAATACTAGCAATTGATAGAAAAGGCATATATAAATAAGAATCAATCATCCATTACACAAGAATTCATAGGCTACAACAATCCCTAACAAGATGAATCTGGTTCTCCACTTCCATGAAGAACCCTAAAGCTTACAAAATGAAAGATGGAAGAAGAAGGAGATCCAAAGGAAGAGGAGGATATTTTCCCACAATCTACTGATCCGAGAGATCTGATTCAACGGAGTTGTACTGGACTTCGAGAATTGCACTTCGAGATTCAACTGAGAGTAATTCTCGGTAGCTCCAGCAGAGATCTGGAAGATGTGTTAATGGCAGCGGAGGAAGTGTACGGTGAGATTAATGGAGATGGATGCTATGCTCAGTGAATGACTACAACTCAGGCAGCCGTCCATACAAGGAAGGAAGTTGCAGGGAAGGTTTAAGCAAGTAATGACTTTCGGAGGGAGAGTTGGCAGAAGCAAATCTCAGCAGAATTTCATTCATCCAAAAGTGTCTTTTACAAGGGAGTTACCATGAATTTATATCCATGGAGCTGCAGGGAGGATGGAAGGAAGTGACCCATGTGCAAAATGTGGAAGAATTATGAAAAACGTGCTAAAAACGAAAGCAGTATGTGAGCTGGTGGTGTTGAGGAACGGAGGTGCTGCCGTGGTGTGCTTAGCAAAGAGTGGTGGTGCAACTAGCAACTTTGACCATCAATTTGACAGTTTTACCCCTTCTCTTGGTGTCTTCAAACTCCACTTAAATTGAAGGAAAAGAACGTGCCCTGTTGTGTCCATATCTTCAAGCTCTTCTTGAATTCTTCTAGCCATACTTCTAGTAATGGGTCCATGTCCTAAGTCATCATCTCCTTCCCCTTGAAGAGGATTTGTCCTCAAATCTGTTGGTTTGTCTTTGTGAGGACTTATTTTTGTAGACTTCACAAAGGTTCCTCCTGGGTCAAATATCCATCTGCAATAAGCATCAAACATATCTCTAATTAGTTTTTCTTGACCAAATAAGATATATAAAAGAATATGTGTAGAAGAAGGTTTCCTAATTTTGAAATTTTTAATTTTAATATAACAAAGAAACCTTTCTTCATTTGAAATTTTATTTGTATCTTGAGTTATTGGTAACCATAAAGGTAACCATAACCCAAGTTGTGACTTTGCAGGTGTTGAAAGTGATAACATTTTTAAAGATTGAGTGGCAAATTCTTGGAAAGAAAAGTAGAATTTTGAAAACTTAAGGATAGATGAAAGAAAATTAAAGGATAGAAAACCTCCCCTTAAGAGTCTTGGTTCTATGAGAAGTGTGGACAGAGGTTCTATTTTCCCTTCTGTTCTTCTTTTCTCTTTTCTTTGCTCTTGCTCTCTTTTTCTTTTCTCTATTTCTTCTTTTTCTTGCTCCTTGTTGAACTTCATTTGTGTTTGATCTTTGGCCACCTGGGTAGGTGACAGAGGATGAAGCACAAATTTCTTATCATTTTTGTGAACAATTATGGTATTAGTGCGACCATGGTGTGTAGTGTCATTATCAAATTGCCATGGTCTTACCAATAGTACATGGCAAGATTCCATAGGAACTACATCACAAATAACATCATCTTTGAAGTTTCCTATGGAAATTGCCAATTTAACTTTATTCTTGACTGTTATATCCCTGATGGACAAATTTATGAACACCAAAATATGATGTCACAAACTTGTTTTACAATCGGCAAGTATGACCGAATCGTTTCAAGTAATAAACTTGGTAAGACCAAGTATCGTTCTCCCAAAGGACTCACGGCCTAGTTTAGTTATGTGATTTGTTGATTAGCTAGGACTTAAGAACGAAATAATTGGATTTTAATATGCAAAAGACGAAATTAAACATGTATGCATGAGGTTGATCAATGGCAAAAGCAAAAGACACGCACTTTCAATGCAAGATATATATGAATATGTTGTTGGGGTTCAATTTCATCTTATCCACTCTCATATATTTTAGGAATTCAACATTCAAATCATCATTGTTAATGCCACTCTCTAAAGTACCTTTCAAGAAGGCTTCTCCCTAATTACGAGTTCATACAATTCCTAGCATTCCTAATAATTAGTTCATCAAGTGCAGGAGCTTAAGGCAACCAATATACTTATTGGGAGAAATTCCCCGGATCTAGATTTCCCCGTACGTTCCCGTATCGACAAAATCAATAATCATGCATTGAATGAGTTAAACAAAGCAAGCATTAAGCAAAGAGGAAAAACCCTAACTAATGATGAAAGAAAGCATAAATCTTAGATTAAGATGCAAGCACAAATTCCATATATGAGAGCTTCAAAAGATTACATTGATTCCCCAACAAACATACAAGGTTTAGTTCACCATATTCATGGTGAACCTAGATGAACAATAATGAAAGAATGAAAGATAAAACCCTAGAAAGGTGAAGAGGTAGCCTGAGAATCCAAGATCCTCCTTCAAAGGGGTGGAAGAGAGAGTGTTTGCTTCGTCTTTGCCAAAGATACAAACCCTAGGACGTCCTAAAGCTTATATACTATTCTAAAATTACAAAAAATCTAGGTCCAAGCCCATAAGTGTGCCGCTCAGCGGTAAAGTACCGCTCAGCGGTAAGTGCGTGAGTCGTTTCTTCCCCTCAGCGGCCATTTTGCCGCTCAGCGGTAAACTGCCGCTGAGCGGTAGTTGCGGCTTCTCCTTTTGCACTTTTTGATGTCTTTTCTGATTCCATCTCTCTCCTTCTTCACTTCTTTCACTAAATTCACCTTAAAACCTGCACAAAAACACTGAAATCAAGCATAAACCTGTCCAGCTCTCTTATTTATGAAAATGTGAAGAAAAGCATGATTTCAAGCTAGTTTCTAAGTATAAAGGTTGCTTTTAGTATCAATTTTAAGCATGAAAATAACAGTTTTTCAACTGTTATCACAACCCCAAACTTAGAACTTTGCTTGTCCTCAAGCAAACAAGATGTAACTCCATCTTCAACCCAATTCATATGATGGTTCACTCATTCAAAAATCTTCTTTTCAAGATAAGTAAAAACTTTAATCAAACTTATGACCAAGATTTCAATCAAGATATGCACATGCTTTAGTGTTCACAAAGTCATTTAAACTCCAACAAATGCTATTTTTCATGAATGATCAATCAATTAAGCATGGATGTTCATGTGCTTATGGAATATTTCCTCACTAGGTAAAGTGTTTCACTCACACACAAGTGTATAAGAGGTAATCACTCATTCACTCTATTATCACAATGTCACATGAATCAACTTTGCCTTTCATTTTACCACAATCAAAAGCATTCACAAGCATGCATCATCACAAGGACTTTTGAATGGCTTATAATGTGGCTGGGCTAACAAGAAAATTGGTTTTTCTGGATCACAAAATCCTTGAGTTAAGAGAATCATAACAACACAATCATCTTATTTTTCCCAACTTTCTTTTGCCTTTGCATTGAGCTTTGCTTCTTTTTCTTTTCTTTTCTTTTTCTTTGCATATTCTTACTTTTTAGCTCTTAGCTCAATGCTTTTCCTTTTCATGTTTTCCCAACCCCAAACTTGAACATTTAACAATACCACACAAGATCTTCTACTTAACTCAAGGTAAAGATTTTCAATCAAGGGTTTTCAGTGTATGTTCAAGGCTAAGGGTTCAAAGGATAGAACACAAAGTGTTCTCTTTTAGTGGGCTAACTTTATGAATTTGGCCAATAAAAAGGTTTCCAACAAACGGCCTTGATCATATGATGCAAAACAAGCAATTGATTCAATCATAGAAAACCTGGGCAAAATCATTCATGCTTTCAAAGTAATAGCATTCAACAATAACAACTCTGGAGCTCAAAATCACATAATATTCACATTTGACATACACCTGCATTAATTTCACAATCAAATGTCACAAATCTCAACATCAATCAATCAATCATCATTCAAAGCATTACTTATCAAACAATCACAGTTAATAGCAAACCATCATAACAAACCATGTTTCAATAGAGTACATCAAACCCTAATCTAAAAACAAAAACAAATAAGTTCAGAAAACTTAAACCACAAAAGCATAAGCATATGATAGCATTCATCAGTAAATGCTATCTCAGCTCCTCATCATCTGAGCTGTCCTCTGTATCTTCCTCTTCCTCCTCATCTTCATCATCTTCAAATGCATCATCATCATCAGCTTCATCTTCTTTCTCTCTACTGAAGCTTCAGCTGCTCAGCTCCTCCTCCATGCACTGGTTCCTCTGGCCAAGCTACCACATTATGGAATTCATCCATAGTCCACCTGTGGGCTGGAGGTGTATCATACATCCCCACAATCATCTCAGCAGTGGCCACCTGCCCTCTGTGAATGGACTGCAACTGAGCACCTATAAGAGACATATACATGTCCCTCATCTGGAATGGTTCTGCTTCATGTGTCTCAGCAGATGTCTGGCTCTGTGCTGGCCCTCTCTCTCTACGAGCACGGCGTGGTGGAACTGGCTGAGCTGCTTCCTCACCTCCACAGTACTGTCTGTAATAAGCCTCATCAATAGCTTTTCTTGGCCTCTCAAATGGTGGAGCAGAAGTGTCCACCCCAGCTATCTTGCAAAGGTGAGTGATCAAAGAGGGATGTCCTAGTGGTGCTTTGTTGTTTGAGGTATTGGCGCACACACTAATCTCATCAGCTATCACCTGCCCAATATTAACATTAAGTTTCTGATAGCACAGTAGATGAATAGTGCCCTGCTGAGAGTAATATCTGACACATGTGAACATGGCTGAATGTTGGCATGAGAAAACGCCATCCAATACTTTGCAAGAGGAGTCAAATCCGTCCTCCTAATGTTAACCACTGAGCCAGATCTATTCCTTTGGAAGTGTCCTCCAGGTATGCATAGTACTCTCTCCACATCCTCATAATCAGCACCTTCCTCCATGCAAAGAGCAAACTGGCACTGCTCACCAGCCCACACAGTGTCCAAGAAGTTATTGATAGAATCAGGATCATACCTGATAGCATGGCCTCTGACATAGCCCAAATAATTCTCAGCTGGATAATCACCAATCTTCTTTGCATTGGTGTAGAATTCCTTACCACAGCTATGTTGGCAGGTGCAGGATAGGTGGCTAGCTTTCCCCAGTCATTCCCTAACACTTGCTCTCCAAATTGAGGAGCAAAGTTAGGTATCATTCCAACCTTTCTTCCATCAGAAGTCTCCTGTCCTGAACCACCCTAAAGTGCTTCTCATGTTTCCTAGAGAGGAACCTGCTAGAGTGGGGTTGCTCTGGTTCCTTTTCCTTTCTCTTGGTTGCCATGGTTTTCAATCTTTTCCTGAAGAGGATGCCATTCCTACATTCAAACACAAATACAAAACCACAGAACATGATGTTAATCATTAGTAAAACAGAACACAACTCCTTTCGAAGCTAAACCACCGCTGAGGGCCAGAATTTCCCCTCAGCGCCACCAGTGCACATTCCAGATCACAAAAAACAAAAAACCAAATCTGGCAGAGTGCCGCTCAGCGGCAGTTTACCCCTCAGCGGTAACTCTGCAGATTTTTGAAAATCTTGTTTTAAAGCTGTCCTAACTCCACCCAAATGCAATTTTCAGTTTTCCAGTTCATAATCATGCAGTTTAATCGGTTCAAACATCAAATATATCATCAAATCATGCATAGAAATCAAAACCCCTAAATATTCATGCTTTGACAATCACATTCAAATCAAGAACCCTAGAATGAACAAAATGCATTTTACTTACTTGGGTGGAGATACTAGATGCAATGAGAATGCTTCCAAGCTAGAATGCTCTCTTCCAACCCCAAACTTTGATGGCACACTAGTGAAAAAGTGAGTGGAAGAGAAATTTTCTTAAGAGGGAAGAGTGAAAAGATGTGGAAAACCTTGGAGAAGGTATGTGGGAGTGTTTGTGCAGAGAAGAGCCTGAAAGTATGAGAAATTGTGCAGCTTAGGGTTTAAAAATACCCTAATGGGCTCGGGTCCCGCTAAGGGGAACTAAAGCCCATCTGCGAGAGTACCGCTCAGCGGTAAATTACCGCTCAGCGGCACTTTCGTGATGTGCTCTTCTCCTTCTTTTCTTAACCTACGTGCCTCCCATACATGCCCCTCACTGGTTCCCTGCAATTCAATGTTTAAAATGCTTATGCAAACCCTAACTAAAATAAACAAAAACAATCAATCAACTGGGTTGCCTCCCAAGTAGCGCTTGTTTAACGTCACGAGCCTGACCCAAAATCCACCAACACCCATCAGTAGGTGTTAAAATCTCACCAACACCCATCAGTAGGTGTTAAAAACTTACCAACACCCATCAGTAGGTGCAAAATTTTCTCACCAACACCCATCAGTAGGTGTTACACACTTAGCATCCTTCAGTAGATGCTATGTTCAGCAATATAATGTTCAACAGATTTAAAGATTACAAACCAAAGTAAAATTTAAAAGTTCTAAAATCACTAGGTTGCCTCCCAGCAAGCGCTCCTTTAACGTCATTAGCTTGACCCAGTAAAGCTCAAGTTCCTTCTTTATAGTTGATGTTGTCATTCCACCAACTCCTCAGCTGTTTCCTGTGAACTGTTTTGGTCCTTCTAGAATGTGGAGACTCTATCTCTATCATCTCCTTCTCTTTAAAGCCCTTCACAACCCACAACTTGTTCTTGATTCTTACAGGTGTGCCAAGTTGGAGTCTTCTTTTCTCCCAGTCACCAGGAATTTCTCCTCCTCTTCCAATCTTTTCTTCCTTGTGTACCTGAAACAACAAACAATGGTTACTGATAACAGTTGAAAAACTGTTATTTTCATGCTTAAAATTGATACTAAAAGCAACCTTTATACTTAGAAACTAGCTTGAAATCAAGCTTTTCTTCATATTTTCAGAAATAAGAGAGCTGGACAGGTTTATGCTTGATTTCAGTGTTTTTGTGCAGGTTTTAAGGTGAATTTGGTGAAAGAAGTGAAGAAGGAGGGAGATGGAATCAGAAAAGACATCAAAAAGTGCAAAAGGAGAAGCCGAAGTCATCGCTCAGCGGCAGTTTACCGCTGAGCGGCACTCAGGAAGTCAGGGGAGGTCCGCTGAGGGGCAAAATGGCCGCTGAGGGGAGAAAACTACTCACGCACTCACCGCTGAACGGTACTTTACCGCTGAGCGGCACTTTTATGGGCTTGGACCTAATTTTCTATAATTTACTAATAATATATAATCTTTAGGGTTTCCTAGGGTTAGGGATCTTTGGCAGAAACAAAGCAAACACTCTCTCTTCCACCCCTTTGAAGGAGGATCTTGGATGCTCAGGCTACCTCTTCACCTTTCTAGGGTTTTATCTTTCATTCTTTCATTATTGTTCATCTAGGTTCACCATGAATATGGTGAACTAAACCTTGTATGTTTGTTGGGGAATCAATGTAAGCTTTTGAAGCTCTCATATATGGAATATTTTTTTACATCTTATATTTAAGACCTATGCTTTCTTTCATCATTAGTTAGGGTTTATCCTCTTTGCTTAATGCTTGCTTTGTTTAACTCATTCAATGCATGATTATTGATTTTGTCGATACGGGAACGTACGGGGAAGTCTAGATCCGGGGAATTTCTCCCAATAAGTATATTGGTTGCCTTAAGCTCCTGCACTTGATGAACTAATTATTAGGAATGCTAGGAATTGTATGAACTCGTAATTAGGGAGAAGCCTTCTTGAAAGGTACTTTAGAGAGTGGCATTAACAATGATGATTTGAATGTTGAATTCCTAAAATATATGAGAGTGGATAAGATGAAATTGAACCCCAACAACATATTCATATATATCTTGCATTGAAAGTGCGTGTCTTTTGCTTTTGCCATTGATCAACCTCATGCATACATGTTTAATTTCGTCTTTTGCATATTAAAATCCAATTATTTCGTTCTTAAGTCCTAGCTAATCAACAAATCACATAACTAAACTAGGCCGTGAGTCCTTTGGGAGAACGATACTTGGTCTTACCGAGTTTATTACTTGAAACGATTCGGTCATTCTTGCCGATTGCAAAACAAGTTTGTGACATCATATTTTGGTGATCATAAATTTGTCCATCAGTTACCTGCAACCTTGAGATTTTCATCTTTACGGCTAGTCATGGGTGCATCTTGAAATGCAGCTTTATAACTAGCTTCTTCCTCCTATGTTTGCGTCTCATCTTTAAAGACGTCTATAACCACTCTCTCCTCCCTGTCCTGGAGCACCACTATACCTTCATTTACATCAATGATAGCTCTGGCCATTTTCATAAACGGTCTTCCAAGTATGATAGGTATCTTCTCTGTCTCCATCTTCATCACCACAAAGTCTGCCAAGAACTGAAGTTTGCCAACACAAACTATAATGTCCTCTGCAATCCCACATGGCTCCTTTGAAGATCCATCGACCATTACTAGATTAACCTTTACAGGTTTCACTTTAACATTGCCGATTTGCTCCAGTAAAGAATAAGGTATCAAGTTAACACTTGAACCTAAATCAAGGAGAGCTTTCTTCACCTTTTTCTTCCCTATGGTACAAGGGATAGAAAAACTGCCTGGGTCTGTTGCTTTAGGAGGGAATGACTCTTTTTTAACAGTTATACACTCCTTTGCTTCATTATCTCTATGTCTTTTCTTTGTAGAGATGTTTTCATCAGATTTCGTGTAAACTGTGATCTGTTGCAGAATCTGCTCCCAAGGTGCATCATTATCCATCATTCTGAATAATTTTGTGAAGTCCAGTTGTTTCCCTTGATGGATTGGAAAAGGAAAAGTACTTTTGCTCTCTATTTCTCTTCTCTCTTCTGTATCTAACTCAACTTTCTCATCATCAACACTCTTTAACACCTTGCACTCTTCTCTGGGGTTAACCTCAGTATTAGCCCCAAAATTTCTATTTGGCCTTTCTTCCAATTGCTTGGTAATCTGACCCATTTGAATCTCCAAGTTCTTAATAGCGGCTTCAGTGCTCTTTTGAGAAGATTCAGTTTTCTGTATGAATTGCTGAAGAGTTTCTTCCAACCTTATTGATCTTTCATTAAGCATAGATAACTGTTGCCATAAGGTGGGTTGCTGCTGCTGCTTATTATATTGACTAGCTTGCCCAGTTTGTCCTTGACCAATGCTTGGGTGTGGTTTCCACCCTTGATTGTAGTTCCCTTGACGGTATGGAAATTGATTGGCCATGAAATTAACATCCTCTAAAGCTTCCACTGGAAAGGCGCATTGACCATTTATATGGTCGCCTCCACACAATTCGCACAACTGGGTTTGTACCTGTGTAGCAGTTTTCAACTCTTTGGGTAATTGTGCAAGAGTTTTAGTCAGAGTCTCCAGCTGTTGAGTTAGAATTTTGTTTTGAGCTAGCAGGGCATCATGTGTCTGTAATTGGAGGACTCCTTTTTGCATAGGAGCTCCTCTCTCATTGTGTAGCTCATTATCACTAGTAGCCATGTTTTCTATAATCTCTGTTGCTTCCTCTGGAGTTTTCCATTTAATATTGCCTCCTGCTGAGGCGTCCAGCATCATCTTGGTTTGTGAACCAAGCCCTCCAAGGAAAGTTAAGACTACTTCCTGATCTTCAAAGCCATGCGTGGGTGTTTTTCTTAGCAAGCTTTTGTATCTATCCCATGCATGCCCCAGTGATTCTTCCATACCCTGCTTAAATGAAGAAATCTCTTGCTTGCCTTTTGTCACCTTTGATTGTGGAAAGTACTTGTTTAAAAACTTTGTTACCACTGCTTCCCACTCTGTGAAACTTTCTTCTGGGAAAGAATTCAACCAAAGCTTAGCATTGCCTCCCAATGAGAAAGGAAACAAGCTAAGTTTGATAGCTTCGTCTGGCACCCCATTAATTTTGACTGTGTTGCAGATCTCATTAAATGTAGTGAGGTGCTCATATGGGCTTTCATGAGATAACCCATTAAATTGATTACTCTTCACCAGTTGGATCAATGCTGGTTTGACCTCCATGTTAGCTGCATTGACTCTAGGTCTAGCTATACTGTTAAAGTGCTGAGGTCTGTTAGAATCGCTGCAACGGAATTATTAGCGTGGAACAAACCAAGAGGGGGGGGGTGAATTGGTTATATACTTTTATTGTGCCTTTTATTATTTTTCTCTTAATTTTTCTTACTGGGCGAATGATTAAATATAAATGACAGAGTAAGGGAAAGAGAAAAATTACACAGGTGATTTTATCCTGGTTCAGATCACTAGGATCCTACGTCCAGTCGCTTATCTCAAACAAGATAAACCTTTTTCACTAACACAAAACACTTACAAATATTAGTCACAAAGAAAAACAATTTGTAAGAGTTTAAAAATACCACCTCTCTTGAAACCACAAGAGATGAACTTACACTTCCTTTGAATCTTCACAAAGGATGACCACCTCCTTCGAATGCTTCACGAAGGATGATTCTCTTCCAAGCACTTCCTCGGACACACCAAGGATGAACAAGCTATTCCTCTGTCACCGCAGTAGCACTTCAGGACTTTGCAGACAAGAGTTTCCTTAGCTTCAACAATCTCACAGAGCTCTCAAAGAGTTCAGAGATCTTTTGCACAAGGGAAGAGTTATTTTTGAGATAAAGAGTGAGCCATTTTATAGACTCAGCCTAATACCCTTCCATTCTTCGAAAATGGGCCATCTAACGCATTTAATCGATTAACATAAATATTAATCGATTAATAATGAGTACAACGGCTAGTTTTTCAAATCTGAAACCCCCAACGGCTAGGTTTTCAAATCTGAAACCCCCAACGGCTAGTGTTAATTGATTATTCTCAGGAATAATCGATTAACTAAATAAATCAAATATAAATTACAAGAATCAACCCTAATACATATTTGAGCACTATTACATCAACTTTGATTATTATAAAAGCTTTATAAAATACAGAGATCTTCAATTTGTCTTTATGGATCTTGACTTGTGCAAATCTGTTCATCATCAAAACTTCATCTTTGATTTTTGCTAACATTCTCCCCCTTTTTGATAATGATCAAAAATTCTTCTGATTTAAAGCTTTTAGTAATAATCTGGATAAAACACAACTTATGGAAGAAAAAGTGCATTAGTGAATAAACACAAATAAGCAAATAAGCTTAAATAAGCTTTAAACACTTTCTCCCCCTTTTTGATCATAATTAAAAAGGTGTGTTTGTTGTTCTCCCCCTAAGATAATACTCCCCCTTAATAAAAGCATGTATGCATATGAGCTAAAAATATTTCAAATTTAAAGATTCATTCAAACATACACAATAGGATATTTAAAGTAAATAATTTTAGGATGAAGAACTTATAAAACATTGTTTAAACATACATTGAACTATATAAGATAGGAATTTTAAAGCATACAAAAATATGGCTAGTTTTTCAAAATTGCAAAACTGGAACGCATTTAAAAATTCAATCCTAAGATATTTCTAAAGATTCTTAGATCTCTTCTAATGTTTACCCCTTTAGATATGCCTCCAACTTCGTAATGATAATCCTCTAGGTTATTTCCACATTTTGTTTAGATCTTCATCTTGAGGATTGTCATCATTCTTCGCTTCATTTGTTGTCTTCTACAAATCTTAATCATTGCCTGCATCTAATTCAACTGACTCAAGAGGTTTTGCCTCAAGGTCTACAATTTCATCAAAGACAACATGCACACATTCTTCTATTTCAAATGTTTTCCGATTGAAAACTATATATATGCTTTGTATATTAGAAGATATCCAAAAAAAATAGTTTCATCGGCCTTGGAATAAAATTTTCTTAAATTTTGTTTTAAAGAAATTCTAAATATTAAACAATAGGTACCGAACTACTTGTATGGGTCCTTTGGGTTAGATTTAGAAAAAAGAAATCATTTTACAACCCAAACATATCTACCACTTGGAACACCATAATGCTTAATTTTACATTTATTTGAAGTATGACCCTTTTTCATACAATAAAAGCATGATACAAAGTTTGTGTTCCTATAAGTTGTTCCTTTTTCTACCCATGTTCTACGGGTTCTATTATTATGTTTATTTTTAATTTTAGGAACATACTTATTTTTAACAACCTTATTTTCGTTATTTTTACTACATTCTCCTAAGGTTGTGTGTTCTAGTAGTTTCTTAAAATTTTCACAAGAAGCACATTCATCACTACTAGTAAATTTACCCTTTTTCAAAAAATAAAACTTTATTTTTCAAATCTTTATTTTCTTCAAAAATATTTTCAAAATTTAATTTTAAATTTTTATTTTTTTCAAGAATATTTTCAAAGTCTGATTTCAAATTTTTATTTTCTTCAGAAATATTTTCAAAATTTAATTTTAAATTTTTGAAATCCTTTTTCAATTTCTTATGAGCTTTATCTAATTTTTCAGATTCTACTATTAAAGCAGCATAAGTTTCATGCAATTCATCTTCACTAATTTGACTATAATTATCAGAATCGCTAGATGTACTTACTTGGCTTCCAGCGTCGTCGTTCACCACTAAACAAATGTTTGCTTCTTCATCAGATTCGCTTAAATCGGAAATTGTTTTGTTGTCATCTTCCCATGCAATGCAGGCCTTCTTTTTCTTGAAGAATCTTTCCTCCTTTTTGTCTTCACTCTTCTTTTGATTTGGGCAGTCTGCTTTTAGGTGCCCCCTTTCTCCGCAACCATAACATTTATAGTGTGAGGAAGATCCTTGATTTTCTTTCTTTTCGAATTTTAATCTTCCTTTGTCTTTTGATTTCATGAACCTGTTGAGCCTTTTTATCATGAGTCTCAAATTTTCTTCTTCGTCTGAGTCTTCATCTTCCGATTTACCTTTGCTTCTTTCAACCTCCGACTTTAATGCCAAACTCTTCTTGTTATTTTTGGCTTTTGCTTCTTCTTCATCAAGTCTTCCAAGATCTAGTTCATGTTCCCTCAACTTTCCAAAGAGTGCCGCCATAGTCATGGTGTTGAGGTTCTGTGACTCCGAGATTGCAGTCACCTTTGGTTGCCACGACCTGTCTAAAGACTTCAAGATTTTAATGTTAAGTTCATCGGTATCAAATGACTTACCCAGTCCAATGAGATGATTGACAATGTTGGTGAAGCGTTTTTGAACGTCTGAAATTGTTTCTCCTTGCTTCATCCGGAACATTTCATACTCTTGGATTAAGGAGTTCTTCCTTGCCCTCTTTACATCATCTGTTCCTTCATGCGTCACTCTGAGTACGTCCCACATTTCTTGAGCAGTTTTGCAGACAGAGACCCTGTAGAACTCATCAACAGTCAACGCTGATGCAATGATATTCCGGGCTTTTACGTCATTCTGAAATCTTTTCTTTTCTTCAATGGTCCATTGACCACGGGGCTTTGGTTCCTGTGTATTGTTACTAGGAACAGAAGAGCCAGACGCAATAACATCCCAAATTTCACAATCAATAGATTCAATAAATATTTGCATTCTTACCTTCCAGAATGCATAGTTCTCACCTGTGAATAGTGGGGGTCTATTGATTGATGCACCCTCTGCAAAGGTTTGATGTGATCCTGCCATTTGAATGACTATCAAAGCAAGCTCTGATACCAATTGTTAGAATCGCTACAACGGAATTATTAGCGTGGAACAAACCAAGAGGGGGGGGGGTGAAATTGTTATATACTTTTATTGTGACTTTTATTATTTTTCTCTTAATTTTTCTTACTGGGCGAATGATTAAATATAAATGACAGAGTAAGGGAAAGAGAAAAATTACACAGGAGATTTTATCCTGGTTCAGATCACTAGGATCGTACGTCCAGTCGCTTATCTCAAACAAGATAAACCTTTTTCACTAACACAAAACACTTACAAATATTAGTCACAAAGAAAAACAATTTGTAAGAGTTTAAAAATACCACCTCTCTTGAAACCACAAGAGATGAACTTACACTTCCTTTGAATCTTCACAAAGGATGACCACTGATGGACAAATTTATGAACACCAAATTATGATGTCACAAACTTGTTTTCAATCGGCAAGTATGACCGAATCGTTCAAGTAATAAAACTTGGTAAGACCAAGTATCGTTCTTCCCAAAGGACTCACGGCCTAGTTTAGTTATGTGATTTCTTAATTAACTAAGACTTACAAACGAATTAATTGAGGTTTAAAATGCAAGACAGAAAATAAACATGTATGCATGAATTATGATCAATGGCAAAAAGCAAAAGATAAACACTTTCAATGAAATTTATGTATGAATATGTTGTTGGGGTTCAATTTCATCTTATCCACTCTCATATATTTTAGGAATTCAACGATCAAATCACCATTGTTAATGCCACTCTCTAATGTACCTTTCCAGAAGGCTTCTCCCTAATCACGAGTTCATACAATTCCTAGCATTCCTAATGATTAGTTCATAAGTTCAGGAGCTTAACGACAACCAATATAAAATTGGGAGAAATTCCCCGGATCTAGACTTCCCCGTACGTTCCCGTATCGACAAAACCAATAATCATGCATCGAATGAGTTAAACCATGCAAGCATTAAACAAAGAGGAAAAACCCTAACTAATGATGAAAGAAAGCATAGGTCTTAAATATAAGATGTAAAAACAGATTCCATATATGAGAGTTTCACAAGACTACATTGATTCCCCAACAAACATAAAGAGGTTAGTTCACCATATTCATGGTGAACCTAAATGAATTACAATGAAAGAATGAAAGAATAAACCCTAAAAAGGTGAAGTGGAAGCCTCAGCATCCAAGATCCTCCTTCAAAAGGGGTGGTAGAGAGAGTGTTTGCTTCGTTTCTGCCAGAGATACCTAACCCTAGGAAACCCTAAAGCTTATGTATCATTCGTAAATTACAAAAAGTCAAGTCCAAGCCCATTAAAGTGCCGCTCAGCGGTAAACTACCGCTCAGCGGTGATTGCGTGAGACGTTTCTTCCCCTCAGCGGCCATTTTGCCCCTCAGCGGATCTCCCGTGACTTCCAGAGTACCGCTCAGCGGTAAAATACCGCTCAGCGGTGAGTGCGTGACTTGTTTTCTCCCCTCAGCGGCCAATTTGCCCCTCAGCGGACCTCCCGCAACTCCTGAGTGCCGCTCAACGGTAAACTGCCGCTGAGCGGTGACTTCGGCTTCTCCTTTTGCACTTTTTGTTGTCTTTTCTGATTTCATCTCTCTCCTTCTCCACTTCTTTTACCAAATTCACCTTAAAACCTGCAGAAAAACACTGAAATCAAGCATAAACCTGTCCAACTCTCTTATTTCTAAAAATATACAGAAAAACATGATTTCAAGCTAATTTCTAAGTGTGAAGGTTGCTTTTAGTGTCAATTTTAATCATGAAAATAACAGTTTTTCAACTGTTATCACAACCCCAAACTTAAAACTTTGCTTGTCCTCAAGCAAATAAGATGTAACTCTATCTTCAACCAATTCATATGATGATTCACTTCATTCAAAAATCTTCTTTTCAAGATAAGCAAAAAAACTTCACTCAAACTTATGACCAAGAGTTCAATCAAGATGTGCACATGCTTTAGTGTTCACAAAGTCATTTAAATTCCAACAATGCTATTTTCATGAATGATCAATCAATTAAACATGGATGTTCATGTGTTCATGTGATATTTCCTCACTAAGTCAAGTGTTTCACTCACACTCAAGTGTATAAGAGATGATCACTCATTCACTCTACTATCACAATGTTACATGAATCAACTTTGCCTTTCATTTTACCACAATCAAAAACATTCACAAGCATGCACCATCACAAGGACTTTTCAATGGCTTATAATGTGGCTGGGCTAACAAGAAAATTGGTTTTTCTGGATCACAAAATCCTTGAGTTAATAGAATCATAACAACACAATCATCTTATTCATTCCCAACTTTCTTTTGCCTTTGCATTGAGCTTTACTTCTTTTTCTTTTCTTTTCTTTTTCTTTGCATATTCTTACTTTTTAGCTCTTAACTCAATGCTTTTCATGTTTTTCCAGCAACCCCAAACTTGAACATTTAACAATACCACACAAGATCTTCTACTTAACTCAAGGTAAAGATTTTAAATCAAGGGTTTTTAGTGTATATTCAAGGCTAAGGGTTCAAAAGGATTGAACACAAAGTGTTCTCTTTTAGTGGGCTAATTTTTTACAAATCTGGCCAATAAAAAAGGTTTCAACAAATGGCCTTGATCATGTGATGCAAAACAAGCAATTGATTCAATCATAGAAAACCTGGGCAAAACCATTCATGCTTTCAAAGTAATAGCATTCAACAATAATAACTCTGGAGCTCAAAACCTCACATATAAGCTCATTCACATTTGACATACACATCCTGCTTAATTTCACAATCACAATCATGATATCATGCATTTGTTCACAAAGCTTGTGAATCACCTGTTTAAGCATTTTAATGTGCACATCTATCTCAACATCAATCAATCATAAGCATCATTCAGCATTACTTATCATACAATCACAGTTAATAGCAAATCATCATAACAAACCAAGTTTTAAATAAAGTACATCAAACCCTAATCTAAAAACAAAAACAAATAAGTTCAGAAAACTTAAACCACAAAGCATAAGCACATGATAACATTCATCAGTAAATGCTATCTCAGCTCCTCATCAATCTGAGCTGTCCTCTGTATCTTTCTCTTCCTCCTCATCTTCGTCATCTTCCAATGCATCATCCTCATCAGCTTCATCTTCTTCCATATCTCTAGCCGAAGCTTCAGCTGCTCCAGCTCCTCCTCCATGCACTGGTTCCTCTGGCCAAGCTACCACATTATGGAATTCATCCATAGTCCACCTGTGGGCTGGAGGTGTATCATACATCCCCACAATCATCTCAGCAGTGGCCACCTGCCCTCTGTGAATGGAGTGCAACTGAGCCCCTATAAGAGACATATACATGTCCCTCATCTGGAATGGCTCTGCTTCATGTGTCTCAGCAGATGTCTGGCTCTGTGCTGGCCCTCTCTCTCTACGAGCACGGCGTGGTGGAACTGGCTGAGCTTCATCATCACCTCCACAGTACTGTCTATAGTAGGCCTCATCAATAGCTTTTCTTGGCCTCTCAAAAGGTGGAGCAGAAGTGTCCACCCCAGCTATCTTGCAAAGGTGCGTGATCAAAGAAGGATGTCCTAGTGGTGCTTTGTTGTTTGAAGTATTAGCGCACACACTAATCTCATCAGCTATCACCTGCCCAACATTAACATTCAAGTTTCTGATAGCACAGTAGATGAAGAATGCCCTGCTGAGAGTAATATCTGACACATGTGAACATGGCTGAATGTTGGCATGAGAAAACGCCATCCAATACTTTGCAAGAGGAGTCAAATCCGTCCTCCTAATGTTAACCACTGAGCCAGATCGATTCCTTTGGAAGTGTCCTCCAGGTATACACAATACTCTCTCCACATCCTCATAATCAGCACCTTCCTCCATGCAAAGAGCAAACTGGCACTGCTCACCAGCCCATACAGTGTCCAGAAAGTTATTAATTGAATCAGGATCATACCTGATAGCATGGCCTCTGACATAGCCCAAATAATTCTCAGCTGGATAATCACCAATTTTCTTTGCATTGGTGTAAAATTCCTTAACCACAGCTATGTTGGCAGGTGCAGGATAAGTGGCTAGCTTTCCCCAATCATTCCCTAACACTTGCTCTCCAAATTGAGGAGCAAAGTTAGGTATCATTCCAACCTTTCTCTCCATCAGAAGTCTCCTGTCCTGAACCACTTTAAAGTGCTTCTCATGTTTCCTAGAGAGGAACCTACTAGAGTGGGGTTGCTCTGGTTCCTTTTCCTTTCTCTTGTTTGCCATGGTTTTCAATCTTTTTCCAGATGAGGATGCCATTCCTACATTCAAAACACAAAACCAAACCACAGAACATGATGTTAATCATTAGTAAAACACAGAACACAACTCCTTTCGAAGCTAAACCACCGCTGAGGGCCAGAATTTCCCCTCAGCGCCACCAGTACCACATTCCATATCACACAAAACCAGAAAAATCAAATCTGGCAGAGTGCCGCTCAGCGGCAGTTTACCCCTCAGCGGTAACTCTGCAGATTTTTGAAAAACCTGTTTTAAAGCTTTCCTAACTCCACCCAAATGCAATTTTCAGTTTTCCAGTTCATAATCATGCAGTTTAATCGGTTCAAACATCAAATATATCATCAAATCATGCAAAGAAATCAAAACCCCTAAATCTTCATGCTTTGACAATCATATTCAAAATCAAAAACCCTAGAATGAACAAAATGCATTTTACTTACTTGGGTGGAGATACTAGATGCAATGAGAATGCTTCCAAGCTAGAATGCTCTCTCCCAACCCCAAACTTTGATGGCACACTAGTGAAAAAGTGAGTGGAAGAGAAATTTTCTTAAGAGGGAAGAGTGAAAAGATGTGAAAAACCTTGGAGAAGGTATGTGGGAGTGTTTGTGCAAAGAAAAGTCTGAAAGTGTGAGAGAATGTGCAGCTTAGGGTTTAAAAATACCCTAATGGGCTCGGGTCCCGCTAAGGGGAACTAAAACCCAATCTGCGAGAGTACCGCTCAGCGGTAAAGTACCGCTCAGCGGCACTTTCGTGAAGTGCTCTTCTCCTTCTTTTCTTAACCTACGTGCCTCCTAGACATGCCCTTCACTGGCTCCCTGCAATTCAATGTTCAAAATGCTTATGCAAACCCTAACTAAAATAAACAAACTGAAATATTTAATCAACTGGGTTGCCTCCCAGGTAGCGCTTGTTTAACGTCACGAGCCTGACCCAAAATCCACCAACACCCATCAGTAGGTGTAACAAACTTACCAACACCCATCAGTAGGTGCAAAATTTTCTTACCAACACCCATCAGTAGGTGTTACAAACATAGTACCCTTCAGTAGATACTTAACCACCTAGCATCCTTCAGTAGATGATATCTCCAATAATATAGTTACAAAAATAAAGTCCACAAATTAAAAATTACAAAATCAAAATAAAAGCAAAAGTTCTTAAATCACTGGGTTGCCTCCCAGCAAGCGCTCTTTTAACGTCATTAGCTTGACCCAACCTCAAGTTCCTTCTTCTTTTTCTTCTTTCTACTGAACTTCTTCAGAAATTTGATCAAACCAGGAACCTGTTGCAATGTCTCAACCATAGGAACTTTAATCTCCAATTTCTTGAAGATTTCCATAAAGCACTTGAATTTCTTTTCCTTCCTATGATTCTTCTTTAGATGAGGATGTGATTTTTCATATGATTTCTTCTTCTTTCCTCTCATCTTTTTTTTCTTCCTTTTTCTCTCCCTAAATTTTCTCTTTTTCTTTTCTTTTATTTTTTTCTTCCCTTTTCTTTTTCTCTTCAACTTCTTTATTTTCACACAAATTTTCTTTCTCTCTTCTCTCTCAACCACTTCTTTTTCTTTTTCTTCATCTTTATCTTTCTCACTCAACTCTTCTTTCTCTTTTCTCTCTACCCTTTCCTCATCTCCCTCTAATTTTTCCTCATCAAGAATCTTGTCACTTTCAGTGATAATGACTTGCCCTTCCTCCTTAAGGTTAACTTCAGTATCAACATCATCATTCAATCTCTGATTGATGTAACGAAGTTGCATCTCCATTCTTTTACATGATTCTTCAATGCTTTTCTGAGTAGAGTCGGAATTTTTCAAAAATCGTTGAAGGGTGTCCTCCAACCTATCCAAACTTCCTGATAGAAAGGGTTGTTGCTGCCATTGTTGTTGTGGTTGGTTCTCAAATTGTTCAGCAGCTTGCCAAAATTGGCTTTGATCCATGCTTGAGTGAGGTCCCCACCAGTGGTTGAGATTACTTTGGTGGAATTGAGTGCCCATATAGTTAAATTCTTGACCAAATTGCATTCTGCAGACATTAGGCACAAAACCCTAAAAACAATTGTTAGCACAAAAAGATAGAGAAAAAAAAAATATCAAAGGATATAATTGAAAAGATAAGAAGATAGGAAATAAAAACAAAAAAATAAAAACAGAAAAATAAAATAAAATAAAATAAAATACAAACAGAAAATAAAATAAAATAAAATAAAATCTAATCTAATCAAATAAAATAAAATCAAATAAAAACCGAAAAATAAAAAACAGAAAATAAAAACAGAAAACAGAAAAACAGAAAACAAAAAAATAAAATCAAATCAAATCAAATACAAACTGAAAAATATAAACAGAAAAATAAAATAAAATAAAATAAATTCGAAATTTAAATTAAAAATAAAAAAAATAAGTCAAAGATAATCAATAATCACACAAATTAACCAGTTAAACCAGAGTCCCCGGCAACGGCGCCAAAAACTTGATGGACAAATTTATGAACACCAAATTATGATGTCACAAACTTGTTTTCAATCGGCAAGTATGACCGAATCGTTCAAGTAATAAAACTTGGTAAGACCAAGTATCGTTCTTCCCAAAGGACTCACGGCCTAGTTTAGTTATGTGATTTCTTAATTAACTAAGACTTACAAACGAATTAATTGAGGTTTAAAATGCAAGACAGAAAATAAACATGTATGCATGAATTGTGATCAATGGCAAAAAGCAAAAGATAAACACTTTCAATGAAATTTATGTATGAATATGTTGTTGGGGTTCAATTTCATCTTATCCACTCTCATATATTTTAGGAATTCAACGATCAAATCACCATTGTTAATGCCACTCTCTAATGTACCTTTCCAGAAGGCTTCTCCCTAATCACGAGTTCATACAATTCCTAGCATTCCTAATGATTAGTTCATAAGTTCAGGAGCTTAACGACAACCAATATAAAATTGGGAGAAATTCCCCGGATCTAGACTTCCCCGTACGTTCCCGTATCGACAAAACCAATAATCATGCATCGAATGAGTTAAACCATGCAAGCATTAAACAAAGAGGAAAAACCCTAACTAATGATGAAAGAAAGCATAGGTCTTAAATATAAGATGTAAAAACAGATTCCATATATGAGAGTTTCACAAGACTACATTGATTCCCCAACAAACATAAAGAGGTTAGTTCACCATATTCATGGTGAACCTAAATGAATTACAATGAAAGAATGAAAGAATAAACCCTAAAAAGGTGAAGTGGAAGCCTCAGCATCCAAGATCCTCCTTCAAAAGGGGTGGTAGAGAGAGTGTTTGCTTCGTTTCTGCCAGAGATACCTAACCCTAGGAAACCCTAAAGCTTATGTATCATTCGTAAATTACAAAAAGTCAAGTCCAAGCCCATTAAAGTGCCGCTCAGCGGTAAACTACCGCTCAGCGGTGATTGCGTGAGACGTTTCTTCCCCTCAGCGGCCATTTTGCCCCTCAGCGGATCTCCCGTGACTTCCAGAGTACCGCTCAGCGGTAAAATACCGCTCAGCGGTGAGTGCGTGACTTGTTTTCTCCCCTCAGCGGCCAATTTGCCCCTCAGCGGACCTCCCGCAACTCCTGAGTGCCGCTCAGCGGTAAACTGCCGCTGAGCGGTGACTTCGGCTTCTCCTTTTGCACTTTTTGTTGTCTTTTCTGATTTCATCTCTCTCCTTCTTCACTTCTTTTACCAAATTCACCTTAAAACCTGCACAAAAACACTGAAATCAAGCATAAACCTGTCCAACTCTCTTATTTCTAAAAATATACAGAAAAACATGATTTCAAGCTAATTTCTAAGTGTGAAGGTTGCTTTTAGTGTCAATTTTGATCATGAAAATAACAGTTTTTCAACTGTTATCAACCACCTCCTTCGAATGCTTCACGAAGGATGATTCTCTTCCAGGCACTTCCTCGGACACACCAAGGATGAACAAGCTATTCCTCTGTGACCGCAGTAGCACTTCAGGACTTTGCAGACAAGAGTTTCCTTAGCTTCAACAATCTCACAGAGCTCTCAAAGAGTTCAGAGATCTTTTGCACAAGGGAAGAGTTATTTTTGAGATAAAGAGTGAGACATTTTATAGACTCAGCCTAATACCCTTCCATTCTTCGAAAACAGGCCATCTAACGCATTTAATCGATTAACATAAATATTAATCGATTAATAATGAGTACAACGGCTAGTTTTTCAAATCTGAAACCCCCAACGGCTAGTTTTTCAAATCTGAAACCCCCAACGGCTAGTGTTAATTGATTATTCTCAGGAATAATCGATTAACTAAATAAATCAAATATAAATTACAAGAATCAATCCTAATACATATTTGAGCACTATTACATCATCAACTTTGATTATTATAAAAGCTTTATAAAATACAGAGATCTTCAATTTGTCTTTATGGATCTTGACTTGTGCAAATCTGTTCATCATCAAAACTTCATCTTTGATTTTTGCTAACAAGGTCCAACTGTATTGGTGTAATCAACAAGAGTTCTTCTAACATTGTTGTTCTCCATATTTTCTGTGCTATGAACAGAACCTTGTGGTGATGGTTGCAACAGAGTTTCCGGAGGAGGGAAAAGTTCTCTAGATGTTCGGATTCTTCTACTTCGTCTACTCTCGTCTAAACCTTCAAGAAGAGGTTCTGTTGTTTTCTTGCTCCTTGTTCTAATTGCCTCCTGCATGCACAAGAAAACAAAACCCTAGAAAAGATT
Organism: Vigna umbellata; assembly: GCF_029865625.1. Taxonomy (NCBI): domain Eukaryota; kingdom Viridiplantae; phylum Streptophyta; class Magnoliopsida; order Fabales; family Fabaceae; genus Vigna; species Vigna umbellata. The sequence goes on along the minus strand of NC_142172.1, from coordinate 4,032,760 downwards.
TGTTAGCACAAAAAGATATAGGAAAAGATATAGATTCAGAAGATAAAAGATTCAGAGGATAAGATAAAATAAAATAAAATAAAATAAAATCTAATCTAATAAAAACCGAAAAAATAAAAACAGAAAATAAAAACAGAAATTCAAAATTAAAGTCAAAGATAATCAATAATCACACAAATTAACCAGTTAAACCAGAGTCCGCGGCAACGGCGCCGAAAACTTGATGGACAAATTTATGAACACCAAAATATGATGTCACAAACTTGTTTTACAATCGGCAAGTATGACCGAATCGTTTCAAGTAATAAACTTGGTAAGACCAAGTATCGTTCTCCCAAAGGACTCACGGCCTAGTTTAGTTATGTGATTTGTTGATTAGCTAGGACTTAAGAACGAAATAATTGGATTTTAATATGCAAAAGACGAAATTAAACATGTATGCATGAGGTTGATCAATGGCAAAAGCAAAAGACACGCACTTTCAATGAAAGATATATATGAATATGTTGTTGGGGTTCAATTTCATCTTATCCACTCTCATATATTTTAGGAATTCAACATTCAAATCATCATTGTTAATGCCACTCTCTAAAGTACCTTTCAAGAAGGCTTCTCCCTAATTACGAGTTCATACAATTCCTAGCATTCCTAATAATTAGTTCATCAAGTGCAGGAGCTTAAGGCAACCAATATACTTATTGGGAGAAATTCCCCGGATCTAGACTTCCCCGTACGTTCCCGTATCGACAAAATCAATAATCATGCATTGAATGAGTTAAACAAAGCAAGCATTTAGCAAAGAGGAAAAACCCTAACTAATGATGAAAGAAAGCATAAATCTTAGATTAAGATGCAAGCACAAATTCCATATATGAGAGCTTCAAAAGATTACATTGATTCCCCAACAAACATACAAGGTTTAGTTCACCATATTCATGGTGAACCTAGATGAACAATAATGAAAGAATGAAAGATAAAATCCTAGAAAGGTGAAGAGGTAGCCTGAGCATCCAAGATCCTCCTTCAAAGGGGTGGAAGAGAGAGTGTTTGCTTCGTCTTTGCCAAAGATACAAACCCTAGGACGTCCTAAAGCTTATATACTATTCTAAAATTACAAAAAGTCTAGGTCCAAGCCCATAAGTGTGCCGCTCAGCGGTAAGTGCGTGAGTCGTTTCTTCCGATCAGCGGTCCTCCCGTGAACTCCTGAGTGCCGCTCAGCGGTAAACTGCCGCTGAGCGGCAGTTGTGGCTTCTCCTTTTGCACTTTTTGATGTCTTTTCTGATTCCATCTCTCTCCTTCTTCACTTCTTTGCACTTCGAGATTCAATTGAGAGTAATTCTCGGTAGCTCCAGCAGAGATCTGGAAGATGTGTTAATGGCAGCGGAGGAAGTGTACGGTGAGATTAATGGAGATGGATGCTATGCTTAGTGAATGACTACAACTCAGGCAGCCGTCCATACAAGGAAGGAAGTTGCAGGGAAGGTTTAAGCAAGTAATGACTTTCGGAGGGAGAGTTGGCAGAAGCAAATCTCAGCAGAATTTCATTCATCCAAAAGTGTCTTTTACGAGGGAGTTACCATGAATTTATATCCATGGGGCTGCAGGGAGGATGGAAGGAAGTGACCCATGTGCAAAATGTGGAAGAATTATGAAAAACGTGCTAAAAACGAAAGCAGTATGTGAGCTGGTGGTGTTGAGGAACGGAGGTGCTGCCGTGGTGTCCTTAGCAAAGAGTGGTGGTGCAGCTAGCAACTTTGACCATCAATTTGACAGTTTTACCCCTTCTCTTGGTGTCTTCAAACTCCACTTAAATTGAAGGAAAAGAATGTGCCCTGTTGTGTCCATATCTTCAAGCTCTTCTTGAATTCTTCTAGCCATACTTCTAGTAATGGGTCCATGTCCTAAGTCATCACTTCATGCCCTCCATGAGCTCCAGCAGTGAAATTGCACCTCCAAAGGAACTGTTGAGATTGTTGACCGGGGGAGCAAAGGTTTTAGCTTAACCCACAATCTCAGTAATATCTGAGTTTTTGATGATGACAACACATAATTAGTAACACATGTATATTCTGTGTTACATGTTCCATATTTACATGTTATATGCTTTTGATCACTGTGTTAAATCTACTTAAGCATATATGAGAGAAAGTTTGTGTTGTTCATTGCATATCACTGTGTTACATATGTGTTTTTATGTGTGTATGCATGACATTTGATGTTGAAAAGGAAAACCACAAGCATTATGTTGAACTTTAAATGTGTGGCAAAACAATAGTTTTAAGTCAACTTCATTATGGGGTGAATCGATTAAAACTCGTGTCTTTGCACAAATTATTTTCAAATATGCTGTGAGAGTTTTCAAAGAGAAATTTTTTCAAAAGTATGCTTAAAATTGTTGCAAAATCGATTGCATGTGTGCTTTATTCGATTAAGTTAGTTATTGTTTTGAATTACTGTTAATGCTTGACATAACTGTCTAACGGTCATATTTTTTATTGTGTTGAGCAAGCATTAAATGTTAGTCGACTGCATTAATTGTGCATTCAATTAATTGTCGTGATTGCTGCTAACTGTTATAACAGAATTGTTGTATTCGAATGCATTAGTAGCTAAGTCGATTAAAATGAGTCTGAGATGAGTTATTCTATAAATTGACGCAAATTTGATTTCTGTAAGAACTTTTGTAATTCTAACATTTTCATATCTTTTACAAAAAGTTGTGATCTTACAGAAAGTAAAGAAAAGCTCCAAGAAACAAGAGTGACCGTGGTGATCAACTACTTGTGATTTCTTGAAGAGCAAGATTGTTGTGTTTTTCAAAGGCTGATCAACTTGCACATTTGGGTGTCATTGAGAGATCATATTCTACAATCTTTTAAATATTGGTTTGAAGTTCCATGTTGTGATTACAGGAAGAAGAACGTGCGACGTTCTTGACTTTGAGAGTGTCTCAAAGGGTTTAGACAATAGAAGAGGGGATTCTTGTTGCTGGTCTTGTTGTGTATTGCCTATATTTTGATTAGAGGGTTAGAGAGGTTTTTTTTTTGTTTTTGACGTGTGGTCGCTATAAAAACCTTGTTGTAAAAACCTTGATCATTATAGTGCATTGACTTCCTGTGGTTGGAAGGACACTGGATGTGGGCTTGGCCGAACCAGTAAAAAACACAATGTTTGAATTTTCTCATCCCTACTCTCTTTATTCAATCGATTATGTTCTGCATTCATTCGATTAAATTTCCGCTGCATTGAAAATATTTTACCTTGCGATTCAAGAAAAGTATCAAGGCATCATTTTTGTGATTTTTTATTTATTTTTACATTTCACCAATTCACCCCCCTCTTGATGTGAGAAATTGAGTCATTCTACTTTAACAAAAACAAAGACCTAAAGTTTTTCACGTTTATGAGTTAAATAGAGCAAATATGACATGTCAACAAAAATGGCGCTCAAGTGCCCCTAGAGAGTGGGCGCCCGGGCGCACGTCAGTCGTGGTGCACTGGCATTCAATTGCCTATGGAAAAAGGGCGCCCAGGCGCGGTTCTGCTGCACTCCTTCTTTTTCTCATTTTTGTGCATATGTGCTTGCTTTTGTGGTTGGTTTAGTTCTTTACATTGTTGGAGATTCTTCCAAGCACATTATTAGCTACAAAATAAAGGGATTATAGGTTAAGTTACATCAAAGTATCCCAAAACAAAATTATTCATAAAACTAAGATAAAATAGAGGATTAAGAAAGTTACAAACTAGAAAAAAGTTGATTTTTCTACTAAAATGATGCTTAGATAATGGTAAGAATTAGCATTATCAAACTCCCCCAAACATACAACTTTGCTTGTCCTGAAGCAAAAGTACTTCACCTAACAAACAATTGAATCACAATGGTCTAGAAACTCAAGCATAATTTCAATCAAATAAATAAAATCAATAATGATTGCTCAACTTGGAAATTACATTAAAGAGATAATACGATTTTAGCAAGCTAAACTTCAACCATGGTTCTTACAGTTCAAAATCACAAGATAAATGTATATAGTAGATCAACAAACGTGGCAAGTTGTTTTCATTGAGTGCATGGAAGAAATCCTCACCAAGGAAAGTGTTTCACTCAAGCACACTGGTGTATATGGATGTGTGTCTTACTCTCTACTATCACAGTGTTACACAAATCAACTTTTCCTTTCATTTCAACAATATCAAACACATTCACAAGCAACTTAGCATCACAAGGACTTTTTGAGGCTTGTATTATGGTTGGGCTAAGAAGAAAAAATGGTTTTTATAGACAACAAAGAACCTTGAGCAAGAGAAAAAACATTTTACTTCATGATATAACATTAGTCTCTCTTTTTGCTTCATAATTTGATAAACCACTTCTCAACTTATTTCCCAACTCTTGTTCATTGAATGCATTTTTCTTTCTCTTCTTCTTATTTCTTCTTTTTCTTTCTTTTTAACTCAACTTGTTATTTTCTCAATGCTCCCTTATTTCATAAACTCCCCCAAACTTAAACCATTCTCTGCATCCTAACTATATGTTCATCTCAACTCAAGGTAAAGAGGTTAAGGATTTTTCAATAAGCTTAAGTTTTTAGGAATGAGAAAGGTTTCTTTAAGGTTCAAAGGTTTTGCATTGGCTTTTGGGATCAAAAATGTAAAATAGGTTGAAGAATAAGATGGCCTTGATAATTTGTAATAAGTAAGCAAATAGTTCAAATAGAGAAACTCAGGCAAAATCAACTGTGATTCCAAAGAAATAAAATTCAACAATAAACTATGAGGCACAACATCTCACGGGTTTACTTAGTTCCAAAATTTGATAAACATCATGCCAAGAATATTGATCACAATTAAAACCAAGAATCTATCTACAAAGTTACAAGTGCTAACACTTCGGCAAGTGTCCCGAATCGTATCAAGTAATAATAATTGGTAAGACCAAGTGTCGTTTCTCTATAGACTCCCGGCCTAAATATTCATATGGTTTCTTGATTAATTAGAACTTGTAAACCAAATCATTGTGTTTATATTGCGGAAAATAAATATGAATGCAAGTGTTGATCAATTGGATTGAAAGATGCAAAGGTGATTGATATAAAATATGGAATGATTATGTTGTTGGGGTTTTCGACTTATCCTATCCACTCTCATGTATTTATGAATTCATCTTCTTCATTAATGTTAATGCCACTTTCTAATTTACCTTAAACCCGATGTCTCGGTGAAGAAAGCCTACTCCTAATTGCTAGTTCAAATGTCTTATATCCCTAGCAATTAATCATGCATTACATTCGTACATAAGCTTAAGGGCAACCAACCTCATATCCTTATGTCTAGGTAATATTACTTTTGGGAGAATTTCCCCAGTTCTAGATTTTCTCATATGTGTCCATAGTGACAAAATCAATAATCATGCAATTGAATGAGTTAAACAAGGCATGCATAGAGTGTTGAGGAAAAACCCTAACAATTAATGAAGTAAAGCATTTATAATAAGAATCAATTTAATACATGAGAGTTTCAAAGGATTACATCGTTTCCCCAACAACAATGGAGGTTTAGTTCACCATAGACATGGTGAAACTAGATGAAAATAATGAAAAGAATGAAAGTTAGAACCCTAAAAGTTGAAGATCAGAGCTTTAGCATCCAAAATCCGCCTCCAAGGGGTGAAAGGAGTGTAATTTCTCCTCTTTTTGCCCAAAGATATCAACCCTAGGTCGACTATACCCTTATATAGTTTATTAAAAATACAGAAAAATGGCCCAAGCCCAATTAATCAGCGCTCAGCGGTAGTTTTGGCGCTCAGCGGTAAGTGCGACACTCAAAATGACCCTCAGCATTGACACTCAGGCTCGAAACAGTGTATTCAACAACACAGTCTGGCACTCAGCGATGAAAATACCGCTCAGCGGTAGGTGCGATACTTGAATTAGCCATCAACGGTAGCGCTTAATCGTGAGACAGTGTACTCATAAGCCAGATTGGCGCTCAGCGGTGCAATTGGCGCTGAGTAGTGGCAACGGTTCTTCTTTTGTGCACTTTTCCTTCCTTTCCTGAGTCCAACTACTTGCTACTTCAACTTCTTTCATCTAATTCATCTTAATTCCTGTCAAAACAAGGAAAATCAAGCATAAAACCATCCAACTCTCTTATTTCCAAAACTTAACCAAAAACATGATTTCAAGCTAGTTTCTAAGTCATAAAGGTTATTTTTAAGGTCAAAATTAAGTATAAAAATAACGATTTTTCAACCGTTAACAACAAGCAACCAAAATCTCTGTTCATCAAGCTCAAACACAAAATCTCAATCAGATTTTCAAAACAATTCTCATGGATAAAGAGCAAACACAAAAGATTTGTATTCAATTCAAGCACAAAAATATGTTTCACTCAAATCACTAGTCCAATTGCAGTAGAAATATCCACTAGGCAAGTAAAAAAAAAAATCCAAAACATAAAAACTGAAAGCAATTAAAACTGGAAATTAAAATCGGAAAACCAATCAAAACGGACTCTTTGCAACTCCAGCAGTGTAGGACACTAGCTTCACTTTTCATCTGTAACATCTTCCTCTTTCTGGTAGCTTATACTCCGCAACTGCTCCACCTCCCCCATCAATAGGGGCCTGGACCCTAGGCCATGGTACACGAGCAGCAAAATCTTCAAGTCTAGGTTGCTCAGCTCACGCATGCCTCAAAGGTTAACTAATGATGGTTTTCAACTTGTGAAGTCCTTAGGAAGATCTTATACTGTAACAAGAAAGCTCAAAGTAAAATTAGTATCTCATAGTCAACAACTAAAGAAAAAGGTCCAAAAACACAATAAAAGAAATCTGCAAAGGAAAGCAAAACAATAAAACAATACAAAACAAAAACGAAAAAAAATTGGTGCTTAAACCAGGATCTGACGCTTGGGCGCTCTTGTGGGATGGGCGCTTGAGCACCACTCATTCATAAGTTAGAAAAAGCTGGCTTGACCCACGGGCGCTTGGGCGCCCCTCAGAAAAGGGCACTCGAGCCTGATTCTGCAAAATTATGCATCACAAAATTAGGCCTGTCACAATAGGAGTTTTTATATCTGTTAACTCATTGTCTAGTGTACCAAATCGTATCAAGTAATATAAAATTGTAAGACCAAGTATCGTTTCCCAAGAGACTCGTGACACCAAACAATCGTATAATAAATTAACTAGTTAAGACTAAAGAACGATTCCATTGAATGAAATTTAATGCAATAAAAGTAAACATAATAACTTGAATGTAAAATTGATCTTTTGAAGCTAAAACAAGAACAAATGAATGATATTGAGATGATATGAGATGATGATGTTGTTGGGGTTAGATTTCACATACTTCACTTTCATGCATATTAGAACTCATCTTCTTCATTGGAATGCTAATGTCACTTACAAAATTACTTAGAACCCAATCCCTTGTCGTAAAAAGCCTAGCCTTGATTATTAGACAACAATCCCTTGAAACCCTAATAATCAATTCCGCATTAAGAAAAGAAGCTTAAGACAACTAAACTTCCTATTTCTATCTGTAGATAATATTTCCTTTAGGTGAAATCCTCTAGATCATCAAGCTATGAATGGCCAAAAACATAACAAGCATTAACAATAGGAGAAAAGCACTAGCATTCAATGAAAGAAGCATAAAATATTCAAAACATGTTCAACTACATGAAGTTCAGAGGTTACATATTTCCCCAACAACAAATGAATTTAGCTCTCCATTGTCATGGAGAACCTTGGCTTATAATGGAAGAATGTAAATGAGATGGAAACCCTAGAAAGAGAAAAGGAAAGCTCTCGCATGCCCAATCTTCCTCCAAAGGGTCAAAAATAGAGTTTATCTGCTTCAACCGTCAAAAGATATCCACCCTAGTGCATAAAAGCCTTTAAATAGATCAGAAGTGCCATATAAGCCAACGTCGCTGGCGCTCAGCGCCCCAACTAAGGCAACCAGGCGAGACTACGCGAAGAGTGGCGCTCAACGTCCCTTAAGTGGGCAACCAGGCGTGTGTTGAGAGGGTCGCACCTCGCACAAAAGTTGATTGCATAAAAGAATGCAGTATAAACTAGGAAGTGACTCCTAGGTCGTCTCTCAAGGACCAAATTTGGGTTCAGTCTCAGGTCAACACGAAGTGGGGCGGGTTTTGGGAAAGTGTTTTTGACAGTAATTGAACTTAAATTAAATTGGAAATTAAACTGGAAATTAAACACAACTAAACATGATTGACGGTATTCCAGTGCATGAAAACATTAAACTGAACATTGCGACAGATAAATATCCAAACACAATTCACCACCAAAGAGAAGAAAATCAATTCAACCTATAATGTAAACCATTCTTAGGCAAAAGAAATAAAAGAAAATAAATTTTTCTTTACCATTAACCGTAACTCATGTGCTTCATTCTCCAAGAAAACCAAGTCAGCCAAACTAATTTCCTCCCCTACCGTGACAACACTTCTTTCTTCTCTCCTTGTGCACCGCTGATGGCTGCCTCCTTTATTTTCATCATGTGAACAATTTCCCCCGTGTGCTTCCTTTCTTCAACATTAAACGACAACATTAAAAGGAAAAGGAATAAAATAGTTGGAATGAAACATCTATTCAAAACACAATTAATGAACACATGCAACTACACTAATTTTTAAATGCAAAAGGGCTGTAACCACTTATGACGGAGTAGACACTTCAACAAAGTCAATTAACCTATTAAAAATGAAACTATTGAGATAAAAATGTAAATTTCTAATTGAAGATATTCACCAACACATATCATTCACGGAAGCAACACGTGTGCACTAGCCAAATGAAATCACCACTTCATGCTTTTCCCAGGCCGTGAATCACCGTTCTTCCTCCAGCTAAAACGTGCTTATCCTCTTGTCTAAAAGAAATATGGAAGCATTTGTGCTGCTGCAGTAAAAATAAACCGAGAATTTCTTCGAGCTCCACTTTCCATGCACACCCCTTCATCCATAAACCACCGCATCCTATTCTCTAGAAAAATGAATCATCCCCTTTTTCCGCCAGCCAGGCCGTGACACCTTGTGCTCCCACTACCTACTCCCATCAAATCAATGAGCTCCTTGCTTAAATCAAAAACCATTCTCTTTTCTTCCAGCCGTGACACCCCTTCTTCCACCTAATCTCCCTTTCATTCCAAAAAATAATCAAAAGCAAAGCTACTTTTCCTCTAAGTCGTAACATCCCTGCACCCACTTCTCCAAGCAATTAATTAATCTTCTTCTTCCAACATTAACCATCGTACATGTATACCTACCCCCGTGGCAGCTACAACACTTCCCAACATTCCAACACTGCTTCTTCTTATAATACTTCTTCATTTCTCGAGAAAAGAAATCTGCAAAGTATTTAAGCCCAAAAGTTGAAAGTGGCATAAATCAGCGTGCACCACAATGCTAACCATCCATTATCCGTGACACCTAATGAAATCACCTTCCACTTCTCTTCCAGCTCAACAACGTACACCAACTTTCTCTAAATTGAATCAGTGCTACTTTCCTAAAGCAAAATGAATTAGTTTCTCCTTTTTTAAAAGAAAGAAAAATCGTGCACTCCACTGGACGGTGCTAGCTGGAATCAAACTCCAAAGGTGCATAAACCAAATGAAAATGAAAAGGGAAATGAAAAATCAACGAAAAGAAAGCAACATTCTCTTCATTCATGCCATTGAAAACAGCGTTCTAGGAAAGCCAAGGTCAGAATGAAAGAGTAGGTGGCAAGTGGCGGTTGGCAACATCTCCAAGGCCGTGAGTTTCTTATAATGAGGGTGGGGTCCACACAATAAAACCCTAGGGTGCCAAGTCATCCACCCTCATTTTTTTGTCTAGTTCATTTTGCCAAAAATTGGCTAAATCTACTAAAGTTAATCCAAAAACATTCTACACTGCTAAATTACAATTTAATTAATTCTAAATGTCTATGTGGAGAGTCTTGAATTTATTTGCATTCTTCCTGATGTCCCAAAATGTATCTCCAAAATTTTTCCTGTAATAAAAAAATGCACTTAAGCAGCTCAGAAAACCCAAATTAGCACAATTACAAATTTCCGACCAAATTAAGCAGAATTCGGAAAAACGGGAAAATAACAGACAATTAAACACAATTCCCTGGTTTATTTAAGTGCAATAAACTAAATACAATTCAAGAAATAACGACTCATCAAAATAGACCACACTTAGTCTTTTGCACTCCTGGGCAAAATCAAGACGAAAAACAGGGAACTACTCAAACATCAGGGAGGTGACACAAACTCGACAGACAGACAACAAAAGACTCCAAAACAGGAACACAGTTGCACAATTCTCACAAAATCTGGACAGTAAAAGGTATAGGCAGAATCCCACACACAGTCAATGAAAGCAGATACTCAAAGAATCATCCAAACAATTCAATACAAGGAAAACAGTCAATCAGTTCAAGAGATGAATCAAAAGCAACAGAGCCTCACAGATGCACACAATCAGTGTCTCTCTCAAGTGTTTAAGGTAAATCAATGTCACTCAATGCACTCAAGAAAGCAAACACAAATAGACTTGGCAAGCCTCTAATATCAATACTCAAAACATATGCATGTTCAAATCAAAAGGTCTTTAATGGATGTAATGGGGCCAAGGACAAGGGAGGATATATCTGGATAAGAAGCTACAAACCATAAGGAACAGAGGAGCAATGGGGAACAAGTGTAAACACATTCAAACACACTCACAACCTCTAATTCCATCCTCTTCTTGACTCCATTATTCACAAATTTTTTATTTTTCTCATTTTTCTCTCCTTTTTTTTCATTTTTTTTTCATCCTGTCTCTTTTCTTTTCTCTCTTTTTAGGACACAACTATAAGAGACAAAATATAAATCATATTTCCGAAAACAAAACAAGAAGAGGAACCAACCAGCCAATTCATCAGAAACCCCCAAAGACTACACTTGTTCCCAAAACACTTCCAAAGCTCCAAAATTCCTAAGGTTAAGGTAATCATGGTTTTTCACTTAGAGCTAGTGTATGAGCTTCACAACAAAGGAATGAGGAAAGTATAGGCTCAAAAGGGGTTTTCAAAGGATCAAAACAAGGTAAGCTTATTTGGCTAGAGAGGCTCAAAACCAAAATTGCCTTTATCACTTCCAAACATGCATATCAATCAAGAATTATCAATAAGAGTCAAGCCAAGACATATGCGCAAGCAATCAGGAGACATATCACACACAAGAAAGAACATAAAGTGGCTCAAATCTCACACAGGGTAATTGTCACAATCAATTCAACCTCTCAAACATCATAATCATCTTGCCAAGCAAAGAAAAGCAAGGATTTCAAACCAAGTATCAATGAAGTGAAGGACACAGTCTACAACCTACACAAAGTCCAGAAATCAAGAGAAATCATGCAAACTGTACACAAAACAAACAAACACTACCTAGAAAAGAAAAAAAAAATTAACCAAGAAAACAAAAACTAACAACGAAAAATAAAAATCTCCCCCAATAGACCACACTTAAACTACACAGTGTCCTCAATGTGTCACAAACAATAAGATCAGAAATCAGAACAGTGAACAAATCATGGACAAGTGCAATAAAAGTACGGAAAGAGGGAGAAGAGAGAAAGAAAACTCCCCTGGTCATGGTGGCAGTTGCCAATTTTGGACTATCAGGGAGATGTCTTCCACCATTGGATCCAACAAGGAAGTTTTGAGGAAGAATTTCTTCATCCTCCAGATTTGATCAAGCAGGGAAATGTCTTCCACAGCTGGATCTAAGAAGTGATTGTTGATGAGCGGGTTCAGCTGGTGCTTATTGATGTTGAAACTGTTGTGTATCTAAGCACCTTTTTCTTCCACTGTGGGTGCATGTTGGTCAAATTCATGTGTACCTCCTGCAACATTGTTAGTGCAATGTGGCTCTACAGAAATTACATGCAGGGGTATAACACCCAATCCCAGTGTGACAGGCTGAACCTCAGATACATCCTCAGAACATGAATCAATTTCAATTTCAGAAACATTATCAACCACAGACTCAGATTCATGTTCTGTGCATGGATGAGAAGTATTCAGATATGATGGCAAAAGTGGTTTCTCATCATGCAGAGAGGGAAAATTAAAAGCATTCTCATCAACAATATAATCATCAATAACATACCCATCAACATCATAATCATGGACAGCATAGTCAAAATTAGGTATGTTTTCCTCCACTTCCCTAAAGATCGGAAAAGTGGTGGAAGATGAAAATTGTCTACCTGATTCAAAATTACTGCTTATACCTGCCTGGTCCTCAAGATCTTCAGCAGTCTCCTCAGGTGCAAGAGTGGGGCCATAGGGCGATGGGAAAGTAGGTGGCGCAACAATACGCTCATGACTCTTCTCCCCATCTTCTATGTTGATGCCACTATCATCATCAGGAATTAGAACAGTCTGAAATGGTGATTCCTCTAAATCTTGAGACTGTTCCTGATTGAGTTGAGTGGTCATCTGCCCTATCTGATTGCTCAAACATTGAAGGTGTGCTCTGTTCTCTTGCTGAAACTGAAGGTTCTGCATGGTCATCTGCTCCAACAACTCCTGCAATGTAAGCTCAGAAGTAGAAGGTTGAGGAGCTATCTGGGCAGACTCATAAAGTTGCAGCTGTTGTTGTTGCTGGACTGGCGGAGGCATACAAGCATTCTGAGATGGTGCTTCTTTATGTTGCTGTGGAGCATCATACCATCCCAAACTAGGGTCATTCCATCCAGGATCGTTGCTGTAACCATACTAAGCGGGGAAGAATTCATCCAAGAACATATGCTTAAGATCTTCCCAAGAAGTGATAGATCCTGGAGGAAGACAATACAGCCAATCCCTTGTTGCTTCTTGTAATGAATGTGGGAATGCCCTTAAGAACATGTGATCAACCGGTACATGTGGAGGCTTCATTGAAGAGCAAATGCTGTGGAATTCCTCCAAATGTCTGTGTGGGCATTCACCTGCAAAACCATGAAACTTAGGCAGCAAATGTATCAGTCCAGTCTTGAAAACGCAATGAACATCATCCTCAGTAGGTGGAACCGGTTCCCAAAGAGAACTCTCAGAAGTCGGAGGATGAGCCATATTGCTCTCAACATACAAATCAGCAGAATATGAATCACAATCAAAGTAACGTGCAGAAGGAGAATCATAATCAGAGGCACTGGCAGAATAAGCAGTATTTACAAAATCAAAATAGGTAGACATGGAAAGAGAAGGGGAAAGGTAGAAAAATACTAAAAATTACGAAACAAATAAAACACCACACATTTACACATGCAAAACGCACACACAAAACAGAACATCACATCACAAGACAAGACAAAACACAACACACACTAACACAACAAAAGACCTAAGACCGAACCGTTGGTCCCCGGCAGCGGCGCCATTTTGTTGAGAGGGTCGCACCTCGCACAAAAGTTGATTGCATAAAAGAATGCAGTATAAACTAGGAAGTGACTCCTAGGTCGTCTCTCAAGGACCAAATTTGGGTTCAATCTCAGGTCAACACGAAGTGGGGGGGTTTGGGAAAGTGTTTATTGCACGAAACAGCACTAAATTCTGTACTCTGGTTGACCTTTCTGCACTCTGGTTGACTTTTATGCATTCTGGTTGACTTTTCTGCATTCTGGTTGATTTTTCTGCATTCTAACTATTTGGTACTTTAACTCTTCTTTCAAATCATTCCAATAGCCTATAAAATTAAGGGAACTTAGTGATAAAATCATCAAGTATAACCTCAACTCTCTTATTCACAAAACTAAAGCAAAAACATGAGTTAAAGTAAGTTTCTAAGTCAAAAAGGGTGCATTTAGTATCAAAATTATATCACAGATAACGGTATTTTCAACCGCTATCACAAACCCAAGCAAAATGTAACTTGGGTTTTTCTATCTCTTCCATTCTTTCATTATTGTTCATCTAGTTTCACCATGAATATGGTGAACTAAACTTTGTATTGTTGTTGGGGAATCAATGAAATCTTTTGAAGCTCTCATATATGGAATTTTGTGTTTAAACATCATATTTATGATACATGTTTTCTTTCATCATTAGTTAGGGTTTTTCTTCTTTTCTCAAAGCATGCATTGTTTAACTCATTCGATGTCATGATTATTGGTTTTATTGATATGGACACATACGGTAAAATCTAGATCCGGGGAAACTCTCCCAACAGTAGTATAAACCTAGAAATAGGAATATGATGGTTGGTTGCCGTTAAGCTTCCATTCACTATAATGCATGATTAATTGCTAGAGAGACAAGACATTGTAAACTAGCGATTATGATTAGGCTTTCTTCGCCGAGACATTGGGTCTAAGGTAAATTAGAGAGTGGCATTAACATTTATGAAAAGAATGATGAATTCCTAAATATATATAAGATGAAATTGATTACCCCAACAACATACTCATCCATATAATTCGTTCCAAGTGTTTGTGTTCTTCTTTCCCTTGATCAAAACTCATGCATACATGTTTACTTCTTGTCTTTTGCATTTCAAACCTCAAGAATTTGTTTATTTTCACAAGTCTTAAATAATCAAGAAGTCATATAACTAACTAGGCCTTGAGTCCTTTGGGAGAACGATACTTGGTCTTACCAAGTATATTACTTGATACGATTCGGTCACACTTGCCGAGGTTACAAGTTTTTGGCACCGTTTTCGGTGTTCAGAAATTTGTCATCAAGTTTTTGGCGCCGCTGTCGGGGACTCGTGGTTTAACTAGTTTATTTGTGTGATTATTGATTATCTTTGACTTGAATTTTGAATTTTGAAATTTTGAATTTTGAAATTTGAATTTCTGTTTTTATTTTCTGTTTTTATTTTTCTATTTTTATTTTCTATTTTCTGTTTTCTGTTTTTATTTTTCTGTTTTTATTTTTATCTTTTAACTTTCTATCTTTGATCTTCTTATTTTTTATTCTTTTTATCTTCTCTATCTTTTTGTGTTAACAAATTTTTCTAGGGACTTGTTTTCTTGTGTATGCAAGAAGCAATCCGTACTAGAAGCAAGAAAACCTCAAAACCTCTTCTTGAAGGCTTGGACGAAAGTAGAAGGAGGAGAAGAATACGTACATCTAGAGAACTTTTCCCTCCTCCTGAAGATCTCGTACAACCTTCACCACAAGGTTCTCACCATAGCACTGAGGAGATGGAGGAGAATAATGGTAGACAGACTCTTGCAGATTACACCATTGTAGTTGGCCCTTAACATTTTAACAGCATAGCAAGACCGAGGGTCAATGCAGCCAACATAGAGGTGAAACCAGTGTTGATCCAGCTGGTTAAGAGTAATCAATTTAATGGGTTGTCACATGAAAGCCCATATGAGCACCTCACAACCTTTAATGAAATCTGTAATACAGTGAAGATAAATGGGGTGCCTAACGAAGCAATCAAACTTAGCTTGTTTCCTTTCTCATTGGGAGGCAATGCTATGCTTTGGTTGAACTCTTTTCCAGAAGGGAGCTTTACAGTGTGGGAAGCTGTGGTGACAAAGTTTTTTAACAAATACTTCCCACAATCCAAGGTCAACAAAGGGAAGCAAGAGATCTCTTCTTTCAGGAAAGGCATGGAGGAATCATTAGGTCATGCATGGGACAGGTACAAAAGCCTATTAAGAAAGACTCCCACACATGGATTTGACGAAGTAGAAGTAGTCCTAATCTTCCTTGGAGGTCTTGGTTCACAAACCAAGCTGATGCTAGATGCCTCAGCTGGAGGCAATATTAAATGGAAGACTCTAGAGGAAGCAACTAAAATAATTGAAAACATGGCTACTAATGACAATGAGCTGGACAGTGAAAGAGGAGTTCCTATTCAACAAAAGGAGTTCTATAGTTGCAATCCAATGATGCCTTGTTAGCTCAGAAAAAAATAATAATTCAACAACTGGAGAATCTCACAAAGGCACTTGCACAACTACCAAAAGAGTTAAAGACTGTTGCACAGGTTCAACAACAGATGTGTGAACTATGTGGTGGTGACCATATCAATGGTCAATGCGCCTTTCCAGTGGAAGCTTTAGAGGATGTTAACTTCATGGCCAATCAATTTCCATACCGTCAGGGGAACTTCAATCAAGGGTGGAAACCACACCCAAGTATTGGTCAATGACAAAGTGGGCAAGCTGGACAATCAGGGCAATTTAACAAGTAACAACAACAACCAACCTTATGGCAACAAATGTCTACACTTAATTAAAGATCAATAAGGATGGAAGAAACTCTTCAGCAATTCATACAGGCAACTGAATCCACTCAAAAGAGCACTGAAGCTGCTATTAAGAACTTGGAGATTCAAGTTGGTCAACTTACTAAGCAGTTGGAAGAAAGGCCTAACAAGAATTTTGGGGCTAATACTTAGGTTAACCCCAGGGAAGAGTGTAAAGTGCTAGTGAGTGTAAATGTTGAAAAAGTTGAGTTGGAAAAAGAAGAGAGAAAAGAGAGAGAAGAGAAAGAAGAAGAGAAAATTTGTGTGAAGATGAAGAAAGTGAGTGGAAAAAGAGGAAGTAAAACGAAAGTGAGAGAAAAGAAAAAGAGGACGAGAGAAAAAAAAGAAAGAATCATATGAAAAACCTCTTCCTCATCCAAAGAAGTATCATAGGAAGAAGGAATTTGAGCGCTTTATGGAAATCTTCAAGAAATTGGAGATTAAAGTTCCTATGATTGAGACATTGCAACAGGTTCTTGGTTTTATCAAATTCCTGAAGAAGTTCAGTAGAAAGAAGAAAAAGAAGAAAGAACTTGAGTTTTATTGGGTCAAGCTAGTGACGTTAAAAGAGCGCTTGCTAGGAGGCAACCCAGTGATTTAAGAACTTTTAATTTTTGGTTTGGTGATGTAATTTTGAACTTTTGGGTGTTAGGCGGAAGAGTATCTACTGAAGGATAGTATGTTTGTATACACCTACTGATGGGTGTTGGTAAGAAAGATTTGCATCTACTGAAGGGTGCTGGAGGATTTTGGGTCAGGCTCGTGATGTTAAACAAGCACTACCTGGGAGGCAACCCAGTTGATTGATTGTATATTTGTTGTTTGTTTTGCTTTAGTTGTATGATAGGGATTGAATGCATGAGTGATCTGAGAACTTAATTGCAGGGAGCAAGTGAGGAGCATGAGTAGAAGGCACCTAGGTTAAGCTAGGAAGAAGAAAAGCAGAACACGAAAGCGCCGTTGAGCGGCAAATTGCCATTGAGCGGTGGTATCGCAAAATGGGCTTAGGTTGCCCCTTAGCGAAACCCGAGCCCATTAGGGTATTTTTATGCCCTAAGTCACGCTTTGGCCTCTATTTTCAGATTCTTCTCTGCACACACACTCCTAAACACTTTTCCAAAGGTTCTCTACATTTTTCCCTTTATTCCTCTTTAGAAAATCTCCCTTCCACTCACTCTTTAACTAGTTTTCCATCCAAGTTTGGGGTTGGGAGAGAGCATCATTGTTCTTCACGGTTTGAAAGCATTCTCCACTCATCTAGCATCTCCACCCAAGTAAGTCAAGCATTTTTCATTCTAGGGTTCTTGAGCATGAATATGATTGTTGAAGCATGAGTTTTTAGAGGTTTTGATTCCTATGCATGATTTGATGAATTAATTGATGTTTGAACCGATTGAACTGATTGATTTTGATCTGGAAGTATGAAAATTGTATGTGGGTGGAGTTAGGAAAGGTCAAAAGAATGTTTTTCAAAAATCTGCAGAATCACCGCTCACGGGTAAATGTCCGCTAAGCGGCACTCTGACAGACTTTGGTTTTTGGGTGAATTTTTTGCTGGATTGATGCACTGGTGGCACTGAGGGGTGATTTTGACCCTCAGCGGTGGTTTAGCATGGATTTAGGGTGTTGTTTTTGGTTTACTAATGATTAACAATATGTCTTGTGGTTTTGTAATCTGTGTTTGATGTCGGAATGACATCCTCTTCAGGCAAAAGAGTGAAGACCATGGCATCCAAAAGGAAAGGTAAGGAACTAGAACAACCCCACTCTAGTAGGTTCCTATCTCGCAAACATGAGAAGCATTTTAAGGTGGTCCAAGATAGGAGGCTCCTTATGGAGAGAAAAGTTGGAATGATACCTAACTTTGCTCCTCAGTTTGGAGAGCAACTGCTGGGAAGGAATTGGGGGAAGCTAGCCACATACCCTGCACCAGCCAATACAGCTGTGGTGAAGAAATTTTACACCAATGCAAGGAAGATTGGTGATTATCCAGCTAAGCATTACCTAGGCTATGTCAGAGGCCACACTATTAGGTATGATCCTCACTCTATCAACAGCTTCTTAGGTACTGAATGGGTTGGTGAGCAGTGCCAGTTTGCTCTATGTATGGAAGAAGGCATTGATTTTGATGATGTGGAGAGTGTTCTATGTGTACCTGGAGGACATTTTCAGAGGAACAGAACTGGTTCTATGGTGAACATTAGGAGGACTGACTTGAACCCTCTGGCAAAGTATTGGATGACATTTTCTCATGCCAACATTCAGCCATGTTCTCATGTTTCAAACATCACTCTTAGCAGGGCACTCCTCCTCTATTGTGGGATCAGGAATTTAAATTTCAACATTGGACAGGTAATAGCTAATGAGATACAGATGTGTGCTAACACAATAAACAGCAAAGCACCCTTAGGACATCCTTCTTTGATCACACACCTGTGCAAGATAGCTGGGGTGGATACTTTTGCTCCACCATTTGAGAGGCCAAGGAAAGCAATTGATGAGGCCTATTACAGACAATACTGTGGAGGTGAGGAGGCAGCTCAGCCAGTTCCACCACGCCGTCCTCATAAAGAAAGAAGACAAGCACAGAGTCAGGCATCTGCAGAGACACATGAAGTAGAGCCTTACCACATGAGGGACATGTATATGTCTCTTATAGGTGCACATTTGTAGTCTATCCACATAGGGCAGGTGGCCACTGCTGAGATGATTGTTGGAATGTATGATACACCCCAGCACACAGATGGGATATGGATGAGTTCCATAATGTGGTAGCTTGGCCAGAGGAGCAGGCCCAAGGCGGTAGAGCTCTGGAGTAGTTGAAGCTTCAGCCATGGAGAAGGATGAAGATGATGGTGATGATGATGCCTTGGAGGATGCAGAAGATGAGGAAGAGGAGGAGGATGCAGATGACAGCACAGACTGATGAGGAGCTGAGATAGCATTTACTGATGGATGTTATCAGCACTAGAGTAGGATTTATTTTATGCTTTTGTTTGGTTTTATATTATTGAACTTATTTGCTTCTGTTTTTAGAATAGGGTTTGATGTACTCAATTGGAAACTTTGTCTGTTATGATGGTTTGCTTATGATTGTTGTTTGATAAGTAATGCTTGATGATGCTTTGATGTTGATTGATGTTGAGATTGTGCACATTATATGCTTATACAGATGGTTCACACGCTTTGTGAACAAATGCATGATGTTGTGATTGTGATTATGATACTAAGCAGGATGTGTATATGTGGAATGTGAATGAGCTTATATGTGAGGCTTTGAGCTCCAAAGTTGTTGTGATTGAATGCTATTACTTTGAAAGCATGAATGACTTTGCCCAGGTTTTCTATGATTGAATCAATTGCTTGTTTGCATCATATGATCAAGGTCATTTGTTGGTAACCCTTTTATTAGCCCCACAAAAGAGAGCACTATGTGTTATATCCTTTGAAGTACCGAATGTTTGGAATGCTGAAAAGTCAACCAAAAACCAGAAAAGTCAACCAGTCAACCAAAAAAGTCAACCAGTCAACCAGAATGCTGAAAAGTCAACCAGAATGTAGAAAAAGTTGCGACCGAGCGGCGCTGAGCAGTAATTTTATGTTGTGCGGTAGTTTTTAGGTGCCGAAATCACCGTTGAGGGGCAAAACAACATCTGGGGGGCAAAATGGATCATGCGCTAGTACCGCTCAACGGTAAAATACCGCTGAGTGCCATTCTAAATGGGCTTGGACCGGTTTTCTGTTACTTTTATGGGCTTGGGCCTAATTTTTTGTATTTTTTAGAATAGTATATAAGCTTTAGGACGTCCTAGGGTTTGTATCTTTGGCTGGAGAAGACGCAAAACACACTTTTCACCCCTTGAGGGTAGAATTGGAGATGGTGACGGCTAACCTCTTCTCTTTCTAGGGTTTTTCTATCTCTTCCATTCTTTCATTATTATTCATCTAGTTTCACCATGAATATGGTGAACTAAACATTGTATTGTTGTTGGGAAATCAATGAAATCTTTTGAAGCGATCATATATGGAATTTTGTGTTTAAACATCATATTTATGATACATGCTTTCTTTCATCTTTAGTTAGGGTTTTTCTTCTTTGCTCAAAGCATGCATTGTTTAACTCATTTGATGTCATGATTATTGGTTTTATTGATATGGACACATACGGTAAAATCTAGATATGGGGAAACTCTCCCAACAGTAGTATAAACCTAGACATAGGAATTTGATGGTTGGTTGCCGTTAAGCTTCTGTTCACTATAATGCATGATTAATTGCTAGGGAGACAAGACATTGTAAACTAGTGATTATGATTAGGCTTTCTTCGCCGAGACATCGGGTTTAAGGTAAATTAGAGAGTGGCATTAACATTGATGAAAAGAATGATGAATTCCTAAATATATGAGAGTGGATAAGATGAAATTGATTACCCCAACAACATACTCATCCATATAATTCGTTCCAAGTGTTTGTGTTCTTCTTTCCATTGATCAAAACTCATGCATACATGTTTACTTTTTGTCTTTTGCATTTGAAACCTCAAGAATTTTTTTATTTTCACAAGTCTTAAATAATCAAGAAGTCATATAACTAACTAGGTCGTGAGTCCTTTGGGAGATCGATACATGGCCTTACTGATGAGTTAATATTTTCCTCACTTCACTTAGTTTATTATACTAGAATTAATTGGGGAATTGTGCTTAATTGTCCAATATTTTCCCATTTTACTTAATTGTGCTTAATTATTTTACCATGTTTTGAATTGCTTGAATGATTTTTGTGAGTATCTACTTTCTGTGATTCTGTGTTGGATATGGTCTACATCTTTTCTCTGTCCAGATTTCTTGAGGACTATATAATTCTGTTTATTTTCTGGTGAGTCTTTGTTTTCTGTATGCTGCATTTGTGTAACTCCTTTGATGTCCTTGAACTATTCCCTCATTTGCGTCTTGATTTTGCCCAGGAGTGCAAAAGACTAAGTGTGGTCTATTTTGATGAGTCAATATTTTCCTCACTTCACTTAGTTTATTGTACTAGAATTAATTGGGGAATTGTGGTTAATTGTCTAGTATTTTCCCATTTTTCTTAATTATGCTTAATTCGATGAGAAATTCTTATTTTAATTAATTTGAATTCTCTGAGGGAAAATTTTGAAAATATTTTAGGACATTTGGAAGAAAATTTATTTGCACACTGTGTTATTTTTGGAAGAAGCTACGCTCCATTCATTTAGTTTTAGAGAAAGATGTGCTGATCCATTTGGAGGAAGGAGTTTAATTTTTCTATTGGGCTTCTTGGCTGCGATTTCATATACTGAATAGCAAAGGCAGCAACAACTCCACTCATTCAATTATTCATTCATGGGCCCATGGACAATTCATTTTGATAAGCCAACCAAGGGTACGTTGGAAATGTGGTATGCACGGCTGAAAGTTGAATGTGGACTAAGTAATTAATTTGGTCTGCACGGAGTAAGGAATTTGATCACATCCAATAAGTGGCATCCAACAAAGCACACGTTCACATGGGATTGCAAAATGCTAAGGTGAATTTTATTGAGTTAGTGAAAGTGGTGTCACGACACATTCATTTTGGCAGCAAGCATCACATGTTTTGGATGGAATCAAAGTGGGAACCGCGCCACCTAGGATTGGAGAATGTTTCTTTGGCTTAGGAGAATGTAGTAAGCCGTGAAGCAAAATGGAGGGGACCACGTGCAAGTGCAGCTCACGGTTTTGGAAGATAGCATTACACACGACATTCATTTTGTGAAGTAGCAGGGATGAGAAGCTTCTCTTCCTTTCTTCCAATAAAGAAGCGGTGATTATGTTGAGTGAAGGAACACGCGGACAGAGAACGCTGGAGACGCAGCAACACATTAAGTAGCGGGCGTGCATGTCTGAAAAAGACAAGCTTGGTCCAGTAGTTTAGAAGTGCTATCACGCACGGCCTGGTAGCTGCTATGTCCAGAGAGACATGGAGGTATGAGAGGCCACATGAGAAGCGGTGCTGGAACGGAGGTACAGAAGAGAAGGAGCACTTCACGGTCTTGGATTAGTGCACACTGCAGCAACACGTTAGGAGGTGCAGCCATAAGCAATGAATCTTCAAGTGGGTAGGCTCGGTCTAGCAAGCACAGCTACAAACGGACAAGCAGCTTGGAAAGAGCAGTTCACGTCCTGCACAATCCAACAAAGAAGACAAAGTCCAGCAGCTAGGAAGCATGGGGAGGCTACGGACGTGTGAAGGAAAGCAACATCTTGGAGTGTGGGCACCACGGTTGGTTCAAAGGAATTTGGCAACATCTGGAGGGGAGGCAGAAAAAAACACACGGACAACACAATTGGAGGGCCCACCTTTGTTTACTTTTAGCATAGATTGAAGAAAAAAACAAAGGTGCTAGGGAGACTAACACACGGAAAAGCTGCTGGAAAAAGACAATTTTATTTCTTCTTTCTTTGAAAAGCACATGACAGGAATGAAAAAGGGGTACACAGTATGGTTTGAGTTTTGGCAATAAAAGGATGCCAGTTCCAGCAGAGTAGTTTACGTTCCAGGCAGTAGGAGTAGTGTAGTGTAGGTAGTGTAATGTAGAGAGAGCAAGAGTAGTGACGTCCCAGCCAGGGAGTAGAGGGCCGTGAGGTGAGACTGTAGAGAGCTGGACAGTGGACCGTGAGGAGGTTCTGGAACAGTAGAAGCTTGTGACTGAGAATGGAGGGCTACGGTTGAAGCAAAATGGTGTGGACGTTCTAATTTTATTTTCTTGTTTGCTGTATTAAATTCTTGTACAATTTAAATGCAATTCAAAGTTGGTTTCATGTTGTTAAATTCCAGAACTGTTTACTGTTTTTATTTTGTTGCTGTAATTTAATTTTTGCTGCAATTTAATTTTTGTTGTTGTTTGTCTACAGTTTAATTCATACTGTTGCTTCCACTGTGTTGTTGATGATTTCATTTTTAATCATTCGCTGTAATTTTGTTCTCTAAATTTTGCTGCCGTAATGTTGATTCTGTTTTCATATTTAAAATTTGTTGTTCTCTGTTTTTATTGTTTACTGTATTTTCGTTTTCTGTATTTTCTGTATTTCTATATTTTCGTTTTTACCGTTCCAAATTGTTTTTACTATTTCATGTTGTTGTAGTTTCGCTTTTACTGTACCAATTTCATTTTCACTGTTTGAATTTCAGTTTAACTATTTTGAAATTTACTTCGCCATTTTTAATTCGGTTTTATTTAAATTCCACTTCGTTTTAATTTTTCCGCATCAAAAACAAAACTTTCACAACCCCCCACCACTTTGTGTTTGATCTGAGACTGAACCCACATTTGATCCTTGAGAGACGTCCTAGGAGTCACTTCCTAGTTTATACTGCATTAATTTTGTAATCAAATTTTGTGTGAGGTGCGACGTTCTCAACAAAATGGCGCCATTGTCGGGGACCAAATGACGGTTTGGGTTTTAGATCTTTTGTTTTGTTAATATTTGTTGTGTTAAATGTTTTGTCTTGTGTTGTGATGTGATGTTTTGTTTTCTGTATGCTTGTCGAATGTGTTTTGTCTGTTAATTTAAAAAAAAATGTCTTGTGTTTTAGTCGTTTCGTAAATTTTAGTATTTTTATTTTCCATGTCTACCTATTTTGATTTTGTATATACTGCTTATTCTGCCGATGCCTCTAGCTATGACTCTTATTTTGCATATTACTCTGATTATAATTCTGCTGATTTCTATGTCGAGAACTATATGGCTCATCCTCGATTTCCTGAAAGTGCTCCTCGTGAGCCGGTCTCACTTATTGAGGATGATGTTCATTGCGTTCTCAGCACTGGACTGATCAATTTGTTGCCCAAGTTTCATGGTTTTGCAGATGAATGCCCACATGAACATTTGGAGAGATTCTATCAAATGTGTTGTTTTATGAAGCCTCCAAATGTCCCGAATGAACAACTTTTCTTAAAGGCATTCCCACACTCATTAGAAGGAGCACCAAAGGATTGGAAAGATCGTCTTCCTCCAGGATCCATTACCAGATGGGAAGATCTCGAGCAGAAATTTCTGAGCAAATTCTCCCATGTGCAAAATGGATACATCAACGATCCGGAGTGGAATGACTTTAACATGGGATGGTGTGGTACTTCACAACAATATCAATATCAAGAAGCACCATCTCAGAATGCTTTTATGTCTCCACCAATCCAACAATACGAGAGTCAGCAATATGATGCTTCTGCCCAAATAGCTCCTCAACCTTCTACTTCTAAGCCTACATTGAAAGAGTTATTGAGGCAGATGACCATGCAGAGCATTCAGTTTCAGAAAGAGAACATGTAGTTCATGCAAGAGACCCGAACATCAATTAAGAATTTGACTGATCAGATGGGGGAGATGGCCACAAAACTTAATGAGGAACAGTTTCAAGATGTTAGTGTCATCGACATAGGAGAGGAGGAGCAGAGTTATGAGCTTACTACTGTGCAACCTACTTTCCCACCTTCAGATGTCCACACTCTTGCACCTGAGGAGACTGATGAAAATCTTGAGGACCAGGCAAGAATAAGCAGTAGTTCTGAACCAGGTAGACCACCTTCATCTTCCAACTCTATAGCAACCTTCAAGGAAGTGGAGGTAAACATACCTCAATTTGATTATATTGATGATTATACTGTTGAGGGGTATGTTGATGATGAGCATGCTTTTAATTTTCCCTCTGTGCATGATGAGAACCACTTTGTGCTATCACATCTGAATGTTTATTCTCCATGCATTGAACATGAATCTGAGTCTGTGGTTGACATTGTTTTTGAATTTGAAATTGATTCATGTTCTGAGGATGTAATTAAGGCTCAATATGATGAATTGGGATTGGGTGTTATACCTCTGCATTACTTCGCCATTTTTACTTCGGTTTTATTTAAATTCCAGTTCGTTTTAATTTTTTTGCATCAAAAACAAAACTTTCACAACCCCCCTCACTTCGTGTTTGATCTGAGACTGAACCCACATTTGGTCCTTGAGAGACGACCTAGGAGTCACTTCCTAGTTTATATTGCATTAATTTTGCAATCAAATTTTGTGTGAGGTGCGACCCTCTCAACACTTACCAAGTTTATTACTTGATACGATTTGGTCATACTTGCCGAGGTTACAAGTTTTTGGCACCGTTTTCGGTGTTCAGAAATTTGTCATCAATATGCATGGAATTATTCCTCACCAAAGATAGTGTTTCACTCAAGCACTCAAAAGTGTTTCACTCAAGAATTCAAAAGTGTTTCACTCAAACTCAAAGGTGTATAGTGAGGTGATACTCTTACACTCTACCATCACAATGTCACATGAATCACCTTTGCCTTTCATTTAACCACATATCAAACACACTTACATGCAAGTTATTATCACAAGGACTTTTCAAGGGTTGTATTGAGGTCGGGCTAAGAAAAAAATTGGTTTTTCTAGACAACAAAGTTCTTGAGTTAAGAGAGTGCACAATTCATTTATTCACATTAACAATCAACTCTTTTTCTTCTTTTATGTGAGAAACCAATCTTGAACTTATTCCCAACTTCCCTTTCATTAAGCTTAACCTTTCTTTTATTTCTTTTCTTTTTTTTTTCTTTTGCTCTTTCTTTTACCCAATGCTCTTTAATGAATTTCACAAAGTTCTTTTCGATTTCTCACCACCCCAAACTTGAACCATTCTCTATTACCACAAAAACATACTCTACTTAACTCAAGGTATGGATTTCAAAAAGGGTTTTTCCACTTTCAACTTTAAGCTCAAGGTTCAAAGGGTAAAGAGAAACATTGTTCTTTGTTGGGTTCACCTATTGGCATTGGGTCTAAGGGAGAAGAAAACATGGCCTTGATCATATGTAACAAGCAAGTCAGTTGTTCAATCATAGAAAATTTGGCAAAATCAATCATGCTTCCAAAGCAATAGCATTCAATCAATCAAACTCTAGAGTCCAACCTGTCACCAGTTAACTCAAGTTCCATAATTTGATAAACATTCCTCCTAGCATATTAATCACAATTGAAACCATGCATCTATTTTTTTTAAAACAACTATGAGCAACCACCATTTATGCTTAAAAGCCTCACCAATCATTAACTCAACATGCATCATAGAACAATAGAGCAAACATAAGAATACTACTCATCACAAACAGTTTATCACATCATACCCAACCATTGCAGCACAATTCATTAAACTAAGTACATAAGCAAGCTAACATAAAAGCAAAATAAAAAAAATTCAAATAAGCAATAAAAATAAAACAAAAACATAAAAATCTTGATCCAGTAGCATCCATCAGTAGATGCTTTCATCTGAATCTTCCAGCATCCATTAGTAGATACAAATCTTCACATCAGCATCCATCAGTAGATGCTCTCAGTAACATCCATCAGTAGATGTCTAGTCTTTCTAATCAGCATCCATCAATAAATGCTGATCTTTCTCATTTTCATCAGCATCCATTAGTAGATGCCTTCAGTAGCATCCATCAGTAGACGCTATCATTCATCACCTCATCATAGCAACACCCATCAGTAGATGTTGTCATCTGAGTCCTCCTAGCATCCCTCAGTAGATGTTGTCCAGCATCCATCAGTAGATGCTGTCATTACTGCAACACAAAATCAAATCCAAACCACACAAATAATCAATTTAAAAAGAAAAAACAGAAATTGGGTTGCCTCCCAATAAGCGCTAGTTTAACGTCACGAGCCTGACACCATTAAGCATAATTCGCATCTATGATGTTGGTGTTCCTTTTGCTTTCATCACACCAACTTATCTGCATCATCTTCATGTTCACCATTTTTACCCTCCTTGAATAAGGAGCCTCATTCTCAATAACTCCATTCTCTTTGATATCTTTAACCACTTCATGCACAAAGTCTTGGTGAACATGGCACTTGAAGACTAGCGCTCTGCGCCCTTAATAGGGCGCCCAAGCGCGCCCTACGACCTTCTTCAACCTTCTTCTCTTGTGCTCCTAGTACAAATTTTTGAATTTTATCCTGCAAACACTAAAGAACATTGCATTAGAGCACCCAATTAGTAGTAAAAGATATAAAAGAAAAATAAAAAGATAAAAAAGATAAGAAGATAAAAAGATAAAAAGATAAAAAGACAAAAAGATAAAAAGATAAAAAAATAAAAGATAAAAAGATAAAAAGATAAAAAGATAAAAAAATAAAATTAAAGATAAAGTCTAATCGGTTAAGAATCACACAAATAGAATAGTTATACCACAAGTCCTCGACAACGGCTCCAAAAACTTGTTAAGACTTCGGCAAGTGTACCGAATCGTATCAAGTAATATAAAATGGTAAGACCAAGTATCATATCCCAAAGGACTCACGACACTAAACAATTATGTGACTTAAGAAGAACAATTTTTGGGGTTTTCAATGCAAATGCAATAAAAATAAACATGAATGAAATTTGATCAATTGAGGCTAAACACTAGAATGGATGGATGAAGTTGAAAATATGAGATGAATATGTTGTTGGGGTTTAGATTTCACCAAATTTACTCTCATGTATATATGAATTCTACTTCTTCATTAATGTCAATGTCACTCTCTAAAATACTTAAAACCCGATTCCTCGGTGAAGAAAGCATATCCTTAACTATTAGTTCATACAATTCCTAGCATTCCTAATAATTAATTCTGAAGAACAAAAGCTTAAGACAACCAGAACTCATACCCCCATTCTTGAGCAATACTGCTTCTAGGAATAATTCTCCAGGTCATGAATTGTAATCTACCTTCCGGTACTCATGCAAATCATACATCATGCTAAACAAAGCAAGACTTACGCATAGAAGAATTATCCTAACTATTAATGAAAGAAGCATATAATATCAAGAATCAATTCAATACATCAGAGTTTACAAAGGTTACATCTGTTAACACTTCGGCAAGTGTATCGAATCGTATCAAGTAATAATAAATGGTAAGACCAAGTATCGTTTCCCAAAGGACTCACGACCTAGACAGTTATGTGATTTCATGATTAAATGAGACTTGTAAACAAAATCATTGTGGTTGAATTGAGAAAAATAAACATGAATGCAAGTTTTGATCAATTGGATTGAAAGATGCAAAAGTGATTGATGTAAAATATGGAATGATGATTTTGTTGGGGTTTCCGACTTATCCTATCCACTCTCATGTATTCATGAATTCATCTTTCTTCATTAATGTTAATGTCACTTTCTAATTTACCTTAGACCCGATGTCTCGGTGAAGAAAGCCTAATCATAATCACTAGTTCACAATGTCTTGTTTCCCTAGCAATTAATCATGCATTATATTTGCACAGTAGCTTAAAGACAACTGATCCTCCTATTCCTATGTCTAGGTAATATTTCTTTCGGGAGAATTTCCCCAGTTCTAGATTTCCCCGTATGGGTCCATATCGACAAAATCAATAATCATGCAATTGAATGAGTTAAACAAATCATGCATAGAGTATAGAGGAAAAACCCTAACAATTAATGAAGTAAAGCATATATAATTAAGAATCAATTCAATACATGAGAGTTTCAAAGGATTGCATCGTTTCCCCAACAACAATGGAGGTTTAGTTCACCATAGACATGGTGAAACTATATGAAAATAATGAAAAGAATGAAAGATAGAACCCTAGAATTTGAGGAAAGGAGCTTCCGCATCCAAAATCCGCCTCCAAGGGGTGAAAGGAGAGTGATTTCGCCTCTTTCTGTCCAAAGATATCAACCCTAGATCGACTAAAACCCTTATATAGTTTATTAAAAATACATAAAATTGGCCGAAGCCCAATTAAACAGCGCTCAGCGGCAATTTTGGCGCTCAGCGGTAAGTGCGGCACTCAGAATGACCCTCAGGGTTGACGCTCAAGCGCGAAACAGTGTATTCAACAGCACAGTCTAGCGCTTAGCGGTAGGTGTGATACTTGAATTGGCCCTCAGCGGTAGCGCTTAAGCGTGAGACATTGTACTCATCAAGCCAGGTTGGCGCTCAGCGGTGTAAATGACACTGAGAGATGGCAACGATTCTTCTTTTGTGCACCTTTCCTTCCTTTCCTGAGTCCAACTCCTTGCTTCTTCAACTTCTTTCATCCAATTCATCTTAATTCCTGTCAAAACAAGGAAAATCAAGCATAAAACCCATCCAACTCTCTTATTTCCAAAACTTAAGCAAAAGCATGATTTCAAGCTTGTTTCTAAGTCATACAGGTTGTTTTTAAGGTCAAAATTAAGTATAAAAATAACGGTTTTTCAACCGTTATCAACATCATCCCCAACAACAAATAGAGTTTTAGTTCCACATCATCATGGAGAAACTAGATGAACAATGAAAGAATGAAAGAGATAGAAAAACCATAGAAAGAGAAGAGGAGAGTTGTCTCATCCCAAAATCTACCCACAAGGAACAGGAGAGCTGTCACATCCCCAAAATCTACCCCCAAGGGGTGAAAAGTGTGTTTCTGTGCTCAAGCCATCAAAAGATGCAATCCCTAGGACGTCCAAGTCCTTAAATATAACATAAAAATAACAGAAAACAGGCCCAAGACCACGAACTTGGCACTCAGCGCCCCTGAAAGGGCGCCCAGGCACAAAACAACGCTCAATCTAGCGCTCAGCGCCCCTAGAAGGGCGCCCAGGTGTGAAACAACACTAAATTATGCACCCTGGTGGACTTTTCTTCACTCTGGTTGACTTTTATGCACTCTGGTTGACTTTTCTGCATTATAACTAATTGGTACTTTAACTCTTCTTTCAAATAATTCCAATAGCCTAGAAAATCAAGGGAATTTAGTGATAAAATCATCAAGTATAACCTCAACTCTCTTATTCACAAAACTAAAGCAAAAACATGAGTTAAAGCAAGTTTCTAAGTCAAAAAGGGTGCATTTAGTATGAAAATTATATCACAGATAATGGTATTTTCAACCATTATCAAAGGGCAACCAGATGTCCTTGCGCCAACTATAGCCTTCTTTTCTGGTACTTTTACTATTCTTCCTGGGTTCCAACTCCTTGATACTTTACTCTTCTTCCAAAATGTACCAATAAACTAGAAAATTGAGGGAATTAGTGATAAAAATCATTAAGTATAACCTTGACTAACTTATTCACAAAATTCAACTAAAAACAAGAGTTTAAGCAAGCTTCACAATCAAAGAGAGTTGATTTAGTATCAGAATTGCATCACAGATAACATTAAAATTAACCGTTATCAGTATCTAACCCTCATTTACATTTAAATCAATCCAGAATATTATGTTTTCATTATAGAAACTTGTCTAAACCATAAGGAATGAAATTGAATGAATGAATTGTCAATTGAATGCACATTTCCAAAGCTGTTTAGTCTAAAACTCAAAACTGCACTTATGCATTCAAATCATATTTAAGCATTTAAGATCACACCAAAACATCCTAAAACATACCATAACATGTCGAAACAAATTTAAGCACTTGAAAACACACTAAAGTATACTTACTCACACCAAAGCACACTAAGCCAATAAAAAAACACATCAAAATACACCAATCACTCTAACAAGCAACTACACACATCTAAACCAATATAAAACAGACTTAAACACTCTAAGATGATCAAATTGAGACACACATCACAAAAACACATTCAATAACCACAATCACAAAAGTACATAAACATAGAGGGAAGGTTTATAATTAAGCCTCCTAAAGGTACAACAACACAAAAAGGTTTAAAAACACATTAAAAAAAGTGTGTGAAAGAGTGCAAAGCAAGGAAAAGCTCAGAATCAAAAAACAAAAATTAGGTGCAGAACCAAATTTTGGGGCTTGGGCGCCCCTATGCCATGGGTGCTTGAGTACCACTCGACAATTCATGTGCAGAAGGGCCAATGTGCAGGTGTTAAGACCTTGGCAAGTGTACCGAATCGTATCAAGTAATATAAAATGGTAAGAACAAGTATCGTTTCCCAAGAAACTTACGACACTAAACAATTGTGTAATTACTTAACTAATTAAGACGGAAAAGATATTTTATTAGTTTTCAAATGCAAATGCAACAAAAGTATATATAAATGCAAATTGATCAATTGAGGTTAAACACTGGAATGAATGAATGAAGTTGATAATATGCGATGATAATGTTGTTGCGGTTTAGATTTCACCTAATCAGTCTCATGCATATAAGAATTCTTCTTCTTTATTAAATGTCAATGTCACTTTCTAAATTACTTAGAACCCGATGTCTCGGTGAAAGAAGCCTATCCTCAACTACTAGACCACAATGGCTTGCATCCCTAATAATTAATTTTGTATTACGAACGGAAGCTTAAGACAATCAAGTGTTCTATCCCTATGTCTAGGCAATAGTTCCCTTGGGAGAAATTCTCCAGTTCATGAATTGTAAGACATTTGTCGATACTGAGACAAATCAAATATCATGTCGTGAATGAGTTAAACATAACAAGCATTGAGCAAAGAAGAATAACCCTAACAATTAATGAAAGAAGCATATATAAATCAGAATCAATTCAAATACATGAGAGTTTTGGGGTTCCATCTTCCCCAACAACAAATGAATTCAATTCTCCATTATCATGGAGAAACTAGATGAACAATGGAATGAAAGAGATAGAAAAACCCTAGAAACTGAAAAGGAGAGCTCCCACATCCCCAAATCTGCCTCCAAGGGGAGAAAAATGTGTTTCTGTGCTCAAGTCATCAAGAGATACCAACCCTAGGTCGTGCAAGTTCTTAAATAGAGCAAAAATAAAGTCCAAGCCCAATAACGTTGGCGCTCAGCGCCTGAAAACAAATTTTTAATCCCCGACAACGGCGCCAAAAACTTGTTAACACTCGGCAACTATACTGAATGTATCAAGTAATAATAAAATGGTAAGACCAAGTATCGTTTCTCAAAGGACTCACGGCCTAAACAGTTATGTGATTTGTTGATTAAATTAGACTTGTAAACAAAATCTTGTAGGTTTAGATGCAAATACTGAAAAATAAATATGAATGCATGTGTTGATCAATTGGATCGAAAGAAGCAAAAGAGATTGGTGTAAAATATGGAATGATGATGTTGTTGGGGTTTCCGATTCATCCTATCCACTCTCATGTATTCAAGAATTCATCTTTCTTCATTAATGTTAATTCCACTCTCTAATTTACCTTAAACTCGATGTCTCGGTGAAGAAAGCCTACTCATAATCACTAGTTTATAATGTCTTGTCTCCCTAGCAATTATTTATGCATTACATTCGTACAGAAGCTTAAAGGCAACCAATCCTCCTATCCCTATGTCTACGTAATATTGCTCTTGGGAGAATTTCCTCAGTTCTAGATGTACTTATATGTGTCCATACAAATAACATCAATGATCATGCAATTGAATGAGTTAAACAAAGCATGCATAGAGTATAGAAGAAAAACCCTAACAATTAATGAAAGAAAGCATATAAATTAAAGAATCAATTCAATACATGAGAGTTTCAAAGGATTACATCGGTTCCCCAACAACAATGATAGTTTAGTTCACCATAGACATGGTGAAACTAGATGAAAAACAATGAAAGAATGAAAGATAGAACCCTAGAAGTTGAAGAATAGAGCTTGAGCATCCAAAATCCTCCTCGAAGGGGTCAAGAAAGTGTGATTTCGCCTCTTTCTGTCAAAGATACTAACCCTAATTCGACTAAAACCTTATATAGTTTCCTAAAAATTACAAAAAATAGGCCCAAGCCCAAATAAATGGCGCTCAACGGCACTTTTTCCGCTTAGCGGTAAGTGCGGGTCTTCAGAATTAACGCTCAACTGTAGTTTTGACCCTCATCGGTGACTGCGGGACTTCAGAATGCCACTCAGCGGTAGATTTGCGCTCAACGGTGACTGCAACTCTTCTTTTAAGCACTTTCACTTCCTTTCTTGAGTCCAGCTCCTTACTACTTCAACTTCTTTCATCTAATTCATCTCAATTCCTTCAAAAACAAGGAAAACCAAGCATAAAATCCATCCAACTCTCTTATTTCTAAAACATAAGCAAAAGCATGGTTCCAAGCTCGCTTCTAAGTCATAAAGGTTGTTTTTAATGTCAAAGGTAAGTATAAAAATAACAGTTTTTCAACCGTTATCAGCGCCCTAAGTCGGGGTAAGCAGGCGAAACTGCGAGAGAACTAGCGCTCAGGGCCCCTGGGTGGCACTCAGGGCCCTGAGGTGGCCCTCAACTTCAGCTTGACTTTTCTCCACTGCGTCTTTTTCTCTTTTTCTACATTCCAACTCCTTGGTACTTTAACTCCTCTTTCAAATCATTCCAATAACCTACAAAATCAAGAGAATTTAGTGATAAAATCATCAAGTATACCCTCTACTCACTTATTCACAAAACTAAACTAAAAATATGAGTTCAAGCAAGCTTCTAAGTCAAAAGGGGTTGATTTAGTATCAAAATTACATCACAGACATTGGTATATTCAACCGTTATCAGCAGGTCGCGCTTGGTCGCCCCTCGGCAAAGGGCGCTTGAGCGCCATATCATATTTTTGCATAATGCAGATTTTTGCGAAATTGGCTACTCACTTTGTGATTTTTGGTTCCAAACCTCATTCACTGCACTCACACACAAAAAAAGCTAAAACTAACCTCATACACTTATACAAACCACAAAAGCAACATTACAACTCAAAAATAAAAAAATGCAACAAAACTCAACCATGCAAAACATAAGTCAATAATGCAAATGACACAAAAACCACACAAACAAAAATAAAAAGGGTAAGAAAACTGGGTTGCCTCCCAAAAGCGTTTGTTTAACGTCATTGGCTTGACGAATTACTCAATCAAGTGCGAATTTTATTGCTTGTGTGCTCCTTTCACCAACTCCTCTTGAATCACTTTCTAGCCACCAAATCAACTTTCATAGCTCAAAAGTCTTCATCTTAGCACCTCCACTACCTTGACATCTTTAAATACTCAATCCTCTTGATCGACTTTGGCTTGCAAGGCTTGAGTTCTTTATCTCCCATCAAAGAGTGGTGACGACTAGGCTTTCTCTTTTGTTTCTCCCTTTCTTCTTCTCCTTTCACATAACACTTGAAGCATCTTCAAGGAAGGGAGAATTTGGGGCAGCTTTTGGTGCTCAAGCTAGTTGTCTCCTTGTGTCCTAAAAGTCCTTCAATCTTAGGGTCTACACGATGCTTTTAAGGCTGCAGTCGTCCTTGTATGAACATCCCCCTGCATACACTTAGACACAACTAGGCTAAAGCCAAAAATTAGCCCAAGTAAAAGTGAAAATATATTTACAACAAAAGAGTTACTTTTATATACAAAATCAAGTCTACACAAGTTATTAATTGCACAAAAGTCTAGTATTGACACGAGTCCCCGACAACGACGCCAAAAACTTGTTGGGTGGTTCGACAAGTGTACCGAATCGTTTCAAGTAATAAACCATGGTAAAACCAGGTATCGTTTTCCCAAGAGACTCATAATACTAGAGAATTATGTGATTAACAACATTCATTTACAAACATGTGGAACAAGATACAATTACAAATATACATGGTTGGACTTTAGTATTGAAGGCACATAGATATCGCATAGACTAGAAATGATACGGAATGACATTGTTAAGGTTATTTTTCACCTATTTCACTCTTGTGCTTACCCAATTTCATCTCCTCTCCATGAATGTACTAAAGTCAATCCACAAAAACACTCTAGCCCTAATCCCTTAGGTGAAAAAGCCTAGGTTTTCCCTATTAAACTCCAATCCCTTGGAAAATCTAATAAGAAAACCCACATTAAAGAGCTAGGATCTTATGACAACATGTGAATCATCTTCCATCCCTAGAATCAATGACCACAAGGAATCTTGTTTCAGATCTAGATTCCATCTTATGTCCCCATAATCCATGAAACCCCAAAATCAAGTCATGAACATTCCTATTACATGCAAACTTTAAGATTGGAAACAAGAATACTAGCAATTGATAGAAAAGGCACATATAAATATGAATCAATCATCCATTACACAAGCATTCATAGGCTACAACAATCCCTAACAAGTTGGATTTGGTTCTCCACTTCCATGGATAACCCTAAACCTTACAAAATGGAAGATGGAAGAAGAAGGAGATCCAAAGGAAGAGGAGGAGATGTTTCCACAAGCTCCTCACGCCCTTCATGAGCTCCAACAGTGAAACCGCGCCACCAAAGAACCAAAGACCCAAAGTTCTTTGCGTTTTTGAGTTAAATAGAGCAAATCTGCCATGTCAGGAAAAATGGCGCTCTAGCGCCCCTACAGAATAGGCGCCCAGGCACGCGTTAGTCGTGGTGCACTGGCGCTCAAGCGCCCATGGAAAAAGGGCGTTCGGGCGCAGTTCTGCTGCACTGCTTCTTTTTCTCATTTTTGTGCATATTTGTTTGCTTTTGTGGCTGGTTCAGTTGTTTACATTGTTGGAGATTCTTCCAAGCACATTATTAGCTACAAATTAAAGGGATTATATATGAAATTACATCAAAGTAGTCCAAAACACAATTATTCATAAAACTAAGATAAAAGAGATGATTAAGAAAGTTACAAACTAGAAAAGAGTTGATTTTACTACTAAAATGATGCTTAGATAATGGTAAGAATTAGCATTATCAATCATCAGACGCTATTTTCCTTAAGAGTTGGCTTTCTTTAACGTTGTAATAGTTTTGGTAAACGCTTGAAAAACAATCTATCTTTGCATGTTGTGGTTTAAACAGTGCCTTATAAATCAAATGTCTAATAATCTGTGTAGACGGTCTAATCGCTACCAAGGTTGTTAACGTTCATCTACGAAAAAGTTTTTCCATAACACTATTCAACCTCCCCTTCTAGTATTTTTCTATAATTTCAAGTTTATCTTGTTGGTTTGAGGGAATAAAAAAATCATTTGCATTGGTGTATTTTTTTTTTTAAAAAAAATTAGGAATAAATCACTTACACATTTAGATCTTGTATAAAACTTAATGTGACTTAGAAGCATTTGGGTCAGTAGAAGACAATTCCACTTGGCAAAGGATTTAATGAATTTTATTTCTTCTTTAGAAGACATGTGAAGGGTGTTGGCGGTTGGAATTTTGAATTTATTTCCTAGCATTCTTGGACAAAAGATTTTTGTCCCAACTTCCATGAAACTGACAAAAACTCAATGTTGGGTTTTACATTCATAGCCTTCTTTTAGAGTATTGGTAGCTAAAAGCGATATTTTCCAATAAAATGTGGAATTAGTATACATTTATCTTTAAATGATTATACCAAAAATAAGCCACAAGGTTTCTTTGCACGTGTCGTAGTTGATGTTGATTTGTTATCTGATTTGCTTAATCAAATTTTGGTAGAAATGACAAAATTTGTTTTATTGCTAATTTGGAGTATGAGAAATTATATCTATTTTTTTCAAATTGTAAAATAATTTATCATAATCTATCTAATTGTAGACAATTTTAACAAGATGCCAATGCTATTTCTAGTGGGAGAAAACAATTGTCACAAAAATACAACAACATTATCATCCTAAGGTGGTTGGTATACAAGATGAAACTAAGGACTCTTTAATTCAAGTGGTAGAACCTATGGTGGAGCGTATAGGCTATGATAAAGTCTATGGTGGAGCCTGGGTGGAGGTGCAACCTATTGCTCAATCATAGTCTAAGTCAGCTATGAGTAATCGGGATAATATTTTTCTTGTAAATGAATATTCTCTTGTTAAGAATCTTGATGGTGGTAGTAGAATTTGATTTTTTGGTTGATATGCCTTCTTTGGAGGATGTAAGTCATCATGAATAGTTTGTAGGGTTTACAATAATTAGATTTAAATCAAAATAGTTCAACGACAGTTCCTAATTCTTTAACATCTAAGGAAAGTCATTTGTTTAGAGAAATTGAAAATAGCTTCTAAATGGACTAATATGTGTGATGAGATGGAAGATTCTCATATTGAAAATGATGATGAACTAATTCAAACTAAAGGAAACTTGATAAAGATAGGCTAAAGAAAGAGTATACTAAATCCTCCAAAGAAATACCATCTAAAAATAAGTTTTTTTTTCGAAACACAAGATAATTAGTTAATGATAAATATTTCAATATACTAAGAAATTTTCCTTTTTCCTAATATATGGAGTTCAAATTAAGGAATGATTTTCATGAAGGAAATCATGAATTTTATTATGGGTTTGGTGTTGTCTCCTCGTATTTTTCTTTCTTTCTTTTTTTTTTAATAAAATCTTCATATAATATAGTGTTGTCTTTAAAAAAAACAAGAAAAAATAAATTAATTTATTTTCAGTCAAAGTACCGAATGCACATGCTAAAATAATTTGAAATAAGTCAAATGAGAGAGTTGCTTCCAATACATTTATGCATAATCTAATTTTAACTTTTTAACAAGTTCATTTCATTTTATTTATTTTTCTAAAATTTCTAGTAAAAATTTTCTTCAAATATTTACCTTAATATATATTACCTTAACCACCTTAGATTTTGAACTTCTAGTATAAAAGAGTAATGACATTTTCGGATCCCTCAATTTTTTAGGCTATCTCTACATCTCCTCAAGTAAGATAATGAAACCTTTCCTTCCTTCTTTTTTACCATAAATAGGAGGAAAAACTGTACTATATAAATAAGAGTTTGAAGGAAATTGTTTTTTTTTAACTTTTCTAAATTAATCCATAAAATATAACTATTATTTCAATACATCCTTCTGTCAAAGGTTTAATTACTGATTAACAGAAGACATCACATGACAATATTTATCTTCAATAAATTTGGATCATCAAATAAATTATTTAAAATATAAATTTCTGATATTTTAATTAAAAAACTCCAAATAAAAAAATATCAATAACACCACCGGCCATCATACCACCTGGAAAGTTTCAAAGAAAAAATCATTTGAAACTTGGTGTGTTGGTAGTGAAGATCTCCTTTTCTCCTATAGAGTTACAAATGCCTCCTGAAGTCACAAACAAGACATCTTCGCTCTCTTTCTTCATATGTTAGAGGGATATTTTTGAAATTCTCTCTGGCACTGATATGTTATGTATATGAGTACTACAACTTTGGTTGTTGTACGTAAATTTTTACATTTATGAAGTTTAAATATATTCAATATTTTATTCTAACATTATTCATTTTCAATGTTTAAGGTATTTACATTGGTTGACCATTGAAAGTAAGAATGATCACATTTATGGTTTTATTGACCCTGTTGCCATTCAAGGAGTTGGAAATAAAGGTGAAGAGGTCCAAAACTACCTCTTAGAGGCTTTTGTAAATGGAAAAAAGCAAGTGTACTTAGCACCTTATTTGCAACAGTAAGTATATAATTTTTATTAATAAAATTTTATTTATGTAAATGTTATTTAACACTATTATTGTTTGAATCTGTAGGGTTCACTGACAATTGTTACTAATTCTTCCTCAACAGTTTCTTGTAGTTCTCTTATGTTCATTGCACAAAAAACCTCACACTTTGGAAATTAAAAATACACTAATATTGTAAGTTTTTTAATAATTTATTTGTAGTGTAGATGTAACTTATTTTACTAAGTTCCTTAGGACTCATTTCAATGTACATTTAACTTTATAGAGTGGTTGAGGCATATTCAAGGTTGAAGGAAACACATATCGTCTCTAGAAAGAAGTTGCAGTTCATTGCACCAACCTCAAGTTAGAATTTAAAAATTATTTTGTTATGCCTCATATTATATTGGAATTTTTTTTTCCACAAGAGTTTTGAACTCTCTCTGCTCTATGTTTTGTTGGAAATTTATTTCTTCTCTCTTTACATCGGTATGAAGAAAAAAAAATAATAAGTTTTTATAAAGATAAATAGTTACTTGAACTATTGTTACCATAATTTAATAACTCTTTTGTGTATATGACTGTTGTGACTTCGACAGGTGTACCGAATCGTACAGGTAATATAAAATGGTAATACCAAGTATCGTGTCCCAAGAGACTCTCGGCATTAGACAGTTGTGTGATAACTCGGTTAATTAAGACTTAAAAGTAACAAAATCATTAGTTTAGAATGCAAATACAGAAAATTAAATATTAATGCAGTTTTGATCACTTGAAGAGTAGCACAACGATGAACGTATGAGGTTTGTATTATGAGATGAATATGTTGTTGGGCTTAAACTTCATCAAGTTTACTATCATGTATATAAGAATTCTTCTTCTTTCATTAAAGTCAACGTCACTCACTAAATTACTTTAAACCCGATCCCTCGGTGAAGAAAGCCTATCCTTAATTACTAGTTCATACAATTCCTAGCATTCTGATAACAGTTGAAAAACTGTTATTTTCATGCTTAAAGTTGATACTAAAAGCAACCTTTAGACTTAGAAACTAGCTTGAAATCATGCCTTTTGTTTATATTTTCAGAAATAAGAGAGCTGGACAGGTTTATGCTTGATTTAAGTGTTTTTGTGCAGGTTTTGAGGTGAATTTGGTGAAAGAAGTAAAGAATAAGAGAGAGGACATTAGAAAAGACAAGAAAGAGTGCAAAAAGGAGAAGTCGAAGGCACCGCTCAGCGGCAAACTACCGCTGAGCGGCACTCAAGAGGTGACGTTGGAACCGCTGAGGGGCAAAATGGCCGCTGAGGGGAAGAAAGAAGACGCGCAATCACCGCTGAGCGGCACTTTTTGGGCTTGGACTTTTGTAATCTTTTGTAACTCTAGATTAGTATATAAGGGCTTGCACGTCCTATAGTTAGCATCTTTGGCAGAAACGAGGCAAACACTCTCTCTTTCACCCCTTTGAAGGAGGATCTTGGATGCTAAGGCTACCTCTTCCACTTTATTGGGTTTATTCTTTCATACTTTCATTGTTATTCATCTAGGTTCACCATGAATATGGTGAACTAAACCTTGTATGTTTGTTGGGGAATCAAAGTAATCTCTTGAAGCTCTCATATATGGATTTGTTGAGTACATCTTTGAATTAAGACATATGCTTTCTTTCATCATTAGTTAGGGTTTTTCCTCTTTGCTCAATGCTTGCATTGTTTAACTCATTCTAATGCATGATTATTGGTTTTGTTGATACGGACACGTACGGGGAAATCTAGATCCGGGGAATTTCTCCCAATATTATACTGACAATATTATATTGGTTGCCTTTAAGCTCCTGCACTCATGAACTAATCATTAGGAATGCTAGGAATTGTATGAACTATTTGATTAGGGAGAAGCCATCTAGAATGGTACATTAGAGAGTGGCATTAACAATGATGATTTGAATGTTGAATTCCTAAAATATATGAGAGTGGATGAGATGAAATTGACCCCCAACAACATATTCATTCATATATTTCCTTGAAAGTGTTTATCTTTTGTCTTTGTCATTGATCAATTCATGCATACATATTTAATTTTCGTCTTTGCATATTAAACTTCAATTATTGTGTTCTTAAGTCTTAGCTAATCAACAAATCACATAACTAAACTAGGCCGTGAGTCCTTTGGGAGAACGATACTTGGTCTTACCAAGTTTATTACTTGAAACGATTCGGTCATACTTGCCGATTGTGAAACAAGTTTGTGACATCATATTTTGGTGCTTACAAATTTGTCCATCAAGTTTTTTGGCGCCGTTGCCGGGGATTCGTGGTTTAACTGGTTAATTTGTGTGATTATTGATTATCTTTGACTTATTTTTTTTTTATTTTATTTTAAATTTCGAATTTTTATTTTATTTTATTTTTCTGTTTATATTTTTCAGTTTGTATTTTATTTGATTTTATTTTATTTTTCTGTTTTCTGTTTTTCTGTTTTCTGTTTTTATTTTCTGTTTTTTTATTTTTCGGTTTTTATTTGATTTTATTTTATCTTTTTAGATTAGATTTTATTTTATTTTATTAGATTTTATCTTTTTATCTTTTTAGGTTAGATTTTATTTTATTCTTATTCTATCTTTTAGGTTAGGTTAGATTTTATTTTATTTTATCTTTTAGATTAGATTTTATTTTTTAGATTAGGTTTTATTCTATTTTATTTGATTCTATCTTCTAAATTTTTTTTCTTCTTATATCTTTTGAATCTCTATCTTCTCCTATATCTTTTTGTGCTAACAATTGTTTTTAGGGTTTTGTGCCTAATGTCTGCAGAATGCAATTTGGTCAAGAGTTTAACTATAGGGGCACTCAATTCTACCAAAGTAATCTCAACCAATGGTGGGAACCTCACTCAAGCATGGATCAAAGCCAATTTTGGCAAGCTGCTGGACAATTTGAGAACCAACCACAACAACAATGGCAGCAACAACCCTTTCTATCAGGAAGTTTGGATAGGTTGGAGGACACCCTTCAACGATTTTTGAAAAATTCTGACTCTACTCAGAAAAGCATTGAAGAATCATGTAAAAGAATGGAGATGCAACTTCGTCACATTAGTCAGATATTAAATGATGATGTTAATACTGATGTTAACCTTAAGGAGGAAGGGCAAGTCATTATCACTGAAAGTGACAAGATTCTTGATGAGGAAAAATTAGAGGGAGATGAGGAAAGGGTAGAGAGAAAAGAGAAAGAAGAGTTGAG
Source organism: Vigna umbellata (assembly GCF_029865625.1). Classification (NCBI taxonomy): domain Eukaryota; kingdom Viridiplantae; phylum Streptophyta; class Magnoliopsida; order Fabales; family Fabaceae; genus Vigna; species Vigna umbellata. Next base: position 3,990,921 of record NC_142172.1, on the reverse strand, counting down.
TGAGAAAGATAAAGATGAAGAAAAAGAAAAAGAATTGGTTGAGAGAGAAGAGAGAAAGAAAATTTGTGTGAAGATAAAGAAGTTGAGGAGAAAAAGAGAAAGGAAGAAAAAAATAAAAGAAGAGAAAAAGAGAAAATTTAGGGAGAGAAAAAGGAAGAAAAAGAAGATGAGAGGAAAGAAGAAGAAATCACATGAAAAATCACATCCTCATCTAAAGAAGAATCATAGGAAGGAAAAGAAATTTAAGTGCTTCATGGAAATCTTCAAGAAATTGGAGATTAAAGTTCCTATGATTGAGACACTGCAACAGGTTCCTGGTTTGATCAAATTTCTGAAGAAGTTCAGTAGGAAGAAGAAGAAAAAGAAGAAGGAACTTGAGCTTTACTGGGTCAAGCTAATGACATTAAAAGAGCGCTTGCTGGGAGGCAACCCAGTGAATTTAAAAACTTTTGATTTGGTTTTGTAATTTTTAATTTGTGAACATTAGTTTTGTAAATATTTTTGGTGGTTAAGCATCTACTGAAGGATGCTAGGTTTGTAACACCTACTGATGGGTGTTGGTGAGAAAATTTTGCACCTACTAATGGGTGCTGGTAAGTTGGAAACACCTACTGATGGGTGCTGGTGGAATTTCGGTCAGGCTCGTGACGTTAAACAAGCGCTACCTGGGAGGCAACCCAGTTGATTGATTGTTTTTGTTTGTTTATTTTAGTTAGGGTTTGCATAAGCATTTTTAACATTGAATTGCAGGGAACCTATGAGGGACATGTAGGGAAGGCACGTAGGTCAAGAAAAGAAGGAGAGGAGCACATCACGACAGTGCCGCTGAGCGGTATTTTACCGCTGAGCGGTACTCTCGCAGACTGGGTTTTAGTTCCCCTTAGCGGGACCCGAGCCCATTAGGGTATTTTTATACCCCAAGCTGCGTTTTAGGGTTTATTTCCAGACTTCTCTCTGCACAAACACTTCCACACACCTTCTCCTAGGTTTTCCACATCTTTTCACTCTTCCCTCTTAAGAAAATCTCTCTTCTATTCACTTTTTCACTAGTGTACCATCAAAGTTTGGGGTTGGAAGAGAGCATTCTAGTTTGAAGGCATTCTCATTGCATCTAGTATCTCCACCCAGTAAGTAAAATGCATTTTGTTCATTCTAGGGTTCTTGAATTTGAATGTGATTGTCAAAGCATGAATATTTAGGGGTTTTGATTTCTATGCATGATTTGATGATATATTTGATTTTTGAACCGATTAAACTGCATGATTATGAACTGGAAAACTGAAAATTGCATTTGGGTGGAGTTAGGGAAGCTTTGAAACTGATTTTTCAAAAATCTGCAGAGTTACCGCTGAGGGGTAAATTACCGCTGAGCGGCACTCTGCCAGATTTGGTTTTTTCTGATTTTTGCATGTTGGAATGTGGCGCTGGTGGCGCTGAGGGGAAATTCTGGCCCTCAGCGGTGGTTTAGCTTCGACATGAGTTATGTTCTATGTTTTACTAATGATTAACATCATGTTCTGTGGTTTTGCTTGTGTTTTGAATGTAGGAATGGCATCCTCATCAGGAAAAAGATTGAAAACCATGGCAACCAAGAGAAAGGAAAAGGAACCAGAGCAACCTCACTCTAGCAGGTTCCTCTCTAGGAAACATGAGAAGCACTTTAGGGTGGTTCAGGACAGGAGACTTCTGATGGAGAGAAAGGTTGGAATGATACCTAACTTTGCTCCTCAATTTGGAGAGCAAGTGTTAGGGAATGACTGGGGAAAGTTAGCCACCTATCCTGCACCTGCCAACATAGCTGTGGTGAAGGAATTCTACACCAATGCAAAGAAGATTGGTGATTATCCAGCTGAGAATTATTTGGGCTATGTCAGAGGCCATGCTATCAGGTGATAGCTGATGAAATTAGTATGTGCGCCAACACCTCAAACAACAAAGCACCATTAGGACATCCCTCCTTGATTACTCACCTTTGCAAGCTAGCTGGGGTGGATACTTCTGTTCCACCATTTGAGAGGCCAAGAAAAGCTATTGATGAGGCTTATTATAGACAGTACTGTGGAGGTGAGGATGCAGCTCAGCCAGTTCTACCACGCCGTGCTCGTAGAGAGAGAGGGCCAGCACAGAGCCAGACATCTGCTGAGACACATGAAGCAGAGCCATTCCAGATGAGGGACATGTATATGTCTCTTATAGGGGCTCAGATGCAGTCCATTCACAGAGGACAGGTGGCCACTGCTGAGATGATAGTGGGGATGTATGATACACCTCCAGCCCACAGGTGGACTATGGATGAATTCCATAATGTAGTAGCTTGGCCAGAAGAACCAGTACATGGAGGAGCTGAAGCAGCTGAAGCTTCAGCCCGAGACATGGATGAAGATGAAGCTGAGGAGGAGGATGCGTTTGATGATGATGATGATGAGGAAGAAGAGGAAGATACAGAGGACAGCTCAGACTGATGAGGAGCTGAGATAGCATTTACTGATGAATGCTATCATATGATTATGCTTTTGTGGTTTAAGTTTTCTGAACTTATTTGTTTTTGTTTTTAGATTAGGGTTTGATGTACTCTATTTGAAACCTGGTTTCTTGTGATGGTTTGCTATTAACTGTGATTGTGTGATAAGTAATGCTGAATGATGCTTATGATTAATTGATGTTGAGATGATGTGCACATTAAAATGCTTATATAGGTGATTCACAAGCTTTGTGAACAAATGTATAATATCATGATTGTGATTGTGAAATTAAGCAGGATGTGCATGTCAAATGTGAATGAGCTTATATGTGAGGTTTTGAGCTCCAGAGTTGTTATTGTTGAATGCTGTTACTTTGAAAGCATGAATGACTTTGCCCAGGTTTTCTATGATTGAATCAATTGCTTGTTTTGCATCATATGATCAAAGGCCGTGTTTTTGAAACCCTTTTTATTGGCCAAATTCATAAAGTTAGCCTTCTAAAAGAGAACACGTTGTGTTCTATCCTTTGAACCCTTAGCCTTAAATATACACTGAACACCCTTGATTGAAAATCTTTACCTTGAGTTAAGTAGAAGATCTTGTGTGGTATTGTTAAATGTTCAAGTTTGGGGTTATTGGGGAAACATGAAAAAGGAAAAAGCATTGAGCTAACAGCTAAAAAGTAAGAATATGCAAAGAAAAGAAAAGAAAAAGAAGCAAAGCTCAATGCAAATGCAAAAGCAAAGGCAAAAGAAAGTTGGGAATGAATAAGAAGATTGTGTTGTTATGATTCTCTTAACTCAAGGATTTTGTGATCCAGAAAAACCAATTTTCTTGTTAGCCCAGCCACATTATAAGCCATTGAAAAGTCCTTGTGATGATGCATGCTTGTGAATGTATTTGATTGTGGTTAAATGAAAGGCAAAGTTGATTCATGTGATTGTGATAGTGGAGTGAATGAGTGAAACACTTTACCTCTTATACACTTGTGTGTTGAGTGAAACACTTTACCTAGTGAGGAAATATTCCATAAGCACATGAACATCCATGCTTAATTGATTGATCATTCATGAAAAATAGCATTTGTTGGAATTTAAATGACTTTGTGAACACTAAAGCATGTGCACATCTTGATTGAACTCTTGGTCTTAAGTTTGAGTGAAGTTATTACTTATCTTGAAAAGAGGATTTTGAATGAGTAAACCATCATATGAATTGGTTGGAGATGGAGTTACATTTTATTTGCTTGAGGACAAGCAAAGTTCTAAGTTTGGGGTTGTGATAACAGTTGAAAAACTGTTATTTTCATGCTTAAAGTTGATACTAAAAGCAACCTTTAGACTTAGAAACTAGCTTGAAATCATGCCTTTTGTTTATATTTTCAGAAATAAGAGAGCTGGACAGGTTTATGCTTGATTTAAGTGTTTTTGTGCAGGTTTTGAGGTGAATTTGGTGAAAGAAGTAAAGAATAAGAGAGAGGACATTAGAAAAGACAAGAAAGAGTGCAAAAAGGAGAAGTCGAAGGCACCGCTTAGCGGCAAACTACCGCTGAGCGGCACTCAAGAGGTGACGTTGGAACCGCTGAGGGGCAAAATGGCCGCTGAGGGGAAGAAAGAAGACGCGCAATCACCGCTGAGCGGTAAATACCGCTGAGCGGCACTTTTTGGGCTTGGACTTTTGTAATCTTTTGTAACTCTAGATTAGTATATAAGGGCTTGCACGTCCTATAGTTAGCATCTTTGGCAGAAACGAGGCAAACACTCTCTCTTTCACCCCTTTGAAGGAGGATCTTGGATGCTAAGGCTACCTCTTCCACTTTATTGGGTTTATTCTTTCATACTTTCATTGTTATTCATCTAGGTTCACCATGAATATGGTGAACTAAACCTTGTATGTTTGTTGGGGAATCAAAGTAATCTCTTGAAGCTCTCATATATGGATTTGTTGAGTACATCTTTGAATTAAGACATATGCTTTCTTTCATCATTAGTTAGGGTTTTTCCTCTTTGCTCAATGCTTGCATTGTTTAACTCATTCTAATGCATGATTATTGGTTTTGTTGATACGGACACGTACGGGGAAATCTAGATCCGGGGAATTTCTCCCAATATTATACTGACAATATTATATTGGTTGCCTTTAAGCTCCTGCACTCATGAACTAATCATTAGGAATGCTAGGAATTGTATGAACTATTTGATTAGGGAGAAGCCATCTAGAATGGTACATTAGAGAGTGGCATTAACAATGATGATTTGAATGTTGAATTCCTAAAATATATGAGAGTGGATGAGATGAAATTGACCCCCAACAACATATTCATTCATATATTTCCTTGAAAGTGTTTATCTTTTGTCTTTGTCATTGATCAATTCATGCATACATATTTAATTTTCGTCTTTGCATATTAAACTTCAATTATTGTGTTCTTAAGTCTTAGCTAATCAACAAATCACATAACTAAACTAGGCCGTGAGTCCTTTGGGAGAACGATACTTGGTCTTACCAAGTTTATTACTTGAAACGATTCGGTCATACTTGCCGATTGTGAAACAAGTTTGTGACATCATATTTTGGTGCTTACAAATTTGTCCATCACATTCCTAATAATTAATTCCGAAGATCAGGAGCTTAAGACGACTAAGACTCATACCCCCATCCCTGAGAAATACTGCTCTTGGGAATAATTCTACAAGAACCTGAATTGTAAGGAACCTCTCGACACTCATGCAATTCATACATCACGCTATGAATAACAAGCATTGATCACGGAAGAATTACCTAACAATTAATGGAAGAAGCATAAATTATCAAGAATCAATTCAAATACATGAGAGTTCACAAGGTTACATCATCCCCCAACAACAAATAGAAGTTAGTTCCCCATTGTCATGGAGAAAATAGATGTACAATGGAGAAGAATGAGATAGAAAAACCCTAAAAGTTGAAGATGGAAGCTTCCGCATCGAAATCCGCCTTCAAAGAGTGGAAGAGTGTGTTGTTTTGCCTCCTCTGCCAAAGATACCAAACTTATGGCGTCTGGCTCCTTTAAATAGAGTGGAATCAAAACAGAAACAAAGCTCAGGCCCATCTCATTGGCGCTCAGCGCCACACTTAGGGCGACCAGGCGGTGTACGAGTCAAAACGAGCGCTCAGTGCCCCTGGAAGGGCGCCCAAGCGTGGTGCTGGAAGAAAACTGGTGCTCAGCCCTAGCGGTAGCATTCCAAAACCAACTTTTTGTTGTTGTTTTGCTTGTTTTTAAATGGCTGATTCAGCTCCATACAACTCTATATATTGTTGGAGATCCTTCCAGGCACATTATTAGCTACAAAATAAAGGGAATTTAGTGATAAAATCATAAAGTATAACCTCTACTCACCTATTCACAAAAATAAAGCAAAAACATGAGTTCAAGCAAGTTTCTAAGTAGAAAAGGGTGCATTTAGTATCAAAATCACATCATAGATAACGGTATTTTCAACCGTTATCACAACCCCAAACTTTGAGCTTTGCTTGTCCTCAAGCAAAACAAAATGTAACTCAGCTTTTCTCAACAATTGCTACAATGGCTCAGCATATTTGAAAACTTTTTCTTGAAGGACAAGTAACCACTTTTATCAGCTCATCATAAAGATGTTAGTCAAGATGTACAGATGCCTTAATTCAATCAAACTCAATGTGATGCTCATGTACTTCAATAGATGCTATCCTTAAGAATGATTAATCAACCAAGCCAAGATGAAATCATGCATTCAAAGAACTACTCCTCACCAAGGAAAGTGTTTCACTCAAGCACTCAAAAGTGTATCACTCAAACTCAAAGGTGTATAGTGAAGTGTTGGTGTCTCTTGCACTCTTCTATCACAATGTCACACAAATTAAATTTATCTTTCATTTAACCACAACAAAACATACTCACAAGCAAGTTTTCATCACAAGGTCTTTTCTGGGCTTGTAGCTTGGCTGGGCTAAGAAGAAAATTGGTTTTTCTAGACAACAAAATCCTTGAGTTAAGAGAGACATCTATGAATTCATTATTCAAACATAACCTTTCTTCCCCATAACCATATTCACTTATTTCCAACTTTCCCTTGCATTGAGCTTTTCTTTTCTTTCTTTTCATTTTTCCTTTCATTTGCTCACTACTTAACTCAATGCTTTTTCTTTTGATCTCTTTTCTCAAATTTCCCAGCAACCCCAAACTTGAACCTTCATCAATACCTCACAAATGTTCTCAACTTAACTCAAGGCAAAGATTTTCAAACAGGGTTTTCAAAACATGCTTAAGGCTCAAGGTTCAAAGGTTAGAACAGATTGTTCTCTTTTTATTGGGCTAGAATCATATGTAGGCTAAAACAAGGGATAACAACAGATGGCCTTGATCATACGAAACCTGCAAGCAAGTAATTCAATCACATAAAATTTGGGCAAAATCATTCATACTTTCAAAGTAATAACAATTATTCACAAAACTCTGAAGCCCAAACCTCACACAGGTTACTTTCAAGTTCATAATTCAGATAAACATCCTGCTCAGTATCTCAATCAACTTTTTACCTCAAGCATCTGTTTCATACAAATTGTGAGCCATCACCTGTATGAAAGCAATACTTATCACACAATACATCATAATCAAACCATTATAGCACAATTAATTCAAGCCAAGTACATCAACCTATACTACAATCAAAACAAAGAAATAAAAAACAGAAGCAAAATATAGTTCAATAATGAAAACAATAAAAAAATAGACATAAAAATAAAAGAAATCCTGTTCTAGAGGCAAAATAGCATCCATCACTAGACGCTATTGTTAACACTCCGGCAAGTGTACCGAATCGTGTTAAGTAATAATAAATTGTAAGACCAAGTATCGTTTCCCAAGAGACTCACGGCCTAGACATTCACGTGGGTTCTTAATTAATTAAGACTTGTAAACAAGATCATAATGTTTATAATGCAGAAAATAAATATGAATGCAAGTGTTGATCAATTGACTTGAAGAATGCACAAGTGATTGTGTATAAAATATGGAATGATTATGTTGTTGGGGTTCCGAGTTATCCTATACACTCTCATGTATTTATGAATTCATGTTCTTCATTAATGTTAATGCCACTTTCTAATTTACCTTAAACCCGATGTCTCGGGGTAGAACGCCTACTCTTAATTACTAGATCACAATGTCTTGTATCCCCAACAATTAATTATGCATTACATTCGCACAGAAGCTTAAAGACAACCAACCCTCCTATCCCTATGTCTAGGTAATATTGCTTTTGGGAGAATTTCCACAGTTCTAGATTTCCCCATATGTTTCCATATCAACAACATCAGTAATCATGCAATTGAATGAGTTAAACAAATCATGCATAAAGCGTAGAGGAAAAACCCTAACAATTAATGAAGTATAACATTTATAATATAAATGAATTCAATACATGAGAGTTTCAAAGGATTACATCGTTTCCCCAACAACAATGGAGGTTTAGTTCACCATAGCCATGGTGAAACTAGATGAAAATATGGAAAAGAATGAAAGATAAAACCCTAAAAGTTGAAGATCGGAGCTTCTGCATCAACAATCTACCTCTGAGAGATGAAAGGAGTGTTTTTGCGCCTCTTTCTGTCAAAAGATCCAGTCTGTAGGTCATCCAAAACCTTAAATAGTTCATAAAAATAACATAAAACAGGTCCAAGCCCACGTCGTCGGCGCTCAACGCCCCAAAAGGACGCTCAGCGGTGGTTGCGGCACTAAACTGATGCTCAATAATGGCGCTCAGGCGTGAAATAATGGTTGCACCACTAAACTAATGCTCAACGGTGGGGCTCAGGCGTGAGACAGTAGAACTTGGCGCTTAGCGCCCCAAAATGACGCTCAGTGCTATCTGTGATTCTTCTATATGTGCTACTTTTCTAGCTTTTCCTGACTCCAACTCCTTGCTACTTCAAGTTCTTCATCCAATTCATCTTAATTCCTATCAAAACAAGGAAAACCAAGCATAGATAAAACCAATAATACCACCTTCAACTCTCTTATTCTCACAACTTAAGAAAAAACATGATTTCAAGCTAGTTTCTAAGTCATAAAGGGTGTTTTTAATATCAAAATTAATTATAAAAATAACGGTATTTCAACCGTTATCACAACCCTAAACATAGAACTTTGCTTGTCCTCAAGCAAACAAGATATAACTCAGTCTTCCACCAATCAATACAATGGTTCAACACATTCAAAAACTCTTTCTTCCAAGACAAGTAATTACTCAAATCAGCTCATCAAACATAATTCAGTCAAGATGTACAAATGCCTTAATTAAAATCACTCATCATGGTGTTCACATAATCACATAATATCCAACAGATGTTATTCTCAAGAATGATCAATTAACTAAGCATAGATGTAATCATGTATTCATGGAACTATTCCTCCACAGAAAAAGTGTTTCACTCAATCACACGGGTGTATATAGAGGCCATTCCTTCACTCTACTTATCTCAATGTCACATAGAACAAAATTGCCTTTCATTTACCACAATCAAACATACTCACGGACAAGTATCATCACAAGGACTTTCCATGGCTTGTAACTGTTGGATGATCTACAAGTGTACCAAATCGCACAAGTAATATAAAATGGTAAGACCAAGTATTGTATCCCAAAGGACTCTCGACACTAAACAGTCGTGTGATAACTCGATTAATTAAGACTTAAAGAAAACGAGATCATTGGTTTCAGATGAAAAAATAGAAAATTAAATATGAATGCAGTTTGATCAATAGCAGAATAGCATAGTGAACGAATGTTGTTTAATATGAGATGAATATGTTGTTGGGGTTAGATTTCACCAAGTTCCCTCTCATGTATGTAAGAATTCTTCTTTATGCATTGATAACAGTTGAAAAACTGTTATTTTTATGATAAAATATGACACTAAAAGCAACCTTTACACTTAGAAACTAGCTTGAAATCATGCTTTTCTTCATATTTTTAGAAATAAGAGAGCTGGACAGGTTTATGCTTGATTTCAGTGTTTTTGTGCAGGTTTTAAGGTGAATTTGGTGAAAGAAGTGAAGAAGGAGAGAGATGAAATCAGAAAAGACATCAAAAAGTGCAAAAGGAGAAGTCGAAGTCACCGCTCAGCGGCAGTTTACCGCTGAGCGGCACTCAGGCACTCACGGGAGATCCGCTGAGGGGCAAAATGGCTGCTGAGGGGAGAAAACAAGACACGCACTTACCGCTGAGCGGTAATTTACCGCTGAGCGGCACTTTAATGGGCTTGGACCTAAGTTTTTGTACTTTACGAATGGTATTTAAGCTTTAGGGTTTCCTAGGGTTAGGTATCTTTGGCTGGAACGAAGCAAACACTCTCTCTTCCACCCCTTTGAAGGAGGATCTTGGATGCTGAGGCTTCCTCTTCACCTTTTTAGGGTTTATTCTTTCATTCTTTCATTGTAATTCATCTAGGTTCACCATGAATATGGTGAACTAAACTCTGTATGTTTGTTGGGGAATCAATGTAATCTTGTGAAACTCTCATATATGGAATCTGTTTTTACATCTTTTAATTAAGACTTATGCTTTCTTTTCATCATTAGTTAGGGTTTTTCCTCTTTACTTAATGCTTGCATTGTTTAACTCATTCGATGCATGATTATTGGTTTTGTCGATACGAGCACGTACGGGGAAGTCTAGATCCGGGAAATTTCTCCCAATATGATATTGGTTGTCGTTAAGCTCCTGCACTTATGAACTGATCATTAGGAATGCTAGGAATTGTATGAACTCGTGATTAGGGACAAGCCTTCTAGAAAGGTACTTTAGAGAGTGGCATTAACAATGATGATTTGAATGTTGAATTCCTAAAATATATGAGAGTGGATAAGATGAAATTGACCCCCAACAACATATTCATACATTAATATCATTGAAAGTGTTTATCTTTTGCTTTTTGCCATTGATCAAAACTTCATGCATACATGTTTATTTTCTGTCTTGCATATTAAACTCCAAATATTTTATCTGTAAGTCTTAGCTAATTAAGAAACCACATAACTAAACTAGGCCGTGAGTCCTTTGGGAAGAACGATACTTGGTCTTACCAAGTTTATTACTTGAACGATTCGGTCATACTTGCCGATTGAAAAACAAGTTTGTGACATCATATTTTGGTGTTCATAAATTTGTTCATCAAGTTTTTGGCGCCGCTGCCGGGGACTCGTGGTTTAACTGGTTAATTTGTGTGATTATTGATTATCTTTGACTTATTTTTTTTTATTTTTAATTTAAATTTCGAATTTGATTTGATTTTATTTTATTTTTTCTGTTTTCTGTTTTTCTGTTTTCTATTTTTTATTTTCTGAATCTTATATCTTCTCTTATATCTTTTTGTGCTAACCAAATCTTTTCTAGGGTTTTGTGTTCTTGTGTATGTAGGAGGCAATTCGAACTAGGAGCAAGAAAACGACAGAACCTCTGCTTGAAGGATTAGAAGACAGTAGACGGAGGAGAAGAATCAGAACATCTAGAGAACTTTTCCCTCCTCCGGAAACTCTGTTGCAACCATCACCACAAGGTTCTGACAATAGCACAGAAAATATGGAGAACAATAATATCATAAGAACTCTTGCTGATTACACCAATATAGCTGGACCTCAGCACTTTAACAGCATAGCTAGACCTAGAGTCAATGCAGCTAACATGGAGGTCAAACCAGCACTGATCCAACTGGTAAAGAGCAATCAATTTAATGGGTTATCTCATGAAAGCCCATATGAGCACCTTACTACATTTAATGAAATTTGCAACACAGTCAAAATCAATGGGGTGCCAGACGAAGCGATCAAACTTAGTTTGTTTCCTTTCTCATTGGGAGGCAATGCTAAGCTTTGGTTGAATTCTTTTCCAGAAGGAAGTTTCACAGAGTGGGAAGCAGTGGTAACAAAGTTTTTGAACAAGTACTTTCCACAATCAAAGGTGACAAAAGGCAAGCAAGAGATATCTTCATTTAAGCAGGGCATGGAAGAATCACTGGGGCATGCATGGGATAGATACAAAAGTCTGCTAAGAAAAACACCCACGCATGGTTTTGAAGAACAGGAAGTAGTCTTAACTTTCCTTGGAGGGCTTGGTTCACAAACCAAGATGATGCTTAATGCCTCAGCAGGAGGCAATATTAAATGGAAAACTCTAGAGGAAGCCACAGAAATTATAGAAAACATGGCTACTAGTGATAATGAGCTGCACAGTGAGAGAGGAGCTCCTATGCAACAAAAAGGGGTTCTCCAATTACAGACACATGATGCCTTGCTAGCTCAAAATAAAATTCTGACTCAACAGCTGGAGACTCTGACTAAAACTCTTGCACAATTACCTAATGAGTTGAAAACTGCTGCACAGGTACAAACCCAGTTGTGCGAATTATGTGGAGGTGATCATATCAATGGTCAATGTGCTTTTCCAGTGGAAGCTGTGGAGGATGTTAATTTCATGGCTAATCAATTTCCATACCGTCAAGGGAATTACAATCAAGGGTGGAAACCACATCCAAGCATTGGTCAAGGACAAACTGGGAAAGCAAATCAATATAATAAGCAGCAGCAACCAACCTTTTGGCAACAGTTATCTATGCTTAATGAAAGATCAACAAGGTTGGAAGAAACTCTTCAGCAATTCATACAGAAAACTGAATCTTCTCAAAAGAGCACTGAAGCTGCTATAAAGAATTTGGAGATTCAAATGGGTCAGATTACCAAGCAATTGGAAGAAAGGCCAAACAAAAATTTTGGGGCTAATATTGAGGTTAACCCCAGAGAAGAGTGCAAACTGGTAAAGAGTGTGAATGAAGAGACAATTGAGTTAGAAGAAGGAGAAACAGAAGAAAGAAGAGAAATAGAGAGCAAAAACACTTTTCCTTTTCCAATAAATCAAGAGAAACAAATGGACTTCACAGAATTATTCAGAATGGTGGATAATGAAGCACCTTGGGAACAGATTCTACAGAAAATTGCAGTTTACACCAAATCTGATGAAGAAATCTCTACAAAGAAGAGACGTAGAGATGATGAGGTAAAAGAGTGTATAACTGTTAAGAAAGAGTCATTCCCTCCTAAAGCATCAGATCCACGCAGTTTTTCTATCCCTTGTACTATAGGGAAGAAAAAGGTAAAGAAAGCTCTTCTTGATTTAGGATCAAGTGTTAACTTGATACCTTATTCTTTACTGGAGCAAATCGGCAATGTTAAAGTGAAACCTGCAAAGGTTAAAATAGTAATGGCCGATGGATCTTCAAAGGAGCCATGTGGGATTGTAGAGGACATTATAGTTTGTGTTGGCAAACTTCAGTTCTTGGCAGACTTTGTGGTGATGAAGATGGAGACCGAGAAGATACCTATCATACTTGGAAGACCGTTTATGAAAACGGCAAGGGCTATCATAGATGTAAATGAAGGTATAGTGGTGCTCCAGGACAGAGAGGAGAGAGTGGTGGTAGATGTGTTCAAAGATGATACGCAAGCAAAGGAGGAAGAAGCTAGTTATAAAGCTGCATTTCGAGATGCACCCATGACTAGCCGTAAAGATGAAAATCTTGAGGTTTCAGGTAACCATTGTTTGTTGTTTCAGGTACCCCAGGAAGAAGAGATTGGAAGAGGAGAAGAAATTCCTAGAGACTGGAAGAAAAGAAGACTCCAACTTGGCACACCTGTTAGAATTAAGAACAAGTTGTGGGTTGTGAAGGGCTTTAAAGAGAAGGAGATGATAGAGATAGAGTCTCCATATTCTAGAAGAACCAAAACAGTTCAAAGGAAACAGCTGAGGAGTTGGTGGAATGACAACATCAACTATAAAGAAGATGGAACTTGAACTTTATTGGGTCAAGCTAATGACATTAAAAGAGCGCTTGTTGGGAGGCAACCCAGTGAATTTAAAAACTTTTGATTTGGTTTTGTAATTTTCAATTTGTGAACATTATTTTTGTATTTATTTTGTTGGATATAGCATCTACTGAAGGATGCTAGGTGGTTAAGTATCTACTGAAGGATACAATGGCTATAACACCTACTGATGGGTGTTGTTAAGAAAATTTTGCACCTACTGAAGGGTGTTGGTGGATTTTGGGTCAGGCTCGTGACGATAAACAAGCGCTACCTGGGAGGCAACCCAGTTGATTGAATATTTTTGTTGATTTGTTTTAGTTAGGGTTTGCATAAGCATTTTGAACATTGAATTGCAGGGAGCCAGTGAGGGGCATGTCTAGGAGGCACGTAGGTTAAGAAAAGAAGGAGAAGAACACATCACGAAAGTGCCGCTGAGCGGTACTTTACCGCTGAGCGGTACTCTCGCAGATTGGGTTTTAGTTCCCCTTAGCGGGACCCGAGCCCATTAGGGTATTTTTAAACCCTAAGCTGCGTATTCTTTCACACTTTCAGATTTTTCTCTGCACAAAAACTCCCACATACCTTCTCCAAGGTTTTCCACATCTTTTCACTCTTCCCTCTTAAGAAAATTTCTCTTCCACTCACTTTTTCACTAGTGTGCCATCAAAGTTTGGGGTTGGAAGAGAGAATTCTAGCTTGGAAGCATTCTCATTGCATCTAGTATCTCCACCCAAGTAAGTAACATGCATTTTGTTCATTCTAGGGTTTTTGATTTTGAATATGATTGTCAAAACATGAAGATTTAGGGGTTTTGATTTCTTTGCATGATTTGATGATATATTTGATGTTTGAACTGATTAAACTGCATGATTATGAACTAGAAAACTGAAAATTGCATTTGGGTGGAGTTAGGTAAAGCTTTTCAACAAGGGTTTTCAAATCAACTTTGTTATCACAATCCCAAACTTTCATTTGGGTGGACTTGAAAAACTGTTATCACAACCCCAAACTTAAAACTTTGCTTGTCCTCAAGCAAATAAGATGTAACTCAATCTTCAACCAATTCATATGATGGTTCACTCATTCAAAAATCCTCTTTTTCAAGATAAGTAAGTGCTCAATTCAGCTCATTTCAAAGATTTCAATCAAGACATGCACATGCTTTAATGTTCACACAATCACATTTAAATTCCAACAAATGCTATTTTCATGAATGATCAATCAATTAAGCATGGATGTTCATGTGTTCATGTAATATTTCCTCACTAAGTCAAGTGTTTCACTCACACTCAAGTGTATAAGAGATGATCACTCATTCACTCTACTATCACAATGTCACATGAATCAACTTTGCCTTTCATTTTACCACAATCAAAAACATTCACAAGCATGCATCATCAAAAGGACTTTTCTATGGCTTATAATGTGGCTGGGCTAACAAGAAAATTGGTTTTTCTGGATCACAAAATCCTTGAGTTAAGAGAATCATAACAACACAATCATCTTATTCATTCCCAACTTTCTTTTGCCTTTGCATTGATGTTTGCTTCTTTTTCTTTTCTTTTCTTTTTCTTTGCATATTCTTACTTTTTAGCTCTTAGCTCAATGCTTTTCATGTTTTCCCAACAACCCCAAACTTGAACATTTAACAATACTACATAAGATCTTCTACTTAACTCAAGGTAAAGATTTTCAATCAAAGGTTTCAGTGTATGTTCAAGGCTAAGGGTTCAAAAGATAGAACACAAAGTGTTCTCTTTTAGTGGGCTCAATTTTTACAAATTTGGCCAATAAAAAGGTTTCCAACAAATGGCCTTTATCATATGATGCAAAAACAAGCAATTAATTCAATCATAGAAAACCTGGGCAAAACCATTCATGCTTTCAAAGTAATAGCATTCAACAATAACAACTCTGGAGCTCAAAATCTCACATATAAGCTCATTCACATTTGACATACACATCCTGCTTAATTTCACAATCACAATCATGATATCATGCATTTGTTCACAAAGCTTGTTAATCACCTGTATAAGCATTTTAATGTGCACATCATCTCAACATCAATCAATCAATAAGCATCCTTCAGCATTACTTATCATACAATCACAGTTAATAGCAAACCATCACAAGAAACCAGGTTTTCAATAGAGTACATCAAACCCTAATCTAAAAACAAATAATACTTACAAAATGCTGGGTTGCCTCCTAGTAAGCGCTTGTTTAACGTCACGAGCCTGACCCAAACTTTCAAGGATCAACCAACAACATCATTGTGGAAAATTGTTGCACCTCTCCCCCTAGATAAGGTTTGAGACGTTGACCATTCACCACCCAACTTCTCTGTGGATCAGCAGCAACTGGATTATATATTTCAATTGCTCCATGCGGATGCACTTCTTTTATCACATATGGTCCTGACCATTTTGACTTCAGCTTCCCAGGAAATATCTTCAATCTTGAATTGAACAATAGTACCTGTTGTCCTGGATTGAAAACTTATTCACCAACTTTCTATCATGATAAAATTTAATTTTGTCTTTGTAAGCCTTGGATGAATCATATGCATGTAATCGCATTTCTTCAAGCTCCAAAATCTGCCGTCTGCGTGTGCATTGAGTTTCATAAGGATCAAAATTCAAGAATTTCAAAGCCCATAATGCTTTATGCTCCAATTCTACTGGCAAATGGCATGCTTTCCCATAGACTAATTGAAATGGTGATAATCCCATAGACGTCTTCATTGCTGTCCTATAAGCCCAAAGAGCATCATCCAATTTGAGAGACCAATCCTTTCTTGATGAAGTCACTGTTTTTTCCAGGATCCTTTTTATCTCCCTGTTAGATACCTCAGCTTGTCCATTGGTTTGTGGATGATAAGGTGCAGCTACCTTATGTTTTACTCCATAGTGTTTGAGTACTTTCTCTAGCTGATAATTGCAAAAATGAGACCCTCCATCACTGATCAACACTCTTGGAGTGCCAAAACGTGAGAATATCTGCCTCTTCAGGAATTTAATTACCGTGCTAGCATCATTTTTAGGACAAGCTAATGCTTCCACCCATTTACTCACATAATCCACTGCTACCAGAATGTATTCATTGTTGAAAGGATGAGGGAAGGGTCCAACAAAGTCAATACCCCAACAATCAAAAACCTCAACCTCTAAAATACCTTGTAAAGGCATCTCATGACGTTTAGTGATTGTCCCTGCTCTTTGACATTTGTCACAATTTCTAGCATGATTATGAGCATCTTTAAACAAAGTTGGCCAATAAAATCCTGATTGAAGGACTTTTGCTGCTGTTCTTTCTCCATTAAAATGTCCTCCATAAGGTGAATCATGACAATGCCAGAGAATTCCTTCTGCTTCTTCATTTGTAACACATCTCCTCAGAAGATTATCTGCTCCAATTTTGAACAAATAAGGATCATCCCAAACAAACTGCTTGGCATCATGCAAAAATTTCTTTCTTTGTTGCCAAGTTAAGTCTTCCGGCATGACCCTTGCAGCTTTGAAATTAGCCATATCAGCAAACCAGGGTCTATGCTGAATATACATGAGTGATTCATCTGAAAAAGATTCCCAGATTTCAGACTCCTTGCTAGTGACCTCATTGTTGACTAACCGTGACAAATGATCAGCAATTAAGTTTTCACTTCCTTTCTTATCACGGATGTCTACATCAAATTCTTGCAATAGTAATACCCATCTAATCAAACATGGCTTAGAATCTGGTTTTGTCAACAAATATTTGATAGCTGCATGATCTGTATAGACAGTCACCTTGGACCCAATAAGATAAGGTCTAAATTTCTCTAGAGCATACACAATAGCAAGAAATTCTTTCTCGGTTGTAGCATAATTCAATTGAGCATCATTCAGAACCTTGCTAGCATAATAAATTGGATGAAACTTTTGTTCTTTCCGCTGGCCAAGGACAACTCCTATTGCATAATCACTTGCATCACACATTAATTCAAAGTTTTGATTCCAATCTGGCGCTACAATTACTGGAGCTGACACTAACTTCTTCTTCAATATGTCAAAAGCTTTCAGACAGTCTTCATTCATCACAAAAGGCGCATCCTTCATCAAAAGATTACTCAATGCTTTAGCAATTTTTGAGAAATCCTTGATGAATCTTCTATAAAACCCAGCATGACCAAGAAAACTTCTAATCCCCTTTACATTTGTTGGTGGAGGTAGTTTCTCAATGACTTCTACTTTAGCTTTGTCTACCTCAATTCCTTTAGCAGAGATTTTATGCCCCAATACAATTCCTTCAGTTACCATGAAATGACATTTCTCCCAATTCAAAACAAGATTTGTCTGAACACATCTTTTGAGGACAGTATTCAAATTAGCCAAACATCTTTGGAAAGAATTTCCAAAAACTGAGAAATCATCCATGAATACTTCAATGCATTTTTCTAAGAGATCCGCAAAGATTGCCTGCATACACCTCTGAAACGTAGCTGGAGCATTACATAATCCAAAAGGCATCTTTCTATACGCAAAGATACCAAAAGGACAAGTAAAAGCCGTCTTCTCCTGGTCTTTTGGATCCACCACAATTTGATTATATCCAGAATATCCATCTAGAAAACAATAGAACGCCTGCCCCGATAACCTTTCTAGCATCTGATCCATGAAAGGAAGAGGAAAATGATCTTTCCTAGTAGCTTTATTCAGCTTCCTGTAATCAATGCACATACGCCAACCAGTAACTGTCCGAGTAGGAATAAGTTCATTCTTATCATTATAAATTACTGTCATCCCACCTTTCTTTGGAACCACCTGTACTGGACTCACCCATTCACTGTCAGAGATTGGATAGATGATACCAGCTTCTAGCAGTTTCAACACTTCTTTTCTGACCACCTCCTTCATAACAGGATTTAACCTTCTCTGTGGTTGAGAACTTGGTTTATAATCTTCTTCCATAAAAATTTTGTGCATGCAGTAAGTTGGGCTAATACCTTTAAGATCTGATATTGACCACCCAATTGCTTCTTTGTTGGCTTTCAGAATTTCTATCAATTGCTCTTCTTCTTGTAGAGATAAAGAGTTATTGATAATGACTGGCTTTGTTCCATCTTCTTCTAGAAACACATATTTCAGATGTGATGGCAATCTTTTTAATTCTGGTGTCTGTGTTTTGACTGTTTCTTCCTTATCAATTATTTCGAATATTGGATCTTCCTCTGGACTCTTTTTCAATGTTTCCAAGTCCATCAGACATTCATCAATCAATTTCTCTTCTTCTTCATCTAAATCTTCACATGCATCAATGAGAGTTTTTTCCAATGGAGAAATATTTCGCAACATCCTTTCTTGCACCATACAAACTTCATCAAGTTCATCAAATTGAAAACATGCTTTGTCATCATTTGGATATGTCATGGCCTTGGATACGTCAAAAGTGACTTCTTCATCATCAACTCTAAATTTAAGCTTACCATTCTCTACATCAATCAAAACTCTAGCAGTCTTCATAAAAGGTCTCCCAAGAATAAGAGGAACATCACTAGTTCCTTCCATCTCCATCACAATAAAATCCACTGGGAATACAAATTTGTCAACCTTCACTAGAACATCTTCAACCACTCCATATGGATATTTAAGAGACCTGTCCGCCAATTGAAGAGCCATTCTGGTTGGTTTAATTTCCAGCCCCTGAATTGTTCTGCACATGGATAACGGCATTAGATTTGTGCTAGCCCCCAAATCAATCAATGCTCTTCCAACTTTCACATCTCCTATGGTGCATGGAATAGTGAAGCTTCCTGGATCTTTAAGTTTAGGAGGTAGTTTCTGTATGATTGCACTGCAGTTACCCTGTATATTGATAGTTTCCTTCTCAATGTACTTGTGTTTCTTTGTGAGGAGTTCCTTCAAAAACTTTGCATATGCTGGCATCTGTTGCAATGCTTCAGAGAATGGTATAGTGATCTCCAACTTCTTAAACAATTCCATGAATCTTTCCAACTGCTTTTCTTTCTCCTTCCTTGAATAACTCTTTGGATAAGGAAGTGGCTTTTCATACTCTTTTTCTTTCTGTCTCTCCTCTCTCTCTTCTCTCTCTTTTTTTTCTCTCCTCTCCTCTTCTTCTTTTTTCTTTTTCTCTCTCTCAACTCTTTCTTTCCACTCACATGTTTCTTTTTCACTCTCACTCTCATTTTCTTTCTCCTCTCTTTCTTTTTGTCTCTCCTCTAACACTCTACCACTTCTAGTCACAACAGTTTTACACTCCTTTCCGAGATTATCATGTTTCATCTCGTCAACTATTTTCTCAACATAAACCTCCATATTTTTAAATGCAGCATCCACATTATGACAATAAGACGCATTCGTCTTCAAGAATCTTTGGAAAGTCTCTTCAAGCTTTGTTGTTTTCTCAACTGGAGTAAATTGCATCTGCCATTTTTGTTGTTGCACTTGAACCATTGAGACCTGTTGTATTTCCTGTGGTATTTGAGAAAGTTTCATAGTTACTTCTTCAAGCTGTTGAGAGATAATTCTATTTTGAATAAGCAAAGCCTCATTTGATTGTAACAACTCCTTCTGACTAAGATCTCCTTTTTCAATGTTGAATTCGTTGTCACTAGTAGCCATATTTTCAATAATTTCAGTTGCTTCCTCTGGAGTTTTCCATTTAATGTTTCCTCCTGCTGAGGCATGAAGCATCATCTTAGTTTGTGAACCAAGACCTCCAAGGAAAGTTAGGACTACTTCTTCTTCTTTGAAGCCATGTGTGGGTGTTTTTCTTAGTAGACTTTTGTATCTATCCCATGCATGCCCCAGTGATTCTTCCATGCCCTGCTTAAATGAAGATATCTCTTGCTTGCCTTTTATCACCTTTGATTGTGGAAAGTACTTGTTCAAAAACTTTGTTACCACTGCTTCCCACTCTGTGAAACTTCCTTCTGGAAAAGAATTCAACCAAAGCTTAGCATTGCCTCCCAATGAGAAAGGAAACAAACTAAGTTTGATCGCTTCGTCTGGCACCCCATTGATTTTGACTGTGTTGCAAATTTCATTAAATGTAGTAAGGTGCTCATATGGGCTTTCATGAGATAACCCATTAAATTGATTGCTCTTTACCAGTTGGATCAGTGCTGGTTTGACCTCTATGTTAGCTGCATTGACTCTAGGTCTAGCTATGCTGTTAAAGTGCTGAGGTCCAGCTATATTGGTGTAATCAGCAAGAGTTCTTCTGATATTATTGTTCTCCATATTTTCTGTGCTATTGTCAGAACCTTGTGGTGATGGTTGCAACAGAGTTTCCGGAGGAGGGAAAAGTTCTCTAGATGTTCTTATTCTTCTCCTCCGTCTACTGTCTTCTAATCCTTCAAGCAGAGGTTCTATCGTTTTCTTGCTCCTAGTTCGAATTGCCTCCTGCATACACAAGAACACAAAACCCTAGAAAAGATTTGGTTAGCACAAAAAGATATAAGAGAAGATATAAGATTCAGAAAATAAAAAATAGAAAACAGAAAAATAAAATAAAATAAAATAAAAAAATTCGAAATTTAAATTAAAAATAAAAAAAATAAGTCAAAGATAATCAATAATCACACAAATTAACCAGTTAAACAACGAGTCCCCGGCAGCGGCGCCAAAAACTTGATGGATAAATTTATGAACACCAAAATATGATGTCACAAACTTGTTTTTCAATCGGCAAGTATGACCGAATCGTTCAAGTAATAAACTTGGTAAGACCAAGTATCGTTCTTCCCAAAGGACTCACGGCCTAGTTTAGTTATGTGGTTTCTTAATTAGCTAAGACTTACAGATAAAATATTTGGAGTTTAATATGCAAGACAGAAAATAAACATGTATGCATGAAGTTTTGATCAATGGCAAAAAGCAAAAGATAAACACTTTCAATGATATTAATGTATGAATATGTTGTTGGGGGTCAATTTCATCTTATCCACTCTCATATATTTTAGGAATTCAACATTCAAATAATCATTGTTAATGCCACTCTCTAAAGTACCTTTCTAGAAGGCTTCTCCCTAATCACGAGTTCATACAATTCCTAGCATTCCTAATGATCAGTTCATAAGTGCTGAGCGGTAATTTACCGCTGAGCGGCACTTTAATGGGCGTGGACCTAAGTTTTTGTAATTTACGAATGGTATTTAAGCTTTAGGGTTTCCTAGGGTTAGGTATCTTTGGCTGGAACGAAGCAAACACTCTCTCTTCCACCCCTTTGAAGGAGGATCTTGGATGTTGAGGCTTCCTCTTCACCTTTTTAGGGTTTATTCTTTCATTCTTTCATTCTAATTCATCTAGGTTCACCATGAATATGGTGAACTAAACTCTGTATGTTTATTGGGGAATCAATGTAATCTTGTGAAACTCTCATATATGGAATCTGTTTTTCCATCTTTTAATTAAGACTTATGCTTTCTTTTCATCATTAGTTAGGGTTTTTCCTCTTTGCTTAATGCTTGCATTGTTTAACTCATTCGATGCATGATTATTGGTTTTGTCGATACGGGCACGTACGGGGAAGTCTAGATCCGGGGAATTTCTCCCAATATGATATTGGTTGTCGTTAAGCTCCTGCACTTATGAACTGATCATTAGGAGTGCTAGGAATTGTATGAACTCGTGATTAGGGAGAAGCCTTCTAGAAAGGTACTTTAGAGAGTGGCATTAACAATGATGATTTGAATGTTGAATTCCTAAAATATGAGAGTGGATAAGATGAAATTGACCCCCAACAACATATTCATACATTAATATCATTGAAAGTGTTTATCTTTTGCTTTTTGCCATTGATCAAAACTTCATGCATACATGTTTATTTTCTGTCTTGCATATTAAACTCCAAATATTTTATCTGTAAGTCTTAGCTAATTAAGAAACCACATATCTAAACTAGGCCGTGAGTCCTTTGGGAAGAACGATACTTGGTCTTACCAAGTTTATTACTTGAACGATTCGGTCATACTTGCCGATTGAAAAACAAGTTTGTGACATCATATTTTGGTGTTCATAAATTTGTTCATCATGCATTAATGTCAACGTCACTTACTAAATCACTTAAACCCGATCCCTCGACGAAGAAGTTTGTCCTTAATCACTAGTTCATGCAATTCCTAGCATTCCTAGTAATTAAATGTGAAGATCAAGAGCTTTAAGATGACCAAGACTCATACCCTCATCCCTGAGCAATATTACTCTTGGGAGATTTCAACAAGAACCTGAATTGTAGGGAACCTCCTGGCACTCATGCAATTCATACATCATGCTACGAATGAGTTAAACAAAGCATGTAATAAGCACAGATGAATTACTTTAACAATTAATGCAAAATCATATGTTATTGAGAATCAATTCAAATACATGAGAGTTCACAAGGTTACATCATCCCCCAACAACAAATAGAGTTTAATTCACCATAAACATGGTGAAACTAGATGAATAATGGAAAAGCATGAGATAGCAAAACCCTAAAAGTAGAGGATGGAAGCTCCCACATCCATAATCGCCTTTAGAGAGTGGAAAAATGTGTTGTTGTGCTGCTCCAGCTAGAGATAAAAAACATAGGACGCCTGAGTTCTTTAAATAGAGTGAAGATAGAACAGAAACAAAGCCAATGACCGTGTCGCTGGCGCTCAAGCGCCCCACTTAGGGCGCCCGGGCGGTGAGCGGTAGTCTTCCATGCTCAAGCCTCAGAGATGGCACTCAAGCTCCATGCCTCCGGCGGTCAAGCGCCCCAAAAAGGGCGCCCAGGCGGTGAGCGACACTCTTATGCGCTCAAGCCTCCAAAAATGGCGCCCAAGCTTTGAGCATCCCTCCCTTCTGGTGCTTTTCCAGGCCTTTCTGAGCTCCATCTCCATAGAACTTCATCCCTGCTTTCCATATTATCTCATTTTCAACCAAAACAAGGAGAATTAGTCATAAAACCATCAAATTCAACCTCAACTCTCTTATTCACACAACTTAACAGAAAAAACATGATTCCAAGCAAGTTTCTAAGCAGAAAAGGGTGCATTTAGTATCAAAATTACATCACAAATAACGTTATTTTCAACCGTTATCACAACCCCAAACTTAGAACTTTGCTTATCCTCAAGCAAAACAGATTGTAACTCAGCTTTTCAAAACAATCACTACAATGACTCAACATTTTTCAAAAACTTTTTCTTCCAGGACAAGAGATCACTTTTATCAACTCAACATACAGATGTCAGTCAAGATGTACAAATGCCTTATTCCAATCAAAATCAATGTGATGCTCATATACTTCAATAGATGTTATCCTTAAGAATGATCAATCAACCAAGCAAAGATGTAATCAGAAATTCAAAGAACTACTCCTCACCAAGGAAAGTGTTTCACTCAAGCACTCAAAAGTGTATCACTCAAGCACTCAAAAGTGTATCACCCAACTCATAGGTGTATAGTGAGGTATTGGTGTCTTTTTCACTCTACTATCACAATGTCACACAAATTAACTCTGCCTTTCATTCACCCACAATCAAACATACTCACAAGCAAGTTGTCATCACAAGGGTTTTTCATGCTTGTAACTTGGCTAGGCTAAGAAGGAAATTAGTTTTTCTGGTTAGCAAAATCCTTGAGTTAAGAGAGACATTTATGATTTTCATCATTCAAGCACAAACTCTCTTTCTTTTTCCCAGCTTTCCCTTTGATGGACAAATTTATGAACACCGAAATACGGCGCCACAAACTTGTTTTACAATCGGCAAGTATGACCGAATCGTTCAAGTAATAAACTTGGTAAGACCAAGTATCGTTCTCCCAAAGGACTCACGGCCTAGTTTAGTTGTGTGGTTTGTTGATTAGCTAAGACTTAAGAACGAAATAATTGAGGTTTAATATGCAAAACAGAAAATAAACATGTATGCATGAGGTTTTGATCAATGGCAAAAGCAAAAGACAAGCACTTTCAATGAAATATATATATGAATATGTTGTTGGGGGTCAATTTCATCTTATCCACTCTCATATATTTTAGGAATTCAACATTCAATTCACCATTGTTAATGTCACTCTCTAAAGTACCTTTCAAGAAGGCTTCTCCCTAATTACGAGTTCATACAATTCCTAGCATTCCTAATAATTAGTTCATCAAGTGTAGGAGCTTAATGACAACCAATATAATATTGGGAGTAATTCCCCGGATCTAGACTTCCCCGTACATTCCCGTATCGACAAAATCAATAATCATGCATTGAATGAGTTAAACAAAGCAAGCATTAAGCAAAGAGGAAAAATCCTAACTAATGATGAAAGAAAGCATAAATCTTAGATTAAGATGCAAGCACAAATTCCATATATGAGAGCTTCAAAAGATTACATTGATTCCCCAACAAACATACAAGGTTTAGTTCACCATATTCATGGTGAACCTAGATGAACAATAATGAAAGTATGAAGGATAAAACCCTAGAAAGGTGAAGAGGTAGCCTGAGCATCCAAGATCCTCCTTCAAAGGGGTGGAAGAGAGAGTGTTTGCTTTGTTTCTGCCAAAGATACCAAACCCTAAGACATCTAGGTCTTTAAATAGGACATAAAAATAATAGAAAACGGGTCCAAGCCCAAACAGATCATAAAATCGCAGAAAACTGGCCCAAAACTCGTATGGTTGACTTTTTCCGTATTCTGGTTGACTGGTTGACTTTTTGGTTGACTGGTTGACTTTTCTAGTTGACTGGTTGACTTTTCTGGTTTCTGGTTGACTTTTCTGATTCCATCTCTCTCCTTCTTCACTTCTTTCACTAAATTCACCTTAAAACCTGCACAAAAACACTGAAATCAAGCATAAACCTGTCCAGCTCTCTTATTTATGAAAATATGGATAAAAGCATGATTTCAAGCTAGTTTCTAAGTGTAAAGGTTGCTTTTTGTGTCAATTTTAAGCATGAAAATAACAGTTTTTCAACTGTTATCACCCTTGCATTGAGCTTTTCTTTTCTTTTCTTTTCATTTTCTTTTCCTTTTCTTTTGCTTTTCATGTATTCACTACTTAGCTCAATGCTTTTTCTTTTCCTTTCCCAATCTTTTCAGCAATCCCAAACTTGAACCTTATCAATACCTCACAAATGTTCTCAACTTAACTCAAGGTAAAGATTTTCACAAAGGGTTTTCAAAAATTGGATAAGGCTCAAGGTTCAAAGGTTAAAACAATTTGTTTTCTTTTCAGTATAAATATATCATATGAAGGCTAAGAAAAATAAGGGATAACAAAAGATGGCCTTGATCATATGAAACCTGCAAGCAAGTAGTTGAATCACATAAAATTTTGGCAAAATCAGTCATGCTTTCAAAGCAATAGCAATTATTCACAAAAAACTCTGAAGACTAAAACTCACACATATAAACTCTCAAGTTCCAGAATTCAGAAAAACACCTTGCTCAGTCTCTCAATCAAATTTTACCTCAAGCACCTATTTCACACACTGTGAGCCATCACCTGTATATCAGAAAATCATACATCATCTCAACATCAATCAACACACTGGAGCATCACAAAGCAGTACTTATCACAAAATACAACAGTTGAACCAAAGCAAGGTAATTTATCCAAGCATAGTACAATAACAAAACAAAAGATTAAAAAGAAAACAACAGAGGTGACATCCATCAGTAGATGCCCAGTACAACTCATCACTCATCATCAGAGTCCTCATCCTCCTCAGCATCATCATCCTCATCCTCGGCATCCTCATCTATGGCTGAAGCTTATGCTGCTTCAGCTCTACCACCCTCCTGTGCTGGGTCAGCGGGTCATGCCACATGGGCTACAAAGTCATCCTGATATATGAACTGTCTCTTAGGGAATGTGGACGTCAGTGTCTTCAGCAATGCTTGCTTGCCCCTATATAAGCCAACCAGTCTAGAATCAAGCAAAGAATAATACATCTCCCGCATCTGAAAAGGAGCGACATCATGAACTAGCTCCCGGGCAGGTGGTGGTGCTCTCCTGTGTGTCCTGGGTTTTTGTGGTGGTGGCATTGGCTGCCCTGGCTCATCGATTGCACAGTAGTGTGTAAAATAAGCTGCATCAATCTCCTTTCTTGGACGCTCCAATGGTGGCCCAAAAACATTAATACCAACAGCCTCACAAAGATGAGTGATCAAGGAGGGATGTCCTAGGGTTGCCTTGCTGGTTGCACCATGGGCACAACTATGGATCTCATCAGCTATAACCTGCCCAATATTAATGTTGAGTCCCCTAAGAACATAGTAGAGGAAGATGGACCTCTGTACTTTGATGTCCGACACATGGGAGCATGGCTGAATGTTGGCATGAGAAAATGCCATCCAATACTTTGCCAGAGGCGTCAGATGGGGTCTAATGATGTGGATGGGTGCCCAAGACCTGTTCCTATGAAAGTGCCCTCCAGGCACACATAAAGTCCGCTCCACGTCCTCATAGTCAACTCCTTCCAGCATGGACGTGGCAAATTGACATTGCTCCCCCTCCCATTCTACACCAAGAAAAGTGTCAATGGTGTCAGCATCAAAGGCAACCCTCTTACCTTTTACGTAGCTAAAGTATGTCTCATCTTGTCCCCCCAATGCTTTTGCATTTGTGTAGAATTCTTTGATGATGTCTACATTGGCGGGCGAGGGGTAGGTTACCAGGTGACCCCAGTCTCTGTTACTTAGCTCCCTTTCAAATTGAGGAGCCAGGGATGGTATGTTGGCCACCTTTTTTTCAATCAGCAGTCTCCTTCCCTCCACGTCTGGGAAAGTATCTCTCATGAGCAGGAGTTCTGAACTTATTTGAATAGAACTGCTCCTTCTCCTTCCTCTTTGTTCCCTTGTCTTTGGTACCAAGGGTCTTGATCCTTTTTCTTGGAGATGAAGTCATTCCTACACATAAAGATTCACAAAACAAACACAGAAATCATCAAGCATTAGTTCCCAAAAATCAACAAATTCTTCTCATTCAGAAAGAGGGCAAAATAGAGAGCCCTCAACATCACCTGCACAAAATCAGAAAACCAGAAAACACTAAAACAGCCACTGTCGCTCGCCGCTTGGGGATGCCTCTAGGGGCGCTTGATCAGCGCGCGATGCAGCCAAGCATGACTTTGCTGTGCTTTTCTCTTCCCAAATTAGTTTCAACTCAGTCCATACCAAAATTAAAACAATTTAATCAGTCCAAATAGTGGTAAATCATGCACAAACAGTGTCAATCATCAAAAATCAAACTTTTTCATAGCATTCTTTGAAAATCAAACCTTTAAGAGCTTAGAACGCTAAATGGCATGACTTACTTGGTTGGAGACAAGGAATTAGTTGACAAAGCTCAAACAATTGGTAGAAATCTGCACTTCAAATAGCCACACACACCAAAACCCCAAAGTTGAATGATTGAATTGCACAAAAATGGTGAGAAAGAGGGTTTTTGGTGGATGAATGAGGGGAAAAGTGAGGAGAGAACTTAGGAGGATTGTTTAGGGAGGCTAGAGTGAAGAAAATCTTAGAAAGGAGGCTTGGGCAAACCCTAGGGCGTAAAAAGAAGGAAGTGGGCCAAAATCCCACTTGAGCCCCAAACTTAAATCCAACTCTGCACTCGCGTCGCCCGGGCGCCCCTTAGGGGGCGCTCAAGCGGCGGTTTTGGGCACTCCTGGCCCTGGGTTCATAGATTCCTCTTAGAATTTTCCAGTTTCTTTTCCCTATCTCACAAAATAACACTCAAACCAAACAATTAATCTCTCTCCATCCCTCAAACATTCAATTATTATAGACTAAGCACACTGGAATCACAAAAACACAAAATAAACAGAAACAAAATTCAAAAATCCAAACTAAAGAAAAAAATAAAAGATTGTAAAATACTGGGTTGCCTCCCAGTAAGCGCTTCTTTAACGTCACTAGCTTGACCCAATAGGCTCATGTCATATCTTTGATCTTGGTGTTATTTTTCTCTTCTCTACACCAACAGTTCTTCAGTAACTTCCTGTTCACTTTTTTTATTCTCCTGGAAATTGAAGATTCAATCTCTATCAGTCCATCAGTTCTGAGTTCTTTCACAACCCACAACTTTTTGTTGAATCTCACTGGAATGCCTGGTCTAAATTCTTCATTTTTCTCCAAGGAGTCTTGATGAACATTTTTTCCTTTTGCTGTCTTTTTCTTCCTCCTTTACTTGTGACAAAAAACACTTTTTACATTTCTTGCCTGGCTTGGTGGCTTTAGTACTAATCTCTGGTGCGTCTCCACATGCAGCTTTGAGACTAGTCTTCTTCAGTTGGATTTGTTGCTCAGTATTGAAGACATGAAAATCACCTCCTCTTCTTGGTCTTTGAGTGTTATAGTTCCATCATCAACATTAATGATCACCTTGCCGTCTTCATGAATGGCCTTCCAAGAATAATAGGGATTTCTAAATCTTCCTCCATCTCCATTACAATAAAGTCCACCAAGAATATGAGATTGTCAGTTTGTACCATCACATCCTCCACCACACCATAGGGCTTTTTGGTAGATCCATCCGCCATAAACAGAGTCATCTTTGCAGGCTGGACTTCAAAACCACCAATCTTTTCAAGAATAAATAAGGGCATCAAATTGATATTGAACCCTAAATCAATTAGGGCTTTCCTTATTTTAAGACCCCTGATAGTACAAGGAATGGTGAAACTTCCTGGGTCTTTAACCTTAGGAGGAGGTGCCTTCTGCAAGATTACACTGCACTCTCCCCGTACCTCAATTGTTTCGTCCTCTAGATATTTCTTTCTTTTGAGGAGTTTCTTCAAAAACTTAGCATATTCAGGAAACTGTTGCAATGCCTCAGTCATAGGAATTTTAATCCCCAATTTTTTGAAATTTTCTTCAAAACACCCTAATTGCATCTCTTTTTCTTTTCTTGAACACTCTTTAGGGTGATGAAGATTTTTCTCAGTTTTTCTTTTTTTCTCTGATGAGTCATTATTTTCTACTACTAACTTAACTTTTCGCACCATATTGTGTTAGTAAATTGTGTTTAGTTCTCTATTTTTATCTCATTTTCACTATTCGGACTTAATTTCAAGACTAATTCTTATTCTAATTAATTTCAATTATTTGGGCTTAATTCTTTCAATTATTATTTTGTAGGACAATCATTGTTTGAAAGGTAGAGAACTTATTGCATAGAATGTCTTGACCGAATGGTCTATGAAGCATTGACCGAACGGTCTACTGAAGACATGACCGAACGGTATGTTGAGAACCTGCAATGAATGGCCGAGCACTACACTACCGATCGGTTTGCTGAAGGATTGCCCGAACGGTCTGTGGAAACCTAGCTCAACTAATTGAACCGTACGTCATAACCTTAGTCCATGAGTTTCCCTGAACCGAACGGTCTGTTGAAGTCTGCACCAAACGAGCTGAGAGAGCCTTGTTGGAAGCCTCCACCAAACGGTCAGCTACCAGCTGAGCATTGTTGAACATAATGACCGAACAGTGTGAGCCTTTCATGACTGATCAATCAGATGAGGTGACTAGAGGAGTTCAACAAAAGTGTTCAAAGCACATTCTGGGACTTCAAGAGGGTGTCCACGTCAATGGTGTAGTTTAATTTCGTTTTAGAAGGTGATTGGGTCAAACTTTAGGACTTTGGGCCCAATTTTAGGTCATTTTGTAGGACAAGCCCATTAGGAGGGCGTTTTGGTCTTTTGGATTATATAAAAACTCTAAAATCAGATTTCTCAACTATCTCCCAGTCGCCACTTAGAATTTCAATTCTTGGGAGCTTCTTCTTCTTCTTCCTCCCCCTTGGGGGAGGTTTAGGTTTTGATTTCATTCCCGTTTTCATGTATTGAACTCAGTTTCTTTGCAATTTCATAGTTGATTTTGTTTCTGCACTCAAGTTTCTTCTTCATTTTACGCTTGTACTGTTCATTTGCTGCTGCCAATCGGTTTTCTACTGTTCATTTCGTCATTTCTTCTTCCCATTCGGTCTTTTTACTGTTCATTGCTGCGTTCTACTATTCATTTCGTCCTCTTTGCTGTTGTAGTTCGTCATTTTACTGTTCACTACCGTTTTCTGTTTCTGGTGCATTTTCCAATTGCAAATTCACATTCTATTGTTTAAGTTTCGTTTTGCTGCATTGTTCCAGCGTTTAATTCAATGCAATTTCGTTTCTGCTGCGTTTTCAATTTTGCACGTTACTATTTCTGCATTTATTGAAATTGCTGTTCGGTTTTTCATTAATATCGTTCGGTCTCTAACATGCCTCATTGTTAGAGACCGTTCGGCTTGTCTTCGTTTCCTGTTTAGTTTTCCATTCTCATTTCCATTGCTTGTTGTCTTTGTACCGTTCAGTTTCCTCGTCAGGACCATTCGACCTTGTGAGCATAATCGTTCGGTCTCTAACACACTTGTTGTTAGAACCGTTCAACATTGTGAACAGGATCGTTCGGCCTTGTGAAGGACCGTTCGGCTTTTACTGTTTTCATTATTTACTTCAATGCTTTGAATTCTGTTTAGTTATGTTTAAATTCCAGTTTCATTTCTATTTGCAAAAACACTTTCAAACCCCCCCACTACGTGTTTGACCTAAGACTCGAACCACATTTGGTCCTTGAGAGACGACCTAGGAGTCACTTCCTAGCACTATACTGCATTTTTAATGCACATCAAATTTGTATGGGGTGCGACCCCCGTCATTCTTTCACTCTCTTCTCTTTTCTTTTTCAACTTTTTCTTTTTCTTTCCTCTCTTCTTTTTCTTCTCTCTTTTTGAACTCAACTTTTTCTTTTCTCTCTTTTTCTTTCTCTTTCTCCCTCTCATTTTCTATGCTCACAATAACCTTGCATTCTTCCTTGGGGTTAACTTCAGTATTAGCCCCAAAATTGTTGATAGGTATCTCTTCCAAGTTCTTGGCTATTTGACCAACCTGCATCTTTAGATTCCTTATAGCAGCTTCAGTGCTTTTCTGGGTGGAAAGAGTTGTCTGCATGAACTGTTGGAAAGTCTCCTCAAGCTTTGTAGTTCTATCAGCTAGAGAGGGTTGTTGTTGCCATTGTTGTTGTTGTTGCTGTGGCGGTCTATTGAATTGTCCACCAGTTTGCCCAAACTGACTTTGTCCCATGCTAGGATGAGATTTCCACCCTTGATTGTAATTGTTGGAACGAAACTGGTTGCCCATGAAATTAACTTCGTCATTGAGATTCTCAGGCACAACACATTGACCATTAATATGATCACCACCACATAGTTCACAAAGTTGTTGTTGACCTGTAAGACATTCTGGGACTCCTTTGGTTGCTGAGAAAGCTTCTTTGTCAAGGCTTTTAATTGTTGAGTTATAATCTTATTTTGAGCAAGCAAGGCATCACAAGACTGTAACTGTAGAACTCCCTTAGATTGTGATGGATCTCCTCTTTCATTGTGCATCTCATTGTCATTGGTAGCCATGTTGTCAATCAATTCATATGCTTCCTCTAGAGTCTTACATTTGATATTGCCTCCAGCTCAGGTATCAAGCATCAATTTAGTTTGTGAACCAAGACCTCCAAGGTATAGAATGACTATCGTTGCTTCATCAAAACCATGAGTAGGTGTCTTTCTCAACAAGCTCTTGTATCTATCCCATGCTTGCCCCAAGGTTTCCTCCATGCCTTGCCTGAAAGAAGAGATTTCATGCTTCCCTTTGTTGATCTTTGACTGTGGGAAATATTTATTCAAGAACTTTGCAACCACATCTTCCCACTCAGTCAAGCTATTTTCAGGAAAAGAGTTCAACCACAGTTTAGCATTGCCTCCCAGTGAGAAAGGAAACAAGCTCAACTTAATAGCATCATCTGGAACTCCATTCAGCTTCATAGTATTACAGATCTCATTAAAGGTTGTCAGATGCTCATATGGACTTTCATTTGACAGTCCATTGAATTGGTTTCTCTTCACTAGATGGATCAACGCAGGCTTCATCTCCATACTTGCGACATTAACCCTCGGCCTTGCAATGCTGTTAAAATGGTGAGGGCCAACAACTGTTGCATAATCTGCCAAAGTACGTATACCACCATTGTTGTCCATGCTTTCCTTGATCAAATTGTAAGGCAGGTGAAATTCTCTCTAGAGAAGGTTCTCTAGATAATCTGCTTCTTCTAGGCCTTCTATTAGTCTCAATACCTTCAAGAAGAGGTTCAGAAATTTTGTTGCTCCTAGTCCTGATTGTATCCTGTATAAAATAGACACGAAACCCTAGAAAACTTTGTTAGCACAAAAAAAATAAACGACACTAGACACAAATTAAAAATTAGACAAAAAAAATTAAAATTAAAAATAAAAAAAAAACAAAGTCAAAGTTAATCAAGAATCACACAAATAGAATAGTTTAAACCGTGAGTCCCCGACAACGACGCTAAAAACTTGTTGGATGATCGACAAGTGTACCGAATCGCACAAGTAATATAAAATGGTAAGACCAAAGGACTCTCGGTACTAAACAGTCGTGTGATAACTCGATTAATTAAGACTTAAAGAAAACGAGATCATTGGTTTCAAATGCAAAGGCATAAAATTAAATATGAATGCAGTTTGATCAAAAGTAGAATAACACAATGAACAAATGTTGTTCAATATGAGATGAATATGTTGTTGGGGTTAGATTTCACTAAGTTCCCTCTCATGTATGTAAGAATTCTTCTTTATGAATTAATGTCAACGTCACTCACTAAATCACTTAAACCCGATCCCTCGGTGAAGAAGCCTGTCCTTAATCACCAGTTCATGGAATTCCTAACATTCCTAGTAATTAAATGTGAATATCAAGAGCTATAAGACGACCAAGACTCATACCCTCATCCCTGAGCAATATTAGTCTTGGGAGAATTCAACAAGAACCTGAATTGTAAGGAACCTCCTGCCCCTCATGCAATTCATACATCATGCTATGAATGAGTTAAACAAAGCATATAATAAGCACAGATGAATTACTCTAACAATTAATGAAAAAGCATATGTTATTGAGAATCAATTCAAATACATGAGAGTTCACAAGGTTACATCATCCCCCAACAACAAATAGAGTTTAGTTCACCATAAACATGGTGAAACTAGACGAATAATGGAAAAGCATGAGATAGCAAAACCCTAAAAGTAGAGGATGGAAGCTCCCACATCCAATTCCGCCTTCAGAAAGTGGAAGAGTGTCCTATTGTGCTGCTCCAGCCAGAGATACAAAACATAGGACGCCTGGGTCCTTTAAATAGAGTGATGACAGAACAGAAACAAAGCCCGGGCCCGTGTCGTTGGCGCTCAAGCGCCCCACTTAGGGCGCTCGAGCGGTGCGCTGAAGCCTCAGAGATGGCGCCCAAGCTTCGTGCCTCCACCGCTCGAGCGCCCCAAAAAGGGTGCCCAGGCGGTGAGCGACACTCTTCTGCGCTCAAGCCTCTAAAAAGGGCGCCCAAGCTTTGAGCATCCCTCCCTTCTAGTGCTTTTTCAGGCCTTTCTGAGCTCCATCTCCTTAGCACTTCATCTCTGCTATCCATATTATCTCATTTTCAACCAAAACAAGGAGAATTAGTCATAAAACCATCAAATTCAACCTCAACTCTCTTATTCACACAACTTAACAAAAAAACATGATTTCAAGCAAGTTTCTAAGCAGAAAAGGGTGCATTTAGTATCAAAATTACATCACAAATAACGGGATTTTCAACCGTTATCAGTAACATGGCTGGGCAAAGAAGAAAAAATAGTTTTTCAAGATCGCAAAATCCCTGAGTTAAGAGATTCATTCATAAATTTATCATTCAAATACAATCTCTCTTTAGACAAACCAATATCACTCATTCCCAACTTTCCCCTTTTTGCATTGAGCTTTTCTTTCTTTGCATTCTATTTTCTTTTCTCTTTTTCATACTTGCTCAATACTTACCTTAATGCTTTTCATTACTTTCTTTTTCAATTCTCCCAATCAACCCCAAGCTTGAACCTTTATCAATACCACACCATGATTCTTAACTTAACTCAAGGTAAAGATTTTCACAAAGGATTTTTATAATTTGTTTAAGGCTTAAGGTCCAAAAAGGGTAGAACACTTCGTGCTCTCTTTCATTTGGGCTAAAATCATACACTGACTAAGAAAAGGGGTAATAAAAAATGGCCTTATTCATATGACACAAGCAAGCAAGTAGTTAAATCATAGAAACCTGGGCAAAGTAATTCATGCTTTCAAAAGAATAACAATCATTCACAACAAATACTCTAGAGTTGAAAACCTCAGATATAAGCTAATTCAATGTTCCACATACACCAAATACACATCCTGCTTAACATCATAATCACAATCATAACATCATGCATCTGTTCACACAGTTTGTGAACAACCACCTGTATATCAACATCTTGTGCAACATCTCAACATCAATCAATATCAAAGCATCATCAAGCAATACTCATCACATGCAAATCAATATTAAACCATCGCACCATATATAAGTCTCAAAATGAGTACATCAACACCTATTCTAAAAACAGGAGCAAAATAAATTTCACAAAAGTAAAAAGACAAGTTTAGAAAACTGGGTTGCCTCCCAGTAAGTGCTTCTTTAACGTCACTAGCTTGACCCAATAAGCTCATGGATCAACCAACTTCATAACTGCGAAAAGGCATTCCACTTCTCCTCCCAAATAGTGCTTGAGACGTTGACTATTCACTACCCAACTTCTCTATGGATCACTAGTAGCTCGATCTACCAATTCAATTGCTCTATGGGGATGCACATCCTTTACTATGAATGGTCCTGACCATTTTGACTTCAACTTCCCAGGAAACAACTTCAAACGTGAATTGAACAATAACACCTGTTGTCCTGGATTAGAAACCCTTTTTATCAACTTCTTGTCATGATAGAATTTTACCTTTTCTTTATAATTCCTGGATGAATCATATGCATGCAACCACATCTCCTTAAGCTCCAGTATCTGCCTTCGGCGTTTATTTTGATTATCATAGGGATCAAAATTCAAAAATTTTAGAGCCCACAAAGCTTTATGCTTTATCTCCACTAGCAGATGACATGCTTTCCCATAGACTAACTAAAAAGGTGATAAACCCATAGATGTCTTCATTGTCGTCCTATTTGCCCAAAGAGCATCATCCAATTTCTATGACCAGTCCTTTCTTGATGAAGCAACTGTTTTCTCCAAGATCCTCTTTATCTCCCTGTTAGACACCTAACTTGCCTATTTGTCTGTGGATGATAAGGTGAAGCCACCTTATGCCTCACACCATATTGTTTGAATACTTTTGCAAGCTTAAAGTTTCAAAAATGAGATCCTCCATCACTAATAAGTACTCTTGGAGTTCCAAAGGGTGAGAAAATTTGCCTCTTCAGAAATTTAATCACAGTGCTAGCATCATTTTTTGGACAAGCCAGGTTGATAACTCTCAGTATTTGCATATTTTTCTAGGTTAAAACTCTTTTCTTAAGGTTCTTTAGCTTTTAATTTTTTAGAAATATAATAGTTTAGTGTAAACTAGTAAAAATAGCTTTTAAATAAAAATTTGGTTAAATTTCTCTTTTTAGGCAAACTATTTTAGAAAACAAAGTAAAAATATATTTTAGAATAGGTTATATTTTTTTAACACATTCTTTTTCTTTGTTGCAGGAATTAATAAAAGTGGGCTGCTAAAGAAAATATATTGGCCCAGGTCACTAATGGGCCAACACTGATTGGAGAGCAGATTTGCACCATTATGATGATGATTGGGCTGTAGTAGCTGCCACAAGCCCACGAGGCTGTTGTGAGGGAATGGAATGAAGATTTTTTTAGGCCTTTGCCTGTCAGAGTTGAATGGGGATGATGTTGTGTGGAAAAGAAAAGAAGTGTGATGCGTGATAATAGTTGAAAAAATGTTATTTTTATACTTAATTTTTACATCAAAAACAACCTTTATGACTTAGAAACTAGCTTGTAATCATGCTTTTGCTTATGTTTTGGAAATAAGAGAATTGGATGGGTTTTATGCTTGGTTTTCCTTGTTTTTGCAGGTTTTAAGATGAATTGAATGGAAGAAGTGAAGTAGCCATAAGTTGGACTCAGAAAAGGAACAAAAAGTGCATAAAAGAAGAGTCGCAAGTACCGCTCAGCAGAAACTTCCACTGAGCAGCACTTTGAAGTCTCGTAGTCACCCCTGAGGGGCAAAACTGCAGCTGAGCGTCAAATAGAAGAGTCGCACTTACCGCTAAGCGGTAATTACCGCTGAGCGCCATTTTAATGAGCTTTGGGTCACTTTTATGTAATCTTTCAGAGTCTATATAAGGTTTTAGTCGACCTCGGGGTAGTATCTTTTGGCAGAACGAAGCAAAATCACACTTTATTCACCTCTTGGAGGAGGATTTTGGATGCTCAAGCTCCACTCTTCAAATTCTGGGGTTCTATCTTTCATTCTTTCATTATTTTTCATCTAGTTTCACCGTGATTATGGTGAACTAAACCTTCATTCTTGTTGAGGAATCAAAGTAATCCTTTGAAGCTCTCATGTATTGAATTGGTTCTTTAATCCATATGCTTTCTTTCATTAATTGTTTGGTTTTTTCTTCTATACTTTATACATGCTTTGTTTAATTCATTCAATTGCATGATCATTGATTTTATTTGTATGGACACATATAGATAAATCTAGACATGAAGAAATTCTCCCAATAGTAATATTGCCTAGACATAGGGATAGCAGGATTGGTTGCCTTTAAGCTTCTGTGCGAATGTAATGCATGAATAATTGCGTGGGAGACAAGACATTATAAACTAGTGATTAGGAGTAGGCTTTCTTCACCAAGACATTGGGTTTAAGGTAAATTAGAAAGTGACATTAACATTAATGAAGAAAGATGAATTCTTGAATACATGAGAGTGGATAGGATGAATTGAAAACCCCAACAACATCATCATTCCACAATTTCAATCACATTTGCTTCTTTTGATCCAACTGATTAATACCTACATTCATATTTAATTTTAAGTATTTGCATTTAAACCTTCAAGAATTTGTTCACAAGTTTAATTTAATCAATAAATCACATAACTGTTTAGGCCGTGAGTCCTTTGGGAAACGATACTTGGTCTTACCATTTATTATTGCTTGATACGATTCGGTTATACTTGCCGAGCTACAATCCGCTGGCAGAGGCTGAAGTCTCTAAGTGCTGAAATGGGCCAAATTCAGATGGGCCAGCGATGATTTAATTGCATCATTGTGCTATTGCTGCATGGGCTGAGCATAATTGAAACGCAACATTTTGGTGCTGAGTTTCCTGCTGCCTTTAGGGGTCTTTGCTCGAGACATTCAATTGGGGTAGAAGTATTCCTTCGAGCTAAGTTGGCGAGAGCGTAAGAGAAGAAGAGAAGAAAGGAGCTCCTTGGTGCCACTTACTCGGAGTGATGTTAACGGACCGATGCACGTGTGGAGGAGTCCGAATCGGCTTAGAGGTTGAAGATGATCGGATGGTTGGAGATTGAGCACACAAAGAAAGAACTGAGATCATCCGATGGGAAGCACGAAGCGTCCAAGCTGCCAAGGTTCCCCTTTTCCCCTTTTCCCCTTTCCCTCTGTCTCTGACCCTATAAAAGGGCATGTACATAGATACTTTGAAAGACTTTACGCACTTTACTTTTTGCTACAGTTCTCCATTCTTTAGTTTAAGGTTTTATTCGCTTTTCTTAGAGTAAAGATATTGTTCTTGATTCTGGATTTCGCTGATGAGATTCATGGAACAGTGACAATCTGTGAGCTCCTCATTCAGTGATCTCTGGTATAGTGTTTGTAATTTTCCTTTTTCATATTAATAAAATTCGATTTCGTGTTCCTTTTATTCTTGTTTTGTTGTGTTGAGATTGTTCTGTGATTTTGGTGTCTACCATTGTTATGTTCTGAGAAAATGAATTGGACTTTGATTATCTGCATCTTTGCAATTCCTTTTGGAATTGAATGATTCTGTAGTGAGGATTCTTTACCGAGATGTCTTCTCGAGTCAGAGTTGAGTCCAATACATAAAGACTCATTCAGTTTTGTGTTTCTATTCTTTTTCGTCTATTATTTTTGTTATGTGTGATTTTAATTCTGTAATTGAACTCTATTTGAGAATTGTGAAGGAAAACATCCACATTTCTACATCTGTTTTGGATGTAATATGACTCCATAATGAGCATGACTTATCAAGAGGTCTTCATGAGAGATGTTAAGCTTCATAATTGTCAGACTAAGTTCAATTTCAGTGTTGTATTTTGATGACAAATTTATGAACACCGAAAAACGGCGCCACAAACTTGTTTAACAATCGGCAAGTGTGACCGAATCGTATCAAGTAATAAAACTAGGTAAGACCAAGTATCGTTTTCCCAAAGGACTCACGACCTAGTTAATTATATGATTTGTTGATTATTTGAGACTTGTAAACAATTGATTGTAGGTTTAAATGCAAAAGACAGTAATTAAACATGTATGCATGAATGTTGATCAATGGAAAAGAGGAAAACAAACACTTTAATGAATTAAATGGATGAGTATGCTGTTGGGGTTATCAATTTCATCTTGTTCACTCTCATATGCTTTAGGAATTCATCATTCTTTTCATCAATTGCTAATGCCACTCTCTAAATCACCTTGCAAGAAGGCCTATCCTTAATTACGAGTTCATACAATTCCTAGAATTCTTAGTAATTAGTTCTGAAGTGCAGGAGCTTAAAGGCAACCAATATGCTATTGGGAGAAATTCCCCGGATCTAGATTTCCCCGTACGTTCCCATATCGACAAAATCAATAATCATGGCAATGAATGAGTTAAACAAAGCAAGCATTAAGCAAAGAGGAAAATCCCTAACTAAAGATGAAAGAAAGCGTGTATCTTAATATAAGATGTTAAAACACAAATTCCATATATGAGAGTTTCACAAGACTACATTGATTCCCCAACAACAATACAAGGTTTAGTTCACCATATTCATGGTGAAACTAGATGAACAATAATGAATGAAAGAAAGATAGAACCCTAGAAAGAGGAGAAGGTAGCCTGAGCATCCAAGATCTTCCTTCAAGGGGTGGAAAAGAGAGTGTTTGCTTCGTCTCTGCCAAAGATACAAACCCTAGGACGTCCTAAAGCTTATATACTATTCTAAAAATACATAAAATTAGGTCCAAGCCCATAAAAGTGCCGCTCAGCGGTAAACTACCACTCAGCGGTAAGCGCGTGAGTTGATTCTTCCCCCTCAGCGGCATTTTCACCCCTCAGCGGATCCACCGTGATTGCCTGAGTGCCGCTCAGCGGTAAACTGCCGCTGAGCGGTAATTCGACTTCTCCTTTTGCACTTTTTGATGTCTTTTCTGATTCTATTTCTATCCTTCTTCACTTCTTTCACTAAATTCACCTTAAAACCTGCATAAAACACTGAAATCAAGCATAAACCTGTCCAGCTCTCTTATTTATGAAAATATAACCAAAAGCATGATTTCAAGCTAGTTTATGAGTGTTAAAGGTTGCTTTTAGTATAATTTTAAGCATGAAAATAACAGTTTTTCAACTGTTATCATATTTTTGTTTCTTGTGAAAGTGTGCATTGGTTGGAAAATTGAGTGAGAATTGCCAATTCAAGTTCTGAAAGATGAACTATAAGACCTTGTGATGGGCTCACTTTAGTCAGAATTTCTTTCTGAAGAGTAATTGAGACTCTATCTTTCAATCTATTGCACATTTGCATATGTTCTTTGTTTTTGCCTAATATTCTTAGTTTGCTTCTTTATTTTCAGTATTTCTGTTGACTTGATGTTAGAATAGTCTTAGTTTTGATTGTGATTTTATTTTTCCTTCCATTTAGGTTCTGTTATATGTTGCACTGTTCTTAGAATTCATAGTTAGGTTTATTTTCTTGTTTTCTTTCAACATTGAGGTTTTGTTATTAGACAGTAGTGATGCTCATTAGTTTAGGTCATTTTAGTTGCATTTAATTTTCATATTCACTTAGGACATGTTGTTGTTTCTATCTTAGGAATTTAAGTTTCTACTTTCTTTTATTTTCCTTTTATTTCATATTCTTTCCTTAAACAAATTTTGTTTTTAATTCTTTTATTTTTCATTCTTTCATTTTTAATTTCCCCACCCTGTCTGTTAGTAGTAGTTAATAATAAATAATAACAAGAATTAACTTTACATTCTGAAACTTAATCATGGTTGAGTCCTTGGATTGACCCTTGGTTATCCCTTTACTACATTAGTGGGGAAACTGAGTTTGTTGGCTTTGATGCAACTAGAAGCGAGTTTAACACCAGGGCTTCCACCCATTTACTCACATAATCCACCGCCACCAATATGTATTCATTGTTGAAAGATGGTGGAAAGTAGGACTGGACAAAAATAACTTAACTATACTAAACTATAGTTAATTGTACTATTTTATACTAAAAAAACTAATTTATTTTAACTTAAAACTAATTATATTATTATCTAGTTCAGTTTAGAAAAACTGAACGTATTATATTTCTAGTGCAGTTAACTGAAAACTGGATTTTTACTTCTGTGTTTAGTGAGTTCCTATCACTTCTACTTTCATTTTGTTCTAAAACTGTAAGTTAGATGGATAATTCCATGGAAAACCCAACCTAGTTACGTGTAGTATTAATCTTATCTCATTTTTTAATACTTATTTTTTATTTATTTTTAAATACTTATTTTTTTATTTATTTAAATTCATGTTCACACAAATCAATCCAATGTTGCAGCTAATCTAACTCAACTTAAAATAAATAAATTCAGGCTAAAAAATATTATTCAGTATAAAAATTAATATTTTTAAATATTTAACATTTTTAATGTTTTTAAATATGATCCTTAGTTATTTTTATTTTAGCATTAAAATAAAAAGTATCAATTAATATAATTAAAATAAAAGTTAAATTAAGATAATTTAATTATGTTTTGATGTATAATTTAATTGATCTATGTATTTTTGTCAACTAAGGTAAGATAACTGTAAACTTTGTTTTATACTTTATTTTAAAGTTTTTATATTATTATTTTAAATAAACATTACCTTTTAATAAATTGTATATATTCCTTATTTTGTATCTAAACAAAAATTAAGAAGACATAGATATGGACTGGAACACTGTCATCTTCTCAATTTTCTTTGATTTCACGGTTCAAGAGTTTATCATTATATATTTTATTTACCGCTGTAGTTAATAATAGGCTTAACTTTTGAATACAAAATCCAGTTCAGTTAGTAGTTAATTGATATAAGTTCAGTTTTTCAAAATTGAACTCTTAAACAATACAGTTAAATATTATACTAAGTAGTTTAGTTTTTTTAGTTTATTAAAAATATAGTTAACTATAGTTTAGTTAACTATGCCCAACCCTGGTGGAAAGGGTCCCCCAAAATCAATACTCCAGCAATCAAAGACTTCAACCTCTAAAACGTCTTGTAATGGCATCTCATTACATCTTGAAATAGCCTCAGTCCTTTGACATTTATCACAATTTCTGGCATGATTATGAGCATCTTTAAACAGGGTAGGCCAATAAAATCCTGACTGGAGAACTTTTGTTGTTGTTCTTTCTCCATTAAAATGTCCCATATAAGGTGAATCATGACAGTGCTAGAGAATTCCTTCTGCTTCTTCATTTGTCACACACCGCCTCAGAAGATTATTTGCTCCAATTTTGAACAAGTAAGGATCATCCCAAATAAACTGTTTTGCATCATGCCAAAACTTCTTCCTCTGTTGCCAATTCAAGTCTTTCGGAATTACTCCTGCAGCTTTAAAATTAGTCATATCAGCAAACCATGGCCTTTGTTGAATATACAAGAGTGTCTCATCTGAAAAAGACTCCCAGATTTCTTTTTCCTTACTTGTAACCTCATTATTAACTAACCGAGATAGGTGATCAGCAATCAAATTTTCACTCCCCTTCTTGTCACGGATTTCCACATCAAATTCTTGTAATAAGAGCACCCATCTAATCAAATGTGGCTTAGAATCTGGCTTTGATAACAAATACTTTATAGCCGCATGATCTGTGTAAATGATCACCTTAGACCCAATAAGGTAAGGTCTAAATTTCTCCAAGGCGTAAACTATAGCCAGAAATTCCTTCTTAGTAGTCGCATAATTTAACTGGGCATCATTCAAAACTTTGCTAGCATAATAGATATTGTGAAATACCTTCTCTTTTCTATGACCAAGCACAACACCTATTGCATAATCACTGGCATCACACATTAGTTCAAAATTTCGATTCCAATCTGGAGCTACAATCATTGGGGCTGAAACCAATTTGCTTTTCAAGATGTCAAAAGCTATTAAACATTCTTCATTCATCAGAAAGGGTACGTCTTTAACAAGCAAATTACTCAATGGTTTAGCAATCTTCAAGAAGTCTTTAATAAATCTTCTATAAAAACCCACATGGCCTAAAAAACTTCTAATTCCCTTTACGTTTGTTGGCGGTGGAAGTTTCTCAATGACCTCTACTTTGGCTTTATCCACTTCAATCCCCCTAGCATAAATCTTGTGACCCAACACTATTCCTCCTGTTACCATAAAATGGCATTTCTCCCAATTAAGCACAAGATTTGTTTGAACACATCTCTTAAGGACAATATCCAGATTCGCCAAACACCTTTGGAAAGAATCTCCAAACACCGAAAAATCATCCATGAAGACTTCAATATACTTTTCTATGAGATCCGTGAAAATTGCCTGCATACACCTTTCAAACGTAGCTGGAGCATTACATAACCCAAATGGCATCTTTCTGTATGTGATAACGGTTGAAAAACCGTTATTTTTATACTTAATTTTGATATTAAAAACACCCTTTATGACTTAGAAACTAGCTTGAAATCATGCTTTTGATTAAGTTGTGAGAATAAGAGAGTTGAATGGGTTTTATGCTTGCTTTTCCTTGTTTTTACAGGAATTAAGATGAATTGGATGAAGAAGTTTAAGTAGTAAGGAGCTGGAGTCATGAAAGGCTGGAAAAGTGGCACATAAAAGAACCGTTGTTTCACACCTTATGCCACCGCTGAGCACCA
Organism: Vigna umbellata; assembly: GCF_029865625.1. Classification (NCBI taxonomy): domain Eukaryota; kingdom Viridiplantae; phylum Streptophyta; class Magnoliopsida; order Fabales; family Fabaceae; genus Vigna; species Vigna umbellata. The sequence goes on along the minus strand of NC_142172.1, from coordinate 3,947,544 downwards.
GTCTGGAAGTGCAACCACTGTTTCACGCCTAGCTGCCACCGTTGAGCACCAACTTGGTTCTGAAAGCACTGTTTCACTCTTGGGTGCCACCGCTGAGCGCCAGTTTGGTTTTGAAAGCACTGTTTCACGCTTGGGTGCCACCGTTGAGGGTCATTTGAGTGTCGCAACTACCGCTGAGGGCCCTTTTGGGGCGTTGAGCGCTGACGACGTAGGCTTGGGCCATTTTGTTGATATTTTTATGAACTATTTAAGGTTTTGGACGACCTAGGGTTCATATCTTTGGACAGAAAGAGGCGAAAATACACTTCTTTCACCCCTTGGAGGCGGATTTTGGATGCAGAAGCTCTGATCTTCAGCTTTTAGGGTTTTATCTTTCATTCTTTTCATTATTTTCATCTAGTTTCATCAAATCTATGGTGAACTAAACCTCCATTGTTGTTGGGGACACGATGATATCGTTTGAAAGTCCCATGCATTGAATTGATTCTTATTATAATTGCTTTACTTCATTAATTGTTACGGTTTTTCCTCTACACTCTATGCATGCTTTGTTTAACTCATTCAATTGCATGATTATTGATTTTGTCAATATAGACACATATGGGAAAATCTAGAACTGGGGAAATTCTCCCAAAAGCAATATTACCTAGACATAGGGATAGGAGGGTTGGTTGCCTTTAAGCTTCTGTGCGAATGTAATGCATAATTAATTGCTAGGGATACAAGACATTGTGAACTAGTAATTAAGAGTAGGCTTTCTTCATCGAGACATCGGGTTTAAGGTAAATTAGAAAGTGACATTAACATTAATGAAGAAGATGAATTCATAAATACATGAGAGTGGATAGGATAAGTCGGAAACCCCAACAACATAATCATTCCATATTTTATATCAATCACCTTTGCCTCTTTCAAGTCAATTGATCAACACTTGCATTCATATTTATTTTTCGTAATATAAACACAATGATTTTGTTTACAAGTCTTAATTAATCAAGAAACCACATGAATGTCTAGGTCGTGAGTCTCTTGGGAAACGATACTTGGTCTTACCATTTATTATTACTTGATACGATTCGATACACTTGTCGGAGTGTTAATAGTAAGCGAATACACCAAATGGACATGTGAATGTCGTCTTCTCCTGGTCTTTTTGGATCTACCACAATTTGGTTATGTCCAGAATATCCATCTAGAAAGCAATAAAAAGCCTGACCTGTCAATCTTTCCAGCATCTCATCCATAAAAGGAAGGGGAAAATGATCATTCCTAGTGGCCTTATTTAACTTCCTATAATCAATGCACATCCGTCACCCAGTAACTGTCCTAGTAGGAATGAGCTTGTTCTTCTCATTATAAATTACTGTCATCCCACCTTTCTTTGGCACTACCTATACTGGACTCACCCATTCAGTGTCAGAGATTGGGTATATAATGCCAGCTTCCAGAATCTTCAATACTTCTTTTCTAACCACCTCCTTCATCATAGAATTTAAACTTCTCTACGGTTGAGCAAATGGTCTATAGTCATCCTCCATAAATATTTTATGCATGCAGTAAGTTGGGCTTATACCTTTGAGATCTGAGATTGACCATCCAATAGCTTCTTTGTTGGCTTTCAATAATTCTACCAACTTTTCTTCTTCTTCAGGAAGCAAAGAATTACTAATGATGACTGGTTTCGTTCCATCTTCTTCTAAGAAAACATACTTCAAATGTGATGGTAACATCTTTAATTCCAACTTCTTTTCTTTGACTTCTTCTTTGGTACCAATCTTCTCAAAATTAGCCTCATCCACTAGGATTTCCTTTAACGCCTCCAAATCCGTCATACACTCATCAATTAATTTATCTTCCTCTTCATTCAAATCTTCACATGCATCAATGAGAGTTTTTTCTAACGGAGAAGAATAACGCATCATCTTCTCTTACACCATACAAACTTCATCAAGCATATCAAATTGGAAACATGTTTTATCATCCTTAGGGTGTGTCATGGCTTTGAATACATCAAAATTCACTTCTTCATCTTGCACTCTTATTTTAAGATTGCCATTCTCCACATCAATTAAAACTGTAGCAGTCTTCATAAATGGTCTCCCCAGAATGAGAGGCACGTCTCCATTCTCCTCCATCTCCAATATGACAAAATCCACAGGAAATACAAATTTTTCCACCTTCACCAGCACATCTTCAACCACCCCATACGGGTATTTAAGAGACATGTCCGCTAATTGGAGCGTCATTCTAGTAGGTTTGAGTTCCAAACCTTCAATTCTTTTGAACGTAGAGAGCGACATTAAATTAATGGTAGCTCCCAAATCAATCAATGCTCTTCCAACTTCCAACTCTCCTATGGTACATGGAATGTTGAAGCTTCTTGGATCTTTAAACTTATGAGGCAATAATTTTTGTATGATTGCACTACAATTACCTTGCACTTCAATGGTCTCCTTTTCAATGTATTTTCTTTTCTTCGTGAGGAGCTCCTTCAAAAACTTTGCATACGAAGGCATTTGTTGCAATGCTTCAAAGAAAGGTATGGTGATCTCCAGTTTCTTAAAAATCTCCATGAACCGCTCAAGCTGTTTTTCTTTCTCCTTCCTTGAATAAGTCTTTGGATAAGGAAGGGGTTTTTCAACATCTTTTTCTTTTTTTCTCTCATCTACCTCTTCTTTCTTTTTTTCTCCCTTAGTTCTCTCTTTCCGTTCAATTACTTCTTTCTCACTCACATTTTCTTTCTCTTTTCTCTCTATTTTTCTCTCATCTAACACTTTGCCACTTCTAGTAACAATGGTCTTACACTCTTCCCTAAGATTAATTTTTGCATTCCTCTCACAACCCTCCATCTTGTTGACCAATTGCCCAATGTGAATTTTCATACTTTTAAGCGCAACCTCCATATTCTTACAATAAGATAAGCTCATTTTCATGAATTGTTGGAAGGTTTCCTCAAGCTTCGTGGTCTTCTCAGGTGGAGTAGATTGTTGCTGCCATCGTTGCTGCTGCCACTGAACCAGTGAAACATTCTGTATCTCTTGTGGCAATAGAGAAAGTTTCTTTGTCACTTCTTCCAACTATTGAGTGATAATTTTATTTTGAGCAAGCAAGGCATCTTGAGATTGTAATTGTAGAACTCCCTTCTATTGAGGTGGAGCTCCTCTTTCACTATGCATCTCGTTATCATTAGTAGTCATGTTGTCAATCAATTCAAAAGCTTCCTCTGGAGTCTTACACTTAATATTACCTCTAGCTGAGGCATTGATGGACAAATTTATGAACACCAAAATATGATGTCACAAACTTGTTTTTCAATCGGCAAGTATGACCGAATCGTTCAAGTAATAAACTTGGTAGGACCAAGTATCGTTCTTCCCAAAGGACTCACGGCCTAGTTTAGTTGTGTGGTTTCTTGATTAGCTAAGACTTAAAGACGAAATATTTGGATTTTATATGCAAAAGACCAAAATTAAATATGTATGCATGAAGTTTTGATCAATGGCAAAAAGCAAAAGATAAACACTTTCAATGAAATATATGTATGAATATGTTGTTGGGGGTCAATTTCATCTTATCACTCTCATATATTTTAGGAATTCAACATTCAAATCATCATTGTTAATGCCACTCTCTAAAGTACCTTTCAAGAAGGCTTCTCCCTAATCACGAGTTCATACAATTCCTAGCATTCCTAATGATCAGTTCATAAGTATAGGAGCTTAACGACAACCAATATAATATTGGGAGAAATTCCCCGGATCTAGACTTCCCCGTACGCGCCCGTATCGACAAAACCAATAATCATGCATCGAATGAGTTAAACAATGCAAGCATTAAGCAAAGAGGAAAAACCCTAACTAATGATGAAAGAAAGCATAGATCTTAAATAAAAGATGTAAAAACAAATTCCATATATGAGAGCTTCAAAAGATTACATTGATTCCCCAACAAACATACAGAGTTTAGTTCACCATATTCATGGTGAACCTAGATGAATTACAATGAAAGAATGAAAGATAAAACCCTAAAAAGGTGAAGAGGAAGCCTCAGCATCCAAGATCCTCCTTCAAAGGGGTGGAAGAGAGAGTGTTTACTTCGTTCCAGCCAAAGATACCTAACCCTAGGAAACCCTAAAGCTTATATAGTATCGTAAATTACAGAAAATTAGGTCCAAGCCCATTAAAGTGCCGCTCAGCGGTAAAATACCGCTCAGCGGTAAGTGCGTGTCACGTTTCTTCCCCTCAGCGGCCATTTTGCCCCTCAACGGTCCTCCCGTGAGCTCCTGAGTGCCGCTCAGAGGTAAACTGCCGCTGAGCGGTGACTTCGGCTTCTCCTTTTGCACTTTTTGATGTCTTTTCTGATTCCATCTCTCTCCTTCTTCACTTCTTTCACTAAATTCACCTTAAAACCTGCACAAAAACACTGAAATCAAGCATAAACCTGCCCAACTCTCTTTTTTCTGAAAATATGCAGAACAGCATGATTTCAAGCTAGTTTCTAAGTATAAAGGTTGCTTTTAGTATCAATTTTAAGCATGAAAATAACAGTTTTTCAACTGTTATCACAACCCCAAACTTAGAACTTTGCTTGTCCTCAAGCAAACAAGATGTAACTCCATCTTCAACCAATTCATATGATGGTTCACTTCATTCAAAAATCTTCTTTTCAAGATAAGTAAAAACATCAATCCAACTTATGATCAAGATTTCAATTAAGATGTGCACATGCTTTAGTGTTTCACAAAATCAGTTAATACCCAACAAATGCTCTTTTTCATGAATGACCAATCAATTAAGCATGGATGTTCATGTGCTAATGGAATATTTCCTCACTAGGTAAAGTATTTCACTCAACACACAAGTGTATAAAAGGTAATCACTCATTCACTCTACTATCACAATGTTCTCTGAATCAACTTTGCCTTTCATTTTACCACAATCAAAAACATTCACAAGCATGCATCATCACAAGGACTTTTCAATGGCTTATAATGTGGCTGGGCTAACAAGAAAATTGTTTTTTTCTGGATCACAAAATCCTTGAGTTAAGAGAATCATAACAACACAATCATCTTATTCATTCCCAACTTTCTTTTGCCTTTGCATTGAGCTTTGCTTCTTTTTCTTTTCTCTTCTTTTTCTTTGCATATTCTTATTTTTTAGCTCTTAGCTCAATGCTTTTCATGTTTTTCCCAACAACCCCAAACTTAAACATTTAACAATATCACACAAGATCTTCTACTTAACTCAAGGTAAAGATTTTCAATCAAGGGTTTCAGTGTATGTTCAAGGCTAAGGGTTCAAAAGATAGAACACAAAGTGTTCTCTTTTAGTGGGCTAACTTTATGAATTTGGCCAATAAAAAGGGTTTCCAACAAACGGCCTTGATCATATGATGCAAAACAAGCAATTGATTCAATCATAGAAAACCTAGGCAAAATCATTCATACTTTCAAAGTAATAGCATTCAACAATAACAACTCTGGAGCTCAAAACCTCACATATAAGCTCATTCACATTTGACATACACATCCTGCTTAATTTCACAATCACAATCATGATATCATGCATTTGTTCACAAAGCTTGTGAATCACCTGTATAAGCATTTTAATGTGCACATCATCTCAACATCAATCAATCAATAAGCATCATTCAGTATTACTTATCACACAATCATAGTTAATAGCAAACCATCATCAAACCAGGTGTTCAATAGAGTACATCAAATCCTAATCTAAAAACAAATAATGCTTACAGAATACTGGGTTGCCTCCCAATAAGCGCTTGTTTAACGTCACGAGCCTGACCCAAACTTTCAAGGATCAACCAACAACATCATTATGGAAAATTGTTGCACCTCTCCCCCTAGATAGGGTTTGAGACGTTGACCATTCACCACCCAACTTCTCTGTGGATCATCAGCAGCTGGATTAAATATTTCAATTGCTCCATGCGGATGCACTTCTTTTATCACATATGGTCCTGACCATTTTGATTTCAGCTTCCCAGGAAATATCTTCAATCTTGAATTGAACAATAATACCTGTTGTCCTGGATTGAAAACTCTATTCACCAACTTCCTGTCATGATAAAATTTAATTTTGTCTTTGTAAGCCTTGGATGAATCATATGCATGTAATCGCATTTCTTCAAGCTCCAAAATCTGCCGTCTACGTGTGCATTGAGTTTCATAAGGATCAAAATTCAAGAATTTCAAAGCCCATAATGCTCTATGCTCCAATTCTACTGGCAAATGGCATGCTTTCCCATAGACTAATTGAAATGGTGATAATCCCATAGACGTCTTCATTGTTGTCCTATAAGCCCAAAGAGCATCATCCAATTTGAGAGGCCAATCCTTTCTTGATGAAGTCACTGTTTTTTCCAGGATTCTTTTTATCTCCCTGTTAGACACCTCAGCTTGTCCATTGGTTTGTGGATGATAAGGTGCAGCTACCGTATGTTTTACTCCATAGTGTTTGAGTACTTTCTCTAGCTGATAATTGCAATAAGATAAGGTCTAAATTTCTCTAGAGCATAGACAATGGCAAGAAATTCTTTCTCTGTGGTAGCATAATTCAATTGAGCATCATTCAGCACCTTGCTAGCATAATAAATTGGATGAAACTTTTGTTCTTTCCTCTGGCCAAGGACAACTCCTATTGCATAATCACTTGCATCACACATTAATTCAAAATTTTGATTCCAATCTGGCGCTACAATTACTGGAGCTGACACTAACTTCTTCTTCAATATGTCAAAAGCTTTCAGACAGTCTTCATTAATCACAAAAGGAGCATCCTTCATCAAAAGATTACTCAATGGTTTAGCAATTTTTGAGAAATCTTTGATAAATCTTCTATAAAACCCAGCATGACCAAGAAAACTTCTAATCCCCTTTACATTTGTTGGTGGAGGTAGTTTCTCAATGACTTCTACTTTAGCTTTGTCTACCTCAATTCCTTTAGCAGAGATTTTATGCCCCAATACAATTCCTTCAGTTACCATGAAATGACATTTCTCCCAATTCAAAACAAGATTTGTCTGAACACATCTTTTGAGGACAGTGTTCAAATTAGCCAAACATCTTTGGAAAGAATTTCCAAAAACTGAGAAATCATCCATGAATACTTCAATGCATTTTTCTAAGAGATCCGCAAAGATTGCCTGCATACACCTCTGAAACGTAGCTGGAGTATTACATAATCCAAAAGGCATCTTTCTATACGCAAAGATACCAAAAGGACAAGTAAAAGCCGTCTTCTCCTGGTCTTTTGGATCTACTACAATTTGATTATATCCAGAATATCCATCTAGAAAACAATAGAAAGCCTGCCCTGATAACCTTTCTAGCATCTGATCCATGAAAGGAAGAGGAAAATGATCTTTCCTAGTAGCTTTATTCAGCTTCCTGTAATCAATGCACATACGCCAACCAGTGACTGTCCGAGTAGGAATAAGTTCATTCTTATCATTATAAATTACTGTCATCCCACCTTTCTTTGGAACCACCTGTACTGGACTCACCCATTCACTGTCAGAGATTGGATAGATGATACCAGCTTCTAGCAGTTTCAACACTTCTTTTCTGACCACCTCCTTCATAACAGGATTTAACCTTCTCTATGGTTGAGCACTTGGTTTATAATCTTCTTCCATAAAAATTTTGTGCATGCAGTAAGTTGGGCTAATACCTTTAAGATCTGATATTGACCACCCAATTGCTTCTTTGTTGGCTTTCAGAATTTCTATCAATTGCTCTTCTTCTTGTAGAGATAAAGAGTTATTGATGATGACTGGCTTTGTTCCATCTTCTTCTAGAAACACGTATTTCAGATGTGATGGCAATCTTTTTAATTCTGGTGTCTGTGCTTTGACTGTTTCTTCCTTATCAATTATTTCGAATATTGGATCTTCCTCTGGACTCTTTTTCAATGGTTCCAAGTCCATCAGACATTCATCAATCAATTTCTCTTCTTCTTCATCTAAATCTTCACATGCATCAATGAGAGTTTTTTCCAATAGAGAAATATTTCGCACCATCCTTTCTTGCACCATACAAACTTCATCAAGTTCATCAAATTGAAAACATGCTTTGTCATCATTTGGATATGTCATGGCCTTGGATACGTCAGAAGTGACTTCTTCATCATCAACTCTCAATTTAAGCTTACCATTCTCTACATCAATCAAAACTCTAGCAGTCTTCATAAAAGGTCTCCCAAGAATAAGAGGAACATCACTAGTTCCTTCCATCTCCATCACAATAAAATCCACTAGGAATACAAATTTGTCAACCTTCACTAGAACATCTTCAACCACTCCATATGGATATTTAAGAGACCTGTCCGCCAATTGAAGAGCCATTCTGGTTGGTTTAATTTCCAGCCCCTGAATTGTTCTGCACATGGATAGCGGCATTAGATTAATGCTAGCTCCCAAATCAATCAATGCTCTTCCAACTTTCACATCTCCTATGGTGCATGGAATAGTGAAGCTTCCTGGATCTTTAAGTTTAGGAGGTAGTTTCTGTATGATTGCACTACAGTTACCCTGTATATTGATAGTTTCCTTCTCAATGTACTTGTGTTTCTTTGTGAGGAGTGATAACAGTTGAAAAACTGTTATTTTCATGCTTAAAATTGATACTAAAAGCAACCTTTAGACTTAGAAACTAGCTTGAAATCATGCCTTTTGTTTATATTTTCAGAAATAAGAGAGCTGGACAGGTTTATGCTTGATTTAAGTGTTTTTGTGCAGGTTTTGAGGTGAATTTGGTGAAAGAAGTGAAGAATAAGAGAGAGGACATTAGAAAAGACAAGAAAGAGTGCAAAAAGGAGAAGTCGAAGGCACCGCTCAGCGGCAAACTACCGCTGAGCGGCACTCAAGAGGTGGCGTTGGAATCAAAGTAATCTCTTGAAGCTCTCATATATGGAATCTGTTGAGTACATCTTTGAATTAAGACATATGCTTTCTTTCATCATTAGTTAGGGTTTTTCCTCTTTGCTCAATGCTTGCATTGTTTAACTCATTCTAATGCATGATTATTGGTTTTGTCGATACGGACACGTACGGGGAAGTCTAGATCCGGGGAATTTCTCCCAATATTATACTGACAATATTCTATTGGTTGCCTTTAAGCTCCTGCACTCATGAACTAATCATTAGGAATGCTAGGAATTGTATGAACTATTTGATTAGGGAGAAGCCATCTAGAATGGTACATTAGAGAGTGGCATTAACAATGATGATTTGAATGTTGAATTCCTAAAATATATGAGAGTGGATGAGATGAAATTGACCCCCAACAACATATTCATTCATATATTCCATTGAAAGTGTTTATCTTTTGTCTTTGCCATTGATCAAAATTCATGCATACATGTTTATTTTCTGTCTTGCATTTTAAACTCAAATATTTCGTTTGTAAGTCTTAGTTAATCAAGAAACCACATAACTAAACTAGGCCGTGAGTCCTTTGGGAAGAACGATACTTGGTCTTACCAAGTTTTATTACTTGAACGATTCGGTCATACTTGCCGATTGTGAAACAAGTTTGTGACATCATATTTTGGTGCTTACAAATTTGGCCATCAAGGAGTTCCTTCAAAAACTTTGCATATGCTGGCATCTGTTGCAATGCTTCAGAAAATGGTATAGTGATCTCCAGCTTCTTAAACAACTCCATGAATCTTTCCAACTGCTTTTCTTTCTCCTTCCTTGAATAACTCTTTGGATAAGGAAGAGGCTTTTCATACTCTTTTTCTTTTTGTCTCTCCTCTCTCTCTTCTTCTTTTTTCTTTTTCTCTCTCTCAACTCTTTCTTTCCACTCACATGTTTCTTTTTCACTCTCACTCTCATTTTCTTTCTCTTTTCTTTCTTGTTTTCTCTCTTCTAACACTCTAGCACTTCTGGTCACAACAGTTTTACACTCCTTTCTGAGATTATCATGTTTCATCTTGTAAACTATTCTCTTAACATAAACCTCCATATTTTTAAATGCAGCATCCACATTCTGACAATAAGACGCATTTGTCTTCAAGAATATTTGGAAAGTCTCTTCAAGTTTTGTTGTTTTCTCAATTGGAGTAGATTGCATTTGCCATTTTTGTTGTTGCACTTGAACCATTAAGACCTGTTGTATTTCCTGTGTTATTTGAGAAAGCTTCATAATTACTTCTTCAAGTTGTTGAGATATAATTCTATTTTGAATAAGCAAAGCATCATTTGATTGTAACAACTCCTTTTGACTATGATATCCTCTTTCAATGTTGAATTCGTTGTCACTAGTAGCCATATTTTCAATAATTTCAGTTGCTTCCTCTGGAGTTTTCCATTTAATGTTTCCTCCTGCTGAGGCATGAAGCATCATCTTAGTTTGTGAACCAAGACCTCCAAGGAAAGTTAGGACTACTTCTTCTTCTTTGAAACCATGCATGGGCGTTTTTTGTAACAGGCTTTTATATCTGTCCCTTGCATGCCCCAGTGATTCTTCCATGCCCTGCTTAAATGAAGAAATTTCTTGCTTGCCTTTTATCCTCTTAGATTGTGGAAAGTACTTGTTTAAAAACTTTGTCACCACTGCTTCCCAATCTGTGAAACTTCCTTCTGGGAAAGAATTCAACCAAAGTTTAGCATTGCCTCCCAATGAGAAAGGAAACAGGCTAAGTTTGATAGCTTCGTCTGGTACCCCATTAATCTTCACTGTATTGCAAATCTCATTGAATGTAGTGAGATGCTCATATGGGCTTTCATGAGATAACCCATTAAATTGGTTGCTTTTCACTAGTTGGATCAGTGCTGGTTTGACCTCCATGTTAGCTGCATTGACTCTAGGTCTAGCTATACTGTTAAAGTGCTGAGGTCCAGCTATATTGGTGTAGTCAGCAAGAGTTCTTCTGATATTATTGTTCTCCATATTTTCTGTGCTATGAACAGAACCTTGTGGTGATGGTTGTAACAAAGTTTCCGGAGGAGGGAAAAGTTCTCTAGATGTTCGTATTCTTCTCCTCCGTCTACTCTCGTCTAGACCTTCAAGAAGAGGTTCTGTTGTTTTCTTGCTCCTAATTCGAATTGCCTCCTGCATACACAAGAACACAAAACCCTAGAATATTTGGTTAGCACAAAAAGTTATAGGAGAAGATAAAAACAGAAAACAGAAAAATATGAATAAAAACAGAAAATAAAATAAAATAAAATAAAATCTAATATAATCAAATAAAATAAAATCAAATCAAATAAAAACCGAAAAATAAAAAACAGAAAATAAAAACAAAAATTCAAAATTAAAGTCAAAGATAATCAATAATCACACAAATTAACCAGTTAAACCATGAGTCCCCGGCAACGGCGCCAAAAACTTGATGGACAAATTTATGAACACCAAAATATGATGTCACAAACTTGTTTTTCAATCGGCAAGTATGACCGAATCGTTCAAGTAATAAACTTAGTAGGACCAAGTATCGTTCTTCCCAAAGGACTCACGGCCTAGTTTAGTTGTGTGGTTTCTTGATTAGCTAAGACTTAAAGACGAAATATTAGGATTTTATATGCAAAAGACCAAAATTAAATATGTATGCATGAAGTTTTGATCAATGGCAAAAAGCAAAAGATAAACACTTTCAATGAAATATATGTATGAATATGTTGTTGGGGGTCAATTTCATCTTATCACTCTCATATATTTTAGGAATTCAACATTCAAATCATCATTGTTAATGCCACTCTCTAAAGTACCTTTCAAGAAGGCTTCTCCCTAATCACGAGTTCATACAATTCCTAGCATTCCTAATGATCAGTTCATAAGTACAGGAGCTTAACGACAACCAATATAATATTGGGAGAAATTCCCCGGATCTAGACTTCCCCGTACGCGCCCGTATCGACAAAACCAATAATCATGCATCGAATGAGTTAAACAATGCAAGCATTAAGCAAAGAGGGAAAACCCTAACTAATGATGAAAGAAAGCATAGATCTTAAATAAAAGATGTAAAAACAAATTCCATATATGAGAGCTTCAAAAGATTACATTGATTCCCCAACAAACATACAGAGTTTAGTTCACCATATTCATGGTGAACCTAGATGAATTACAATGAAAGAATGAAAGATAAAACCCTAAAAAGGTGAAGAGGAAGCCTCAGCATCCAAGATCCTCCTTCAAAGGGGTGGAAGAGAGAGTGTTTACTTCGTTCCAGCCAAAGATACCTAACCCTAGGAAACCCTAAAGCTTATATAGTATCGTAAATTACAGAAAATTAGGTCCAAGCCCATTAAAGTGCCGCTCAGCGGTAAAATACCGCTCAGCGGTAAGTGTGTGTCACGTTTCTTCCCCTCAGCGGCCATTTTGCCCCTCAGCGGTCCTCCCGTGAGCTCCTGAGTGCCGCTCAGCGGTAAACTGCCGCTCAGCGGTGACTTCGGCTTCTCCTTTTGCAGTTTTTGATGTCTTTTCTGATTCCATCTCTCTCCTTCTTCACTTCTTTCACTAAATTCACCTTAAAACCTGCACAAAAACACTAAAATCAAGCATAAACCTGTCCAGCTCTCTTATTTCTGAAAATATGCAGAAAAGCATGATTTCAAGCTAGTTTCTAAGTATAAAGGTTGCTTTTAGTATCAATTTTAAGCATGAAAATAACAGTTTTTCAACTGTTATCAGGCATCTAGCATTAATTTGGTTTGTGAACCTAGACATCCAAGGAAAATAATGACTATTGTTGCTTCATCAAAGCCATGCGTGGGCGTCTTCCTCAGCAAACTCTTGTATCTATCCCATGCTTGACCTAACGTCTCCTCCATGCCTTGCCTGAAAGAAGAAATTTCTTGCTTACCATTGTTGATTTTTGACTACGGGAAGTACTTGTTTAGAAAGTTTGAAACCACAACTTCCCATTCAGTAAAGCTATCCTCTGGGAAAGAATTCAACCATAGCTTAGCATTACCTCCCAATGAGAAAGGAAACAAACTAAGCTTTATAGCGTCATTCGGCACACCATTGATCTTCACAATGTTGCAAATCTCGTTGAATTTGGTCAGATGTTCATATGGACTTTCATGAGACAGTCCATTAAATTGGTTGCTTTTTACCAATTGTATCAATGCCGGTTTCACCTCCATATTTGTAGCATTGACCCTCGGCCTTGCAATGCTGTTAAAGTGATGAGGGCCAACAACAGTGGTGTAATCCGCCAGAGTGTGTCTGCCATTATTTTCTCCAGCCATCTCTTCAGTACTCTAGTCAGATTCTTGTGGTGAGGGTTGTAAAAGTGTCTCCGGAGAAGGAAATAATTCTCTAGATGTTCAGATTCTCTAGAAGAGGTTCCAAGGTTTTCTTGCTTCTAGTTTGAATTATACTCTGCATACACAAGAAAACAAAACCCTAAAAAGCACTTTTAAAACAAAACAAAACAAAAATACACTAAAATAAAAAATCAAGTCAAATCTAATCAATAATCACACGAATAGAATAGTTAAACCACGAGTCCCCGGCAACGGCGCCAAAAACTTGTTAACACTCCGGCAAGTGTACCGAATCGTATCAAGTAATAATAAATGGTAAGACCAAGTATCGTTTCCCAAGAGACTCACAACCTAGACATTCATGTGGTTTCTTGATTAATTAAGACTTTTAAACAAAATCATTGTGTTTATAATGCAGAAAATAAATATGAATGCAAGTGTTGATCAATTGACTTTAAGAATGCACAGGTGATTGATGTATAAAATATGGAATGATTATGTTGTTGGGGTTTTCGACTTATCCTATCCACTCTCATGTATTTATCAATTCATGTTCTTCATTAATGTTAATGCCACTTTTAAATTTACCTTAAACCCGATGTCTCGGTGAAGAAAGCCTACTCTTAATTACTAGCTCACAATGTCTTGTATCCCCAGCAATTAATTATGCATTACATTCGCACAGAAGCTTAAAGGCAACCAACCCTCCTATCCCTATGTCTAGGTAATATTGCTTTTGGGAGAATTTCCCCAGTTCTAGATTTCCCCATATGTTTCCATATCGACAACATCAGTAATCATGCAATTGAATGAGTGAAACAAAGCATGCATAAAGCGTAGAGGAAAAACCCTAACAATTAATGAAGTAAAGCATTTATAATATAAATTAATTCAATACATGAGAGTTTCAAAGGATTACATCATTTCCCCAACAACAATGGAGGTTTAGTTTACCATAGACATGGTGAAACTAGATGAAAATATGGAAAAGAATGAAAGATAAAACCCTAAAATGTGAAGATCGGAGCTTCCGCATCCAAAATCCACCTCCGAGAGATGAAAGGAGTGTTTATGCGCCTCTTTCTGTCAAAAGATTTAGTCTCTAGGTTGTCCAAAACCTTAAATAGTTCATAAAAATAACACAAAACAGGTCCAAGCCCACGTCGTCGGCGCTCAGCGGTGGTTGCGACACTAAACTGACGCTCAACGGTGGTGCTCAGACGTGAAACAATGGTTGCAACACTAAACTGATGCTCAATAGTGGCGCTGAGGCGTGAGACAGTAGAACTTAGCGCCTAGCGCCCCAAAATGACACTCAACGCTATCTGCGATTCTTCTATGTGCAACTTTTCCAGCCTTTCCTGACTCCAACTCCTTGCTACTTCAACTTCTTCATCCAATTCATCTTAATTCCTGTCAAAACAAGTTAAACCAAGCATAAAACCAATAATAACACCTTCAACTCTCTTATTCTCACAACTTAAGCAAAAACATGATTTCAAGCTAGTTTCTAAGTCATAAAGGGTGTTTTTAATATCAAAATTAAGTATAAAAATAACGGTATTTCAACCGTTATTAGCTATCATCTGAATCTTCCAACATCCATCAGTAGACACTGACAATACACCCATTAGTAGATGTCTAATCTCATAGCATCCATCAGTAGATGCTTAATCACATAGCATCCATCAGTAGATGCTATTATTCGTCATCCTCATCATAACATCATCCATCAGTAAATGTTGTTATCTAAGTCCTCCTAACATTAACCAGTAGATGTTGTCATCACTGCCATCAGAAGCATCATATATCCTAAAAAAAACTCAAACACACAAAGAAAAATCAAATCCAAACCACACAAATAATCAATAAAAAAGAAAAATCAGAAACTAGGTTACCTCCCAGTAAGCACTTCTTTAACGTCATTAGCTAGACACCATCAAGCTCCCGTCACATCTTTAATCTTGGTGTTTTCCTGTCTTTCTCCACACCAACTTATCTTCAGCAGCTTCCTGTTCACCTTCTTGACTCTTCTTGAAATTGGAGATTCAATCTCTATCAGTCCATAAGCTTTAAGTTCTTTTACAACCCAAAATTTGTTGTTGAATCTCACTGGTATGCCTGGTTTG
This sequence comes from Vigna umbellata, assembly GCF_029865625.1. NCBI lineage: Eukaryota > Viridiplantae > Streptophyta > Magnoliopsida > Fabales > Fabaceae > Vigna > Vigna umbellata. Next base: position 3,932,170 of record NC_142172.1, on the reverse strand, counting down.
AGTTCTTCATGTTTGACCAAAGAGTCTTGATGAACATTTTTTCCTTTGCTATCTTTTTCTTCTTCCTTCACTTGTGACAGGAAACAATTTTTACCTTTCTTGCCTGGCTTAGCAGCTTTTGTACTAGTCCCCGGTACATCTTCACATGCAGCTTTGAGACTAGTCTTCTTCACTTGGATTTGCTGCTCAGCATTGAAGACGTTGAACATCACCTCCTCTTCTTGGTCTTTGAGGGCTATAGTTTCATCATCAACATTGATGATTACCTTGGTCGTTTTAATGAATGGCCTTCCAAGAATAATAGGGATCTCCAATTTTTCCCCCATCTCCATCACCACAAAATGCACCAGGAATCTAAGGTTGTCTATTCGAATCACAACATCCTCCACCACACCATAGGGCTTCTTAGTGGATCTATCCACCATTTGCAAGGTCATCTTTGTAGGCGTGACTTCAAGACCATCAATCTTTTCAAGTACATATAAGGGTATCAAATTGATATTGGACCCTAAATCAATTAGAGCTTTCCCTATTTCATGACTCCCAATAGTGCAGGGAATAGTGAAACTTCCTGGATCTTTAACCTTTGAAGGAAGTGCCTTTTGCAAGATCACACTACAATTGCCCTATACCTCAATTGTTTCCTTTTCTAGATATTTTTTCTTTTTGTTGAATTTCCTCAGGAATTTAACATAACCAGGAACTTGTTGCAATGTCTCAATCACATGAATTTTAATCTCTAATTTCTTGAAGATTTCCATAAAATGCTCAAACTATTTTTCTTTCTTCTTCCAAGAATAATTCTACTGGTAAGGAAGGGGTTTTTCATATAATTCTTTCTTTTTTCTGTCATCCTCTTCTTTTTCTTTTCTCTCTTCTTCCATATTCTTCTTTTCTCTCTTTCTTTCAACCTCACTTTTTCTCTCTTCTTTCTCTTCTTTCTCTTTCGTCTCAACTTTCTCTTTTCTATCTACTACTCTCTCTTTTTCCTTTTCTTTTCTCTCACTCTCTTCTTTTTCTTTCTCTTCCTCTACATCTTTCCCTTTTTCACTCAACCTTTCTTCTTCTTTTCTCTCTATTGTTCTCTTATCTAAAACATTGCCACTTTCAGTGATAACGGTGTTACACTCCTCCATAGGGTTAACTTTCGTGTTAACCTCAAACTCTTCCATCTTCTCAACTAGGTGACCAATTTGTATCTCCATCCTTCTGATTGCCGCCACAATGCTTTTATGATGAGATATGGACATCTGCATTAATTGTTGAAGTGTGTCATCTAGCTTTACAATTCTTTCTGAAAGAGAGGGTTGTTGCTGCCATTGTTGTTGTTGTTGTGGTGGTCTATTGAATTGTCTGGCAACTTGCCCGAATTGACTTTGTCTCATGCTTGGATGAGGTAACCACCTGTGGTTGAAATTACCTTGGTGGAGTTGAGTGCCCATATAGTTAATCTCAGAAACAAAGCTCAGGCTCATCTCGCTAGCGCTCAGCGCCCCACTTAGGGCGCCCGGGCGTGTTGCAGATCTCATTAAAAGTTGTGAGGTGCTCATATGGGCTTTCATGAGACAACCCATTAAATTGATTACTCTTCACCAGTTGAATTAATGCTGGCTTAACCTCCATGTTGACTGCATTGACCCTTGGTCTTGCTATGCTGTTAAAGTGTTGTGGTCCAGTTATATTTGTGTAATCTGCAAGAGTTCTTCTGGCATTATTATTCTCCATATTTTCAGTGCTATGTTCAGAACCTTGTGGTGATGGTTGTAACAGAGTTTCCGGAGGAGGAAAAAGTTCTCTAGATGTACGGATTCTTCTCCTCCGTCTACTCTCGTCTAAACCTTCAAGAAGAGGTTCTGCAGTTTTCTTGCTCCTAGTTCGGATTGCTTCCTCCATACACAAGAAAACAAAACCCTAGAAAAATTGGTTAGCACAAAAAGATATAAAAGAAGATATAAGATAAGAGATAAGAAGATAAAATAAAAACAGAAAAAATAAAAACAAAAAAATAAAAACAGAAAATAAAATAAAATAAAAATAAAATAAAATAAAAATAAAAATAAAAACAGAAAAAATAAAAACAGAAATTCAAAATTCAAAATTCAAGTCAAAGATAATCAATAATCACACAAATGAACTAGTTAAACCACGAGTCCCCGACAACGGCGCCAAAAACTTGATGGCAAATTTATGAACACCGAAAAACGGCGCTACAAACTTGTTTAACAATCGGCAGGTGTGACCGAATCGTATCAAGTAATAAACTCGGTAAGACCAAGTATCGTTCTCCCAAAGGACTCACGGCCTAATTTAGCTATATGATTTGTTGATTATTTAAGACTTAAGAACAAATTGATTGTAGGTTTAAATGCAGGAGACAGTAATTAAATATGTATGCATGAATTTGATCAATGGAGAAAAACAGAATACAAACACTTCAATGAATTAGATGGATGAGTATGTTGTTGGGGTTATCAATTTCATCTTATCCACTCTCATATACTTTTAGGAATTCATCATTCTTATCATCAATGCTAATGCCACTCTCTAAATCACCTTGCAAGAAGGCCTATCCTTAATTACGAGTTCATACAATTCCTAGCATTCCTAGTAATTAGTTCTTAAAGTGTAGGAGCTTAAAAGCAACCAATATGCTATTGGGAGAAATTCCCCGGATCTAGACTTCCCCGTACGTTCCCGTATCGACAAAATCAATAATCATGGCAATGAATGAGTTAAACAAGCAATAAGCAAAGAGGAAAAACCCTAGCTAAAGATGAAAGAAAGCATATATCTTAATATAAGACTTTAAAACACAAATTCCATATATGAGAGTTTCACAAGACTACATTGATTCCCCAACAACAATACAAGGTTTAGTTCACCATATTCATGGTAAAACTAGATGAACAATAATGAAAGAATGAAAGATAGAACCCTAGAAAGAGGAGGAGGTAGCCTGAGCATCCAAGATCTTCCTTCAAGGGGTGGAAAAGAGAGTGTTTGCTTCGTCTCTGCCAAAGATACAAACCCTAGGACGTCCTAAAGCTTATATATTATTCTAAAATTACAGAAAATTAGGCCCAAGCTCAAAATAGTGCCGCTCAGCGGTAAACTACCGCTCAGCAGTAAACTACCGCTCAGCGGTAAGTGCGTGAGTTGTTTTTCTCCCCTCAACGGCCTTTTCACCCCTCAGCGGAGCCAACATGACTGCCTGAGTGCCGCTCAGCGGCAGTTGCGGCTTCTCCTTTTGCACTTTTTGATGTCTTTTCTGATTCCATCTCTATCCTTCTTCACTTCTTTCACCAAATTCACCTTAAAACCTACATAAAAACACTGAAATCAAGCATAAACCTGTCCAGCTCTCTTATTTCTGAAAATATAACCAAAAGCATGATTTCAAGCTAGTTTCTAAGTGTTAAAGGTTGCTTTTAGTATCAATTTTAAGCATGAAAATAACAGTTTTTCAACTGTTATCAGCGCTCAGCCTTGGCGGTAGCATTCCAAAACTCACTTTTTTTTGCTGTTTTGTGTGTTTTTATGGCTGATTCAACTCCATACAGCTCTATATATTGTTGGAGATCCTTCCAGGCACATTATTAGCTACAAAATAAAGGGAATTTAGTGTTAAAATCATAAAGTATAACCTCTACTCACTTATTCGAAAAACTAAAGCAAAAACATGAGTTCAAGCAAGTTTCTTAGTAGAAAAGGGTGCATTTAGTATCAAAATCACATCACAGATAACGGTATTTACAACCATTATTAATGACAGACTTAGATAGTTGTGTGTCATGAGAGAGTTTGCAATTTTTTCCACAAAAATTGTAGAAAGGGATTTGTTGTTTTTGTTATGTTGAGTAATAATAATATTTTTTTTAGTATTAATGTTTTTGTATGATGTGATCCCCCATGTTTTTGTATTTTTTTTTCTTTTCTATTTTATGGTGTAGTGATAAGTGTATTTTTATGCACTCATACATCATTTAATCTTAGTTTTATTCAATAATAGTTGTGTTTAAATCTATTGTTTCTACTAGGATTTCTCCAAAAGGAATAAAATGAGTTTCGAATGAAAATATATGCTAAAATAAGCTTTTTTTGTTAAAAAAGAAAAGTTGTTCTAAGAAAACGATAAGCACTATACACTATAACAAGAAAAACTTAATTAGAGAGTCTTGTCTATGCAATTTGTCTATATGACTTGATTAATCATCTATGCGATGAGTTTTAAAGATGTTACATAACTACATAAATTGTTCTTCAGCATTCTAACATGTGCTTTGTATAGATGAAGCGAAATCAAGCTCATAAGTCATATATGGATAATACAACAAAGAATCATCTAGTGACCTTATAGATGATGAAAACATGATTGAATTGGAGATTTTACAGTAACAAAGAGAAACTAAGATCCTGAGTTTAATCTTAAGTGAGTTGAAAAACTATAAAAGATCATTTAAGACAAGACAAAGAATATTAGAGGCATCTAATATGTGCTTCGCAAGAATCATCTCACATATTGTTTGACACTTGTATAATCTAGTCTATGTTGCATCAGACTCATAGGATATATATATTATCTTATGAACTCGTTTAGTGGATTCGTCTAATTGTATCATCTAGTATGTATCACATGGTGGCATTCGTTTGATATGCATCGTTTGAAGGACCTCGTCTATACTATTGTTTGATGCATTGAAAAGCCACATTTGTACCAGTTGTTGAATTGTTTTCGATGAAATAAAAGTTATTTTTATGGTCTTTCTATGTGCGAAGTTCAAGGAACATTTTGACATGAGTTAACCTTGGATATAACATTATTGTATATTACAAACTTAAATCTTATCTCTAACCCTCTATAGAAAATATCTATACAAAAATCTACAACAAAACGAGTCTTCAAGATTTGCAACCAAAGTACCATGGTACTTTGGATCTTCAATGTGATTGATGGGGAGCAACTAAAGTCCATGTATAACTGCTATAAAATGTGAGCTCCAGTACAACTTCTAGTAATATCATATTGAATTTTGAGGTTTTGTGCAATCAACATTTTGTTCTTTTATTTTATTCCAACAAAGCCTATTTTTATCTATTTTTTTTAGTTTTGATTCTTATTTTATTCAAACAAAGCCTATTGTTTTTATGATAATTCAATCTTAATTTTTAATTAGCTTGTTAGTTTACTTATTTTTCATAATCTTTTTTTGTATAAGTAAAAAAGTAAAATAGTTTGAAACAAGTGTTAATAGTTTTTTTTTTTTACATACTTGGAACAAGTGAAGAATTAGTGAAAAACTAGATGAATTAATTGATTAGTCAATTCAAACTTATATAATGGTTTGTTTAATAAAAAGATAAAAGAATAGATTATTACTTTAACTATATAAGTTGGAGATGAGTAAAGCAGAACAAAAAATTCACTTATGTACACTCAAAATGAATGAGAGTCTTAACAAGTTAACTGAAACATATTTATTTAATTTGATGTTTCTGTTTATAAACTAAACGAAGGATAATCATTTGATAAAGGTAATGAATAATTCAACTATGAAAAACTAGAGAAAAAACATATTATTTTATATTTCTTTTTATTCCTTGTTTTAAACTCCCTTCTTTCCTGTTTATATTTCTTGTTTAGAAACAATTTAGATTAATTTAATCCTCTCTATGTTCTTTTGTTTTCTGTGTTCAGACATTTATTTTGTTCTCTATGTCCAGACATTTATTTGATAGCATTAACATCAATTGTGATTTATGTGATAATTAATTATTAGTAAATTTGAAAGTATCAACTTAACTAAAATATCAAAATTTATAACGATAACTAACATAAATTTAAAAGAAAAAAACATAAATAAGAATATAAACGACATTGTTTAATTCAAGTAATGAATTGATTCCAAATGAGTGTAAACTCATTCTATTCAAACATTTTGATCATGAACTCAAGAACACATAAAAATAATGAAAATTTAAAAAAAAACAAATATAGTAAAACGAAATTAAAAAAAAATGGAGTAGGAGAAAAAGTGGAGAATTACACCACTTACGATGACTTAAGATGAATGAAAGAAAATGTCACCACTTTTTCTCAAAACTCGAGATAAGATTTCACAATAAGACCGTATTCTCTAAGACCGTATTCTCAAAGACCGAATTCTGAAGAAATTTCTTTCACAATTCTCAAGTAGAATTTCTTTTCCAATCAATGTTGGGAAACAAAGACCCAAAGACTCCTTTTTATTGGCTAATGCATGTTCAAGATTGCTAAACTTGAAAAAAACCTAGAATTTTCATACAATTGTCTCCAATTTTGAATTCCAAATGAAGAAAAATTAAAATTTATCACTAAATTGGATTTTCCGTTTCTAATTCTTGTGTGAGGGCCTAATCCCTTTGTCATGTTTTCCTCCTGTGTATTTGATCCTTACATTCCTTGAGTGGGGCGCTTAAAGGGTCTTGTCATCTTTATAACAATTACAACCAACCAAAGCTATTCCAAAATTACAATGAAGCAAATCCTGTTACACACAAAGAAATTTATTCTCTAATAAACATAAACTAATCTTTTGAAAAAGATTCTCCATTTCCATGCATTCGTCAATATGCAACCTTGGTATGCAATCACTTCATGATAAAAGAATTAAATTTATAAGTAAGCACACTTAACTGCTGGAAGTGTAACGAAATTACAATTCCTTGTTGCTAAATGAACATAGTGTGCTGGTTTCGAGAAAGAACAAGGCTGCTTTTCACATTCATTGCATCACTAATGCCTGACCAAAATAATTCCCATTGAGACTACCATTTTCTCATTGTTGTACATGTAAATTGACTCTATCTGTATGCTTGAGATGGTCTTAGGCTTATATGAGAAGTAAAAAACATTTCACATTAGCATGTACAGAGAAAAACAATCGTGTATGATGAAATAATGCCATGTCCTTCACTTCGTGAAGATTAGGAAAAGAAAACTCAAAGAACTACAAAAGAGATAGGCGATCTACAACAAACTCAAAAACAATTTACATTGGCAAAAGGGAATTACTCACATAATCTTATGAAAGATACTGTGGATGGATCAAAACTCAAACAAATTTCTCACAGGGCGGTGGCTAATGTTATAAGATCAATCCGTCCTTCACAATTTGCTCCAACCAAGATGCTATGTCTGACATAGGTGGTCGTTCACTTGGATTCTCTCTCACTGCAAGTTCTGCTATATCAGCAAGCTTAAGCAAAGGTTCAACGTTTCTTGGAAGAGCCACATACCTATCAATTGTAGCAGCAGCCTTCCCTTGTTTAATCAAAGGCACTGCCCACTCAACCATGTTGGGTGGAGTGTAATCTCTGTCATAAGCCTTTCTTCCACTCAGAATCTCTAGTATCACAATCCCAAAATCGTAAACATCGCTTTCTAAGTCTCCATTCAAATCTTTGTCACTCGAAGCAAGAAGTCCAAAGTCCGAAATCCTTGCTCCCCACTCCGAATCCAAAAGAATGTTCGAACTTTTTAGATCCTTATGCACAATTGGAGGCACAAGTTCCTTGTGAAGATACTCAAGCCCCTTCGCAGCTTGCATCGCTATCTTCAATCTGAGGCTCCAATTAAGCGGAGAAAGACCACCATGGAGGTGATCATAAAGCGTTCCATGAGGCATATACTCGTAAACAAGCAACCTCTCCCCCATCTCCGCGCAGTACCCCAACAGATTAACGATATTACCATGGCGAATTTTGCAGAGAATTTCTAGTTCCATTTCAAAATTACGATTATTGGTGTGGATTATGGTAGCAGCATTTGCTCTTTTAACAGCAACCACTCTCCCATCTGCCAACATGGCTTTGTACACAAACCCATAACTTCCTCTCCCAAGTTCATTAAACTCCTTAAACCCATTGGTAGCATCCTTCAGTTCAGAAAGCCTGAAAACCTGAGGAGCCCCGGGACAAGAATTAACAGAAGGTGTTGATTGAAGAGCAACATTGACATGGTCATCCTCTTGCTCTGGTTTCCCCATGCCAGACTTGGATTGTTTCTTTGTCTTCTTTCTGACCGAAAAGAGACACCCACAAAGCAAAATTGTCAAAACCCCCAACACTGAGCACCCAACTATAACCATCCATTTACGCAAATGATGCCAGTGCCAATGCATATGCAGACCTGATGGGGAATGAAGTCCACAGGCACTAAAACAAGAGCTGTTCTGACAAAGAGAACAAGAGGTGCAGACTCTGTCAGCATTTTTAGTACATGAACTTGACAAGAAGAACCCTTTAGAACAATTTGAGCCACAAGGTGAACAAATCCTCAAATCCTCTCTAACACAGAGGCTAGTCAAAGCTACCTCGTTAAGCATACTCGCATTGAAAGCAAACTCACCGACCCCACAGGAACTAGCCCTGCACAGTCCAGGGCTCGAAAGCTCCAAAGGAGGATCAAAATCGGCTTTCAAAGCATTCACCATCCAACAATCCAGAAGAAGATCATCTTCCCTGATCCCACACGTGGTTAAATCCGAAGAAGCAAGTGCCATGAAACCGTTCCCTCGAGGAATCACCGAAGAGTTCAAATCTCCCCAACACTCCACTTCATGGTTATCCATTCTAATGCCGCAGAAATGGTTAGCCCCAGCAGTTAGGGACACCAGCCGAACCGAATCCAGTGGAGGATCCGAAAACGAACCCGGGTCGCCCCAGCATTTCAACTGGCCGGAAACGTTGAAAACACCGCACACGGCCCTCCGGCCAGCCGCTAAAACCGCGAAACTCTCGGAAACATTGGAAACTCTTATCCCTCCAGAGTTAGGTCCCCAACATATGAGTCCACCGTCTCTTACCTCGCCGCAGGTGAACCCTTCCCCAGAAACAACCCTCTTCACCTCCAGATTCATCACGGCTTGGTTGAAATACAAGTCACTCTGTTTCGCTGTCAACGTTTTGTTTGCGGTCGTCGTGATTTCCCAGCAATCCACGGAGCCCGAATCGTGATCGGAGTAGTAGGATCCTCGAACAGCGCACACATGGCTCTTGCCAGCGGCGATGTGGGAATAAGCCGTGTTCCGGTACGCCGGCGGCACGAGGACGAGATCTGTGCTGGGTTTCGTCACAGCACCCCAGCAGAACGCTTGCGAGGTGTTCGCTAAAATGCCGCAGAGGAAGCCTTCCCCGCCGGAGAGTGCTGACATGGAAGGAACGGCGTTCGTAACGGAGGGCAGAGACGGTGACGTGGCGTTGTTCCCCCAGCAAATGACGTCTTGCTTCCCGCTAGCATCAATGGCGCAGAAAACCTCGTCTTTTGCGAATGAAGCAGATATTGGCCCCATGGCGCCGAACCCATGTGCAGTGGCACACCAGAATAAGAGAACGAGAGAAAGGGTAGGGAGATTTTGCATGGCTGGGTTGGGTTGGGAAGAGTGTCATGGACTCTGCGAAGAGTTGTTGTTGTTGTTTGAGATCGTGACGATAAAGATGGTGATGCTGTTTGTGTTTGCTATTCTTGCTGAAGTAAGAACCTTGAGAGTGAGAGTGTGATAGGTGATGACGATGAAACAACGTGGCTGTCGCCATTTTTACAGCTCCCATTATCACATTGTTTACTTACTTTCATCTTTCTTCCAATGTCATTGTTCCCATCAAATTAAAAACCAGTTTTTTATTCTGATATTAATGACAATGTTCCAAGAGCAAGAATTAATTCACCACTCACCACCGGTGCATCTGCAAAGTTTAAACTTAAAAGGCATTCTTAAAAAGTATGTTTGACTTTAAGTAGATATGTGTAAACTTCACAGTTGACTAAGTTTTATTTTATTTTTTAAATTAAGAATTACTTTTAATAAATGTTTCTACATGTTGACTATTTCGGATAAATAGATTGAATTAGATTTTCCTGTGTGCGGGTGAAATCTAGTCTATTAAAATTTAACAGAATTTCCCATTTAATAGTTCTTAAGTAGTAATGTTAACATTACCATAATTACTTTTGAATCTATCTTATTATTCTATTAAATAAACAATTGAGTAGAACTAATGATAATAGAATTATTATTTCTTGTATTCCATTATTTCATTAACTAAAAGTATATTTTAAAACATTAAACTATTTAAATATTACAAAATTATATGTGTCTTCTGAATTGAATTTAACAACAAAATTATAGAATTTTTTCATAAAATTGAGTGACCAGTTTATATAAACCAATCCAAATATCTGAACATGCTAAACAGTATCTTTTAACTATCACAATATTGGTTTATAAAATTACTAGACTCTAAACTTAAATTAGAAACACTTATATATATATATATATATATATATATATATATATATATATAAAGAATCAAAGTTTATTTAAGAATCATAGTTAAGAAATAAATAATGTAGTAATTATGGAGAATCATGTTGGTGGGTTTTGTTTAGAAACATGGGATTCTTAGAAAAGGTTAATGATAAAATATGGATTTTGTCCCAATGAGGTGGGTTTGGCGTGGGTCTACAATCTAAAAGAGATTTTATTTGTAGGCACCAAGATGGGTCATTTCGTCTGTCCAATTGAATCAACAAAACAAAACAGTCACCTTCCAAATTCATCACAAACAAATTCAATATTTAATATCACTGTCTTCAACTTCAAATTAAATCATTTCTCATTATTTTAATTTGATTTTTTATGTAGAATATTTTTTATATACTTCCACTTATTATTTATGTTAAAATATCATATAAGACAAGTTCAAGACACTAGTAAGTTGTTGTTACGTAACTCAACTCAATTATCCCCAACTTTTCACGTAATTCTCCACTTCAATGCGTTTGGGGCAATCAACTTAAAAGATGATACCAACAACTTCACTAACAATGTATAATAAGTGCTACTTTTTTTTATGCCTTTTAATAAAATACTCAAAGCAGGGTTTTTCTTCATTTACACTTACTGTTTTAGAAATTTTATCTTATTTATGCTGAAAATATGAAACTGTTTCGGTAGAAAAAGGTACTTATAATTAAAACATTGGAAAGCAAATTTATTATAATAATAGAAAAGAAATAAATAAAGGATGGGAGATTCTTAATGCTTACCCCTCCTTTTCGAAACCTGCGTGTAAAGTTAAAACAGTATGATCGTGCAAAACTCATCTCATTTGGTTTTAGCGAATTGTGATCAGAAGAAAAGCACCAAACATCATATCATAGCCTTCTCAATTGGGTTTCTTTCTGTCACTCTTTTCTTCTTTCTCATGTGAATTTCTAAAGTATTTTGTCTTCTACGAAATTAGTTGGATAAACCATTATTTAATTACATTTCTCTCATGCTAGAACTTTATACGAAAGTGAAAACCCTTCTATACCCAAAGATAAAAATTACTAAACAAACATGTAAAAATTACCATGCTCGAAGCAGTAACTGTATATCAGAAGTATCATTTCTTTTATCCTGAGTTGAAACTATGTGACTGCTGTATTCTCTTTATATCTAGGAATTATAATCTCTTCCTTACTGAGTACACTTATTTTTAATATAAGATTTAACAAATCACCAGAAAACCTGCTTAAGAAACAAAGTCATAAATTAGAATACTTATATCATGTTTATATATTACCATGTTGGAGAGAAAAGAAATATATCCCACACACTTGAACTGAGAATACAAAACACTGATATAAAAAGATAAATCAGCTAATACTATATAACTAAGATTATGTCTGCAAAATGCAATATCAATCTAATATCTAATAAAGAAGAAAGAGTTCTATATACAGATCTAGAGGAAGAGATTTGAGGGTGAGATGTAGGTGGTGGTGCAGCTGTAAGAATGACCTAGAACTTCTAAACCGCTGATTGGATCACGTGGATGACCAATCGAGCTGTCTAGTGTCCTTTGATTGTTGCTTGAAGAATAAAAAAATCATATAAATGAAGAAAATAATAATAGCATGAGGTCAAATAGACATGTTTTAACTTGAAACTTGGATGGTCCCTTGGTGCCTGTGGGGTACACCCACCCTCCCTAATTGGGGTGCTGGCCTGCTACAACTGCAACTGCATGTGCACTATACCATTCACTTTTTGTGCTCCATCTTCATCTTGGTCAAACCCAAATAAGAAGGGTCCCTGTCCCTTGGTGTAGCCACAAACCACTCCAATTGGTTCCAATGCTACATATTTTTTATGGGCCCCTACCAAGATCTTCAACAACAGCCAGCCAGCATTGTACCAACCTCATTTGCTATGCATGATTAACATTTATTTATGTTTCTCACTGAATTAACAGATTTAAAAGATTCATGCGTTGTGAAATTGTTTTATATCATGACATGACCTGCAACTTGATATATTCTTTTGTTTTGACGTGTTTTTTTTTTTTTAACTTAATCTTAAGGTTTTACTTTCTAGCAAGTGTCTACATAAAAATCACAAATGTAAAGGTGATGGGATAAGGATATATCATATATGAGACGCATCATCCCATCTTTTTGTTCTTTGTCTCTAGCTTTTGCCCTAGCTGAAATGAGATCATCATGCATGCACTGCCACCGACCTGAGTCACTCTTCAACTACTACCTTATTCTTTTTTTTTTATTTTCATTTTTTATGCTCAAAAGCTTAAGCTAGTTGGTCTTATAGCTTCATTATACAATACACTTTCAAACTAGATAAGAGATATACATATATTATTCACTATAAAAAATAAAAGACTCACATTGGAAACTGAATTAAAACACTAAATAATCTCAATTGGAATGTAAAAGGGACCTTTTTCTTTGTTATGAGGACTTAGCGAAAGTAGTTAATATTTTGAATGATGTGGTATGTGATTCTTTTCAAATAGATGAAATTTTGTGGTAGCATTGAACTACTTTAATGAATATATAATGATGGGTATAGTGTACTGTAATTGAAGTAGGGAAGTAGAGGAAGGTTGAGTTGGTGAGGAGAAAGGAGGGTCCAGTTTTGGTATATGTTAGTTTTGTGGGAAATGATGAAGGATTGGAAAGTTAGAAAGTAAAGTGGCACATGTGTTGTCTATGGGGTAAGGGGCTAAATTGAAGTTACCTTAGATTTCCCTCTCTTTTTCTCTTTCACATTATCTGTCATTCTAATGTTTTTTTAGAGTGTGGCAGTGAGAGTAAGCAAGTGTTGGGGACATGTAGGGCAGGACTGAACTGCAAAAGAGAGTGTCTCATTAGAAAGAAAACCACATTTCCTTCATTAAAACCTTCAGGAGGACAATTCCCTTCCAGGACACCAATTCCGTAGGTCAAAGTACTAATAACACTTTACAAATTATTATTTTTTCTCTCTTTTCCACACAATGCAATTTCAGTACTTAAAACAAAAAGTTTACTGCATTTTCAGAATGAATTCTTTACAGTTCTACAATATTTTGTAATATTCATAAACATGGTATTTTTTGGGTGGAAAACGATAAATTGTACAATCATATTAAATGAGTTTACTAAGTCTATATATATATATATATATATATATATATATATATATATATATATATATATATATATTATATCAATTTCAACCCTTTGTATCTAAGAAAATATAATGTGAAATTCTATGAAAATTATTATATAATGAAGATCCTCTTTGTTATATTATACATCTATACTACTACAAAAAAAGTGCATAGATAGCGTTTTTTTTATCATAGATAGCGCTTTTTAAGCGCTATCTATGCGTGCGCTATCTATTAATAGATAACGCTTCTTAAAAAAGCGCTATCTATGCGTGCGCTATCTATTAATAGATAACACTTCTTAAAAAAGCGCTATCTATTGTCAGCCACCAATAGATAGCTTGTTTAAAAAAGCACTATATATTATCAGCTACCTCTAGATAGCGCTTTTTTAAATAAGAGCTATCTATTGGTCTAAATTTAAAAAAAAAAATAATTAATTTTATAATAAAATATAAAATATTGTTCTATTATTTACAAACCAACATTATCTATTGATTTTATTATATAGAAAAAAATATAAAATATTGAGAAAAATATCACAAATGTCTCAAAAAGAATGCTCATTGACATGAATAAAAACTATTCATAGAATAATATTTCAAAACTTAATCCTTAAGTCGTACAGTACATTTCATGACATGACATTCCTTTATAAGATAATATATACAACCATAACACATACATCCTATGAGTACTTATAAGCATATACATCATCATAACATAACTTATAAGCATGTACTATGTTTCCTAACTTCAATTATTTGACTTTCACGATATTGTTGACATCTGCAACTAGAAAAATACTACAAGAAAGAAAAATAATATAAATTAGTTAATTAAATTTTACAACAAATGAATTATGAGAATGAAGATGACTTACATAAGTTGGAATTGTTCTTCCTTTACAGTATGTGATAATTTCTTCATATATTGACACACGTAATACCCACAATTGTCATTGGATTGTCTTGGACACTAGAAAACCAAAATTAAAAAATATCTTTATAATTTAAACATAACAACAAACTAGAACTCTAGTAAACTCCAAACAACTGTATACTAATTACAAATTTAAACTTTAAATTCCGATATAGTAAGTCATGCTTTCAAATCATATCTCTAATTAACACTATCATTCTCATTTCTTGTTACCCTTTTAAAGCTTGCCATTTACTACTATAGAATATAGTTGGTCATATAATAGTACAATAAAACCTCCATTTAAGATTGGTAGGCTTTGGGGTCACAAATTCCCATTTCTTTACCTGAGAAAGTAGATTGAGTATTGGTCCCCGGTGAACCATCATCTTTACATGTTGAATTGGTTTTTACTCTGCACAGACCACGATTCCCAACAAAGTTGCAAGAAAGCATAATATGTTTGTCTCAATATTGTAAATGGATTTAATTCCTTAGAAATTGACTGCTATATTTGGAGTGTCTAGTATCATTGATCACAAAAGGCAAAGTAAACATTAAAAACATAACTATTGACAATATTAATTTCAAGACTTAATATATTTATTAAAATACCAACTGGCATAACAACATAAAAAATAAAAATGATCATAAAACTATCTGAAAATAAAATATTGCTTTTAAATTCTCTCTGAAATCTAATAGTGTAAATAGATTAGTATTAATATATTTAATTAAAACTAAACTTTAATAAAACAAAAATCAGCACTTAGAATCAGCACATATATTTGGATGTCCATTACCGTATAGCCAAATTTACTCTTAGAAGTTGATAGTTAAACCACTTAAAATTCAATATTGGATTTGGGCATATTTGATTACCTGGATTGATATTCGGGCAGAAAATTTTACAAGACCTTCTTCTGTAAGCTTTTCAGATGAACTTTTTCCTCGAACACTTTTTGTTACAAACTTTGTAGATTCCACACCTTTATGCCTTTCAGACAATCCTTCGTCAAAGTGCATCTATATCAATAAGCAGAGAAACAAATAATTATTAACAAATAATAACATAAGTAAAATAAGATTATTATAATTGCTATAATGAAATGTCTTTTTATGATTTGTTGCATTATTTTCTTAGTAAATTTATAATAATTTACAAGTAAAAGGATACGAGGATAGAAGGCTTCTTTTGGCTTTGTAAGTCAAATAAGAAGGTTGTCTGCATAAAAAGAATGCTTTACAGAGTTCTTTATGAATTATGTGTCCATGTAAACAATAGTTACAATGGCCCATTTAGCATCCTTTACAAGTTCTTTATGAATTATGTAAGTTGAATTTGAATTATGTAAGTGGAATTTGAGTGTAGGACCTCTAGATCAGAACCTTACACGGCTTATTTCATTTACATGGCATTTCACTTTCATTCAAGCATTTAAAGTGGATCAGATGAGAACTTGTTAGGCAATTAAAGGTTTACGTGAGAAGGGGTAAAAAAGGGATGAAATAAGTAGTGGGAGACGGTGGTTAGTTGGTTAGAAGAGAGAGGGAATATAAATAACAAACAGTTTAAGGAGAGAGGGTATCGAATATTATTTTGGGAATTGAGACTGGACCTCTTGGCCAGTGGAGGAAGGGAGGCTTCCTTGGGGAAGAGATAGACACCTGTATTCATCTTTTTCTACACATTACAGAGGAAATAGAAATACAGATACATGCATATTCCTTTATATTGTTGAGTGTGTGTATTTTTGCTACTGTTCGGTTCCTTGTATAAAGGAACCTAACAAATTTGGTCCGACCTGCTGGATCAGTTTCGGAGAGGAGAAGAAGGAGAGGTAGCGAAGAAGCATGGAGGGGCGAATGGGGCGATGGAGGCGACAATGGAGGAATTGAAGGCAGAGGTGAGGGCGATGACTCTCGCTTTTCAACGAACCTCAGGAAGACGTTCCAGGAACCATGATCGGAGCTTCGCAGGGAGCCGCGACTCCGTCAATGCTAACCGTGAACGAAGATCACTAGAGAGTTCGGAGGATGAGTCGAAAGAGGATGGAGGAGATGTGCAACGAAGTTGGATGAAACGTGTTGAACTTCCAACGTTCGAAGGAACGGACCCCATGGGCTGGATAGCGAAGGCCGAAAAATTCTTTGATATCCAGAACGTGACAGAGAGGGAGAAAATGAAGCTGATATATATCTGTATGGAGGGAGGCGCTAGTTATTGGTTCCGTTTTTGGCGGAAGAAGACTAGACACCCAACTTGGAGCATGTTCACTGCCGCTCTAACACGGAGGTTTGGAGGCTTAAACAGGGGCTCTGTTTACGAAAAATTGGCTGCCGTGCGACAAAGGGGAAATGTCGATGAATATATACAAGAGTTTGAAGTACTGGTGGCGCAAGCAGCCGGAGTGAATGAGGAACAACTTTTGGGATACTTCTTCGCTGGGCTGCAAGAAGGATTAAGAAATCTGGTGAGGCCGCATGACCCACGCGATCTGTTGACGGCAATGGAGCGAGCACGCGACGTCGAGCAAGCGAGTTCTGTATCGCGAGGTAACAGCGGAATGGGAGGAAAAGGAGGAGTGACCTGGGGAAAGTATTCCTCGAGCTCAGGTACTGTCGCGAGGACGGAGACCTATCGCGGCGCGTCGGAGGGATCGGTAAATGTCGGCGGGGTCGGCGGTGGATCGGGAACGAAGAAGGAAGGCGTTTCTAGCAATGTAACCGCCCGAGCGGGTAGTAGCGGAGGAGGGAATACTCAAGGAAGAGGAGTAAGATTGTTGCCTTATCCCGAATATATAAAAAGGCGTGAAGAAGGGCGTTGTTTCCAGTGTGGAGGCCCATACAGCCCGGGCCATCGGTGTGCTGAAAGGAGTATGAGAGTGATGATTTTGGCGGAAGAAGGTGAAGAAGAAGGAGTCGAAGAGAAGATCGAAAGGGTGAACCCGATCGAAATGGAGGCCCCGGTGATGGAACACACGGCGATGGAACTGTCAGGGTTGTCTGCCGGAGGACTCACCCAATCGAATACCATGAAGATGCAAGGATGGATGAAGGGGAGGAAAATTCTGGTGTTAATAGACAGCGGAGCTAGTCATAGCTTTATATCCACCAGATTTGTGAAAGAATTGGGTCTGGAAAGCATTGACACCCATCCCTATAAAGTGTGCTTAGGTGATGGGCAAAAGAAAATAACCAGTGGATATTGCACAGGGGTTACCGTGAAATTAGATGGGCTGGAAGTTAGAGATAAACTATATCTCTTTGAGTTAGGCGGTGTGGATGTGATATTAGGAATCACTTGGTTAGCTTCCCTAGGAGAAATTAAAGTGGATTGGGGACACCTAATTATGAAGGTGGAGGTTGAAGGGAAAATAGTGGAGATAAAAGGAGATCCCACTTTAACACGTCAAATGGTGACACCCAAAGTTCTCTTAAAAGAAAAGGAGATAGAAGCCATGACTCTCGTGTGGAGCTTAAGTCAAGCAGAAGCGGTGGAGGGAGAGGGGAAAACAGAGAGATGGACACCGACTCAAGAAGCAGGGCTGAAGCAGATTTTGTCAGATTTCGAAGGAGTATTTCGAGAACTTCAGGGGCTGCCACCTAAGAGGAAAGTTGATCACCGAATACCCTTGAAGGAAGGAACAGAGCCCATAAGTGTCAGGCCATACCGCTACCCACACCTCATGAAAACAGAGATAGAGAAACAAGTTGAGGAAATGTTGAAACTCGGTGTGATTCGTCCCAGCAATAGTCCATATTCAAGCCCAGTAATATTAGTGAAAAAAAAAGATGGGAGCTGGAGATTTTGTGTAGATTACAGGGAACTTAATAGAGTCACAGTAGCGGATAAATACCCAATACCAGTTATAGAAGAACTGCTGGATGAGCTTCAAGGGGCAAGGTATTTTTCTAAGGTTGATTTAAGGGCTGGATATCATCAGATCAGGATGAAAAATGAAGATATTCCTAAGACAGCCTTTAGAACGCATCAAGGGCACTACGAGTTCCTCGTTATGCCTTTTGGGTTGACAAACGCCCCTGCCACGTTCCAAGATATGATGAATTCTGTCCTCAGGCCATTTTTGAGGAGGTGCGTGTTAGTTTTTTTTGATGATATACTAATATACAGTAAATCTTGGGATGAACATATGCAACATTTACAGCAAGTTCTGGAGGTGTTAGCACAGCAAAAATTATTTGCTAATAGAAACAAATGCGAATTTGGGAGAGAACAAATTCGTTATTTGGGGCATAAAATTTCAAAGGCGGGAGTTGAGATGGATGAGGAGAAGGTTTCTGCGGTGACAACATGGCCTGAACCAAAGAGTATCAGAGAGTTGAGAGGGTTCTTAGGTCTGACTGGATACTACAGGAGATTCATCAGAGGGTATGGGAAGATCGCTCAACCTCTCACCAACCTGCTTAAGAAGGGGAAGTTTGACTGGTCTCTTGCAGGGGCAGAAGCAATGCAGAGACTCAAAACAGCAGTCACCACGGCTCCAGTATTAGCTCTACCGGATTTCTCTCAAACCTTCCAGGTGGAGTGCGATGCGTCGGGCACAGGTTTAGGAGCAGTTTTGTCTCAAAACAGAAAACCAATAGCTTATTTTAGCAAAGCTCTTTCCGAAGTGTCACTCACCAAATCTGTTTATGAGAAAGAATTGATGGCTTTGGTGTTAGCCATCCAACACTGGCGCCCCTACCTTTTGGGCCAAAGGTTTGTTGTTTATACTGACCAGAGGAGCTTGAGATATTTGTTGGAGCAACGTATTACTACTCAAAATCAGCAGAATTGGTTGGCTAAATTACTGGGGTATGAATTTGATATTGTTTATAGGACTGGGGCATCCAATAAGGTGGCGGATGGGCTCTCAAGAAAAGGGGAGGAATTGGAGGAGGGAGAAAAAGTACTGCACATGATATCTAGACCTTATTGGTCCAATTTCCAGGAAATTATGGAAGAGGTTGAGAAGGATGCAACTCTAAAGAAAGTGATGGAAGATATAAGGGCAGATCCGAATTCACATCCGGCGTATACCCTGGAACATGGGACATTACATTACAAGGGGCGGTTGGTTCTGTCAGCACAATCTTCCTGGATACCAAAATTATTAACAGAGTTCCATAACATGGTCACAGGAGGGCATTCAGGAGTCTATAGAACATATAGAAGGGTGGCACAATCCCTGTATTGGACAGGAATGAAGAAGACAGTCACCGACTATGTGGCTGGCTGCCTAGTATGCCAACAGCATAAGTACTTGGCATCTTCACCAAAAGGTCTCTTGCAACCTTTACCCATTCCTAAAGCAGTATGGGAGGACATCAGTATGGATTTTGTGGTAAAATTACCTAAATCGCAAGGATTTGACACTGTACTTGTGGTGGTGGACAGACTCAGCAAATATGGGCATTTTATCCCCATTAAGCATCCGTATACAGCAAGGTCTATAGCTGCAGTATTTGTGAAAGAGGTGATTAGATTACATGGTATACCTATGACCATTGTTAGTGACAGGGACTCAACATTTTTGAGCATCTTTTTGCAGGAGATATTTAAATTGCAAGGAACACAACTTAAGATCAGTACTGCCTACCATCCAGAGACAAATGGACAAACGGAAGTATTAAACAGGGTACTCGAAACATACTTACGCTGTTTTAGCTCAGAACAACCTAAAAGTTGGAGTTTGGTGTTACCGTGGGCAGAATATTGGTACAATACCAGTTATCAAGGGGCATCTAAGTGCACACCCTTTGAAACTGTTTATGGCAGACTTCCCCCCACACTCACACGATTCATCCCTGGGGAAACAATGGTAGAAGTAGTAGCCCAAGATTTGCAGACACGAGATGAGGCTTTACAGCAACTGAAATATCATCTGGCCAGGGCCCAAGCCCAGATGACACACTTTGCCAATAAGAAGAGGGTGGAGGCCAAAATCAAGGTAGGGGATTGGGTATTTTTAAAAATCAGACCACATAGGCAAACATCTATGCCAACAAGACTCCATCCGAAGCTATCTGCACGATATTATGGTCCTTTCCGCGTGGAGCAGCAAATAGGCCCAGTCGCCTTTCAGCTACAGCTACCAGAAACAGCAAAAATACATCCTATTTTCCATGTGTCCCAGTTGAAGTTAGCTATTGGAACACATTCAGTTGAAGGCACCCTCCCAACTGAATTGCAGGATGACAACCCACGATATACTCCAGTGAAGGTGTTACAGCGAAGGAACCAGCAAAATCAGGGGAAGGAGATACCCCAAGTCCTCATACAGTGGCAGGAGAATGATATTGAAGGTGCTACTTGGGAGGAGGAGCACTATATCAAACAGCAGTTTCCTAACTTCAACCTTGAGGACAAGGTTGATAATGAGGGGGAGGGTAATGTTAGGCAATTAAAGGTTTACGTGAGAAGGGGTAAAAAAGGGATGAAATAAGTACTGGGAGACGGTGGTTAGTTGGTTAGAAGAGAGAGGGAATATAAATAACAAACAGTTTAAGGAGAGAGGGTATCGAATATTATTTTGGGAATTGAGACTAGACCTCTTGGCCAGTGGAGGAAGGGAGGCTTCCTTGGGGAAGAGATAGACACCTGTATTCATCTTTTTCTACACATTACAGAGGAAATAGAAATACAGATACATGCATATTCCTTTATACTGTTGAGTGTGTGTATTTTTGCTACTGTTCGGTTCCTTGTATAAAGGAACCTAACAGAACTCCACCATTTACATTTTATACTGAATATCAGAAGAAACAATCACGACAACTTTTACTATGATTTACTTACCAAGCCATATAAATAGAGGTATTTGGATTATACTCCTCCAGAGTACATTGTTTGTGTATGTATCTTCCCTGTAAACATTAGCATCAGAGAGAATTACCTAAATTCAAATTAACAAGGTAAAAAACAATAACATTTAACTTGATATAAAAGAAGACAATAACAATGATTTAAAATATTAAACAAGGGTGAATGAAGCATTCTTAGTGGTAGTTTATCTAAGCAAGAGGATTACCGAAAAAGTAGAAGTTTGCATGAATTGTTCATTACAAGCAAAAATCAACAACAAAATCATAACATAATTAATTCAAAGAAGCAGTTTCATGTGTCATACTTCAAAGTGACCATTGAAAGTGCATATCAGAATGGTTATATAAACTTAAATCAAACTAAGATTATTTAATTGGATTTTCCTGGAGTTAGTTACATGGAAAACTAACTCTTTTAACATTGAGACTAAGGTTAGTGAAAGATGTTGTTGAGGTTATTGAATGAATAAAGTGTGGCAACATAACCAAGGTGAGAGTTAGAAAAACATGATCAAGGAGAGGATACATTTTCTTTATATTGATTAAAGGTAGTGTTAAAGAAATTTGACATGGTGGTTCAAAAACAAAGATATACTCTACATGTTGACCATGAGCTCTATAATGGGCTCTATTTAATGTACACTTTCATGGGTCTCTATCCACAAATATTCAAGATAAAGAACAAAAAAGATATAGAAATCTCATTCGTCAAGATTTAATTGAGATAAAATTACTACAAGTGATGAAAATCCATATCTTTGCATGTACATGTCTTTCTTCTGCAAACTCATGTAATTAACTGTCATCTGTTACAATTTTGGACAGTATAATCAGAGTGTCCATGTCTTGGTGAATAATACATACAAATGATAAAATAAACATGAAACAAATATTTTAGTTACTCCAACATAAAAGTATTTATGCTCTAAAAGAATTTCATCTAACAAATAAATAACAAATTAATATCTTCTAAATGACAATTATATCTTCTACAATGATATTAAGGCAACGATTACTAGGTTCAAGACCTGTTGATGACAAATTTATGAACATCGAAAAACGGCGCCAAAAGCTTGTTTAACCCTCGTCAAGTGTGACCGAATCGTATCAAGTAATAAACTTGGTAAGACCAAGTATCGTTCTCCCAAAGGACTCACGACCTAGTTAGTTATATGATTTGTTGATTATTTAAGACTTGTGAACAATTGATTATAGGTTTCAAATGCAAAAGACAATAAGTAAACATGTATGCATGAGTTTGATCAATGGAAAAGAGGAACACAAACACTTGAACGAATTAAATGGATGAGTATGTTGTTGGGGTAATCAATTTCATCTTATCCACTCTCATATATTTTAGGAATTCATCATTCTTTTCATCAATGTTAATGCCACTCTCTAAATCACCTTGCAAGAAGGCCTATCCTTAATTACGAATTCATACAATTCCTAGCATCCCTAATATTTAATTCTCAAGCACAGAAACTTAAAGGCAACCAACCCTCATATTCCTATGTCTAGGCAATATGCTATTGGGAGAATTTCCCCGGATCTAGATTTCCCCGTATGTTCCCATATCGACAAAATCAATAATCATGACATCGAATGAGTTAAACAATGCATGCTTTGAGCAAAGAAGAAAAACCCTAACTAATGATGAAAGAAAGCATATATCTCAAATAAGATGTTTAAACACAAAATTCCATATATGAGAGCTTCAAAAGATTACATTGATTCCCCAACAACAATACAAAGTTTAGTTCACCATATTCATGGTGAAACTAGACGAACAATAATGAAAGAATGAAAGAGATAGAAAAACCCTAGAAAGATGAGTAGGTAGCCTGAGCATCCAAGATCTTCCTCCAAGGAGTGGAAAAGAGAGTGTTTGCTTCGTCTCAGCCAAAGATACAAACCCTAGGACGTCCTAAAGGTTATATACTATTCTAAAATATACAGAAAATTAGGCCCAAGCCCAAAATAGTGCCGCTCAACGGTAAACTACCGCTCAGCGGTAAGTGCATGAGTTGATTCTTCCCCTCAGCGGCATTTTCACCCCTCAGCGGAGCCAACGGGATTTCCTGAGTGCCGCTCAGCGGTAAACTACCGTTGAGCGGTACTCGCGACTTCTCCTTTTGCACTTTTTGAGTTCTTTTTTGATTGCATATCTATCCTTCTTCACTTCTTTCACCATATTCACCTTAAAACCTGCATAAAACACTGAAATCAAGCATAAACCTGTCCAGCTCTCTTATTTCCAAAAATATGAACAAAAGCATGATTCCAAGCTAGTTTATAAGTGTTAAAGGTTGCTTTTAGTATCAATTTTAAGCATGAAAATAACAGTTTTTCAACTGTTATCACAACCCCAAACTTAGAACTTTGCTTGTCCTCAAGCAAACAAGATGTAACTCAATCTTCTACCAATCAATACAATGGTTTACTCCATTCAAAAATCCTCTTTTCAAGATAAGTAAAAACTTCAATTAAGCTCATGACAAAGACTTCAATCAAGACATACACATGCTTTAGTGTTCACAAAGTCACTTAATATCCAACAAATGCTATTTTTCATGAATGATCAATCAACTAAGCATGGATGTTCATGTGCTCATGGAATATTTCCTCACTAAGTAAAGTGTTTCACTCAAACACAAGTGTATAAGAGGTAATCACTCATTCACTCTACTATCACAATGTCACATGAATTGACTTTTCCTTTCATTTAACCACAATCAAATAAATTCACAAGCATGCATCATCGCAAGGACTTTTCAATGGCTTATAATGTGGCTGGGCTAACAAGAAAATTGGTTTTTCTAGATCACAAAACCCTTGAGTTAAGAGAATCATATAAACACAATCGTTCTTACTTTTCCCCAACTTTCTTTTGCATTGAGCTTTGCTTTTTCTTTTCTTTTCTTTCTCTTTTGCTTTCTCTTTTCACATACTTAATTCTTAGCTCTTAGCTCAATGCTTTCAATTTCCCTTTCTATTTTCCAACAACCCCAAACTTGAACATTTATCAATACCACAGAATCTTCTCGTCTTAACTCAAGATAAAACTTTTCAACGAAGGTTTTCAAATCATGTTCAAGGCTAAGGGTTCAAATGATAGAACACATAGTGCTCTCTTTTAGTGGCTAATTTCATTTGGCTAATACAAGGGTTACCAGCAAATGACCTTGATCATATGATGCAAACAAGAAAGTAATTCAATCATAGAAAACCTGGGCAAAGTCATTCATGCTTTCAAAGTAATAGCATTCATTCACACAAACTCTGGAGCTCAAAACCTCACATATAAGCTCATTCACATTCGACATACACATCCTGCTTAGTATCATAATCACAATCACAACATCATGCATTTGTTCACAAAGCTTGTGAATCACCTGTATAAGCATGTAATGTGCACATCTCAACATCAATCCATATCAAAGCATCATCAAGCATTACTTATCAAACAATCACAATCATAAGCAAACCATCATAACAGACAAAGTTTCCAATTGAGTACAACAAACCCTATTCTAAAAACACAAGTAAATAAGTTCAGAACATAAAACAAAAACATAAGTCCTGCTCTAGTTATGTTAGCTTTCATCAGTAAATGCTATCTCAACTCCTCATCAATCTGAGCTGTCATCTGCATCATCCTCTTCTTCCTCATCTTCGACATCCTCAAATGCATCATCCTCATCATCATCAACATCATCTTCATCCATCTCCATAGCTGAAGCTTCAGCTGCTCCAGCTCTACCTCCTTGTACCTGCTCTTCTAGCCAAGCTACCACATTATGAAACTCCTCCATAGTCCACTTGTGTGCTGGAGGTGTATCATACATTCCAACAATCATCTCAGCAGTAGCCACCTGCCCTCTGTGGATAGACTGTAACTGTGCACCTATAAGAGACATATACATGTCCCTCATTTGGAAAGGTTCTGCTTCATGTGTCTCAACAGATGCCTAACTCTGTGCTTGCCCTCTTTCTCTACGAGTATGGCGTGGTGGAACTGGCTGAGCTGCCTCCTCACCTCCACAATATTGTCTGTAATAGGCCTCATCAATTGCTTTCCTTGGCCTTTCAAATGGTGGAGCAGAAGTATCCACCCCAGCTATCTTGCAGAGGTGTGTAATCAAAGAAGGATGTCCTAAGGGTGCTTTGCTGTTTGTTGTGTTAGCACACACCCTTATCTCATCAGCTATTACCTGTCCAATATTGACATTCAAGTTTCTGATCGCACAGTAAAGGAGGAGTGCCCTGTTAAGAGTGATGTCTGACACATGAGAACATGGCTGAATGTTGGCATGAGAAAATGTCATCCAATACTTTGCAAGAGGAGTCAAGTTAGTCCTCCTAATGTTCACCACAGAGCCAGTTCTATTCCTCTGAAAATGTCCTCCAGATACACATAAAACTCTCTCCACATCATCAAAATCAGTGCCTTCTTCCATACATAGAGCAAACTGGCACTGTTCACCATCCCACACAGTACCCAAGAAGTTGTTGATGGAATCAGGATCATACCTAATAGCATGGCCTCTGACATAGCCTAGGTAATTCTCAGCCGGATAATCACCAATCTTCCTTGCATTGGTGTAGAATTCTTTCACCACAACTATATTAGCAGGTGTAGGGTATGTGGCTAGCTTCCCCTAATCATTTCCCAACAATTTCTCTCCAAATGAGGAGCAAAGTTAGGTATCATTCCAACCTTCCTCTCCATAAGGAGTCTCCTATCTTGGACCACCTTAAAGTGCTTCTCATGTTTGCGAGATAGGAACCTACTAGAATGGGGTTGTTCTGGTTCCTTTTCTTTTCTTTTGGATGCCATGGTTTTCACTCTTTTGCCTGAAGAGAATGTCATTCCTACATCAAACACAGATTACAAAACCACAAAACATGTTGTTAATCATTAGTAAACCACAAACAACACCTTATTTCGAAGCTAAACCACCGCTGAGGGTCAAAATCACCCCTCAACGCCACCAGTGCAGCAATCCAGTACACAACTCAACAAAAATAACATGTCTATCAGAGTGGCGCTCAGCGGCAATTTACCCCTAAGCGGTGACTTTGCAGGTTGTTGAAAAATGCACTTCTAACCTTTCCTAAATCCACCCACATGCAATTTTTAATCTTCTAGATCAAAATCACTCAATTCAATACATCAATTAAATCATCAAATCATGCATATAAATCAAAACCCCTAAAAATTCATGCTTCAACAATCAAATTCATACTCAAGAACCCTAGAATGAAAAATGCTTGACTTACTTGGGTGGAGATGTGATAACAGTTGAAAAACTGTTATTTTCATGCTTAAAATTGATACTAAAAGCAACCTTTAATACTTAGAAACTAGCTTGGAATCATACTTTTGTTCATGTTTTGTGAAATAAGAGAGTTGGACAGGTTTATGCTTGATTTCAGTGTTTTATGCAGGTTTTAAGGTGAATTTGGTGAAAGAAGTGAAGAAGTATAGAGATGGAATCAGAAAAGACATAAAAAAGTGCAAAAGGAGAAGTCGCAACTACCGCTCAGTGGCAGTTTACCGCTGAGCGGCACTTAGGAACTCACGTTGGATCCGCTGAGGGGTGAAAATGTCGTTGAGGGGGAAGAATCAACTCACACACTTACTGCTGAACGGTAGTTTACCGCTGAGCGGCACTATTTTGGGCTTGGGCCTAATTTTCTGTAATTTTACGAATAGTATATAAGCTTTAGGTGTTCCTAGGGTTTGTATCTTTGGCTGAGACGAAGCAAACACTCTCTTTTCCACCCCTTGAAGGAAGATCTTGGATGCTCAGGCTACCTCCTCATCTTTCTAGGGTTCTATCTTTCTTTCATTCATTATTGTTCATCTAGTTTCACCATGAATATGGTGAACTAAACCTTGTATTGTTGTTGGGGAATCAATGTAGTCTTGTGAAACTCTCATATATGGAATTTGTTTTAACATCTTATTTTAAGACTTATGCTTTCTTTCATCATTAGTTAGGGTTTTTCCTCTTTGCTTAAAGCTTTCATTGTTTAACTCATTCATTGCGATGATTATTGATTTTGTCGATATGGGAACGTACGGGGAAATCTAGATCCGGGTTATTTCTCCCAATAGCATATTGGTTGCCGTTAAGCTTCTGCACTTCAGAATTAATTATTAGAGATGCTAGGAATTGTATGAACTCGTAATTAAGGATAGGCCTTCTTGCAAGGTGATTTAGAGAGTGGCATTAGCATTGATGAAAAGAATGATGAATTCCTAAAAGTATATGAGAGTGGATAGGATGAAATTGATAACCCCAACAACATACTCATCCATCTAATTCATTAAAGTGTTTGTATTCCTCTTTTCCATTGATCAAATTCATGCATACATGTTTAATTATTGTCTTTTGCATTTAAACCCTATAATCAATTGTTAACAAGTCTTAAATAATCAACAAATCATATCGCTAACTAGGTCGTGAGTCCTTTGGGAAAACGATACTTGGTCTTACCTAGTTTTATTACTTGATACGATTCGGTCACACTTGCCGATTCTTAAACAAGTTTGTGGCGCCGTTTTTCGGTGTTCATAAATTTGTCATCAAGATGCTAGATGAATGGAGAATGATTTCAAGCTATGAAGAAAAATGATGCTCTCTTCCAACCCCAAACTTAGATGGAAAACTAGTGAAAAAGTGAGTGGAAGGGAGATTTTCTCAAGAGGGATAAGGGAAAAGTTGTAGAGAACCTTTTGAAAAAGTATGTAGGAGTGTGTGTGCAGAGAAGCATCTAAAAAGAGAGGCCAAGGCGCAACTTAGGGTATAAAAATACCCTAATGGGCTCGGGTTCCGCTAAGGGGCAACCTAAGCCCATTCTACGACACTATCGCTCAGCGGCAGTTTGCCGCTCAGCGGCACTTTCGGGAAGTGCTCTTCTTCTTCCTAGCTTAACCTAGGTGCCTCCTATACATGCCCCTCACTTGCTCCCTGCACTTAAATTCTCAGATCACTCATGCAAATCCCTATCATGCAACTAAAGTATAACAAACAAAAATATAATCGATCAACTGGGTTGCCTCCCAGGTAGCGCTTGTTTAACGTCACGAGCCTGACCCAAAATCCACCAACACCTATCAGTAGGTGTAACAAACCTAGTATCTTTCAGTAGATAATTAACCACCTAGCATCCTTCAGTAGATGCTATGCCCCAAAATTTACAGAAGTAATGTCCGACTGATAAAAGTTTACAAAACCAAAATAAAATCAAAAGAAAAATTGTCTTCAAATCACTAGAATGCCTTCCAGCAAGCGCTCTTTTAACGTCATTAGTTTACAACTCTTTCTTCTCGGTCTTGGAGCACCACTATACCTTCATCCACATCAATGATGGCTTTGGTCATTTTCATAAACGGTCTTCCGAGAATAATGGGTATCTTTTCAGTCTCCATCTCCATCACCACAAAGTCTACCAAGAACTGTAGTTTGCCTACACTAACTATAATATCCTCTGCTATTCCATAGGGTTTCTTTGAGGATCCATCTGCCATTACTAAATTAACCTTTATAGGCTTCACATCAACATCACCAATCTGCTCAAGTAAAGAATAAGGTATCAAGTTAACACTTGATCCTAAATCAAGTAAAGCCTTCTTTATCCTTTTTTTCCCTATTGCGCATGGAATGGAGAAACCTCCTGGATCTTTTGCTTTTGGAGGGAATGGCTCCTTTTTAATAGCTTTATACTTCTTTGTATCATCATCTCTACGTCTTTTCTTCGTAGAGACTTCTTCCTCAGGTTTTGTATAAACTACAATATGTTGTAATATCTCCTTCCAAGGTACATCATTGTCCACCATATTGAATAATTCTGTAAAATCAAATTGTTTCTCATGATTTATTGGAAAAGGAAAAATATCTTCACTCTTTATCTCTCTTCTCTCTCCTTTCTCTTTTCTCTCTTCTTTCTCTTTTCTCTCTTCTTTTTCTTTTTCTTTCTTTTCTCTCTCTTCTTTTTCTTTCTCTCTGTCTAACTCAACTGTTTCAACATTTGCACTCTCCAACACTTTACATTCCTCCCTAGGGTTAACCTCAATATTAGCCCCAAAATTTTTGTCAGGCCTTTCTTCCAACTGCTTGGTAATCTGACCCATTTGAATCTCCAAGTTTTTAATAACAGCTTCAGTGCTCTTTTGAGAAGATTCAGTTTTCTGTATAAATTGCTGAAGAGTTTCTTCCATCCTTATTGATCTTTCATTAAGTATAGAAATCAGTTGCCATAAGGTTGGTTGTTGTTGTTGCTTGTTAAATTGCCCAGTTTGTCCAGCTTGCCCACTTTGTCCTTGACCAATGTTTGGGTGTGGTTTCCACCCTTGATTGAAATTCCCCTGACGGTATGGAAATTGATTGGCCATGAAGTTAACATCCTCTAAAGCTTCTGCTGGAAAGGCGCATTGACCATTGATATGGTCACCCCCACATAATTCACACATCTGTTGTTGAACCTGTGCAACAGTCTTTAACTCTTTTGGCAGTTGTGCAAGTGTTTTTGTGAGAGTCTCCAATTGTTGGGTTAGTATCTTGTTCTGTGCTAGCAAGGCATCATTGGTTTGTAACTGTAGAACTCCTTTTTGTTGAATAGGAGCTCCTCTTCCACTGTTTAGCTCATTATCATTTGTAGCCATGTTTTCAATTATTTCTGTAGCTTCCTCCGGAGTTTTCCATTTGATATTTCCTCCAGCTGAGGCATCAAGCATCATCTTGGTTTGTGAACCAAGACCTCCAAGGAAGATCAGGACTACTTCCACTTCGTCAAAACCATGCGTGGGAGTTTTTCTTAATAGGCTTTTATATCTGTCCCATGCATGACCTAGTGATTCCTCCATGCCTTGCCTGAAAGATGAAATCTCTTGCTTTCCTTTATTTACCTTTGATTGTGGAAAGTATTTGTTTAAGAACTTTGTCACCATTGCTTCCCACTTTGTAAAGCTTCCTTCTGGAAAAGAGTTCAACCAAAGCTTAGTGTTGCCTCCTAATGAGAATGGAAACAGGCTAAGTTTGATTGCTTCGTCCGGCGCCCCATTTATCTTTACTGTGTTGCAAATCTCATTAAAAGTTTTGAGGTGCTCATATGGGCTTTCGTGAGACAACCCATTAAATTGGTTACTCTTAACCAGTTGGATTAATGTCGGTTTCACCTCCATATTAGCTGCATTGACCCTTGGTCTTGCTATGTTATTGAAATGCTGAGGTCCAGCTACATTAGTGCAATCTACAAGAGTTCTTCTGGCATTAT
Organism: Vigna umbellata; assembly: GCF_029865625.1. NCBI lineage: Eukaryota > Viridiplantae > Streptophyta > Magnoliopsida > Fabales > Fabaceae > Vigna > Vigna umbellata. The sequence goes on along the minus strand of NC_142172.1, from coordinate 3,901,660 downwards.
TATTCTCCATCTCCTCAGTGCTATGGTTAGAACCTTGAGGTGATGGTTGTAACAGAGTTTCCGGAGGAGGAAAAAGTTCTCTACATGTACGGATTATTCTCCTCCGTCTACTCTCGTCTAAGTCTTCAAGAAGAGGTTATGAGGTTTTCTTGCTCTAGTTCGGATTGCTTCCTGCATATACAAGAAAACAAATCCTTAGAAAAATTGGTTAGCACAAAAAGATATAGAAGAAGATATAAGATCAGAGATAAGAAGATAAAATAAAAACAGAAAAAAATAAAAACAGAAAATAAAAACATAAAACCAAAAAAATAAAAACAGAAAATAAAAATAGAAAACAGAAAAATAAAGTAAAATAAAGTAATAACCGAAAAAAAAATAAAAACAGAAAATAAAATAAAATAAATTAAAATAAAATAAGAATAAAATAAAATAAAATAAAATAAAACCCGAAAAATAAAAACAGAAAATAAAAACAGAAATTCAAATTTCAAAATTCAAAATTCAAGTCAAAGATAATCAATAATCACACAAATAAACTAGTTAAACCACGAATCCCCAACAACGGCGCCAAAAACTTGATGACAAATTTATGAACACCGAAAAACGGCGCCAAAAACTTGTTGAACCCTCGACAAGTGTGACCGAATCGTATCAAGTAATAAACTCGGTAAGACCAAGTATCGTTCTCCCAAAGGACTCACGGCCTAGTTAGTTATATGATTTGTTGATTATTTAAGACTTGTGAACAATTGATTATAGGTTTCAAATGCAAAAGACAGTAAGTAAACATGTATGCATGAGTTTGATCAATGGAAAAGAGGAACACAAACACTTGAACGAATTAGATGGATGAGTATATTGTTGGGGTAATCAATTTCATCTTATCCACTCTCATATTATAGGAATTCATCATTCTTTTCATCAATGTTAATGCCACTCTCTAAATCACCTTGCAAGAAGGCCTATCCTTAATTATGAGTTCATACAATTCCTAGCATCCCTAATAATTAATTCTGAAGCACAGAAGCTTAAAGGCAACCAACCCTCATATTCCTATGTCTAGGCAATATGCTATTGGGAGAATTTCCCCAGATTTAGATTTCCCCGTATGTTCCCATATCTCAAATAAGATGTTTAAACACAAAATTCCATATATGAGATCTTCAAAAGATTACATTGATTCCCCAACAACAATACAAAGTTTAGTTCACTGTTGAGAGGGTCGCACCTCACACAAAAGTTGATTGCAAAATTAATGCAGTATAGTTACTAGGAAGTGACTCCTAGGTCGTCTCTCAAGGACCAATATTGTGGGTTCAGTCTCAGATTTAACACGAACTAGGGGGTGTTTTGTAAGGTTTTGTGCAGAAAATTGAATTAAATTAAAATTGGGAGTTAAAGACAACTAACAAAATTAAAAGCTGAAAGTAGAAAACCGAATGATTCTAACCATAAGTGTTAAAACCGAACGGTGATATAAAAGACCGAACAGTCTAAAGCAATGACCGAACGGTGCACTATAATTGCACAAAAGTAAAAACCGAGCGGTAATAACATTGAGACCGAACGGTCTCCGAAAAAGGAAATGGGCGAACGGTCGCTAAATACCGAGTGTCCTAACAAGGAACAAGACAAGCCGAACGTCACAGAGCAACAATAATAAAAGGCAGAACAAAGATATGGACGAACGATCTCTAACAGTGACGTTAGAGACCGAACAGTTGTGCACCTAGGCCGAACGTTAAGAAAACAACAGATATTGAAAACTTAGCAGAAAAAGCAGAACGGTCTCTTAACATGTTAGAGACCGAACGGTACAAATTTAAAAACTGGACTATCTAAATGGAGAAGCACAAAACGTTGTAGAAATGAACCAGAAAATGCGGTGAACAGTAAATTGAACTAGTTGAACTAGAATTAACATGCAGAGCTGGAATGAAGAAAAACGAACTTTTAAACACAACTAGAAAACGTAAATCAAACCACAAACAGAGGCTGTAGTGAAAATAAGCTGAAAAACATAAATGAACAAAGTTGAAAACGTAAAATGGAAACAAAAATCTGACATAATTAAAATGCACAATTGGAAATAAACAATGAAACTGAATGAAACGAATTAAGCAGAGACGATACTCACAATAAATTGGAAAATGAAAGTAATTGGATCCAAAATCTAAACGTGAAAACGGGATTGGAAACGAAAGGTAATGCGTAAATGAAAATAACGATTCAACAACATCAAATAAAGAACGCAAAGTGGAAATTAGAATTTACATTAGATAATATTCAATACATGAAGATGAAGATGGAAAATGAAAACAAACCCAAAACCTCCTAAGGGGAGGAGGAAAAAGATGCTCCCAGGAGAAAACGTCTGGTGGCGGCTGGAAGACTTAGGGCAAGTGAAGGTGAATTTTGGGGTATATAGACCCCAAAAGACAAAACTGCCCTTCTAACACTGACGTGGCCACCCTCTTGAATTCCCAAATTGTGTTTGCAATATCTGGTCATCTCATCTGACCGTTTGGTTAATAAAGGATCCCACCGTTCGGTCACTAGAGGCTCAGGAGATGGTGTGTAGTTCAGTCTTTACAAGACCGTTCGGTCAACAACAATTGCTGAGACCGTTCGTTTTATGGTGCACGTCCTTTCGGTTTATGCTCTAGCTCACCGTTCGGTCACTACAATTCCATTCCCGTGCTCGCCCATTATTGGTAGCTGACCGTTCGGTTCAATGAAAGGTTCATGCCGTTCAGTTCAATGAACAAATGCACTACCGTTCGTTGAGGATTGTTCGGCCATTTAATGTAATCTTTCACAGACCGTTCGTTCAATCCTTTAGAAGACCGTTCGTTCATCTTCAGCAGATCTTTTTCAACCTTTCAACCGTGATTGTTCTGCACAAAAATGTGATTGAAATAATTAAGCCCAAATAATGCAAATTAAATAAAATAACAATTAGTCTTGAAATTGAGCCCAAATAATGAAAATGCAAGAATAATTGATAATTAAGCACAATTCCCTGACAAAATATGGTGCTGGAAGCTAAGTGTATAATGAAAAATGGTGACTCATCATTCACCATATTCATGGTGAAACTAGATGAACAATAATGAAAGAATGAAAGAGATAGAAAAACCCTAGAAAGATGAGTAGGTAGCCTGAGCATCCAAGATCTTCCTCCAAGGGGTGGAAAAGAGAGTGTTTGCTTCGTCTCAGCCAAAGATACAAATTTAGGACGCCCTAAAGCTTATATACTATTCTAAAATATATAGAAAATCAGGCCCTAGCCCAAAATAGTGCTGCTCAGCGGTAAGTGCGTGAGTTGATTCTTCCCCTCAGCGGCATTTTCACCCCTCAGCGGAGCCAACGGGATTTCCTGAGTGTCGCTCAGCGGTACTTGCGACTTCTCCTTTTTCACTTTTTGAGTTCTTTTCTGATTCCATCTCTATCCTTCTTCACTTCTTTCACCATATTCACCTTAAAACCTGCATAAAACACTGAAATCAAGCATAAACCTGTCCAGCTCTCTTATTTCCAAAAATATGAACAAAAGCATGATTCCAAGCTAGTTTCTAAGTGTTAAAGGTTGCTTTTAGTATCAATTTTAAGCATGAAAATAACAATTTTTCAACTGTTATCACTTGTAACACAAAGTGTATAAGAAGTTGAAATTGGACTTGGGATTTTAAACCATACACGCTTTATTATAACTTTATCCATTTGACTAGAATTGGCTTTAGTAATATATCAGGAAGAAATGAAGCTTAGTCGTGACTTAAAGATGTTCATAAATGGGAACATGGGGTGGTATAGAACATCTTTAGACAACCATAAATGTCCAAAATCAGAACCACATTATATATAGCAATTAGTCACGGGAAATGAAAGAGGAAAAATTGGATTGAAACACGGACTAAATAATTCCAACTGCCTCAACTATGAAACCAACATTGATGAAGTTGTAGAGTTTCTTGTTAATTGGGATAGTTGCAATATATACCATAAAAAGTTGTTAAGATTAATCTTATCTCATTCAATTTTAACTAATTAGATGGATTTTATTTGACTAGCTTACCTTCTGTGAAATGAAGGATGACTATCCTTAAGAATCTCTATCGGGATGTTATCCCTAACTTTAGTAAGTATACCCTCGTCTCCGCAATTCCTCCTTCATAAAGTTTGAATACATCTTCAAAATTGTCAAACTCATTAGGGTCCTGTTAAGTAAAGATTCCAACTCCAAGTTAGTAATAGAGTGCGTTAGAGGAGAACAACTCAACACCAAATCGAATCATTACCTTGAGATAATGGAGAAGCTAAACCTCTTCGAGAAAGGCTCCTACCATATCTTTTCCATCGTCGATGTGCTCCTCGCCGTAAGTGTCCAGATTTGGAGCCCTATGTAGCGGTTTTCGTGATACCCCTCGTGAAATTAGTTAGGGTTTTCACGATACCCATCTAATGAGAGCTCTGTCACGCAGCGGCAACAGTACGAACTTTCACGAGCAACCTACATCGAGTTCGTCAATGAACGGACCAAAGTAGAGAAGGCACGAGCAGTTGAGGTATTAATCTTCTCAAATTCCCTAAATTCAAGAATCCCACTTTGCTAAAGTTCTTATTAAGAAATCATAAGATAAAAAATAGAAAGAATGAACTGAGGTTGGTCGAATAATCAGCATTTTCTTACAAAAGCGCTCTCAAGTGATGTATATTTGTGTTATAAAAGATAGCGTTTTTCTAAAAACGTGCTATCTATTCATTTATTTTAAATTATAAATTAAAAAAATAATATTAATTATTTATAGACAGCGTTTTTCTAAAAAAGCGCTATCTATTATCAGAGGTATAGATAGCGCTTTTTTAAATAAGCGCTATCTATCATTTCGCATACTCATAGATAGCGCTTATTTAAAAAAACGCTATCTATTAAGCGCTATCTATCATCAATTTTGTAGTAGTAGTATACTTTCTTCATTCTATGAAGTAAAAATTATATCATGTTATCTATGTTAACAATATAGATAAGATATTAAACTCTATTAAAGTATTTTACAATATAATTTTATTTATAATTAGCACATAAAATTTGAAGTATTGCAACTATATTATTTGCTCTTATTCAAAGAAGAATGTCTTTCTTTCATTGGGATGTATGTATGAATGTGTTTCTTTTTTTTTTCCATTTTTTTAACACAATATAAAGAGACCTTTTTAGAGCTAAAGCAAAATAAAAGACAAATCTGCAACGCTTAATGTGGCAATGACACTGCTAAAAAAAATAAAATGCATCTTCCTGGAAGAATAGCCATGAAGATTCCAGCCAAGCCGTGACACCTCTTCACCCAAAATCCAAAGAACGGTGAGTGCACCAAGCTGAAATCAGCGCTTGCTGGCTGGACGTGACCGAGTGCATCTCTTCTGGAAGAAAGGAAATAATTGTCTCCAAAAATAAATCCCAGCACCATGCTGCTTCCTCCAATTAAAGTCCGCATTTTTCCCTTCCAACAAAATGAAATGCCCGCCTCCTTCCAGCACCTACATCAGCGCATCTTCCTATCTAAAAGTAAATAAATGATTTTAAGCAAAGCTAGCTGTTGTCCGTGTGCACATGTGCGCCTCCTTCTCCAAGACCAAGTGAATGTCCGCGTGTGCCACCTCTCTGCAATTGAAATTGAATTCTTCAATCACCGTACACTCCACTTCTTGAATGAAGTGCGGCTTTCATTTGCTGGCTGGAAGAATGTGCACACGGTGACAAAGTTTCTTTTTTTTTCTTTCTTTCTTAACGCATGGACCAAGAGCATTACTTGCTTTCACGCATTTCTTCTTCTTTTAGTACTTTTGCCATGATGAATATGCATTGATAGATTAATACAATTAGCATTTTATTTTTTCAGTTCACTCGTTGCAATTCCAATAGCATTAGATGTGTTGCTTCTTTATCCGTGCATTTCAATTGGTCAAGCAATTGGCATTTTATTTGTTCCTGCTGCAATGTGCATTTAACTTTTTAGCTTAAGCGTTACATTTCAATAGCGTAGATGAGTTTCTTTATTATCAGTTGCATTTTACTTAGTTTGCACACCTTGCTTTAGGACTGTTCAGTTTATTATTTCCGTTCACTATGTTGTCTATTCTGTTTGGCTTCTTTATCTTCCTACATTTCCAATTTCCTCACTTTCTTTAGAGACCGTTTGGTCTCAATGTAGGACCGTTCGATCTTCATGCTTTGTCCATTTATTTCAATGTTTTCAATTATGTTTGGTTGTATTTAATTTTCATTTTTAATTTAGTTCATTTCGAATCACAAAAACACTTTCAAACCCCCCTACTACGTGTTTGACCTAAGCCTCGAACCACATTTGGTCCTTGAGAGACGACCTAGGAGTCACTTCCTAGTTATACTGCATTCTTATTTACACATCAAATTTGTATAGGCCGGACAGCCCCAACAAATTTTAATTGGGGGAGATTCTGATTTTCTTTGTTAGTTTTTGTTTTCTGTGTTAAATTTTTTCTTTTCTAGGTTGTTTTTGTTGTGTTCTATGTACAGTTTTGCATGTTTCTCTTGCTTTCTGGACTTTGTTTAGGTTGTAGACTTGACCTTCACTTCATTGACACTTGGCTTGAAATCCTTGCTTTTCTTTGCTTGGGAAGATGATTATGATGTTTGAGAGGTTGAATTGATTGTGACATGACAAAGATACCCTGTGTGAGATTTGAGCCACTTTATGTCTTTCTTGTGTGTGATATGTCTCTTGATTGCTTGCACATATGCCTTGGCTTGACTCTTGTTGATAATTCTTGATTGATATGCATGTTTGGAAGTGATATAGGCAATTTTGTTCTTGAGCCTCTCTAGCCAAATAAGTCTACCTTGTTGTGATCATTTGATAACCCCTTTGAGCCTATGCTTCCGTTTTCCTTGTTTTGAAGCTCATACACTAGCCCTATGTGAAAAAACCATGGTTACCTTAACCTTAGGGAATTTTGGAGCTTTGGAAGTGTTTTGGGAACAATTGTGGTCTCCTTGGGGATTTTGATGAATTGGCTAGTTGGTTCCTCTTGTTTCATTTTTGTAAATATGTTGTGTATCTTGTCACTTACAATTGAGTCCTAAATAGAGAAAAGAAAAAGAGACAAGATGAGAAAAGAAAAAAAATACAAAAAAATGAGAAAAAAAAATTGTGAATAATGGAGTCAAGAAGAGGATTGAATTAGATGTTTGGGTGTGATTTGACTATGTTTACACTTGGTCCCCATTGCTCCTCTATTTCTTTTGGTTTGTAGCTTCTCATCCATATTTTATCCTCCCTTGTCCTTGGCCCCATTACAACCATGAAAAAACCTTTTGATTTGAGCATGCATATGTTTTGAGTGTTGATATTAGAGGCTCACCAAGTCTATTGTTGCTTGTTTTCTTGAGTGCATTGAGTTGACATTGTTTACCCTAGACCCTTGAGAGATACAGTGATAGTGCATTTGTGAGGTTTTGTTGCTTTTGATTCACCTATTGAGTTGATTGATCATTTTGCCATGTCTTGAATTGCTTGGATGATTTCATGAGTATCTGCTTTCCTTGATTCTGTGTTGGATATTTTCTACATATTTTCTTTGTCCAGATCCCTTGAGGACTGTGTAATTCTGTTTGTTTCCTTGTGAGTCTTTGTTTTCTGTGTGCTGAGGTTGTGTCATACCCCTGATATCCTCTGAACTATTCCTTGATTTGTGTCTTGATTTTGCCCAAGAGTGCAAAAGACTAAGTGTGGTCTATTTTGATGAGTCAATATTTTCTTCACTTAACTTAACTTATTGTGCTAGATTTAATCAGGGAATTGTGCTTGAATGTCCAGTATTTCCCTATTTTAACGTCATTAGCTTGACATCATTATGCTCAGTTTAGATTCTTGATATTGGCGTGCTTCTTGATTTCATCACACCAACATAATTTCAACAGCTTCCTAGTCACCACTTTGACTCTCCTAGAATAAGGAGCCTTAATCTCAAGAACTCCCTTTGCTTTGATATCCTTAATAAGCCATAACGTATTCTTGAATTTCATTGGTTTGCCAAGGTAAGGTTCATTATTTTCCAGCATAGAATCTTGGTGAACTAGCTTTTCTTCCTTATCTCCATCCTCTTCCTTCACTTTTGGAGAGAAACAATTATGGCTCCTCTTGACCAACTTGGCAACTTGATCAGGTAGGCTAGTCACTGATAGAATTTCATCTGTTTTTTCAGGACTAGACTTTTTTACTTGAATTGGCTGCACATTATTCAAGACATTGAAAGTCACCTCTTCATCTTGATCTTTCAATGTTAAAACTCCATCATCTACATGAATTACAACCTTAGTTGTTTTCATGAATGGTCTTCCAAGAATGAGAGGGATCTCTATTTCTTCCCCGATCTCCATCACTACAAAATCCACTGGGAATTTGAGTTTGTCAATTTGTATCACAACATCTTCCACTACACCATAAGGATGCTTAATGGACCTGTCTGCCATTTGCAAGATCATTCTTGTAGGTTTGACCTCAAGCCCACCAATCTTCTTGAGCATAGATAGGGGCATCAGATTGATGCTAGCCCCTAAGTCAACTAGAGCCTTCCCTATATCATGATTCCCAATGGTGTAAGGGATATTGAAACTTCCCAGATCTTTGAATTTGGGAGGGAGAGCCTTCTGCATAATGGCACTACAATTACCCTACACTTCAATTGTTTCTTCATCTAGACATTTCTTCTTTTTAGTGAGAAACTATTTCAAGCATTTAGCATAACCAAGAATTTGTTACAGTGCTTCAGTCAAGGGTATAGTAATCTCCAATTTCTTGAAAGTATCTATGAACCGCCCAAATTGCTTTTCTTTTGCCTTCCTTGAATGGACTTTAGGATGAGGAAGGGGCTTCTCAATTTCCTTTCCTCTTTCTCTCTCTCTTCTCTCATTTACTTTTACCTCAACCTCTTCATTCTCTTTTTCTTTCTTTTTCTCATCCTATTCTTTTCTTTCTCCATTCATCTCTTCTTTTTCACTTAGCTCCTCTTTCTCTCTACTCATCTTTTCTTTCTCACCAACTTCCTTCTCTTTTCTCTCAATTTTTCTCTCTACTAACATCTCACCACTTATACTCATGATGGCGTTACATTCCTCCTTAGGGTTAACTTCAGTATTAGACCCAAAATTATTCTCAGATTTCTCCTCCAACTTCTTTGCTAGTTGGCTAACTTGTATCTCCAAATTTCTAATGGCAGCTTAAGTGCTTTTATGATTAGAGATAGACACTTGCATGAATTGTTCGAGTGTCTCCTCTAGCTTTATAGTCCTATCAGATAAGGATGGTTGTGGTTGTAATTGTTGCTGTAGTGGTCTATTGAATTGTCCAGCTTGCCCTTAACCCATGCTTAGGTGAGGTTTCCACCCTTTGTTGCAGTTACCTGGGCGGCCTTGATTACTGTTAACGGTTGAAAATACTGTTATCTGTGATATAATTTTGATACTAAGTACACCCTTTTCTACTTAGAAACTTGCTTGGAATCATGTTTTTCTGTTAAGTTGTGTGAATAAGAGAGTTGAGGTTGAATTTGATGATTTTATGACCAATTCCCTTTGTTTTGATAGAAAATGAGTTAATATGGAAAGCAGGGATAAAGTGCTAAGGAGATAGAGCTCAGAAAGGTCAAGAAAAAGCACTAGAAGGAAGGAAGCTCGAGGCTTGGGCGCCCTTTTTGAAGGCTTGAGCGCAACAAACCACCGTTCACCGCCCGGGCGCCTCTTTTTGGGCGCTTGAGTGCCAGCAGCACGAAGCTTGGGCGTCCTCTGGAAGGCTTAAGCGCAGGAAGTTCCGCTCACCGTTCGGGGGCCCCTTTTGGGGCGCTTGAGCGCCGGACATAGAAGGCTTGGGCGATCTTTGAGAGGCTTGAGCTTGTAAGACCATCGCTCGCTGCCCGGACGCTAATAACAGTTGAAAAATTGTTAATTTTAGACTTGATTTTGACCTTAAAGACAACCTTTATGACTTAGAAACTAGCTTGGATTCATGTTTTTGTTTAAGTTTTGGAAATAAGAGAGTTGGATAGGTTTTATGCTTGGTTTTCCTTGATTTTGCAGGTTTTAAGATGAATTGAATGAAAGAAGTGAATTAGCCAAAAGTTGGACGCAGAAAAGGAAGAAAAAGTGCATAAAAGAAGAGCCGCAAGTACCGCTCAGCACCACTTTAACCGCTGAGCGACACTTTGAAGTCCCATAGTCAACGTTGAGGGACAAAACAGTAGCTGAGCGTCAAATAGAAGAACCGCACTTATCGCTGAGCGGTAATTACCGTTGAGCACCATTTTATTGGGCCTTGGGCTACTTTTCTGTAATCTTTAGGAAGCTATATAAGGTTTTAATCGACCTAGGGTTAGTATCTTTGGCCAGAATGAAGCAAAATCACACTTTCTTCACCCCTTGGAGGAGGATTTTGGATGCTCAAGCTCCACTCTTGAAATTCTAGGGTTTTATCTTTCATTCTTTCATTATTTTTCATCTAGTTTCACCATGATTATGGTGAACTAAACCTTCATTGTTGTTGGGGAATCAATGTAATCCTTTGAAACTATCATGTATTGAATTGGTTCTTTAATCTATATGCTTTCTTTCATTAATTGTTAGGGTTTTTCTTCTATTCTCTGCATGCTTTGTTTAACTCATTCAATTGCATGATCATTGATGTTATTTGTATGGACACATATGAATAAATCTAGAACTGAAGAAATTCCCCCAATAGTAATATTGCCTACACATAGGGATAGGAGGATTGGTTGCCTTTAAGCTTCTGTGCGAAAGTAATGCATGAATAATTGTTAGGGAGACAAGACATTGTAAACTAGTGATTAGGAGTAGGCTTTCTTCATCGAGACATCGGGTTTAAGGTAAATTAGAAAGTGGCATTAACATTAATGAAGAAAGATGAATTCTTGAATACATGAGAGTGGATAGGATAAATTGAAAACCCCAACATCATCATCATTCCATAATTTACATCAATCACTTTTGCTTCTTTTGATCCAATTGATCAATACATGCATTCATATTTAATTTTCAGTATTTGCATTTAAACCTATAAGAATTCGTTCACAAGTCTAGGATAATCAACTAATCACATAACTGTTTAGGTCGTGAGTCCTTTGGAAACGATACTTGGTCTTACCATTTTATTATTACTTGATACGATTCGGTTACACTTGCCGAGGGTTAACAAGTTTTTGGCGCCGTTGTCGGGGATTAAAAATTTGTTTATCAGGCGCCCTAAGTGGGGCGCTTGAGCGCCATTCACTTGGGCTTGGGCTTTGTTTATGTTATGCTTCCGTTCTATTTAAAGGACCCAGGCGTCCTATGTTTTTATCTATGGCCGGAGCAGCACAACATCACACTCTTCCACTCTTTGAAGGGGGATTTGGATGCGAAAGCGTCCTTCCTCTACTTTTAGGGTTTTGCTATCTCATGTTTTTCCATTATTCATCTAGTTTCTCCATGTCTATGGGGAAGTAAACTCTATTTTTTGTTGGAGAATGATGTAACCTTGTGAACTCTCATGTATTTGAATTGATTCTTAATTCCATATGCTTTTTCATTAATTGTTAAAGTAATTCATCTATGCTTATTACATGCTTTGTTTAACTCATTCATCGCATGATTTATGAATTGCATGAGTGTCGGGAGGTTCCTTACAATTCAGGTTCTTGTTGAATTCTCCCAAGAGTAATATTTCTCAGGGATGAGGGTTTGAGTCTTGGTCGTCTTAAGCTCTTGATCTTCACATTTAATTACTAGGAATGCTAGGAATTGCATGAAGTGGTGGTTAAGGACATACTTATTCGCCGAGTGATTGGGTTTAGGTGATTTAGTGAGTGACGTTAACATTAATACATAAAGAAGAATTCTTACATACATGAGAGGGAACTTTGTGAAATCTAACCACAACAACATACTCATCTCATTATAAACAACATCCGTTCATCTTTGTGTTACTCTGATAGTGATCAAACTGCATACATATTTAATTTTATGTTCTTGCATCTTAAACTAATGATTTCATTTTATTTAAGTCTTAATTAATCAAGTCATCACACAACTATTTAGTGCCAAGAGTCTTCTGGGATACGATACTTGGTCTCACCATTTTATATTACTTGTGCGATTTGGTATACTTGCCAATCCATCAACAATTACCCATAAAATTGACTTCTTCTTAGGTATTGGCTTGCATAGCAAACTGTCCATTGATATGATCTCCACCACATAGCTCACAAAGCTGATATTGAGCTTGAGAGACATTTTGAAGCTCTTTAGGAAGTTGAGAGAGTTTTTTCATCAAGGCCTCAAGTTGCTGAGTCATTATCTTACTCTAAGCTAATAGGGCATCTTGAGATTGCAGTTGAAGAACTCCTCTTTGTTGCAACTAAGATCTTTCCTTATGTGTCTCATTGTCATTTGCAGCCATATTCTCTATCAACTCATAGGCTTCATCAGAAGTCTTCCATCTAATGTTACCTCCAACTGAGGCATCTAACATCAATTTAGTCTGAGATTTGAGTCCTTCAAGAAAAAGAATGACCACTGTAGGTTCATCAAATCCATGAGTAGGAGTCTTCCTCAATAGGCCTTTGAATCTATCCCATGTTTGGCCTAAAGTTTCGTCCATGCCCTGCTGAAAAGAAGAGATTACCTACTTCCCTTTATTGATCTTGGACTAAGGGAAGTATGTTAAGACCTCGGCAAGTGTACCGAATCGTATCAAGTAATAAATATGGTAAGACTAAGTATCGTTTTCCAAGAGACTCAAGGCCTATATAATTATCCTATCCACTCTCATGTATTTATGAATTTGTCTTCTTCATTAATGTTAATGTCACTTTCTAATTTACTTTAGACCCGATGTCTCGGCGAAGAAAGCCTATCCTTAATTACTAGTTTACAATGTCTTGTCTCCCTAGCAATTAATTCTGCATTATAAACTCACAGAAGCTTAAACGTAACCAACCCTTATAACCTTATGTCTAGGAAATACTGCTTTTGGGAGAGATTTCCCAGAGCTAGATTTCCCCGTATGTGTCCATATCGACAAAATCAATTATCATGCTATGAATGAGTTAAACAAAGCAAGCATAGAGTATAGAGGAAAAATCCTAACATTTAATGAACAAAGCATTTAAAATAAGAATAAACTCAATACATGAGAGTTTCAAAGGATTACATCGTTTCCCCAACAACAATTGAAGTTTAGTTCACCATAGACATGGTGAAACTAGATGAATAATGAAAAACAATGAGATAGAAAAACCCTAAAACTTGAAGATAGGAGCTTCCGCCTCCCAATCCGCCTTCAAGAGAGTGTTTCTGCGCCTCTTATGTCAAAAGATAACAAGCCTAGGACGTCCAAATCCTTAAATAGAGCACAGATAAAGTCCAAGCCCATGAGACTGGTGCTCAACGCCCCAACTTAGGGCGCCCAAGCATGACTACGAAAGCATTTGCACTCAGCGCCCCTGGAAGGGCGCTCAAGTGCCAAGGCGAGACTTTAGTGCTGAGGGCCTCCAAAAGGGCGCTCAGGCGCCACCTACGGTCCTTCTCTCTGATGATTTTCCAACTTTTCCAGAGTTCCAGCTCCTTGATACTTCAACTCTTCTTCCAAACCATCCTAATTCCTGTTCAAACAAGGAAAACCAAGCATAAAACCAATAATTCCACCTTCAATTCTCTTATTCTCATAACTAAAGCAAAAGCTTGATTTCAAGCTAGTTTCTAAGTCATAAAGGGTGTTTTTAGTATCAAATAACGTTATTTTCAACCGTTATCAAAGTACTTGTTTAGAAACTTGGCCACCACATCTTCCCACTCAATGAAACTATTATCAAGGAATGAATTTATCCACATCTTAGCATTGCCTCCCAAAGAGAAAGGAAACAAGCTAAGTTTAAGAGCTTCATCTGGCACATCCTGAATCTTCATTGTATTGCATATTTATGTGAAAGTGGTCAAATGTTCATATGGATTTTCGTGAGCTAAGCCATTAAATTGCTTACTCTGCACCAAGTGAATGAGAGCAAGCTTCATCTCCATGTTAGTGGCATTGACCCCGGGCCTGGCAATATTGTTAAAATGAAGAGGGCCAGTGACTGTTGCATAATCCTCCAGAGTACGTCTAACTAGACCAATATTCTGATTGCCAACCATGACTTCTATTTCCTAATTAGAGACTGAAGTGAAAGGTTGTTCAAGAGTCTCAAGAGAGGGAAACAGTTCTCTGGAAACCCTTTTCTGCCTTCTTCGTCTACTATAATCCAGACCTGTAAAGAGAGGTTCAGATAATTTTGTGCTCCTAGTACAAATCTTGTCCTACATACACTAAAGAACATTGCACTAGAGCACCAGATTAGCCAAAAAAAAAAAATAACAAAAATTAGAAAAAGTAAAAATAAAGAAAAAGTCTAAACAAGTTAAGAATCACAAAAACGTATAGTATAACCACAAGTCCCCGGCAACGGCGCCAAAAACTTGTTAACTCATTGGCAAGTGTACCAAATTTTATCAAGTAAAATAAAATTGTAAGACCAAGTATCGTTTCCCAAGAGACTCGTGTTACTAAACAATCGTGATGGAAGAGCTTGAGGAGTTCGGACCGACTGAGGCAGCAGGAGTGCGATCTGGATCCTCGAAGCTTCTCTAACGAGTAAAGACGCAACGGAACAGAATAAAAGTTAGAGATCGAAGGGAAAACTGAGGTCGAACACATGGAACCGTAGGATCTAGGATTTAATCTGTGGAAACCCGAGAGGCACGAATGAAACCCTAGGAGTGGGGATAGACTCGATTTGGACCGATTAAACGGTGATAAATTGAGATTGAACAGTGGAAAAGGTTCAAATGGTGAAGGATGTGGAAACCCTAAAAGAAGATGAGGAAGTGTGGTGAACGAAGAGAAGATACCTTCGAAGATGCATATGGAGTGCAGATTTGAGGTTGGAGACAATGGAGTTCTCGAGAGCGAGAATGAGATGCTCTGAGATGTGAATGGATGCACGAGAGAAGAATGGAAGTCGCGATTGTGATGTGAAGGAGAAATGAAGATGTGGTTGCTGACGCGTGCCGAAGGAGGATGTGGCGCTGATGCGTGCACAGTGGAGGGTGATGCGTCAGCGTGGAGTGTGAGAGAAAAGCACAATGGATAAAGTGGAGAAATGAGAGAATGATGAATGTGCTTGGAAGGTGACTAGAGGCGGTTCATTGAGACTCTCTAGCCTGACTTTCAAGGTAGAATTGTGTCTGGATTTTCTCTATAGAAATCACAATTCATTATGTTCAAAAGTAAGTGATACAATGGTGGAGACGGGTATTTATAATAACCCGTACTCCAAGAGTAGTGTAATGTATGTACAATAAAATGTAACAAAATACAAGAGAGCAACGAGGTAATTTCATGAGGCAGTATGCCATCAAATCGTGTAATAACTTTACTAATTAAGACTAAAGAATGATTCCAATGATTAAGGGTAAAATGCAATAAAAATAAACCTAAACTTAAATGTAAAATCTTGATCTTTTGGAACTAAAAGCAAGAATGAATGAATGATATTAATGATATGAGATGATGATGTTATTGGGGTTAGATTTCACCTACTTCACTTTCATGCATATTAGATTTCATCTTCTTCATTGGAATATTAATGTCACTTACAAAATTACTTAGAACCCGATATTAAAAAGCCTAGACTTAATTATTAGATCTCAATCCCTTGAATCCCTAATAACCAACTTCGCATTAAGAAAAGAAGCTTAAGATGACAACCAAACGTCCTATCCCTATCCCTAGGCAGTATTCCCTTTGGGTGAAATCCTCCAGATCATGATTCATAAGATATTTCCCAATACTCAAACAAATCAAACATCAAGTCATGAATGGCCAAAACAAGACAAGCATTAAGAATAGGAGAAAATCACTAACATTAAATGAAACAAGCATACAATATTTAAAACATGTTCAAATACATGAATTTTTAGAGGTTCCATCATCCCCAACAACAAATGAGCTTAGTTCTCCATGGTCATGGAGAACCTTGGTGTAAAATGGAAGAATGACTGAATGGAAACCCTAGAATGTGAGAAGGAAAGCTCCCACATGCCCAATCTCCCTCCAAAGAGTCAAAAATTGTGTTTTTGTGCTTCAGTCGTCCAAAGATATCAACCCAAATGTGTAGAAGCCTTTAAATAGATCAAAATTGGATCATGGGCCAACGTTTCTGGCGCTCAATGCCCCAAATGGGGGCAAGCAGGCGCCCTTGCAAGACCTCCAACCCCGAGGGTCCCAAAAGAGGGCAACCAAGCGTGGTTGCGTGACAACTAGCGCCCAGGGCTCGAGAAAAGGGCAACGACCCGCCCTACACCTTCTTCAGCCTTCTTTCCCGGTGCTTTTTATGTCCCTCCTGGGTTCCAACTCATTGATAACTCGATTACTTAAGACTTAAAGAAAATGAGATCATTGGTTTCAGATGCAAAGGTAGAAAATTAAATATGAATGCAGTTTGATCAATAGCAGAATAGCACACTGATGAACAAATGTTGTTTAATATGAGATGAGTATGTTGTTGGGGTTAGATTTCGCCAAGTTCCCTCTCATGTATGTAAGAATTCTTCTTTATGCATTAATGTTAATGTCACTCACTAAATCACATAAACTCAACCCCTCAACGAAATAAGCCTATCCTTAATCACTAGTTCATGAAATTCCTAGCATTCCTAGTAATTAAATGTAAAGATCAAGAGCTTTAAGACGACCAAGACTCATACCCTCATCTCTGAGAAATATTACTCTTGGGAGTAATTCAACAAGAACCTGAATTGTAAGGAACCTCTCGGCACTCATGCCATTCATAAATCATGTTATTGAATGAGTTCAACAAAGCAAGCGTTGTAACACATGAATTACTCTAACAATTAATGAAAAATCATATATTATTAATAATCAATTCAAATACATGAGAGTTCACAAGGTTACATCATCCCCCAACAACAAATAGTGTTTAGTTCACCATAGACATGGTGAAAACTAGATGAATAATGAAGAAGAATGAGATAGAAAAACCCTAAAAGTAGAAGATGGAAGGTCCCGCATCCAAATCCGCCTCCAGAGACTGAAAGAATGTGCCGCTACGCTCCCACTGCCAAGGATACAAAACCTAGGACGTCTGGGTCCTTTAAATAGAGCGAAAACAGAACAGAAATAAGGCCCAGGCCCGTGTTGCTAGTGCTCAAGCGACCCACTTAGGGCGTCTAGGCGGTGAACGGTGGTTCCTAGCACTTAAGCCTCAGAAAGGGGCATCCAAGCTTCGTGCTTCTGACGCACAAGCACCCAAAAGGGGCGCCTGGGCGATGAACGACACTCTTCTACGCTTAAGCCTCCAAAAGGGCGCCCAAGCTTCGTGCTTCTGACGCTAAAGTGTCCAAAAGGGGCGCCCAGGTAGTGAGCGACACTCTTCTGCGCTTAAGCCTCCAAAAAGGGCGCCAAAGCTTCGAGCATTTCTCCCTTCTGGTGCTTTTCCAAGCCTTTCTGAGCTCCATATCCTCGACACTTCATCTTTGCTTTCCATATTATCTCATTTCCTGCCAAAATAAGGGAAATTAGTCATAAAACCATCAAATTCAACCTCAACTCTCTTATTCACACAAGTTAACAGAAAAACATGATTCCAAGCAAGTTTCTAAGCACAAAAGGGTGCATTTAGTGTGAAAATTACATCATAGATAACGGTATTTTCAACCGTTATCAATCTCAAAATAATAGAGCAACACAAGACAATATTACTTCTCACAATGAAACAGTTCATCACCAAACCATTGCAGCAACTATTCATTCAACCAAATACATAAGCACTAAAACAAAAACCAAATAAATAGAATTCAAATAAGTATAAAAATAAAGCAAAATAAATCTTGATCTAGTAGCATCCATCAGTAGATGTCGTTAGTAACATCCATCAGTAGATGTCTAATCACATAGCATCCATCAGTAGATGCAAATCCTTCTCATCAGCATCCATCAGTAGATGCTGATCTTTCTCATTTTCATCGGCAACCATCAATAGATGTTGTTAGTAGCATCCATCAGTAGATGCTTAATCACATAGCATCCATCAGTAGATGCTTAATCACATAGCCTCCATCAGTAGATGCTATCATTCATCACCCTCATCATAGCAGCATCCATCAGTAGATGTTGTCATCTGAGTCCTCCTAGCATCCATCAGTAAATGCTGTCATCCCTAAGCTAAAAACACTCAAACATACAAAGCAAAATCAAATCCACACCACACAACTAAATCAATTAAAAAAGAAAACAAATTCAGAAACTGGGTTTCCTCCCAATAAGCGCTTGTTTAACATCATTAGCTTGACACAATTAAGCTCAGTCCGCATCTTTGTTGTTGGTGTTCCTTTTGCTTTCATCACACCAACTTATCTGCAGCATCTTCCTGTTCACCATCTTTACCCTCCTTGAATAAGGAACCTCAATCTCAATAACTTCATTCTCTTTGATATCTTTAACCACTTCATGCACAGAGTCTTGGTGAACTAGTTTCTCTTCATTATCTTCCTTCTTCATCTACTATTGAAAATATTCTCTACTTCCATACCTAAAAAGAAAGGTTCAGATAATTCCGTGCTTATAGTCCGAATTGAACCCTGCATACACTAGAGGACAAAACACTAGAGCACCCAATTAGCCCAAAAAATAAAAATCAAATCAAAACAAAAATTTAAAACAGAAAAATTAAAGATAAAGTCTAACTGGTTAAGAATCACACAAAAATATAGTTTAAACCACGAGTCCCCCGCAACGGCGCTAAAAACTTATTAAGACCTCGGGAAGTGTACCGAATCGTATCAAGTAATATAAAATGGTAAGACCAAGTATCGTTTCCCAAGAGACTCACGACACTAAACAATTGTCTAATTACTTAAATAAATAAGACGGAAAAGATATTTTGTTGGTTTTCAAATGCAAATGCAACAAAAGTAAATATGAATGCAAATTGATCAATTGAGGCTAAACACTAGAATGAATGGATAAAGTTGATAATATCATATGATAATGTTATTGGGGTTTAGATTTCACCTAATCACTCTCATGCATATAAGAATTCTTCTTCTTTATTAAATGTCAATGTCACTGATCGAGGTCGTACTTGATACAAATTTAATGCTCAATTATATGCAATATAATACTAGGATGTGACTCCTAGGTCGTCTCTCAAGGACCAACTGTGGTTCAGGAATTAAGTCGAACACTTGGTGGGGGGTGGGGAGGGGGTAGTTGTGGACAGTTTTGTGGTATGAAATGAACTAAATTAAAACTCGAATTTAACATAAATTAAAAACAGATTGGTGTTAGCTCGATTGCAAATGTTTGCAATCACAAATTTACATCAGATATTCAATCCTACAACCCTTAATCCAACACAAATTAGACAACTAAGCAAAGTCTAAAACGATCTTCATAAAATGCGACTTAAGCAAACACACTTACACAAATTCATCAATTCTGCATACACACAGTAATCACCTAAGCGAAGATTATTATGCTTGAATTAGACCACTAAGCGAGGACAAACTACACAAAACAAATTTCACATATGCATGGGCACACAAAACAGAATCACAATTAGGCTCAATTACACTAGTGTAGTAAAGGGAAACGACAACGATTATTTTCTCCTATTTGCACCAGTTCTGCAATCGAGGTATATACAGGCGAGGCAAAAAGTCTACCACTTTTTGCCTCGATTCTAAACTGAGGCAAAAAGGTGTATGCTTTTACCTCGGTTAAATTGAAACCGAGGCGATAAAAGGTTTTTTTTTTTTACTTTTTTTTTCGCCAAACTTTTGGTCTCGAGTTCTACTGAACCGAGGCAGTAGAAGGGTTCGTTTATTTTCCTCATCCTTTCTACAAGAATGGGTAATATACATTTTTAACATTAGGTCATGAATAGATCCACCTTCCATGAACTTGATCAACATCTGCTTATTGTCATTTTCTCTGTTGCATCATATTTTAATCGCGACTCTAGAAATCTGAAGTCAGTCTTCTATCCCACAACCAGAAAAAGAGAGGAAAATATCATAGAAATAATAAACTTTAAAACTCACATCCAGGCTAGAATCATATTCAGTTCCTTTCATAACGTAACATAATCATATAACATAAAAAGAAAAAGAAATAGTTTTTCCTCTGAGTAAGTTCATCCCTTCAACCTACACTACACGGAACACACCACAAAAGCCATATCTAGAGAGGAAAAAATCACTTTCTCCTTCAATTCCTCCCTAATAAAACATGCCAGAAAGCAAGAAATAAAACAAGATACTCGTGCTCTGCTCCTTCTTCACGTGCGTCAAATGGAGCTAATAGCCAAATGAGACTCAATACATCAAATTTCGTTAAGCCTTTTTTCCCTAACCCCTGATTCCTCTCCTCTGCAAGAAAAAACCCAACCACCCCGAATTGGTTACCGTGACCACAAACTAAAACAGATAATGAAATGAAGCTCCACGCCTCTCTGTTCATCTCCAATCAACAACAAAGGAGTTGAATCCTTAAGCAAAAACCACGGGAGATTACCTTAGCGCTTTGGGGGGTTCTATTTTAAAAAGAAAAGAGAGTGGCGTTCTAGCGACATCTTTGTTTGGTCACGGTGGGAGAAAATGTCTCCTTAGGGTAGCAAAGGTAGAGGTCTAACTGTCGTACACGGCGCGACTTCCTCCAACGTGAGCAACGGCGGCTCCGACGACTGGCCTCGGCGAAGACGTGGTGTGAAGGAGTTGGCTTCGGGGCTAGAGCTGAGTGATGTTGCGAACGACACTTCCCCAGGCAAGTTTCCACGAAGAGGCATCAGCTTTGGAGGAAGGAGGTGAATCGAGGTTTAGCGAAATCCTGAATGAGGGTGGACGTTGGATGGAAAAGGGGTCTTTAAGGGTGGAAGTCGGACCTTTAGATCTGAGATTTTTCATCGCCAATAGCCACCACTTGCTCTTCACTCCAGAGGCGACGCATTGATAGGCAAGGTGGAAGCTGCGCTCGCAGTTGTCGCACATGATGAGGTGGTGGTGGCTCTCGGCAGTGGCGGGGCAAGGCAGTGCAAGGAGCGAGATTGGAGCGTACAGAAGAGAAAGAAACAAGAAAAAGAAAAGGGAAATGGGAGAGGTGCTTAGTTTTCCTGGCTTGGAGATTCACACAGTCCTAGCCCTATTAGAAAGGCTTATATGCCTTGGTCCATCCTGCCAACCGAGGCAGTATCTTTGTCACCAGCTGATGTGAAATATCTGTGAGGTTTATGCCTTGGTTCACCCTACCAACCGAGGCAGTATTCCCTTTAGACATTGGTTGCTTAACAACTAGTGTTTCAAAAATTACAAAACTGCCACCGCGTTTTGATACATTTCGGTTCCAGAAAAACCAAAGTGTAATGTGCAGTTAAAAATGCAACTTTTTACTAGTGTTAATCTCAAGAAAAACTTTACAACCTCATTAATCACCAACCCACAAAATTAAGCTTCCATGAAAACGAGTTATAAACAATTAAAACGGAATTGAAACATCAATGCAGAAACGCCAATGCTCAAAACGCAACAATGAATAAAACGCAATTTCAATGCAAGAAAACGAAAACCCAATGCATAGAAAACGAAAACCTAATGAAACGAAACCAACAAAAGTGGAACAAAATCAAAACGCAATCAAACGAAATGGAAAACATAAAGTAAAAATTACAATGCGTGAATGAAAAGGGAAATTAAATGTGAAGAATCTAAATTGCAAAGACAAGAAAACGAAATTGCATTCTAGAATTGAAAGTGCATCAAAATGGAAATGAAAAACCAAAACCCCTAAAATAGGGGAGCTCTCCCTTTGTTGTCCAAAGCTAGAAAACGTAAAAACGATAGAGTGAGCAAGAGTTTGGGGTCTGCCCCCTCTTTAACACACAATCCTAGGTCAGCCAACTAATGGGCCTTTACAAAAATGACCCAAAAACGGCCCAAAAAGTCAAACATAAATATCCTGATCCAGCAGCATCCATCAGTAGATGCTGTTAGTGACATCCATCAATAGATGTCTAGTAGCATAGCATCCATCATTAAATTCTCTCAGTAGCATCCATCAATAGATGCTCTCTCATTTGAATCTTCCTGCATCCATTAGTAGATGCGAATCCTTCTCATCAGCATCCATCAGTAGATGTTAATCTTTCTCATCTTCATCAGCATCCATCAGTAGACACCTTCAGTAGCATCTATCAGTAGACACCTTCAGTAGCATCTATCAGTAGACCCTTAATCACAAAACATCCATCAATAGACGCTATCATTCATCACCCTCATCATAGCAGCATCCATCAGTAGATGTTGTCATCTGAGTGCTCTTAGCATCCCTCAATAGATGTTGTCCAACATCCATCAATAGATGTTGTCCAACATCCATCAGTAGATGTTGTCCAACATCCATCAGTAGATGTTGTAATTTCTGCAAAGCAAATTCCTATCCAAAAGAAAAAGTTAGAAATTGAGTTGCCTCCCAATAAGCGCTTGCTTAACGTCACGAGCCTAACAGCATTAAGCACAATCTGCATCTATGATGTTGGTGTTCCTTTTGCTTTCATCACACCAACTTGTCTACAACATCTTCTTATTCACCATCTTAACCTTCCCTGAATAAGGAGCCTCAATCTATATAACTCCATTCTCTTTGATATTTTTAACCACTTCATCCACAGAACTTGGTGAACATGACACTTGAAGGATGGCGCTCAGCGCCCTAAATGGGGTGCCCAGGTGATGGACAAATTTATGATCACCAAAATATGATGTCACAAACTTGTTTAACAATCGGCAAGTATGACCGAATCGTTTCAAGTAATAAACTCGGTAAGACCAAGTATCGTTCTCCCAAAGGACTCACGGCCTAGTTTAGTTATGTGATTTGTTGATTAGCTAAGACTTAAGAACAAAATAATTGGAGTTTAATATGCAAAAGACGAAAATAAACATGTATGCATGAGGTTGATCAATGGCTAAAACAAAAGACAAGCACTTTCAATGAAATATATTGATGAATATGTTGTTGGGGGTCAATTTCATCTTATCCACTCTCATATATTTTAGGAATTCAACATTCAAGTCATCATTGTTAATGCCACTCTCTAAATTACCTTTCAAGAAGGCTTCTCCCTAATTACGAGTTCATACAATTCCTAGCATTCCTAATAATTAGTTTTTTTAGCACAGGAGCTTAAGGCAACCAATATACTATTGGGAGAAATTCCCCGGATCTAGACTTCCCCGTACGTTCCCGTATCGACAAAATCAATAATCATGCATTGAATGAGTTAAACAAAGCAAGCATTAAGTAAAGAGGAAAAACCCTAACTAATGATGAAAGAAAGCATAAATCTTAGATTAAGATGCAAGCACAAATTCCATATATGAGAGCTTCAAAAGATTACATTGATTCCCCAACAAACATACAAGGTTTAGTTCACCATATTCATGGTGAACCTAGATGAACAATAATGAAAGAATGAAAGATAAAACCCTAGAAAGGTGAAGAGGTAGCCTGAGCATCCAAGATCCTCCTTCAAAGGGGTGGAAGAGAGAGTGTTTGCTTCGTTTCTGCCAAAGATACCCAACCCTAAGACATCTAGGTCTTTAAATAGGACATAAAAATAATAGAAAACGGGTCCAAGCCCAAACAAATCATAAAATCGCAGAAAACTGGCCCAAAACTCGTATGGTTGACTTTTTCCGTATTCTGGTTGACTGGTTGACTTTTTGGTTGACTGGTTGACTTTTCTGGTTGACTAGTTGACTTTTCTGGTTTCTGGTTGACTTTTCTGATTCCATCTCTCTCCTTCTTCACTTCTTTCACTAAATTCACCTTAAAACCTGCACAAAAACACTGAAATCAAGCATAAACCTGTCCAGCTCTCTTATTTCTGAAAATATGGATAAAAGCATGATTTCAAGCTAGTTTCTAAGTGTAAAGGTTGCTTTTTGTGTCAATTTTAAGCATGAAAATAACAGTTTTTCAACTGTTATCACCAGGCGTGCCCTGCGACCTTCTTTGTCCTTCTTCTCTTGATGATCGTGTACTCCTAGTACAAATTTTTGAATTTTATCCTGCAAATATTAAAGAACACTGCACTAGAGCACCCCATTAGCACAAATAGATAAAAAATTCAAAAGATAAAAAGATGAAGAGATAGAAAGATAAAAGATAAAAAGATAAAAAGATAGAAAGATAAAAAGATAGAAAGATAGAAAGATAAAAAGATAAAAAATTAAAAAGAAAAAAAATGAAGAGATAGAAAGATAAAAAGATAAAAAAAATAAAAAATAAAAAAGGTAAAAAGATAAAAAGATAACAAGATGAAAAGATAAAAATAAGAATAAAAAGATAAACAAATAAGACGAAAAAAAATAAAAAGATTAAAAAAACTAAAAAGATAAAAAGAGAAAAAGAGAAAAAGATAAAAGAGAAAAAGATAAAAGAGAAAAAGATAAAAAGATAGAAAGATAAAAAAAATAAAAAATAAAAAGATAAAAAGTCTAATCGGTTAAGAATCACACAAATAGAATAGTTATACCACGAGTCCCCGGCAACGGCTCCAAAACCTTGATAAACAAAATTTTTGATCCTCGGCAACGGCGCCAAAAACTTGTTAACATTTCGACAAGTGTACCGAATCGTATCAAGTAATAATAAATGGTAAGACCAAGTATCGTTTCCCAAGAGATTCACGACACTAAATAGTTATGTGATTACTCAACTAATTGAGACTCTAAAGAACAAATTTTGGGGGTTTTGAATGCAAATGCAATAAATAAACATGAATGCAATTTGATCAATTGAGGCTAAACACAAGAATGAATGGATGAAGTTGATGATATTGTTGTTGGGTTTAGATTTCACCTAATTTACTCTCATGCATATATGAATTCATCTTCTTCATTAATGTTAATGCCACTTTCTAATTTACCTTAAACCCGATGTCTCGATGAAGAAAACCTACTCCTAATTACTAGTTCATAATGTCTTGTCCCCCTAGCAATTAATCATGCATTACATTCGCACATAAGCTTAAAGGCAACCAACCCTCATATCCCTATGTTTAGGTAATATTGCTTTTGGGAGAATTTCCCCAGTTCTAGATTTTCTCATATGTGTCCTTAGTGACAAAACCAATAATCATACAATTGAATGAGTTAAACAAAGCATGCATAGAGTGTAGAGGAAAAACCCTAACAATTAATGAAGTAAAGCATTTTATAATAAGAATCAATTCAATACATGAGAGTTTAAGAGGTTACATCTTTCCCAACAAAAAATAAGGTTTAGTTCCCTATTATCATGAAGAAACTAGATGAACAATGGAATGAAAGAATGAAAGAGATAGAAAAACCCTAGAAAGAGATGAGGAGACTCCTGCATCCCCAAATCTGCCCCAAAGGGTGAAAAATGTGTTTCTATGGTCAAGCTATCAAAAGATACAATCCCTAGGACGTGCAAGTTCTTAAATAGAACATAAAAATAATAAAAAATAGGTCCAAGCCCTTAAAAATAACAGAAAACATGTCCAAGCCCACATCGTCGGCGCTCAGCGCCCAAAGTGGGGCGCCTGGGCGGAAAACGACACTCAAACTGGCGTTAAGCGCCCAAAACTGGCGCTCACCGCTAATTTTTCTCCATACTAGTTGACTTTTCTACACTCTCGTTGACTTTTCTGCATTCTGGTTGACTTTTCTCCATTCCAACCATTCGGTACCTTAGCTCTTCTTTCAAATCATTCCAATAGCCTACAAAATAAGGGGAATCTAGCACAAAACCATTAAATTCACCTTCAACTCTCTTATTCACAAAACTAAAGCAAAAACATGAGTTAAAGCAAGTCTCTAAGTCAGGAAGGGTGTTTTTAATATAAAAATTAAGTATAAAAATAACGGTTTTTCAACCGTTATCACCTCACAAGTTCTTGCATGTGGAATTATTCAGAAGGGAGGGGTTTATCTTTCAAGAATGGCTTGCAGATGTTGGTCTTCTAAAGTTTGTAGAAATGACCGGTGATTGCTATCCTGACCTCGTACAGGTCTTCTACCACAATCTGAAGGTTGACGATGGTGTTATATGCACTCGGGTGAAAGGTGTCGATATTAAAATTGATGACGAAATATGGCTATCTTTTACTGGTCTCAAATCAGAAGGCTTCATGTCTCGTGAAAGAAATTCTGAACTCAACCAATGGACCAACAAGAAGAAAATTTATAAGGAATATCTGAGAAGTCCAACAAGGCTAAAGGTATACAAGCCGTATCTACTTGATGGTTTGAAAATGGAAGAAAAAATGTGTGCGTTTGTACTTACTTGGGTAATACTACCTAAAAGATGTTTACGTGATCGTCTAACTACTATAGATTTATTTTTGGTTCATGCTATAAAAACCCGGATACCAACCAACTGGGTTCCTATCATGAGTGAGCACATGATTGAAATTGCAAGTAGTCATGGACATATTCTACCATTAAGTGTTTTTATCAGTCGTGTATTGAAGCATCATCAAGTTGATCTTACTAGTGAAAAAAAACATTTGGTGCACCGAATCAACTGAAATAGGAAAAGCGGCATTGAGACATAATGGTCTAAAGAAAACAAAAGATGGTTGGGTGTTCAAGGATGTTGACGAAACTCCTTCTACCTTCACTCCACAGACTGAGTTTGAAAGATTTGTTGTGGATCAATTTCGAAGGCTTTCAACAAGAATTTCAAAAGTTGAAAAATCTCTGATCATGATTCAAAAGAAATCAGATGAAGACAATGCTCTCATAACTCCCTCAGCAAGTGAATCTGATGATGAAGACGACACAACAGAAGATGAGTCTATGGAGACATCTGACTCAGATTAGGAACAAGAGTCCATTTTAGTTTATTTTTCTGAAATTAATGTAATATTTTAATATATTTTAGTATGTTTGAACTCTGTTTGAAATTTTAATATGTACTTTTCGTGGTTATATTTTCATATTTTTCCTTTGTTTAATGTTATTATGGGTTTTTTTTAAACCCTTGAAGTTTTATTACGTCGAATTCTTAAGAACGTCGACGTTTTAAAAGTTAAAAATAGGAAAAATTGAATGTTACGTCGCATATTGTAAAAGCCAACGTCAAATATCAAGTCCATTTCTAAAAATACACTTGCAAATCCTTGATCTAGTCCTTCACTTATAAAATTTAGTCGTAACTTGTCACTTTGATATCATATTTTTTATGTTTCCTCAAAGCTTTTCCAAGGTCATCACAAAAGTTAGGGTGTTTCGCATGGAAGAGCTATAGAAAACATAAGAAATAAGTTAACAATTTGGATTTCGTTTCAAGTAGTACAATTTCATTCATATTCATAGTGATTACAATCAGATTCGAAGCAAAACAGACACAGAACAAAAACACAAAACCGACTCCATACTAAAATTCTAAGCCTCTATTCTAATTCAGAATATTTCCATTGAATCCTCCTTACTAGACTCTTCACTTGAATCTTCAATTGGAGAATCCTTTTTATTCTTTTTCTCATGCAGAGCGTCTATCTTCTATTCGAGTCTCCTGAGTTTTTCAACAACAAATCTTTCAAAATTGGTTTCAGGGACGAAGTTGGTGCGGTCTTCATTTAGTGCAGGTGTGCTTCCAGAACTTTGAACCATATTCTCTTCATCCTTGAAGCACCATCCCTTTGTGGTCTTCACAAGGCCAATGGAAGTCAAGGTGTTTCGATTTATAACATTTGAGCAGTTACAAGAGCATTTCTTTTCACCACTAACATCCA